>NC_084923.1:45950000-47150000 GCF_958298935.1 Phragmites australis | reverse complement strand
CATGGAGGCTCGGAGCAACATGGTACGAATTATACTTTTGAAGAATATCCTTTACTTATTATTATTAAACATTCATTAGGTCCGTCTCCACAAGTCTCGACGCAGCCTCGTAGATCGAGTCCTGTGCGTCCACCCTCAGGTACTCCGGGCACCCTTCATCCTAGTTTCTAATACTTTCAGCAAAATAAGTTAATATTGTGCTCAGGTTACTTCGGTGACGAGGCCGGTCCGTCTTCGGCGGCCCCACGCCCGACCCCGCCCGCAACGTACGAGCCATACTATGGCACGTCAGCGTGGCCTTCTTCTGCTGCACCGTCGTACCACGCAGGTATAATTATACAATTTTTACTACTACTTTCAATACCATATTGTTCGTATCTAACGTGATTATTTGTTCGTAGGCCCCTCCAGCCAGTACACATGGACGCTTGCGGAGCCTTCACGGTCCTCCTACCCAAGTCAGGAGGATGAGGCTGGCCCCGACGCCGCATACGACATCGTCCGTGACTTCTTCATAGAGCACGCGACGGCCCAAAGCTGCCACGGTAGGGCTGGTAACGATGGCTTTTCCCCCTCCTCTGCATAGGGCCACTAGAATGGCCCCCTCTCTCCGCAGGGCCTCTGTACTGGTCTCCACTGAAAGTCTTACGAAGATCGTCAGTGTAGCTAAACTGCAATTCTACACCAAGTGCCTGCTCCACCATCGAACGAAAGTCAGTGATGGGGAAGGCACCAAGTGTGTGGCGAATGGCAGGGCGAAGCCCCTACCGGAAGCGTCGAGCCTTCTCCGCCTCATCGTGTGCCACATGGGGCACGAACCGAACAATCTGGTTGAAGCCAACCTCATACTCTGTCACTGACCTCCTGTCCTGAGTGAACTGTTCCAACTTGATATGCATCTTGTCGAGGAAAGCGGCAGGGTAGAACCGTCTCTCGTACTGGCAAGCAAACTCCTCCCAAGAAGGACTGCCCAATACCACGGACCTGGAAGCCAACACACTATCCCACCAAATCTGAGCCTCTCCCTTCAGCAGCTGAGTCACAAAACGCACACTGTCCTGCATCCCCACCTCAAAAGCCTCAACTTGCTTCACCATATAGGCCAACCAATCCGCTGCCTGGATTGGACTGCAAGACCCATCGAAGCTGTCGAGCTTCAACCCGACCCAGTCTCGCAGCATCATCCCAGTGCCACGCCTAGCTGCTGCAGTCCTGGGCGCCATAGCGATGCGACCAGCGCCCGCAGCCTGACCCTGGCCCTGCCCAAGCGTCCTCATCACCACCTCCTGCATCTCTCTAATGGCAGCAACCAGGTCAACCTGACCTCCTCCCTCTGGCACGGACGACTCAGCCACCGACCGCGCATCGCCACCCTCTGGCGCCGCAGTGCGACCACGTCCTCCCCGCCCTCCACGACCAGATCGACGACCACGAACCTTTGGCGGCATCTACAAACCACAACCAAAAGCTCAGCATTCAACAACAACACTTAATGAACAAATCAGCATACAGACGTATATAAACAGGCACATAGGATGAAAATATAACCAAACCCATCCTACAGGTGCACGTGTGTCAGTTTTAGAATTTAATTACCTAGGACCTAAAGCCTAGACTCTGATACCAACTGTAACACCCCGAGGACCAAAACAAGCCCGGAAGGTCACTTAGACCAACCTACAAATCTGCCGAAAGCTAAGGGAAAATTTTGGCAGCACCTCCCCTGAAAGTGGAGGTATAACAGACAACAACAAACCAGACAGAACAGATATAGAATATCACACTAGCAAAATAAAGATCCTAGCAAACGAGGTACAAGCCTCGACCATACAACTGAACCACCATCAAACTCACTATATACATTACAGGGCAAAAGATAATATCTAACAGGACATCAAGTTTAGCCCAAGAGAGAAGCTGAACGCACAGGCGACGTGTAGCTACCCATCCTGCAAGCGATTGACACCTCAAAAGGAACCTGGAAAGAAAGCACGGGTGAGATTCAAAAATCTCAGCAAGTGAAAGGTACTTTAACAAAAAGCTATTTAGCCACAGTTGAATGTGCTAACAATTCTAGATAGAACTAGTAATGAAACAGACTGCCAACAATAGGAGAAACAATTATGACTAAGCAAGTCCAACGGTAACATTAATCATTTTAACATTCGGTTGGTATAAGCCTTCGGAGCCGCATATATATCTATATACAAGCTAACTAAAGGAAATAAGATTTGATGCGAATAACTCATTGAATTTCATAAGAAGACATAACCATGCACATGACATGCTCTCCTTACCCTTACCCCTCCTCGGGTAATGTAAGGGTGTGCACCGTACCCCTCCTCGGGTGACATACGGTGCTGTACCGGTACGGTTGCGGCCATAAGACGACGACAAACTTCCAATGCATGAGATGTATATGTATGACGTGCTTCAAGCATAACTAACAAAACTCCCGGAATATGCTTGAGACTTAAAACATTGCATAAAACAATAATGAACAACTGCAGAATGGCATATCGTGCTTACTGCACTTCATAAATCAATCATTGAGTAAACTTCTGGAAACGTAAACAACATAGTAACCATCTCATAATCAGTTATTCAGATTAGATGAATGCATTGTAATTAAAGAATGTAGGCAACCCAATAAGAGGTTAAAGCGTAGCCATTCGCTACAATCACTTGCCTTTACCGACGATGAAGCCGGGCACTAGTCGTGACGTGAGGTCGCACCACCTGAACAAACACACCATTAGCACAACGACGCCACAACGACGAAGTAGAAGAGGACGCACGCTAATACGCCAAAACCCAGCGTTCGACAACCGAAGGTTTCAAAGACATTTACCAACTAGCTTGCTAGACGCCGAGTAAGACCCCCCCTTTAGCTCAAACAAAGAGCGAAGAATAAGCCACAACGTACGGGTAAACCTCGCCGGACACCGACTCCAAATAGCCAAAAGGACCTAAACCAATTACCCAAAAAGAATAACGCCCACGCCATCGGTACGCCTATAACGCGAACTACAACTTCCATTACACATACACACTCGCGACCAATACCGGTTAGGCCTCAAATTTAAAATGAAACGCTACTAACTAACTGGGCCAACAATACACTTAACCGACAACGCAGACGACTAAACTCAATCACATACAAACATCTAAGGACTACGGAGGAGTCACCTTTGGAGCGGAACCGCTAGCCGGCGAGGAAAAAAAACAGCGAACTTGTGGACGGCCTCCTCCTCCCTTCTTCTTCTTCTTCTTTTCTTCTCTTTTTTTTTTCTCTCTTCTTCCTTCTCTGGCTGACCGGCCAGCCGGCCCTCTCCCTGCCTCTTCCTCCCCACCACACCCCCCTGCTTCCCCCTCCCTCCACAGCACCGCCCGGCAGCACTCCGGCCAGCAACCGAAGGCTGGGCGTGGCGACGGCGGGAGGCTGGACATAGCGGCGACGGCGGGAGGCGGGGCGCGGCGTCGGCCGGGGCGGCGGCGGCTGGGGACGACGGCGGCCGGAGGCGGCAGACGGAGGCGGCGGGCAGCTGGAGGCGGCGGGCGGCTGCCCAGGAGCGAGGGCGATGTGTGCGGGTGGGATCGGGTGGGAGCCGATCCCACCGAACCTTATCCCTTTTTTATTTTTTTTATTTTTTTTGTTTTAACCAACGGTCTAAATTTATTGGGCTCACCACAAATTCACTAAGCGCCCAAACGCAACGGTAGATAGCAAAACGGATTCGTCTTGACGAGATCTACGCAACCACGATCTCCAATCGTCCAACCGAGCAACGGTTTAGAAAGTCACATTATTATTATTATTATTATCGGGTATTACACGAGCCCTCGACACCGGTGGTCCCTACTAGGCCTATCAGACACGTCGGTCCACCCGACCCCCTCACCTACTCCAGGGGGCACGTAAGGGTTAACCAGCGGCACCGAGACCACGATGGGGCGCATGGGCGACGGCAACGAGGGAGGCATGAGTAGCATTTTACATTTTATGTAACTAACATATGTATATTCGCTTCGTGATGTACTCCTATGTATTAAGACACGTTTACTTTGTATGGTCGACTTAACATTTCGTAAATGCATTTCGTATTCAGACACGTTCAATGAAAAAGTGACCACACCACTAAACTTTAACCATGACTTGACAACACATGCCTCCTGCCGCAGGCTTTAAACAAGATGTGACAACACTACCCGGCTTTTTCCAAACAATAAATGACAACACGGATACCAATAAATGTGGAATCTCTGACCATGAGCAATGACACAACTTTCCCATTCTTCAAGATGGAATCCGATGCTCCTGCCACCAGCTACGCCCCTGCCCTCACTCCTTTCTTCACGAGCGAATCCAATGCTCCTGCCTCCCCCAATTATAAATAGCCGAACCTCCTTATGTTGAAGCATCGCTCATTTCTCATATCTCTCAAGTGCAATGTCTTCCTCAGCTCCATCAAACCCACCAAAGAAACATTGGGGGACTACCATACCTGAAGGTCTCGAACCACCAATGTGCTTCTGTGGTGACCTTTGTAAGCTCCGCAAGTCTCAGGACATCTCATACACCTATGGGCTGCGCTTCTTCATGTGTGCCAACTACGAGTATGACAAGCCTCGCCATGCAACAACTGGTTATAGACCGGTACGGTAACAGATATCTGCCTCATCTCTTCCGATTTCGCACCCTCTTTTACTAACCGCTCATCTTGTTTCATTTGTTCAGTCCCCTCCACCGCTCTGTGATTTTATTCAGTGGCTCGACAATGAGTAAAATGACTCACAGAAGCAGTGGGTCGACATTAACATGAGGTGGAGAAGGGAAGCGTACGCACGTCGGGAGTACGAGCAACAGCAAGAGGAACTTCACCTCAAGCGGGAGGAAGAAGAGCGTATGAGAAAGGCGGCGCACGACCATACCGTGGCTCAGGCTCGGGAGGCTGAGAGGGAAAGGAAGCGGGAGAGAGCCCGCTGTGCTAAGGCGGCAGGTCCCGATGCCCTCCGAAAGGGAAAGTATCCTAGATGCACTCAGTAGAGACTACCTAGTGTAACCCGACATACTTTCCCTCCCTAAGGCATGTTATGATTAGGATCGGTGCACTAATAAGTAGGTCTTAGTGCGAACCGTACATGCCACCTTTGTTTTCTCATCGTGTCGTCGCGGTTACAGTGTATTGTAATATTTTCACCTTATGTTTAATACTATATTTGTCCTCGTTCGCACCCCATACCCACGTAAAATGCTGCGACTACTAATTACTGATTTTTTATTCTCCGGCTATTACATAACCTACTCCAAATTTAAATTCTTAATTTCCTTACACCCCTTCCTTTTTATTTCTTTAATTACACAAAAAATTACATTTTTAAAGAAAAAAATAGCCCTAACGCCCCCTTAGAGGGCGGCAAGGGGCTAACCACCCTGAGGGGTTAGGTCCCCTAACCGTCCTCTGCAGGCGCCTAGTTTTGCAAATGCTTCTGCCGGGAATCTATTTATTTAAATTTTTAATAAAAAAATATTAAAAAAAACTCTTTTGGTTTGCTCCTCGGGAGATTCCACAGGTTGCAGTGAGAGAATCCGGTGAGAAAAAACTACGGTATCAATGTAACCATCTAGCAGATAAATATTCCTATGTTTTTTGCGCAAAGAGTTCTGATTGTGATACAGGATCAGGATATCTACCAACCTTGGACATGTGTAGGATCGAGCTCAAAATGTCTCGAATCACCTCAGCAGGAAATAATTTTTTCAAAAGTAGGACCATTCCAGAGCAGTTGTAAAGCAGAGCACTGATCACGAGTTCACAGCAAACTGAAAAAAGATAAAAAGTGGGTAAACCAAGACAAAGATGCACACATACGGTAATAATATGTGATATATATACATAGTGAAATGCCAAATTCCAAAGTGAAATGAAGTTTCTCACATTACAGGTTATTATAGACCAGCATCTTCTGTATACAAGCTATATGGTCTTCCCTACAATCTCATACCGGCACGCCACCCGGAAGTGCCAGCGCTGCAATTAGTTATGACTTATAACAGATACACTGTCATACTGCCTGCAACATGGCCATAGCCTTTGCGCAAACAGTGTATTCACAATGGTAACAAGACCGGCCATGGAAAAACAAACTATGATGTACCTGGAAACCATACAAACATCTTAACCCAAATACTTCCACAAGGTGAACAGACTGTATTAACAACTGTGATCGATATAGTGTTGATAGATTGAAGACGATCCAATCCGGTGCAAACACAGGGATATAACGAGCATAATGGTAAAGATACTCGGAGCTGGAGCCATAAAACGAGAGCTACTAATGTTCGGGTGTACGTTGTTTGAGTTGAGGTAGCCCAACTTCCGAGACTACATGTTCATACCATCCTGACCAACTGGATTACCAGACTCCTCACCGAGTCCCCCTTCATGCAGAAGGTCCTCCCAGAAGTCATCATTTAACTCCCCACTGGGCCTGCCTTTCAGACGTTCAGAGCCACTGGATGAAACACCTTGTTGAACCTCGAATCCCTTTGTCTCAACAGACGAACTTTCCAGATCAGATGGAACACCATTGGCAAGTGATTCCAACGGTTCCTGCGTTTCAAACACGACCTGTGACCCTTGCTCCAGGCTAGAACTAGTGCCCATGCTATCAGCTTCAAGTCCCTGATCTATGCGGCGCCTTTTTTTCTTTGAGATGGCATCCTCGAGGCCTTTCCTCATCTCACGCTGGGAGATCAGCTGACGGAGGAACTCAGGGTTCTGCATGACTCGCGCCATGAATGCCATCATCTGCTGTTGCTTCTGCTCGGTCCCATGTAACTTCTCTTCCATGGCCTGTAGATCTGACTTAGAGTTTTGCTGCCCCTGCCTCAGCTTCACAACTTCAGACATCAACAGCTGTTTGTCCCTCTTCAGCTGCTCGATCTCTTCATCATATCCAAAGTTCCCTACCTCAAGGTAAGAGCCAAGAGATTGCTGATTTGGAGATGAGTGTGGAGGTTTGCGGCGCCTGATATTTTTTAGAAGGTGCCTCTGTCCTCTCAGGAAGCCCTCATTAGCAAATTCCCATCTGTCAGGATCCACCTTTCTGAAGCCCTGCCCAAACCGATAATCAAATAATCAGAAATATGAATTACCATTCAATGCAAAGGAACACAAATATTTCCCTGACGAAAAATTAATATCTCAAACCATTTCAATCAGGCAAGTGCAAAAAAAATCATGGAATTTCATAACGAAGACCAAATATTTCCCTCTTCATCACAAGTTATAGTTCACTTCACATGTTTTTCAGTTTGCATGGTTTCAGTTCTTCACCTCTATTCATCACCTTTCTTCTTCACTCTTCACCTTTTATATTGTTTCAAAGCAAAAAATAGAAAACAAGTCATTCATCAATATCTTATCACAAGGCAAACTACAGGAAGATCTAAGGTCTTTTAGGGGGAAAAAATATTCCACTTGAAAAATGCAAGCGATAGCCAGATAATAAAAGTGTATAGTGCAACATTTAACAAAGTTGATAATGTTATGGAACCGGTATGATTTCTGCACAGTTCATACATGATTTCAACAAATACCAGAAAAATGAAGTTGACTGGGGATGCCAAATGTACAAGCTTGAAAAGACCAGCAAATCAAACCCAGAACAAAAAAAATTCAAGATTCAGGCCTCACCAATCCAGGAAAATCACGCCAGCACCTTACTTTTCTACTTGTACATTATAACCATCATGCATTGAGGAGAAAAAGTCAAAAACAAACTACAGCACATGAAGGAGGACATCGCTGGATTTGTTTTATTATGCAGACATGCTGTCCATGAAAGAGATTAAAAAAATCCACCACTTTCTAGGATTATTAGTAATCTTCCGCATCAACATTTTCTGTGGTTTACTGTTGTTTCTAATGGAAGTGGCTGCTAATACTGATACAATCGCTAGTCTAACATACCTTCCTTTCCCTCTTTCCAGATATTTTTGTCCAGAAGACATTTGGTTGTTGAATTATATTTGTAGGCTCCAAGGTTTTGACCAGCTCTTAGTTGGTTTTTAAGGCTATCCTATTCCTAAGCTTCATATATTCTTAAACGGTATTTAAATGGATCAAATGATTATCTTGCTCTGGTTATTCCCTCATACACGTCCAACTTTGCATTTCCCATTCATTTAAGGATTTCTATGAATTACTGCAAACAAAGAAAGACAGGAAATATACTATCTACTAGCGGAAGAGGAACAATTCCTCTTGGGGACCTACATGCTATTCTCTTGAACAAAATCAGCAACAAAATTCCCCAGGGGGGTTCTGTGCGGTGAACATTCCACTTACCTAACTAGTGAACACCTCCTCCCTCTGCCACTTGCCCCACCGCCATCAACTGCTCTGACAACCCACTGCCGGCAATGAACTCGCTGCCTCGCTGTGTTGCCATCCCCATTGCCACTGCCACCGCCCACAATGGCTCCTCGCCACCACAGCTCACAGGTGAGCCCATCACCACCTTCCACAATCGGACAGCCACCAGGACCGGTCGAACTCCACCCTAACGCTAGCGCTGACCCCAACCCTAATCCCCAAAGTAGACCTATTGCCATTTGCTATATTTGGTAAGTGTTCACCAAGTTCATCCGTTGGCAAGAAGCCTTTTTCCCATTTAATCAACGCATAACAGATGAACGTTTGCAATTCTCAAATCCTAACTATAACTTACTCATATCTTCACGGATTAGAATTCGTCAAACACTGCACAGGGTTTTATGATTTTGGCACACCGCACAATAGTACAGGGACCAAGCGGCAATGGGGGAAATTAACTTACATAAGTGTTCAGCTGCCGGACGAAGCTGGAGAAGTTGTTGTGCTTGAAGTAACTCGGCAGCAGCACCGTCCCAAAGATATGAGGATCCCACACCACGAAGCTGTTGTTGGTGGCGCTCCATGACACGACGGCATCCGTAGTCGGATCACTCACCATGTCATAAGTCTTACTGAGGAACGGTGGTGGTCCAGCGTCGCTGAGCCCGTCCATCGGTCTCGGCGAGTCGTTGGCTGAGCCTGGCCAGCTCTCCACCTTGACAGGATGATTCATCCTTCGGTAATTCGTGGCAACACCCACCAAAAGATCAAACCAAGAACCTCACCTCACCAAGAAGCAGAACTACACACCAAAGATTTGTACACTTTGGCACCAGAAATGGTTAATTGAAGCACAGGTGCAACAAGAAGGCACAGGTCAGGCGTGACGAAAGCAAGAGGTATGGGCGCAAGAACAAGGTGCCGCGATGCAGACAAGCGCAGTCCGATCTTGCGACTAGCACTTCACCCCATCACGAGTCGCGCGCACCAAACAGCAGCAGCAACAATCACTCACGCGGAGGCTTGGACATGTGGAAGGAACCCAAGAAGAAGACACCTGGTGATCACCCTGACGCCAAACAGTAAAGAAAAGGGTAGATCTTTGTGCAAGTTCATGCACCAATACCACGAACCAAATCAGGGGGCGTTAAAGGGAGCTCAGAGATTTGATTCCGGCGTGAGGAGGAGGAGCGAAACACGCGCCACGTCGGGTGGTCGCTTTTGACCCGCAACGCCGCAAGAAAGCGCAGAGACCCCGACTCCCAAGGCTCTCTCTCTCTCTCTCTCTCTCTCTCTCTCTCTCTCTCTCTCTCTCTCCTACAGAGAGAAACCAGGAGCAGGGCTCCAGAGATCGAGACGGGCAGACGGCGAGCGAGCGAGGTGAGTAGGCGTCACGACTCACGAGGGCGTGAAGTGGCGGGAAGGAGCAGCCGCTTTGAGTCGGGGTAGGAAGGTTCTAGAAGGCGGGGGCGTGGTTGGAGGACGAGGAGGGCTTCTGGAAGCGCTGGTGGGAACGCAATTTGGGGATGGATTCTTCAACGCCTGGTGGGCGATGGTGTCGGAGAGGAGCAAACGGAGATGACGATGCGTCGACACGCGCCGGGCTCAAATGGGCCGGGTTGTCTGGGCCCATTTATATTTCCTGGCCCCACATGTCAGTATGATGGGCTCGTAACTGGTCCAACTCCCGCGTCGCGTTGGGCCCACAAAGCAATACCTTACCTGCGAAGGCAAGCACTTGCAGAGAAAGAAAGAAGAATCCTCTCGAAAATAAAAAGGGAAATTCGCATCGCTGCTTGTCTTCTTCCCCGATCCAAGTGTCCAACCAAGCATTCGATTGCTTCCTTCCTCGTCCTCCCCGTCCGCGTCGTCGTCTCCGTCGACCCACGAAACCTTAGAGAGGCGAGCGGCGATGTTCGGGTACCAGAAGGCGCCGGACCTCGAGGCCGGCGGGCGGTCGGCGTTGCTGTACCCGGGGATGACGGAGAGCCCCGACCTGCGGTGGGCGCTCGTCCGCAAGATCTACGTCATCCTCGCCGTCCAGCTCGCCATGACCGCCGCCGTCGCCGCCTTCGTCGTCAAGGTGCGCGCCATCTCCGAGTTCTTCGTCTCATCCAACGCCGGGATCGCGCTATACATCTTCCTCATCATCCTGCCCTTCATTGGTCGGTTCAGCTCAGCTCCCCATTATCTCTGTCTCCATTGTTTTTCTGTGAACTGAAATGTGTGTGCTGATGCCTTGATCGGCTCGCGTGCAGTGCTGTGTCCTCTGCACTACTACCACCAGAAGCATCCGGTCAATCTGCTGCTGCTCGGCCTCTTCACCGTCGCCATCAGCTTCGCCGTCGGCATGACATGCGCCTTCACCAGCGGTAACAACTTAGCTTTCCTTGTTTAGTTTCTACTTGTTCTAACTTCTACATCGTGTTTAGATGTGACTGCTTGAATGAAATTATGCAGTTGTTCCAATTGAGCATCTCTGCATCTGAACTAGTTGTTCGAATGGATTGGTGATTCTTTTCTTACGAATGGGAGTTGCTGTTAGCATTAGGAATCCCCTTCTTTCATGATCCTGTAACTGAATTATTGGATTCTTCCGTTTGATGTACTTCAGCATTCAAAACGGTTAGGCAAGTCAATGCTGAATTGCTGGTCCAATGAACGGAATCCACTCTTAACATTGAGAAACTGTTCCACAAGCATATAGCTGATGTGGTGGAGTTCGATTAAGTTGAACACCATAGGATGAAGCTTTTGGCCAAAAGCATGCCCATGTTGCTTGTATTGGTATACTACAGAGCTGTTCTGCAATAGAAATCTCCCCTTTGTAGTTCCATATGTGGATAACAGGTTCCTATATGTGTATTGGCAGCAAGCGTTGCATTTTCTCATGGCTGTTGCGTAATGTTCTCCAGTATGCTATGATTGTGTCAGTACTTCAGATCGTTGAGCAAACAATTTAAGCAATGTGACAATAGTTGGTCCATTATACTCATTTATGATAAACAGTGCTCTGTTCAGAGTATTATGATAATCCTGTATGTTTGTGACTTAAGTTGTATCATTAGGGGCCAAACTTCATGTCTCAACACCTTTATGATATGCCCATCCAACTCCAAGGCATTTGGAATGTCACCACCTCTCTAGAACCAGTCCTTGTTCAATCTTCTTGTTGTTGCCTTGTTGCAAGGTTGTCCAGTAGTGCATAACTTTGCTCTTTTTCTTCTTCTTTTGTTATTAGGAAACTAGTGGTGATATCCTCCATTGGGACCTTTTTCTTCTTCTTTTCTTATTTCTGCTTCAATTTTTTTATGGGAATAAAGGTGTAACTCCAGCTGGCCATTATTAATTACATTTTATAGTACAAACACTTTAGGTCTAGAAAACTAGCTTTAGAAGAACTACACGGGTACTGGCTTGTTGAAAGTTCTCCTCAGGCATCCTAAGTGCTCTGGAACATATTGTGGAGTTATATTATGAAATCGTTTTTTATTGTGGAATATATCTGTTTTCTGCCTGGATTATTGTCATGTGTGCCATTACAATATGTACCACTGATTTTTTAGAAAGTCTAGCTGTTAACCATTTTCCGCTAACATGTCGAAGGCATTAGCATTTGAGATTTGGTTTGCATCTTGGGATTTTGTGAATCGTCTCCTTTCGGATTTGGTATTAACTTAGACACCACTGAAGGTTGTTGAGAATGTGGACCTTTGATATTTCTGCCCCTCTATTTCTTACTTTGATTTTGATTATGGGATGTTTGAGTTAGAGTTGATGTTTGTGCTGAAAATAACAAGAATTGAGCCTTTTCAGTTTTCTTTCAATTATTATGCATGTTCTCCTCGGACATCAGTTACTATTGTTTTTTTTATTGACCGGGTTCTGGTACTCTATCGAGGAATTGAGCGTAGTGTGTTATGGAACAGGTAAAATCATTTTGGAGGCTGCAATTCTTACAGCAGTGGTGGTGATCAGCCTGACTGCTTATACTTTCTGGGCTGCAAAGAGAGGCCATGACTTCAACTTCCTTGGCCCCTTCCTGTTTGCTGCTATGATGGTGCTCCTTGTGTTCTCCCTAATCCAGGTTGCATTTGCACCCTTATTCCCATAAAGTCTTGCGTCTGTATTGTCGTATGTTTCTTGGGATGGATACTGCAGAGGTCTTATATTGCTTATGTTTATTTATGCATGGCACTAACGGTGCTTTTGCTGTGCAGATCTTATTCCCACTGGGCAAGATCTCTGCGATGATATATGGTGGACTGGCATCGCTTATATTCTGTGGCTACATCATCTATGACACTGACAATATCATCAAGCGCTACTCTTACGATGAGTACATATGGGCTTCAGTGTCGCTCTACCTTGATGTCATCAACCTCTTCCTGTCTCTGTTGCAACTGTTGAGGGCAGCTAATAGCTGAGCTCATCAAGCCTTTTCGTTGATCTAGTTCTCTTGTGTGTTTGTGTATGCCACCAATTCCTGAATGTTCATGGATCCTTGTACTCCAATTTATCCGCCAATTCTGGCGATGCTTCCCTAGTTCAACTGTTATATACTGCTTAGCGGATAAGGGAGACTTCAATCATTATGTGTATAGAACCTCCAAAATTGTTCACCAGCTTTAGATGTGATGTTGCTTCGTTTCTTTGCACGCTCAAAGTATGAATGCCAGTGAGTTGCAGTGCCTAAACGTCTCAGTTTTTTTTTTCTTATACTGTGAAGCATTTCTATACACCTGATCATACAGGTTCGGGCTTGCTTACTGTCACGATTACACAATCCTGTATGAGCAAAATTTGTCCATTTGCTACCCAATGAAGTTCTCCAAATTTTAGCCTAATAATGCTCTCTTTTGAAAAATGTTAGTCTCTACTATATAAAATATGAGTTGTTTTTCACGTATCTCTTCCTTCTACTCTTCTTTTATCTAATAAGAATTTATAAAATTTAAATAATTTACCCTTTTTATTATATATCTTTGTCCTTCAGCTTTTCTGTTTCGTTACTGACTACGGATATCGAATTTATTTTACTAATAAAAATAAATAAAGAAATTAAGAGGTAAATTAGCAAATAATCTTTGGATCTCATCTAAAATTAAACTACGATATCTCTGACGTATTCGTTTAACAACACTCTCATAACATATTCACATCTTCATACACAAGTAATTCATTTCGCTAGTACTACACGCAGACGCAAGTACACTTAGCTGGTAGTACATGCTTGCCTGCTCAACACGAGGAATCCATTTCGACCGCAACATGCAGGTGGAGGGCGAAGACGATTCTGCTTCTGCTGTACTGCTGCATCTGAAGTTTTGAGCTATTTGTGAATTACGTACAGAAGAGAAGTGAACTTGTATGCTGAATTAACATAAAGAGCCATCCATCTATTGCTGCACATGATCCACCTGACTGAATATGGTTGTTTTTCAGTAGCCAGGTAGGTGTTACAGGCCCTGAAATCCTAGCGAATCATCCAGAATTTGTGTAGGTTCTCTTCCCAGGTTTTTCCGGAATTTGTGAGTCGAAAGTACAGCGCTCTCCAAGCTTGATTCGTCGCTCCTTCTCTTCAAGTCTTGCGGCTTCTTCCTGGTGCCATTTGGCGTCATTTTGCTTCTGCATAGCAGTTGAAGCTCTCAAGCACAAGAAAAATGACGATTTCTTTTTTTTAAGGAGAAAAAAGAAGAGAAAAGCCGACAATTTCCTCCTGATAACACGCAGGACCTCTCTGCACATATATTTGACATTTTTAACTAATCATGAAAATTTAGACAATCATTGGTAAAATATTTTATGATCAAAATGTCCTTTTTATAATTAGTATTGAGTTATAAGAATAACGAGGTGAAGTATGAATTGTCAGAGGTAAAATGGGAAAGAGTGATAAAAAATGCATTGGGATACTGAAATGCCAAATATTTTGGGAAGACTTTTTTAAGTTAAAAGTGACATGTATTACGAAACAGAGGGTTAGAGAGAAAAAAATGTTTGGTGCAACCATTGAAACACAGATAGAACCTATTACATCACACGATTCAAACTACATCCGGGAAACCAACATTTTGACCGCACCAAGAATTGAAGTCCTCCGGCTCCATCATCCACGACACCGACAACCTCATCAAGCGCTTACGAGTACGTCGCAGCCGCCATCGAGCTCTACCTCGATATCATCAACCTCTTCCAGGCGATCCTCACCATTCTTGAAGCCGCCGATGGATAGGCCTGATCTGCCGGCTGTTTTGTGCACACCAGTTTTGTGCACACCAGATCACATGTAACATACCAAGATGGTTTGCAAACTTAGAAGACAATGTATACTGTATAGATAGGGTCGAACATCACCGACGTGATTGGACACTAACAAGGAAATACTGCCAATCCAATTCATTACATCACAGCCGCCGCAAAAAGATCACCAGCCAGCAACAGAGCTGTGCACTGTGTGTATGACAAATTGCCGCGACAATGCATTCATCAGTTTCAGAAATGTTCACCACAAACCAAACTTCCCAGAAACGAAGCTTTGCATGCGAATTTATCAAGACGAACAAGCATGCATGCATGCAGTAATTTTGGTTCATTCACGAAATGAATATAAATTTCTGGGAGGGAACATGGTTTCATCCGTCACACCCAAGCCATAAATCGCAGGATTACAAGATGCCAAGAGGCAATCACTTCAGCATCACCAGACGCACTCTTAAACTCCGCATGTATAGAATGGGGCAAAAAGTTGCCAAGATCAACTAGAAATTGCTCAATTCAACAGTTAACTGTTTCTAGTGTGCCACACACCCACCGGAACATGCTCAACTTTGTATGGTCTTAGTGCTCTTCTATCTTCTTCAAGTCCTTCATATTTGTCGTGTCCACGCTGCAAAAAGAACCAAACAATTTTAGCTCGAGAACAACAACATCCATAATACATGCATCTGGGGGGAAGGTGAGTGGGAAGGAGAGTCTCTCATTTCCCAATGCCTGAAGATGGACTTCTTTTCAGTGCATTCTGTTCAATTTTGGTTAAAATAGACAGTTACTCTCCGGTTTTAAATACTTGACACTTTGACCAAGATCCGGTCGAACTTTTAAAATTTTGACCATCAATAGCATCCAAAATATTTAGTTTGAAAACATAAAATCATATGTGTAAATTGTCTTGAAAAATACTTTCATAATATTGTATTTTTATTAGATATTATAACTATATTTTGGAAGCTATTGACGGTCAAAATTTTAAAAGTTTGACCGGATCTTGGTCAATGCGTCAAGTATTTAAAACCGGAGAGAGTACTGAGAATGGAGAATCCATCTGGCAAAAGTTATAGCTACATTTCTTTGTGATATAAGTACGCAAGGTAACCTGCTTGTACAAAACGTGCATCTGGGAAGGAAGGAGAGTTTCTCATCCCCCAATGCCCAAAGATGGATTTTTTTTTTCCCAGCGAATTCCAGGTAAAATGCTTACTTTCACAATTCAATTTTCACTAAAATAGCCAGTTACTAAATCTGGTAAAAGCTAGAGCTATTTTTGTGATATAGGTAAGTAATCCAACCTGCCTGAACAAATGTGCACACAACAGGCCTCCTTCAACCCTACATCCCTCGCTAAGTTATAAAACCACAAGGGAGAATCCAGCAATATGCATAGCTGGGATCACCCAGAGGTTGCACCATCACTCAGATATCTTATTGATCACCAAGCAGTCAATCAAACTCCTTTAATCATATGTCTATTTATAATAGTCTATCACAAATCCTTGAAAATCTAATTAACTTATTAGCTTGGAGAATAAATGTTTCCAA
This sequence comes from Phragmites australis, assembly GCF_958298935.1. NCBI lineage: Eukaryota > Viridiplantae > Streptophyta > Magnoliopsida > Poales > Poaceae > Phragmites > Phragmites australis. The sequence continues at coordinate 47,133,801 of NC_084923.1, read as the reverse complement.
TTACCATTCTGGGAGTGCAATTTTTTCTTCCCCAAATAAGTCACTATTATTCCAGCCTGGGTCTTCTTCAGTCACTTTTACTTTAAATGAGTTTTAATCCTTTTTTCATCTTCACACTAACAAAACTTGAATAATTATAACCATTCCAGAAAAACCAGAGAACCAACCAAAAGGGAAACAGAACAAGTGTGCATGGAGCGCTGTTACTCTGTTAGTAAACAAGTAAGAAAACTTACGTCGTTCCATAGAGCGCAATCTTCTGAATTATTGAGACATCACTTCCACTTTGATTGTCCTCAATAAATATAGTCAAGCTGGAATGATAATGAAAGGTCAAAAAATAGAAAGAGGATGATCAAAGAGAGGGGCGCACGCATGCGGCCATGCACACCAGAGAAATGTACATACCTGCGAACATTTTGGAACTTGACATACTTTAGTGTCACGGGTTTATTCTGCAAAGAAGGCAAGGTTCATCAATTTGAGGTACAACAATAACAACTGTGATGTCAAAGACTAGATGACCATCACTGAAAATATTTGAAAGTAGAGTGATTGATTCAGAAAAAGAATATACCTCTACCAAATGATTGGAGGATAGATCAAGACTGTCACTTGGTGGATAGTCATTGACATTGCTGCCATTAATTACATAAATTTATCATCATACTAAATAGAGAAGAAAATGTGTTTTGAAAAGTTTGAACTACGTCAAGAGGCATTATACCTGAAACCCATATGCTCTTTGTTGGAGAAGAGTTTTACTGTTTTTGGGCCTGTGATGACAAAAGAGATGTCATTGTTTGATAGAGAAGCACGACAAGAAAAAGTGTGGTGACAAAGCATCAAGCAGTTTGATCAAAAAAGGAAATGTCTGAATACAAGGCCATATATTGCTGCAATGGAAAGCATCAATTGAAAAAAGAGCAACTCTTATGTTTTGAGTTAGGCCCAGCTGCAGTCAGCACCTTTGTTTGAACAGCCCAAGGCAGCAATAAAAGGGTGGCTTAACACGGACAGACACATTCACAATACTAATAAAGTTGACATAGCTGCAAGTACCCGAAATTCAAACAAGCGAGCACCTCTGTTGCAAGTCTGCAGATAGAAAGAGGTAAAAAAAATATCGTATTTCTTCAGCAGCACCAGCACCACAACTAACAATGCATTATGTCGAGGTCCCACCGAATCAGGAGCAATCATACATTCGCGAAACCACAAATTGATGTTCCACCTTCTAGTCAAGAGGATACTTGCAGGCCGAACATACTAAATCAAATGATCCTGCCCTGGTACGACTAGCCCTTGCATCTAACTTAAAGGAATACTACTACTAAATTCGAACTCAAACATGTCAACTGACGGACAAATCTAGCCTCAACGCACAGAACCCCAACGGGGAGTTGCAAATCTCACCCTCTTCCTCGGGGCCTTTGAAGAGCGCGGAATGCAGCTTGACCACCTGCATGAAGGGGATGTAGATCAGCAGTTGCTCGTCCGAATCGCTGGCGAGGTACAGCCCCTCGTCGTCCCTGTAACCCTGCAGCCACCAAGCACCACAACACAATCGCTATTAAAATTCGCACCAGAACAGCATGAAATACACACGACCTCGCTAGCCACGAGCGATCGGGCTGGAAGCCACCATCTACGAAACCCTAGCAAAAAATTCCCAAAAAGAGAGAAAAAATTGAACCGCCCCACCAGAATCGCGGGAAGAACAGTCTAAAATTCGCGGAATCGGAAAAGGGACCAATCGAGCAAGTGTTGGCCAGGTAGTGCGCTACCTGCTTGAGGGCGTTGGCGATGTTGTGGGACGAGTCCTGGTTGAGGCACTCGACGCCGCTCCAGTCGATGAAGTCGACCAGATCCACCTGCCCGCGCGGCACCTGCACGGCGGCCGGGGCGGGGGACGGGGTGGCCGCGGCGGCGGCGGCGTTGGCGGCGGCCATGGATTGGCTTCCGGAAGCTTCTGGAAGGCCTGGACGGGGACGGAGCGTTCGAGAGCCGCGTGCGGGAAGGGGTAAGGGGAAGGAGCGAGCGAATCGGACTCGTCACTCGTCAGGTGACTTGCGAGTTGCGACTAGTTGCGGCAGCTGCGATGCGACGCTATGGCTTTCACGACGCGGTGCGGTCGGGCCAAATCTATAGAGGCCAAGCTCGCCAAAGATATAGTCCGAGAGGGCAAATGTGCGTCTCGAGGAGAGTAGCCATGCAGAAATTTTGTTTCGCACGCGCTCGCGGTACGCTGCTCGCGCCTCCCAGGCGGGCCCACTTTCGATTTGAAAAAAAAAATCGAAAACTTTTCCTAAAAACCCTCCCTGACGGGCCCACTTCTAATTTTTGGAAAAAAATTGAAAACTTTTCCTCAAAAACTTTTCTGGGTAAATTTTGCTTGTTAATTTTTACTCAAAAAATTTCCTCAAAATTTTTCTAACTTTTTCAGAAAACTTATCCAGAAAACTTGTCCAAATAACTTACTCAGAAAACTTTTCCAGATATAAAAACACATGAGAGGCTATCTAAAATTTGCTACTTCTGCCCGAATTAGCCTCGTCAGTAGCCATGACACCCTCCATCCGAGTCAAGCATCAAAACGAGTAAAATATGATCTTCATTCTTCACGCCATTTTGACACATAATTCAGCTCCTTCCACACCCCATATATAGCGTGTCACTCACACCATCCTCCAACCGTCGGTCACCCCTCCTGCACTCCCACTACCATCCCCTTGGCCATCTGCCTCCATACCGCCCGGCCCCAGCTACCCTAGACCTCCGTGACCACAAATCGTGACCACAAATCACAGAGCAACTTGCACTTCGCGAAGCCGTTTTGAGCTCAAATCCGCGCTACTAAGCCCAAACCCATCCCAACCAGCCACAAATCGAACCTCAGCCCTATTTCCGCTCCAAAAGAAAAAAAGAAAGAGAAGACCCTATTTGAAAGTAGGAATTTCGCAGATCCAAATTTTGGAGAGGCATGGCCTCGTCTTGGGTTTCTAATCCAAATATTTCACATCAAGGAGGAGCAGAGCATTGGGTGGCTCTGCGATCATCGGGGAAACTGGGTATCTCGTCTTGATCTGGATAGGTACTGAAAAGATAACACCTTGCTTCAGCTATTAAACAGGATCAAACAGGAGTGAATCAAATGCAGAGAGAATCAAACAGGATGTGCAATTGTGGAGTGAATCAAAGAGATTGGATAACTAGGAGTGTAAAATGCAGGCTTCATACCTGGAGGCTACAAAAGTCAGAACTTAGAGATTTCAATTTATGGGACAGGTAAACAATGGCACTCTTCATTTTCCTGATCCTCGCACAATCTTATGTTTTTCTTGTTCAGCCTATTTTTTGTATCTGCTCAGTCGCAACTGATATCATGCCTGTCAAGAAGATATTCAGGTCACTATGAACTATATTGAGTCCATTAGAACACAGGGTAAATTGTTCACTTCAGAAGTAATTTGTCATCATGGACTCTAATTGGAAGACCCCAGTCTGTTAGTAGAGGCCCAGGTGGATCATGTAGTGTTGTGGTGTTGGTATAGTTCCACATTCAATGTTTAAAGTGGGAAGCACTAGCATATAGGGACCAAGAAAAAAGATCAATTTTGAGCTGCCATAGTACAAACTACAAAATATAAAAGTAGCCCAGCCTACTTTTGTTCCGCATGATATAAATAATCCAGAATGGCTACAAATATAATAGCACAAAATTCAGGCAAGGCACTAAAGCACAATTTGAGTCATCACATAGACAGTAAAGAGTGTGCTTGTCACAAAAATGACATGTTAATGTCTGAAAAGTACAGGATGTTATGCAGAAAATAAATTAGTCACTCATCATCTTTTCCACTGGAGGTCTTTCTACTTTGTCGTTTCTACGCTTGGTAGTCATTATTGATGACACTATTTTATGGGAGTATTGACAGTATTTCTTGAAAACATTACCTGAAAACAATGTTTCTTCAAACATTGTACAAAATATGGAGCTCAAAATGTCAGCACTGGCATCCCTTTCCTTGTCATAGTACAACAATTAAATTTTAAAAAGCCTGTTTCATACTCTCAATCTAGCCCCTCCAACAATATGTTGCTCACATTGTCATCATCCCCTGTCTGGTAGACTTCACCAAGTTCTCCAGCATCCTCTCCACCAATTCTGCCGACTAAGACACGATGTGTCCTTGAATCAGGTACCCACCCCTTTTCTAGCATTTGATCTAGAAACTTGCATGCCTCACTCTTGAAGCCTTCTTTAATAAGGCCATAAATAATAATGTTATATGTTCTGGGGCTCATCGTTCCACTTGTCTTTACCACTTTCAGTAAATTTTGTGCAACCATGTTAAGAAAAGAAAAGAAGGCCATATCATTGACTAATAGTTCAAATGTCTCTTGGTCAGGCACAAACCCATGATTCACCATTCTGTTGAACAAGATAGCAGACTCAAAAATTGTCTCCTTGGCAAGGAAAGAGCGCAACAGAATATTGTATGTGTACCCATCCAATAGACAACCTTCCATCAGCATTTGTGCAAACAGAACCAATAAATATTTCTCCTCCTTCAATTGGAGCAGTGCTTGGATAATTATGTCATAAGTAGAGAATGTACAAGAAGTGCCGGTGAAAACAGCTAATGAACGCAATTTGATTGCTTCATGAATCTTTCCAGCCATACAACTCCCTTGAATCAGCATATCAAGTGACTCGCTTGTAAGACTGCAACCTCTTTTACAGTGATATTTAAAAACCTCAGTAGCTTCTTGGATCCTCTTCATGCGACAAAGAACCTTTACAAGTTGCGAAAAAGATTCCGAATTCATGGACAAGTTGCTAACACTGACCCTTCTGAACATACCTAAGGCATCTATATACAAGCCTAATCCACAGTAACAAGATATAACAGCAGAATAGGTACTCTCATCTGGTGTAAATGAAGAAACAACCATTCGACCAATGAGCTCAGATGCTCTTGTAATGTGTCCTTCATTACAGAAGTGAGTTATAACAATGTTCCATGAGTGACAATCAACCAAACCTCTGCTCTGAAATTTCTCAAGATAGCTTACTGAATCCAGCAGTCTGCCATTTTTACACAACCATTTGAGCAGCCCATTATACGGTCCTGATTCAGTGACATCGTTTTCCTCTAGAAAGCTCACAGCTTCATGGAACTTGGCCGATTTACAGTAGCAATCCACTATATCCACATATGTACTTGTCATTGGAGAATGACCTGATGCTATCATTTCTTGAAACATCAAGTTCGTGTCATCCAATAGTTGATTCTCACATAAACATCTAATCAAGGCACTGTACAGCTGTAGATCCAACTGAAGGCCATCTTCTTTCATCATTTGATGCAGCTTAATCGCCTCATTGACTTTACTGAACTTGCAAAATAGGGGTATCACTTGAGCATAAAAATTGCTATCAGGGGTGCATCTTAGTTGCAGCATCTTGTCAAAGAGTATCACCGCTTCATCTGCTCTGTTGTGGGAACAAAGAGCCGTGATGAGTATCTCGAAAGTATAATTGTTAGGAGCACACCTCTTCTTGCTCATCCTATTAAACTGAATCAACGCCAATTCTAAACGGCCAGATTCACACAAGACCTCAATTAAACAATTCAATGTTTCCACATCAGGAAGAACTCCAGCCTTCATAATGTCCATGTACGTAAGCATGAACAACCGCAAGCCCCTCCCTTGCTTGACCAAACCATGCAGCACACCATTCCAAGCTGAGATTGACAGCTTGAGCTTCGCAGAACTAGCATGCTGGATCACCAGCAATGCTTCATCAAGGAGGTTCTTATCACTCAGGGACTGAACTAAATCATTCAGGGCTTGTTCCAGTGCTGGGACCTGAAATCTGACCATCTCCCTGAGGAGGCTATCCATCTCATCACGATTTCCAGAAACACCAAGCTTGGAGATCATGCAGCTGTACATGCCAACCGTGTGAACGTTATATCTCTGATGTGAAGCCCATTTGAAGATCCTAAGGGCCAAGCTTGAATCGGAAGTAGAATCAAGAACACGGGTTAGCCTCTCTGGTTGAAGATTGTTCTTGAGTGACTGGACCGCAGAGTCAAACTCAAAGGAACTCCCTCCAGCACCACAAGGACGAGCAGCGGGCACATTTGAGCAAGGATGGTACATAAGTTTGCCCAATAGCGGGTGTGTTCTTGCAACCCGGGTGCAAGACAGAAACTTTAACGCCATTGAGGCAACCACATGGTCACAACATCAAGCTGATCTGCAAATGTACAGCTCACAGCATCACTTTAATCTGCAAGTGCACAGATCAAGGAATTGCATTGAAATAAAAAAAAAATCCCTTATTGTGAGTGTGCGCTTCCCCTGTAATCAACACAATGAAGGAAAAACGTAATCAGGAGCGCATATGATCAGAGAAGCCTCGGTCTAGCAAGACTGAGGCAACAATACTGCAAGTCTGCAACAACCGATTAGCACAATAGTACCATGCTATGCAGTGAACGAATCCACGGCAAACTAGAGTGGATTAGAGTATCCCCCAGAAAAAGAGAATTTGGATTTGAGGGCTCCCGGCACAGAAAAAGTGTCACAAAAAGAGCAAGCAATGCATCCGAGCAAGCTGGGGCTCTCTTATCGACGGGACAACGAGGATAAGTGGTGTCGCGTGGTGCTCGGAAGGATAGGGCAACCCTCCTGGGTGGAGGCCTCAATTGGTTTGCCTCGCCACGCCGTGCCGCGCCGCCGCTATGGGAACAGGAAGAGAGAGAAAACGAGGAGCTCGTGTGGCGGGCAAGGCCTAGCCCAGCCCAAGCGGGAGCTGTGTCCGTCTGCCTGTAACTCTAGGATACAAGTCCACCCAATGGCCTGCTTCGCAGATTTTTTTATTTATATATATTTTTTAAATATTTGCAATATTACACGGTCGTTTCAACAAATTACAAGAATAGGCTATCATCACCCGTCCATCGGACGAGAGCAAGGTATCACCCCTTGTGGGACCCACTGGTTAGAAAATTAAAAAATACAAAAAATGCAATCAGGTCACGTGTCACCCGTTCAGCGGGCGAGATCTTGTAATAGCGGGTCCAGCAAAAGGTATCGCCCACTGCTCAGGCAATACCTTTTGGTATAGCACGTCCGTTCATCCTCGTACAAACAGTGGCAGAGCCAGGATTTGATCGTTGGATGTGCACGGTATAAAATTTGCTAAAATTATAATCTAATAATATTAAAAGTTCTCAACATTGCAAATTCAACAAATAAGTTTGAAATTTGCAAAAAGTACAATACAAATAGTCCAAATATGAAATAAAGTCTTACATAGATATAAGATTACAATATTTACTCTAGAACTCTACTTTACGTTTTCTCATGGCCATGAAAATCTCGATTATATCATTCTCACTTAACTAGCAGAAAATATCACGCTCAATAAATATGACTAAACAATCGTTCAATAACTCATCGTCCATGCTATTTCTCAACTTATTATTCACTAGACTCAATGCTAAAAATACTCTTTCAATACCTATGCGCATATCGTTTGGTAATTATTACAGTAATTTCCCTTCCTTATTAAACATGTCAGTTAAGCTAGAGATAGTGATAGGGAATATGATGCATAATCGATTTGTGCTGGTAAAACATAGCTAATCGTAACAATGAACTCCTATAAATATTCTACAGCATGCAACTCCAAAAACAAAGTGCTGCATCACACTCGTATAAATATTCACCGCTCTCAGAGCCGTAGTCAAATCAGAGCTAAACCAAAAACTAAGCTAGAGCTGACTTTAGCCAGTTAACCTTGGCAGGACTGCTCAGCGCACGCATTAAAAATTCAGAAAACAACATATGGCGCAAAGCGGAGAAGCACATAGCAGCCCAGCAGCGTGCCTGTGATCTGATCTTTGGTCCGCTGGATGAGGGGCTTCTCCTACCTGAGGAACTCGTCGAGGATGCTGCGGCTCGAGCGGAAGGGCTCCTGCTTCGGGATCGAGTTGTAGTTCTGAACCGCGCGCACCCCGCGACGGCACCTCGGCGCGGGTCGTCGGGAGCGCGGGCGTGGCCACGCGGGTCGTCAGGCGCGGCGGCTCGAGGGGGGGGGGGGGGGATCGAGAGATGAAATGAGACGACGTTGCGCGTGGAGCTTCTGCTCGCCTCGTTTTTTTTCCCCCTTCTGCCGGGCTGGGCCGCTAGAGATAAGGGAGGTACTAACAACAAAAACCCTAAACTACAGGGTAGTCCGGTACTGTAGTTAGAAATAACCTAGGTTTAAAATATTTTTATGAATTAATAGATCATATGAGAAGAATATTGTTAAAATGGTCATATAATCTTGCAAATAATGATATATATATATATATATATATAAATTGCTTCGTGCGCGCGGTATGGATCGGGTTTGTGTTACGCGTGAGGCTCTCCCACTCCCACCGAGCCCCAGGTCGGGCGAGGCAGGGCATAGGTGGAGAGCAAGATGTGGGCCAGATCGGACAAAAGGCAATGAATCAGTCACATCGTGTCTTGTACCATACATGAGGGAGCAAGCGGTGGTGCTGGTGCCGGCCCATAGTGGCGGAAAAGCATGCGTGCATACGCAAATGGTAACGGGCTCCCGAGTCATGCCCGACGTGACACAGGCTTGGCTTGCACGCGCAATCGGATGCGACTGTCATCATAGAACGAATGAAAACAACGGTCGGAAAGCTCTAACTGTTTTTATTTTTCATATGGATATTAAAAACAAATCAATCCAAACGAAAACATGTTGGTATCGATCAGAAACCGATAATTCAAACCGGGAACACCAATTCATAGAACCATAACTTCAAGCATCTACGCAACACATAATTAATTCACACTAATAAAAGTAAATCATACCATACACCGATAAACCATGTAATGACATATGTCTCAACTGAAAAACAATTACCATATTGTAACTCGAGTACTCATCACAATACATAGTCATACAAAGCCTAGGGTTAGAGACGTCATGTCGATGTAAAGAATAAGTGGTTCCTTGTCAGGAGGGCCCACACCGACAGATGCAAAGCTGATAATTGATATTTTTGAACCATGGCCCCTCACGCGACCAGTCCCCTGATCGACTGCAAATGGAAACTTCACGGTCAACCCTTGTGGGATTACGGTGCATGTACTCATCTAACTAGTCTAATCACATTTAACATCATTCACCCATGCGTTTTTCTTCCCCAAGCACCCTTTCGGCCAGCAAATTCGTGGGCCAACGCAGAGACGGTGTGGCATATCCTGTAGCATGGCCTGACAGGCTAGCGTGACGGGTTTGTAGCAGACGTAATTCCGCTTAGCGGATGAAATAGGACGTGCAGGACAACTAGGGTAGGCCGGGTGTGTCCACCCCAGTAATGATGACCTAAGTGTAGTTATTTTTGTCAGGCATAGGGCAGCCACCGTATTTGGCACTGTCTGCTTGTATGTATATGGTACACATTGCCTCCTGCTATATAAAAGAGGGAGGATCGGGCTTGTAAAAGGAGAGACTCTAGATAAGTTTATCCAATTTATAAGAAAATACATATGATATAAGGCTATTATCTCAAAGGATGCCTGAACCTAGATAAACCTCAGTGTTCTTGAGTTTCTTTGATACACACACACACCAACAGCCACTAGAAACGTTGATCACGCACCCATCGTCTGTCATACCTCAGATACATTATCAGGGATTAACCATCGATATTTGGCATGCTAGGTAGGGGGCGCATTTTCACATTTTGGTAAGTGTTAATAACTCGATTGGGCTACCCATGGCTAAATCTATGGCAATCGCTGAGTTCCGTTCTGAGGATCCTCATCGTTACGAGGTATTTGTCATATGATACGACCTAGATGAGTCCGGTGTGCTCTAAGTTTGGGACACCGAATCAAAGTCCTAAGGCTCTGAGACTCAATGTGAAGTTTGCATGTTAGACCATATAGGAGCGGGCAGCAGAGACCCTCACGTCCAAGGCACCGTTGGTGAGCCCTAGGCCTTGCGCATAGAGGGAAACTGGCTTGGCACAAATAGGGAGGCACTCTAATACAGCCCCTGCATACGGCGCGATCCATGGTGGTGGCGTCGTCTAAGTTGTCACACCACGAGAGCGTGGAGGACTCCCCTTTTCATAATATGTCGCCACTCCGTGCTTAGCAGCTCGACTACGATGCCATGACACCCACACGGAATCTATAGACCGTGCGAATGCTTCTCAGCTACCCGCTGGTGGTCGTGCTGGAGGGTTCACCGGTAGCACCATGACTATACGACATCGCCCTCTTCGTAGAGACCGCCCGACGTCAAACCATAGTGGCAAACACCACGTCTATTGCAAGGACTGGTAAAGGTCGAGATCACCAAGAATCGCAGCAGGCCATACGGCAGGAAAGATCCTATGCTCCCTCCATGACAGGAAGTACTCGGAGACCCCCATTGCGTTGAGACAGCCGACCCATTGACCTGCGAGACTCTCTTCGCCCATGCAACCTTTGTGACGTGATCCAGGGCCAGAGGGTTGGTTGGGGGCAGTAAGATCATGCTTGGTGGGAGCACGAAAAAGGGAAAGCAGCCCTACAACTCACTTTCTGATTGCAGGGAGGCGTCGGACTCCTCCACCCAATCACCAAGGCCACGAGACCGTCGTCTCTCTCCTCAAGCATGCGCTGTCGCCCATCAGCGAGCAACTCCCTGTTAGAGGAAGGGGTGCAATGCCTTGTCCACCCGATATTGAGAGGTGCACTGGCCGAAAGTTTCAGCCGGTCCTAGCCAAAAAATACGATAGCTCGACCAATGCCGAGGAATTCCTGCAGATTTACACCACCATGGTGCAGGTCACGGGAGGCCACGAGAAAGTCATGGCCAACTATTTCCTGACCACCTTGGCTGGTTCAGCATCGTACTGGCTTATGTACCTTCTCCGTGGGTTAGTTCACTGCTAGAATGAATTGTGCGACTAGTTTGTCGTTAACTTATAAGGGACCCACACCTGCCCAGGGGTCAAGGACGACGTGTACTAGGTCAGGCAGCGACATGGCGAGTCGCTGTGAGACTACATCCACCGTTTCACCGAACGTTAGAATACCATTCCAAGGATCACGAGTGAGTCTGTGGTCATAGCATTTCGGGGGGGGGGGGGGGGGTCAGCGACAAGAAGATGGTCGAAAAGCTGGCTACCAAGGAAGTCTAGAATACCACCGAGCTCTTTGAGCTCACGGACAAGTGCGCATAGGCCACTGAGGCGTGAGAGGGGCCCAATGCTGCAACCAACCTCTGACAACCCGCCTCTTTCAAAGGGGTCAGCCAGAAGGAGAAAAAGAACAAATGCAAGGCAAGAGCGCTTGATGTCATGGTGATCGAGCAGACCGACCAACCGTAACAATGCTTTGAGAAAAAGGACAGAAAGAAGGGCTGAGGCTATTGCCCGATCCACCGCACATACGCCCACGATTTGACTAAATGCAAGCTCGTGCGAAGCATCATCGACAAGGAGCTTGAGAAGCGTAAACCCAGGCATGATGACAATGGTGATGATAGGGTTGACCCTGACCAGTTGGCGTTGAGTTTCTAGCAGGCCGATCATATGGTCCATCGTATCTCCAGAGGCGCCACAACATATTCTCTAACAGGGAGTACAAGTCGATGGTCTGTGAGGTGTGGACGACCACGCCAGGCCCGAGCCCGCGTCTAAAGTGGTCAGAGGTACCCCTCACCTTCAGCCAGGCAAACCACCTTGCGTGTGTCAAATGCCTTGGTTGCTATCCTATTGTGGTCAAACCTACGGTGCAGAACATCCAATAGGTCGCGTACTAGTCAATGAAGGGACTTACATCAACCTCCTCTTCGTCGACACGCTAGACGCCCAATAGATTCTGAGGAGCATGTTGAAACCATCATCTCCCTTCTTCGGAATTACCCTTGGCTCCTCGTCTAAGCCATTAGGGCAAATCGAATTGCCTGTCACCTTCAACTCGTCAAGTAACTTTAGGACCAAAAAGGACATGTTTCGATTTGGCGGATTTCGGGACTGCTTACAACGCAAACCTAGGGCGATCAGTGATGCTGACCAGGCAATTAAGATCCCTGGCCCAATGGGGGCATCATTGTTTTTGGCAACACAAAGATGGCCCTGCACTGTGACAAGAGGAACCTCGATATGGTCGAGCTGACTCCCAGGTCGCAGCTCGAGAACATCGGGCCCAATGGTCGCTAGGTGAAGGTCCATATCATTGCCACTCCAGATGATTAGAGGTCTAAGTACCCACCTGACCTGCCGGATCTCCATCCGCCCTACCCCGGTTAGGGCAAGATAGGGCGGGGCATCGGTCAAGGCGGGGCAAGACAAGGCGGAGCACTGGTCGGGATGGGGCAGGGGCGGATCAAGTTCTGCCCCTCCTCACCCAGCCCCGGAGTATATGTTACATGCATGTTTAGCGGATTTATTAAGAAGTTTATTATCCTTTTGTAATAAAACTTTTTATTAAACTAATACATGTATGTAACTATTGTCGTGTTATGTTAGATCTCGTGAATCTTAGATGCAGTTTTTTATTGATTTGTATGTTGTGTTAGCTATTATATCCTAATTAAACTTGATATAGAGCTTTTAATAATTTTAATCGGAGTGGGGTGGGGCGGGGCGGGTCGGGTCAAAGTCGGGGCTCCATGGTGCGGGGCAGGGCAAGAAAAAATTTCACCCGGTCTCTGGTCGGGGTGGGACAGGGTGAGGGACATGCGGGTGGGGGTGGGTGGAGGCAAAACCTGCCCCCGCCCCACTCCATCTAGATCTCTACAGACAATCAGCTTAAGGCGGTTTTCCTAAATGACCTAGATCCTAAATAGGAACTCGCGCTCATCACTTTCCTCCTGACGAACACGGATGTCTTTTCTTGGAGTCCGTCGGTTCGTGGCCGACTGAAAAGAAACATTTTGTGAGGAGGTCGATAAGCTCCTGGAAGGAGGCTTAATCTGAGGGGTGCAGTACCTAGAGTGGCTGGCTAGCCCAATCATGGTTCATAAACCCAATGGTAAGTGGATGATGTGCGTCGACTTCACCGACCTCAACAAGGTATGCCCAAAAGATCTCTTCCCTCTCCCTCGGATCGACCAGCTTGTTGGCTCAACTGCCAGTAGCGATCTGTTAAGCTTCTTAAATGCCCGCTAAGGGTACCATCAGATTAGCACGTCTAGAAAAGATGAATAGAAGACTACTTTTGTAACTCCGTTCGGGGTCTTTTGTTATGTAAAAATACCTTTTAGTTTGAAGAGCGTCGGTGCCACTTTCCAGCGGTGTATTCAACTTATTCTTCGATCGCATCTCGGTAGAAACGTCGAATCATATGCTGATGATGTGGTCGTAAAGAGTAGGACCAAAGATGACCTAGTCACGGACCTCCGAAAAATGTTCGACAACCTTCAACAGTATTGCATGAACCAAGAAAAATGCTTCTTTGGAGTATCATCAGGGAAGTTGCTCGGCTTCGTCGTGCCTAGCCGAGGAATAGAAGTGAACCCTGACAAGATCAAGGTCATGACTAGATGAGATCCCCGATCAGGTTAAGGGAAGTCTAGAAAGTAACATGATGTGTGGCAACTTTGAGCAGGTTCATCTCGAGGATGGAAGAAAAGGTGTTACCTCTCTTCAAACTTTAAAGAAAAATGATCACTTCTAGTGGACACCGAAGGCGGAGACCGCTTTCCAAGATCTCAAAAGGTATCTCTCGTCGCCTCTTATACTGATCGCTCCTCGACCAAACGAAGAGCTCTTTCTATATGTTGCAGCTACCCCCAAGTCCTTAGCATGGTTCCTGGTCAACGAACGAGAAGTTCTTCAGGGACCAATGTACTACGTCAGTGAGGTCCTACATGACACGGAGGCTCAATACCCACAGGCTCAGAAGTTGTTATAAACCATACTAATGGCCTCTCGCAAACTCAGACACTACTTCCAGACCCCAAAATCAAGATAACCTCATCACTCCCTATTCGAGAAATTCTCTATGGTAGGAATGCAGTAGGAGGAACAGCAAAGTGGGCATAGAGCTAGGGGAGTTCATATTCAGTTCATCTGCCAAACTATTATCAAGTCCTAGGTGCTAGTCGATTTTATGGTTGAGTGGTTGTCCATTAAGCTCAAGGAAAAAATAGCGACCAGATGTTTACAAGTACTAGACCATGCACTTCAATGGATCGTTCATGCTGAAGGGAGAGAGCGCTGGAGTGGTCCTGACTTCATCAACCAGCGACATCCTTAGGTACATAGTTCAATTATATTTTCTGACCACTAACAATATTGCAGAGTACAAAGACCTCTTGTCCGGAATGCGAGCGTCCTCCACACTTAGGATAAAATGTCTGCTAACGATAGGAGACTCGCAACGGGTCATGAACCAAGTGTAAAACGAGTTTTAGTGATCTAATCCGATAATGGAGGCATAACTCTCTAAAGTGAGAAGACTGGAACGACGTTTTATCAGTTTCGAGATCAAGCATGTCCCTCACAAGGACAACCTCCTAGCCAATAAGAGCTAGTCCGTCTAGCTTCTTCTTGCAAAACTATCCTGGTCGGAGTCTTTGAAGAAATACTCACACGACCATCCACCGTTGCCTCGGGCCACCTATCACAGTCGGAGTCTTTAAAGAAATACTCACACGACCATCCACCATTACCTCGGGCCAAGGTTAAGGGGATGCTCTGCTTTGAAACGGAGCACCAGAGACAACACCTTTTGAGGCAACATCTCCTTTGGTGCAGTCGATATCAGGTAGCCATCATGTGGTCGCCCTGCTCGATTTGGGTACGACCTGAGTGATTTTTAAAGGCGGTCAACATAAGAAGCCATATGTGTAAATATCATTTATAGATGCGATTCGTTATGTGAACCGCCTCTGGTAATGTACGATTTCTAGAGGCAGGCGATATAATGAACCGTCTGTGTAAAAGGTCATTTCCAGAGGCAGTTACTTATGAGAATCATTTTTGGTAATGAGATAATTACCACAGACGGTTCACATAAGAAACTGTATATATAAAATGTCATTTTTGAGGCCGTTCCTTACGTGAACTGCATCTGGTAATGGGATAATTATCAGAGACGGTTCATATAAGGAACCATTTGTATAAAAGATTATTTTCAGAGGTGGTTCCTTATGTGAATCGTCTCTGATAATAGATGATAGTTTATTTTAAAATTTTCATAACTTTTTCATACCAAGTCGTTTGAGGACAAATTTTATATAAAAATTATAGCCCTCGAATAGTTGAAATCTTTTTTATTTGAAGTCGTTTGGATATCTAAATAATCATTTAAATTTTTAACGTAAGAGATAAAAATAGTGTATATGCTATTCTTACCATAAATCCTATTAATACCAGCAACTCAAGAACAAAGAGAAGAAAAAAATACTAGCAACTCCAATATCTCTAACAAGATCAGTTCTGGTAATATATAACAGCTTATCTTTAAAAAAATATAATTTTTTCATACGAAGTCAAATGAGGATAAACTTTATATAAAATTATAGCTCTCAACGAGATATACAACTTTTTAGCTATAAAGTTTTTCTCTTAAAATCATTTAGATGTTCAAATAATCATCTAAAGTTTTAGTAAATAAGGAATAAAATGAAAACATATTCTTTTGCCATCAACAAATACTCTATGATAGGATGGTAAGACAGTTTCGCACAAGGAGCAGGTTTCAGGTTCAATTCTTAAAAATTGCATGCGCGTGAAAGATCTTGTGACTTGTGACTTACGATGGCGTGATCGCGGGGTCCTCAGGTGCAATTTTTTTCTCACTTTTTTCAAGTAAAAAATATTGATTCGGAGACTGACTATCATATACGGTCCACTTAAAGAACAGTCTATATTAATTGTTTTCCTAGGAGTTCCGCTTAAGAAACTGTCTATAGTAATCGGTTTACACAGACAGGCTCTTTTTCGTATATAAAAATCATCTATTTTTATAGACCTCCAATCAAATAAGATAACTAAATGTGTCTATAAATGAGATATCCTCCATCTTAAAAATGGTATTTTAGTAGTGTATATGATTTAGCTGCTCGCTCGTGTGCATGCACGTACAAGGTGCTAGAGCGCCGCCGTACGGAATTTGCAGCATCGACTCCGCCGGGCCGCGCGCCTCCACGTGCCCGGCTCGTGAATCGGTCGGGCTTGTGAGCGTGACCAGACCGGGTCGAGTTGTGAAAATCATACAGGTCGTTAGTTACTGGAGGAACGAGTCGGGCTGCGAAACCCCACGGCGCACTCAGCCGCACGCGCGGGGTGAGGTGCTGCCGGTGCCGGCCGCGTTGGCAGAAGGAACCGGACTCCCGCCTGGCGCGGCAGGCACGGATGTGATGTGATGGCGCACGGGGCTCTTCTCTCGGCGGCACGCGCACTGGCATCGTTGTCTCAGTTTTCCGGCGCTCAGTTTTTTTTTATTCTTCAATACAGCTATCATACACACTTAAACGCACATACATACTAGCTCTATAATTATATGTAACTTGAAGAAAGCGTCCATCTAGAGATCATTGGGACCCCATAAGAATCCCGTAGACGATGAGCACATCGTAGTCCATTCTATAACATCATACCGAATGAGTTAGAGAAATCCGAAATAAATCGGAACCTCGATGCGTCACCCAGACATCGAGCCCGGACGGGTTCGGCTCACCACCGAGCCTTACCACCGTGCCGGCAAGTTCGCGGCGCTCAATTGTGTAAGAAGATCTTTACAAGATTCTAATATTGGAGCTAAAGAATTATATTATACATCTTATGATTTAATACTTAAGTTAAAGAAAAAAAAGAGAGTAAACACATAGAGAAAAATGTCATTTGTAAAATTGAATTTGTTTAGAATGATTCTGGTTGGTCCCGTGTGCTGTTAGATTGTGAGCGGTGAATGCAAAGTTGCTAGGTCGTCACTACCTACCTCCACAGACTGGACCCTGTGAGCATGGGTGCGTTGACGGGGCGTCAGTCTGTCACGCTCACGCATGTGGATGACAGTGTCAGCTTTCACTTACCATCGCTCGTGTTTCGAGTTGCTGCAGAACTCTTTGCGTTGATCAAGTATTACAGGCTTGGCCGGCCAAACCATGAACTTAGAAATACCACGTACGTATTGTTACAGATGAATGAAAACAAAATGGAGGTTAGGTAAGTTACGTCGTACGTAGCAGCTGACACGGCAAGCGTGCGGGACCAAACGTAACTGGCATGGAGCTTTCAGCAGTTGGTGACCATGCAGTGGTTGTGGTTGGGCATACGACAAGCAAATGTGTTGATTTTGGACACGGTCACCACGCCGGTGGCAGATCCGAACTAAAATATTCGAATATCTCACTAGTTATGATAGAAATCTGAGTGTTCTATTTATTATGCTATAAGATATCTTATAAACCTAATACATATGATATATCATTAAAAGATATAAAAGTATCTGATATTCTATGTACGCTCCTCACCTTCAACGTGGGTCCACCCTTACCTCTAGCTCATGTGTAAATCGACGGCAAGAACCAAACGAGAGAAAAAGAAGCTTCCGATTTCTTAGGATACTCTATGTGAGCCATCGAGAAGAAGATCACGTCTCAGCGCAAGTTGCATGCGTTAGTCTTCATTGTGACGGAAGAGCGTAGCAGACGTCTCCCCTCTACATGCGTGCACTGTATATGGTCTCCAAAAAGTCTCTTCGATCCTAATCCTAGTTCTTCCTAGCGTGTGCTGATGTCTTTCATCGAATGGTATTTTTGACTATCTAAATGTGCAGGAAAAACATATACAAACATTTGTGCTAGGTTGAATGAAGGCGAGTAACAGCTAGTGGCATGAAGTTTTTAGATTAAATATTTCAAATCACGTACATGACACATGAAATACCATTAGGGTTTAGTAATCTCCAATGATAGTGGTATATATCCCTTGCATAATTAAGAAGCATATTGTGATATTATTTGGTCAATAGATTTTCGAGAAAAATGGGGATATTATTTGGTCAACCCATGCAGCTAGACATATTGAGTAATAAAAAAATGGGAGCAGTTAGATGAAATGGTCATGTCAAATATACCTAGCATGCATGCGTGCCAACAACTAACAACTATTTGGAGATTAGAAGCCATCTCCATCGGCAGCAGCAACTACCAGTTGCAATTATCCGAGGAAGAAAGGAAATCAAACTGCCAGAAACATAAAGGGCATTTTTGAAAGCTGAAACACGAGAATTTAAAAAAAACTAGTTAAGCACATGTGCATTATAAGGAAAACATAAATATTAAATACGATAACATTAATCATAAATTTAAGATGAGAAGATGTGAATGTGTCATAAGAGCGTTGTTGAATAAAAACGTTGGGAGCAATGACATAGTTTGATTTTAAATGAGAAAAAAAAAATACCATCTGCTAATTTTCCTTCTAATTTATTTATTTTTATTGATAAAATTAGTCATATATCCGTAGCTGGTAACAAGACAACCAAACATGGAGCTGTAGGATGAGAATGGATAGTAAAAGTGGGTAAATTATTCGGATTTTATGAGATTTTATTAAATGAGAGTAGAGTAGAAGAGATGGCGCGAGAACTAATTCGTATTTATATAGTAGATATTTTTCCAAAAAAATTATTGGACATAGTATCAGCTCATTTAAGGTTGCTGTGGCCTTGTTGCTTTCCAAATAGGGCGTAACACAACCCGTGAAATTGATGTGTTAACAGATGCTTTATCGCTACTGTACTATGACACAAAGGTAGTTAATCATATGAAAATTACATAGGCAGAGCACCATAAAAGGATCACAATTCATCAGCGAAACCGAGAGCGATATCTTATCAATGACCAATGGTCTATTCAACGAGCTTGACGTGCCACCAGATTGTGCTGCTGCAATGAACAATTGAAGAGCAGTTAGTCGCCGGCCAACATCAGAATCTGAGACAAGCGGTTCTGTGCCGGGATGTGATGTGAAGTGTCTCGCGCTGCAGTTCGGCGAGTGCAAAATCATGTGAGATTATGAGCAATTCCCACTGGACATGAGCAAGAGATGAATTAAGATAGGAATTGAAGATGGTTGACCCACCACCTTCCATTGCAATATAATGCAACGAATTGGCCACCACCTGGAACAAAGATACGGGCTATCGTTAGTATACTTCTGCACCAACAGACAAGATAGTATTTCTATCTGAATATATTTCTTTGTCCATATTTTTTTCTTCGATATATCATATATTGTACTTTTTTTTAAGATTCTGATCAAGCATGACAACTGCTCGCAAATCGATAGCCTGACGGTTTCAGATTGTATATCGTACTGTAAATTACAGAGGAACCTGACGTGATCCAACGCGGTATCATCCATTACTTAGTCCTCAATTTCTTGGTTTCAAGTACACCAACTACTCATCCCCAAAAAAATTGCACCAACTATTAGCTCCTACTGGCTGATGTCTTGTTTCATCCACTCCTTTTGGAGTCTAGTTGTTCATAACTCAAAAACAAATGCGAGCATTTGCCCAAAATTTCTGTAGATAAGAGTTAGGGTCATGTGTGTGCCACTCATAGAATTAAAAAGAAACTTTCTAGAGTAGAGTATAAAATAGCTAGAAAATAGGCTATAGTTCTTTCTGAAGAAGAAAATAGGCTATTAGTTATAAAGGTGATATGGCTGATCACCTAAATCCTCACAAAAGTATACTATTAACACTAGCTGAAATTGATGCCCACTGAAGCACTAAATAGTGAATACAGAAAATAAAGCTGCACAACTTGTGCCTTTCTACTATTCCAAACAGGAAGCATCCTTGAAGCCACATCGTGAAAATTCGTGCAGGCGACATAATTTTGGTTGTTTCTGTTGATTGGGTCATGCAAGCATACACATAGAAGCTAAAGAAGATATAAACAAAGTTAAAGGAACAGCACAAGAGGCCAACAAACACGGGGAATAACTAGAGCCGAAGGCATTTCTCTCTCTTTTACTTTAGTTAAATGATAAGTACCAGTACTGATACGATTTTTAAAGGTACCAATACTTGGCTTTCTCATGTCATCATTTGATTGAGCACTACAAATCATCTTTTAGTATATCAGATTTGAAAGTTCGAGAAAGAAGAACATAAATGATCAAATCAAAATCAGTGAAAAAGGTACTGACAGCATCGTATGAGTGGGTGAGATTTCGAGATCAGTGATCAAGGTACTAACATCGTCTTATGAGTGGATGAGATTTCCAGTTACATGAACAAACACAACTGTTCTAGATAAGAATTAGAACGAACTCAAGTGTGACCCAGAAAAGAGTCATATATCAGGTTTAGATAGTGAATGCCTGAATGCGAATCAAATGAATGGATGAATTATTACTAATGTCCATTTTATCAACAGTAAATTGGACATAATGATTCATCGGTACAAATTCTGACCAAATGAGAAGCACAAGACAACATGTTTGTCACTAACAACAAACAGTAGTCTTGAGTTTTTTTCTTTGACCATGTCCACCGTCACAAAAAGGGCCAAAACCTCGACACAAAAGCAAGAAAGCGAAATGATCACAAATTCACGAGCAGCCGAGTCAATTAGGTAGGAAATATTGGAGTCACTGCCCCTTTTATCATGCCCCCTAACATGAACAAAATCGTTGCAGACGAAATCACAAACGAAGTGGTCAACCGTGCCAATGCTCCAAGCACAATAAACAAAGAAAGAAGCCATGAGCAAATGATGCACTCACAAAAGACGAAAAAACAAATCGACAAGTCCCAAATGAAGCGCCTATATATACCAAATTAAACACACGGCAACAACGCATACTGAACACATATCAGCAATAGACATAGCAAGCAAGAAACCAAGCATCGCATTGTCCATACCGTTGCATGCAGACATGCGTTGCCCGGCCATGATGAAGAGGAGCTCGACGGCGGCGGCTGTGTTCTTGGTGCTCGCCATCGCCTGGCCGCTGCTGACCTCGGCGCAGTCGGCGCCGAGCATGCCGCCTCCGGCACCAGCACCGGCGACCAACAACTCGCGGCTGGAGAAGGCGTACGTGGCGCTTCAGGCGCTGAAGCGCGCCATCACGGACGACCCCAAGAATCTGACGCACAACTGGTGCGGGCCCGACGTGTGCAACTACTTCGGCGTGTACTGCGCGGCGGCGCCCGACGACCCGTGCCAGCGCACGGTGGCCGGCGTGGACCTCAACCACGGCGACCTCGCCGGTACGCTCCCAGAGGAGCTGGGCCTCCTCTCCGACCTCGCCGTCTTCCACCTCAACTCCAACCGCTTCTGCGGCACCCTCCCCGAGTCCCTCAGCTCCCTCCACCTCCTCTACGAGATCGACGTCAGCAACAACCAGCTCTCCGGCCAATTCCCGTCGCAGTTCCTCTGTCTCCCGAACGTCAAGTACGTCGACCTCAGGTACGCACGTAAAGCACCCGTATACCTGTATACGCGTATTCATCGGCCTGCACCTGCGCGCAAGAAGCTATGAATGAGTGCAACTTATTTGTTGCGTGTGTCTGAAGGTATAACAACTTCTGCGGCGAGGTGCCGGCGGCAGTCTTCGATAAAAAGATCGACGCGCTGTTCATCAACAACAACAACTTCGAGTTCACGCTGCCGGAGAGCTTCA
Organism: Phragmites australis; assembly: GCF_958298935.1. Taxonomy (NCBI): domain Eukaryota; kingdom Viridiplantae; phylum Streptophyta; class Magnoliopsida; order Poales; family Poaceae; genus Phragmites; species Phragmites australis. The sequence goes on along the minus strand of NC_084923.1, from coordinate 47,112,121 downwards.
GCAACTCGACGGCGTCGGTGATCGTGTTGGCCAACCTGCCGCGGCTCGGGGGATGCCTGCCGAGCAGCATCGGCGACATGGCCGGCACGCTCAACGAGCTGATACTCCTCAACAGCGGCATCTCCTCCTGCATCCCGCCGGAAATCGGCAAGCTGGACAAGCTCACCGTGCTCGACCTAAGCTTCAACAGCATCGCCGGCACGCTGCCGGACACCATCGGCAACATGCACGCTCTGGAGCAGCTCGACGTCGCGCACAACAGGCTTTCCGGCGAGATACCCGAGAGCATCTGCGAGCTGCCGCACCTCAAGAACTTCACCTACTCGTACAACTTCTTCTGCGGCGAGCCGCACCGGTGCCTCGAGGTGCCGCGCATCGACGACCGGCAGAACTGCATCGCCGGACGCCCCGACCAGAGGTCTGGCGAGGAGTGCATCGCTTTCCTGCACCAGCCACCGGTGCACTGCGACGCCCATGGGTGCATCGCGCCACCATCCCCGCCACCGCCACCCCCGCCGGTGCATGCGCCTCCGCCTCCGGTATACTGATCTGTGGTAATACTATAACTTGTAATCGTTTGCTGGCATAATGGTGTGAGAATTTAAGGGTAAATGCATACGAATGGTACATACTGTAATCTTTTTTTCTTTTACTTCAACATACTGTGATCTTTATTTGTCAACAAAAGAATAATAATGGTTTGGTAGATACGCAGCTCTCCTTTGTTCTCTGAAAAAAAAAAGAGATTTGCATAGCAGATTCAACAGAAAGTTTGGTGAAAGATTATTTCTATATTCCTTAATGTTTCTTGTACTGGTATTTTAATGTTCTGCTACTTAAAAGTCGTAGCTACATCATTTACGAATAATGTGCTCTTAGCAGTACCGCTTCTGCAAAAACTTTTGCTTCTTATAAGATTTCGTGAGTAAATAACTGAATCTTCTTCTGAGATATAGTCTAAAATAAGGGACCACGTTTAGGCAGAATTAGGACCGGTGCTGGAGAGAAAACTGCTGAAGTGGGAGAAAACAAAGAGGAAAAAAGACAGGGGGGACAATTTTTCGTTGGCCTTTCATATGTTAAGAAGATGACTGTTCACTTGTATAAATGTTGAGTAATCATACAAACTTTGAGAATTTAGAAGAGTTGGTACATTACTATATGCCCTTTCAAGCCAGATATCAACCAATGTCAAAAAATTATATTTGAACAGAATATATGACCTGGTCAAGAAAAGAAGCTAGAAACAGAGGAACTAGAAAACACACAGGATAACACATTTCAAAATAATCTAGTTCAGGTACACCAAATGATGAACAGGAATAGCATAAATGCATTTGATAAGGATTGGTCAATGGGAATTAACAAAAAACAAGTACTGCTCATGGATTCCAGCTGCAAAGAGGGCTTTCTTTTACTCTTTGGTTGATCAACTCAAACAGGCAAGAAGCTTCCACTACCTATCGTCTTGGCTGGCTCCAGGCAGGCTGGGATTCCTTCATGCAAGCTGCTCAATAATATGGTTTCACCCTATCCCTGTAACTTTCGCCTCATGTCCTTGTCCCAAGATCGACCCACTAAGATTAGATAACTGAAAAGAGTATATTGTTCGACTTTCCAAGTATATCCAGTAGAATAAAGCTCGTTAATGATTTTCTCAAGGCTGGTGACAGAGATAGCAATGGTATAGAAATGTGATTATGATGGTAACATGAACGTATACAAGTATGACTGAAGAAATCAAGTAGTTGGAAAAATAATGGCCAAGCAGTATGGGATGGCTGACCTATTTGTCATTGATCGATCAAGTGAGTGACAGGCTGACAGATGTTAACTAGGCACAATCCGGACAAATTTGTACACAGTGGAAGAGGTCAATCAAATGTGGCAATAAGGGTGACTAAATCAGTATTGGACCGAGTAAATAAATTACAAACAAGCTGGTGGCATCATTCTTACCGTCCTGTTTAAGTAATCAGTCATAAACAGCATTATCAGATAATCAACTCATTAAGATAGCAGGTAACCTAATGCATTGTCATATTGTAAAGAAGATGTGACGCCAGGATCTCTTAACCAAGTTACATGGACTATAGAAATACTAGGTGGATTGGCGCGGGTATACCGCGTCCCTTTTTTTGTTGGACAGAGTATGACAAAAGAAGACTAAAAAATTGGATTCACCAATTTTGAGCATCTCAATATTTATTTACGAAATTATCAATATTTAACACATTCATTTAATTATAGAAAAAACAATGTTACTTTCATGCATGCACATAATTTTAACATGTAGACGACAGTAATACGAACCTAACTGAATTTGTTTCATATTTTTTTGAGTTTCAAATATTTTCCTACACACACACACATACGGTGAGGCTATTCTGCGTCTATACGTAGTTACTATTCGTACTGCGCACATCCATTGTTACAACCCGAAACACTATGAGTTACAACTTGTTAGGTAGATCATTTACAACTTCACGTTTAGAAATGCATAATTGCAACATGAGAAGTTAACACTGTGAGTTACAACTTGTTAGGTAAACCAGTTAGAACTTTACATCCAAAAATGCATAATTGCAACACGAGAAGCTAACATTGTGAGTTACAACTTGTTATTCGCACTGCGCACCATCCCCCAGTTATAACTTGAAATAATGTGAGTTACAACTTGTTAAGTAGACCAGTTACAAATTCACGTCCATAAATGCATAATTGCAACACGAGAAGCTAACACTGTGAGTTACAACTTGTTATTCGCACTGCACACATACTCCAGTTACAACCCGAAATACTGTAAGTCACAACTTGTGGAGTATACATGAACTACAGTGAGCATATCTGCAGAATATATATATATATATATATATATATATATATATATATATATATATATATATATATATATATATATGCACATATACATGGGCCTATGTGAACAGTAGCTACAGTACTTAACCCCTGGAATTGCTTCAAATCTTGATCCTTTAATATATGTAATAGATGCCAACAAATTACAATAAGTATGCATGGTGGATGCATCTGCTTGATCTATTCTTGTTTTCAATCATACACTCATGTTGTGCCTTTGAAGTCTGTTTCAAATCTTCCAGCAGATCAGCCTTTTAGCTGCGTGATTTTAGCTAAAAGAAATCGGTTCCTTAACCTATTTGTGAAAATAGCATGGTCATGGCGAAACCAAAATTTGAAAATGTTACACTACACTGTGTCACTGGAACAGGTCTGAGTTCCAGACATCCTTTATGACTATTCTTAGACATATCATTATATCATAGAGGCCCTGTCTTTGAGCAAGTGTTCATTTCGTTCAATTAGGACCTTTTATTGAATCAACTGAAATTCAAATACAGGCATTAGTTTTATATTCAATAAATTATGTCATGGGTCAGATCCATGGGGGCCTGTTCGGCCAGCACAGCAAGGAGGCGGCAACAGCTAGGGCTAGGACTAGGGCTAGGGCTAGGGCTGCCGTTGATCTCCACCGCATGTGGAAGGCGCGGGAGCTCTAGGGCCGGCCGCCGCCGCCGCCAAATCGTCGAGATCAAGTCATCATCAAGTTATCTTCAGATTATGAAATAAATATCTTTTGAATAGGAGTAGTTTATTTATAGTTAAGGAATAATTTGAATTTAAATTAGAAAAAAAGATCATAGTTTGTTTGGTAGTCAAGATAGGTCCTCTTTGTATAAAGAGAGGTATTGTATCCTTTGAAAATTAGGAAAGAAGAGACTGCATCTCTTATCTCTCTCTCTCTCCACTCACAGCTATTGTTCACCAGCGTGAGCAGTACCGGCGCGACCAGCACCGCCACACACCACCTTCTCTCCCTCCTCCTTGCAGCCGGCCACTTTGGGGCACAAGAAGGCCGTCAAACCCCGCCCTACGACCTCCTTCGACTACGATCAACTTGTCCTCCCTACAAATAAGCACCCACTACAAATTCAGTTTTCAATTAATGCGGTGATATTTTTAAGAACCTTATGAGAATGTAAACCACATGCTAGGGTCGTATTGTACCGATAGGGGAGAAAACACAAATCCTAGTTGTACGAAAGACGGTGAATAATGCTATGTGAGGATCACAATATACATTCAACCCAGAAGATTAGATTGTTATTGGGCTATGGCCTATGGGCATAACTGAGCATTAGATATTCACCTGCAAACCATTATTGTTGCAGCAACATAAATCTTTGAAAAAGGAAAATCTTCAATCATCAGTAAGTTATACATGGATATACAGATTCATCGTACCTGAGTATAAGGCATGGCGGCCAGGAAGATATTGGAGTACAACTAATATGTTCCTAAAATCTACCAGTAGTCAACACAAGAGCAGACTCCATTCTCAAAGTGGTGGAAACGATTGAGATCTCTAAGTATGATACGCCTATTAAAAACCATCGAGACAAGTTTTGCCATCGAATGACAGTCTAGACATACACGGAGATTCTTGACAACACGTAGGGTAGCTCCTGGAGATGTATTTAGAAGCCCAAAAGCAATTGCCAGCTTCTCACTATGGTATCTTAGGCTTGTTGCCTTCTCCTCCTCACCCATTTCAACATGAAACACATGTGAAGTATTAGGGATATAACCAACCAGTTTTAGTTGGTCAATCACTTCATCAACCATTCTGCGCGCTTCTTGTGATTTTGGATGCCTTCCATCTCCTGAGAAGAATTCGTGAACCGTGTTATCTATCTCGATTGAGCTACAGCCTGGCACCTTTACCACCCCTTTTTCATTCATCAGCTTCCTTACCCTATTCATCTCTTCCCAACTCCCAGTGTTAGCGCACAAATTCGAGAATATTACATAGTCACCACCATGAGAATCGTCCAGCTCAAGAATCCTCTCAAAGACATGTTTGCCAAGATCAACATCTCCACGGCCTCCACAAGCAGAAAGCAACGTCCTCCATAGGATGGGGGTGGGCTTTAATGGCAGTTCATCAATGAACTTGTAGGCCCTTTCAAGCTGTCCTGATCGAGCTAGCAAATCTGTCACACAACCATAGTGCTTGATCCCTGGAATGATGCCATGGTCTTTCATATCATCAAAGTATTGGAGCCCTTCGGTCACCAAACCAGAATGGCTGCAGGCATAGAGCACACCGAGGAATGTTACATCATCAGGCTTTATCCCTTGCTTCTTCATCTCTTCAAACAGCGCAATAGCCTCTGTGCCATAGCCGTGGTTAGCGTACGCCACGATCATCACGGACCAAGCTTGCTTATCTCTAGATTCCATCCCCTGGAACACAGCAATGGCATCCTCCAAGCTTCCACACTTTGCGTACATGTCAATCAGCGCAGTGTTGACCTTCACGAGGGAATCAAGCCCTATCTTCCGGACATAATCATGGATCCACCTCCCCAGTTCCAGAGCCCCCAGCAATGCGCACGCTGAGAGCACACTAATCAACGTTACGGACGTCGGCTTGAGCCCCTTCGCCTGCATCTCCCGGAACAGCACCAGCGCCTCCCCGGGCCGGCTGCTCCTCACGGCTGCCGTGATCATCGCATTGTACGAGACCACGCAGTCCCCGTCCACCCCGTCGAACATCACGCGTGCGGCTCGCACGTCCCCGCACTCGGCGTACATGTTGATCAGCGTGGGGCGGACGTACTCGTGCCCCGCGGCGCCGACCTTGACCGCCACGGCGTGCGCCTGCCGGCCCTCCTCCCCCGCGCGCCCCGCAGAGCACGCCTTGAGCAGCGACACGAGCGTGTACGTGTCCGGCGCGACGCCCTCCTTCAGCATCCGCACGAACACCCGCGCCGCCTCCGCCGCCGCCGCGGCAGAGGAGGAGGGGAAGCAGCGCGCGTAGCCGCGCAGCAGCGTGTTATACCAGACGGCGTCCGCCGGGTGGGGCACCCGGTCGAACACCTGGCGGGCGTAGGCGAGGTGGGCCGGGGGCGCGCCCGGCGCGGTGCAGAGCGTGAGGAGCCTGGAGACGAATGCCGGGTGCGCGGCGAGTCCGGCCTTGACGGCGGCGGCGTGGAGCTGAGCGAGCGCCCTGAGGCTGGCGCAGTGCTGGAGGTGGGAGAAGAGCGGGTGGTGCGGTGGCGGGTTCTTGGATTTGGCGGGAAGGAGCGGGGGAGGCGCGGCGGTTAGAGGCGCGGGGGACGGCATGGCCGTTCGTTATCTCGCGAGAGGGCGAGAGCCAGGTGGGGATCATATCAGAATCAGATAATCAGGAGAAGAGATTGCGAGAACTTTGCGGCTTGGTACTTGGAAAATTTGGAATTGCAGAACGGACCCTGGGACGAACTAACTTGACAATAATTTTTTTTTTATTACAATGAAGACGCACGCACACCACGTTTATACACTTGTGAGTACGTCTCTATGAATGTCTATAAATAAATTTGTTGAAAGTATTCGTATGTGTAACTCGTGAGTACCAAAATTTAATCTCTAGTAGATGAAGTCATATCCTATGAGGTAGTTCCCAACTAAACAATTAACGTATCTACATAATCAAGTATGTTCTCATTTTCTAAAGGAAAACTAACAATTCAGGATTATGCAGCCATTAGTATGTGAAAACTAAGGCATACTCCTATCTCTAATATAGTAAAAATGCATTCTCTTCTTGGGTGTAATTAATCTCATCTCTAATATACAACCTAAGCGACTTAGTTATATTTGGTTATTTATATATGGTCTAGCATGGCTCATGAAGCAGCTATTTAGTTGCCTACATATATTTTTGGGGCTAGCTCATGGGATGAAAAAGGGCTTTTCAGTCTAGTTGAGTGGATACGTAGAAATTGGTCGTTCTCTAGAGACAGTTCGCGGGATGTAAGCATTCGCTCAGCTAATAAAGGTACTAATGTATGATTATTAAGTATTAACTCAAATCAGTACATTTTAAATTAGATTGAGACTTAATATGATTGATTAAGTATTATAGAGTGTATTTATGCAAAATAAACATCATGTTAATATTTTTTTTATTTCAATCTCATACAATATATTATTCATATGGACAAACAAATATAATATTCTGAGTCACACTAACCATTTGTAACCAACCAAATAAAATAACATGTATGCATATGTCCTAATTTAAATAAGTCTGACTCACTCATACTAGCTAGACTTGTACTTATACTGTCAACAAAATAGACCTTTATATATATCATAATGTACTGAGTCTAAGGCACTCGGATCCAAGTACATGAAAAGGATGGAAAAAACCTACTCCTTTTCACGATGTACAGGATGCATCTATGTCACGGATCCATGAATCTGACAAGCAACGAAGCAAGTCAGCAACTCTTCTCGTTTTACTTGGACACTCCGTGGCATTCGTCCACACACGAGCCAGGCAATCAAGATGACGTCAGAATAATGGCAGGATCGGACAGCATAGGATGTATGGGCCAGCGGACTCGTATCATAAAACAGTGTCACTCGAATAAACAGTAATTTGAGTTTGCAAAGAGTACCGTAACATTATTTACTGTAACAGTCTACTTTAACGATTTACTGTATATTATTTTACTGTAGCAGTCGATCAGTACACCTGTTCTATATCTAGCGGTTGATGGAAGGCTAATATCACTATTACTGTTCACTGTTGATATTACTTTAGTAATATCAGAGGATACGAAGGTTAATATCATTATTACTGTTCACTGTTTATATTACTTTAGTAATATCGGAGGATACGAATCCGAGCAAGGCCGGGTAAGGATATCTTAAGTGGTTATCTTTAGGATCCTGCTAATCAGCGTACGTCCGCTCGCAGCTCTTCACACGAATCACAGACAACAAACCGATAAAAAGCGCACGTGAGTCGCCCACCCTCTTCTATTACGAGGTCGCACACGTTGGTCTCACGATCTCACTCATCTCACCTGCGCAAAATCTCACCTGACTTGATCGGCAGCCAGCAAAGCAACCGTGTACGGGTGGCTCAAAAGTTTGGCTGAAAAAAGTTTTGAGCAAAAGTTTTTATCAAAAGTTTGGCTTAAAAGTTTTGAGAAAAAGTTTGGTCCAAAATTTTTAAGAAAAAGTTTGATTCAAAAGTTTTGCTCAAAAGTTACCGATAAAAGTTTGGCTAAAAAATTATCTTCAAAAAATTACCATGAAAAAGTTATCAGAAAAAGGTTTTGAGCAAAAGCGTATCGAGAAAAAAAATTTGAGAAAAAATTATAACAAATTTTTTTCAGCATAAACTTTTTTTTTAACAAAAGTATCAGCCCACGTCCTCTACTCCTTTAGACAGGATCAGCCGCAGCGCGTTCTCTTTTTCCTTCTCTATGCCACAGCAGTCCAGGCTGGCTTAGAAGCCACCCCCCTCCACCACTCCTTTTCGGCATGCAGTCGGTCCTCTAATCCAACGTGAGTCCGTTCGTGGGTTGCACAAACAACGTTGTTCGCGACTTGGCCACTCGTGAGCGTGCTCGAAATAGTTTTTTTTTATCTCTAGCTATCATTTCTTATTTCTCTTACACACTTCTCAAAAGATTTTATTTTTAATTTTTCATACTTCGTAATACTTAGGGCTATTTCTTATTTTCTCTTATTTAAGAGCTAGCTCTATAAGATCTCCTCCACTGAGCAAGATTTCTCTGTAGATCAGCCTTATCTCTATTCATACCCACTTTTCTTCTCTCTGCATGCTACAGTAATAAGAGCTAGCTGCTATCTACAACCATTAGAGTTGCCCTAAAAGGTCCTATTCAATCTCCTAATGACTCCCTCGCGCTCGAGATCCCCTGTCCCTCAATCGCGTTCGCCCACACCCCTGCTCGCCTCCAACCATCTCCAACGATGAGGACGCTGTCGGATTTGCTTCCGCAGCCCCACCACACTAACCTGGCGTGTCGAGACGCCCCCGCCCCACCTCAACCCATCAGCTATCTTTTGTCACCCGGCCCCGTGCTCACCTTCTCCATCTGACCGGTCTACTTTTCCGAGCATCCTCTAAACCTAAGAAGCACACCGAGAATCCTAAAACGCTAAACCTCGACGATTGCTGTCGCGTGATTTAACTTCCTAAATTTGGGAAGTGGGTAGTAAGTGACCGGTTCTTGACTTCTTCCGTTCCTACTGCTCCTTGTCTGGAAAATGTCAGATACAGATTTATACAGTGATCGACTTACTTTAAAAATACAGTGAACGAGACACGATGAGATGGGCTTGTGGTTTTACCTTACCTCATATTCTTGAAAAAATCAACCCGGGGAGCAGAGCGTATTGCCAATTTAAAAATGAATGTGCGTAGCTCATATATACTACCTACGAAAAATATCTGTCAACTCTATTTGTACTTACAAAACAAAAACGACGTAAATAATAACATATGAGTTCGTTCTACGTTATCACGAAATGTCTCCAGACATTTGGGCGAATATGCCCGAGGCACATGGTTTGAAAAAAAAAATATGGCCGAGGCACGCGGCGGCGGGCTAGGCCAATGATCGATTTGCTTGACGATAGAGCGTCGTGGCAGTATGGCAGGAGACAACAGGCTAGTCAATAGTAACTGGTCTGGAGACAAACCTACATTGTGGCGCTAAGATAAAATCAATTTTTTAAGAACACAACTCCTTATTTACATATTAATTAAATGGATTATGGTAAACCAGGGCTGGCTCTATAGTTTGGAAGGCTCTGGAGCGACCTTACACCATAGGCTCTTAAGGCTATAGACACACCCATTTTAAACCATTCCTCCTCTAATAATGACAAAAAATAACATTGATAATATAAAAAAAATTAATAAGATTAAGAATTAACTTCAACCAACTTAGTTCTTACCACTGATGAACATTATTACAATAGAAATTCTAAAAGAATAGCATAATGAAAGTAATATAGTAATATGATTACCTTGAATAAGAATTAAACTCCAACGACTCCATCAACACCACTTCAGAAAAGAAGAAACCACAAACATCCATTGGCTCTCATAAAATAAGATGAATTCAAAAAAATAACAAGAACATCTAAAATTAGAAAGGGAAAAAAGTAGACAAACCACAGGCTCAAGAAAATTATTACTTATACAAAATTAAATCTCTACTTACCTTAAGTCCTTGACTTGATTCTTAGATCATCTTACGAACTACAATTGTTGTGCGAGGGTTTGTGGAGTAAATCAATTATGATCCGTTGGACATGAGAAGATTGGAGACCTAATTCTAACTACAGAAGTTTATAGGATGACGGAAAGAGAGTCGTAACTGGGAATTGGGAAAAGGGCAGCTAGCGAGCAGCGGCAACATATCGAGAAAAAGAATCAGATAGAACCGCAGAAGCAACATGAGGATAGCTGGATAGCTGGCTTCCATTGGTTTAGGCTTGCAACAAACCTGTTAAGCTGTTACCATATTGGGTTGAGCAAGAAATATCAGGTTGATTATCTGAATGACTCATACATAGGCCCCCTTTATTACCTTGGCCCAAAGCTAGACCTACGTGGCACAAGACTTTAGGCCCACTCAGTAACGGATCCCGCGGAAGCTTGTAGGAGGCTGCTTCTTCCTCTCCTCCTATTCAGCTATTCTTCGGTTCTTCCACCTCATCTCTATTCTTCCTGCATAAAAATGAAGGAGGCACCCCGTTAGATCTGCCCCTCGGCCCACTATCGATTTGCATAGTATTATTAGAGCCGCGTGGCGGAAGGCTATAGGCTAGCGACATACTCGCCCGGTCATGGAGCCACGTGGCAAATCGCCATGGGCGGTCTACCGATTTCTTTCGTTTAGTTATGAAATCAAGTTGTGCAGAAGGACGACGACCAAATGGCCACACCGCCAATAAGGTCGAGTAGCGCAACCTGCAACAGTAGCTTGAAAAACGCTCGTACGTGACAATTGGACAACAGCAACATGGCAAAAATCCGTGAGCCTTGAAACTGACGTTGGAAAAGAAAATACTCGCCGAATTTGGTCAACGCTGCTAAAACTTTTGTAAGGCAAGTGTCGGCATAGAATCAAACGGTCACGAATTGTCTAGCGTGGTTTTACTTCGCCTAATTTTTTTCTTCCAAAAGTATGTGATGCAACAAAGGCGGTCATCCGATCATTCTTATCATTGTGGGGTGGGCTGCAGGAAAGGAGAAGGCGGCTAAGGTTTTTGGTTCAGTTTTTTTTGTCTTTTGCTATTTAGAAGTAAAAATAAATAAATTAAATAGTTTGTTTCTGGAAATAGTTTCTATGAAGAAAATACTGATAAAAATTATCATTATTATTAGAAAGTAGAAGCTGATATGAAGGAAATTTTATAGTTTCTGAGGAATAATATTCTGAAGTGTATTACATATATTATATATTTTATCTACACTAAAAATCAATTAAAACAATATTTTTAAACAATTTTCAATAATTACTTTTAAAAATAAAATTTAAAAAAAAACTCAACCTAACCAAACGGACGTAAGGCGGCCATCTTTTATCAGTTGTGTTCCTCTCTCTCTCTCACCTCCTTTTAGGTTCCTTGGAGACCCACCTCACCTTCTCCTCTCTCTCCTCCCCTGCTCCCTGTCAAGCAGTACAATCTCTCGGTGCAAAGATTCAGCCTGCTGCCTGCTCTTCTTGCTGCAGCAGCTCGATTCTTGGTTGCATTCTGCAGCAGCACGGCAGCACCTCGATCTGCTCCTCCGCCAGATTCGATTGATGTGGTGTGCTCTTGGAGCCAGGAGCTCTGATTCGGCGGCCGCTCCCCGTGCTCCGATCCCCGACTTTGATGAGGCCCTCGCATTGTGAGAGCCACTGCGCCGCTCCCTTCCGCTACATCCCCTGCCTCCTCAAATCCAGAGATGCGAGCAGCGATGCTGCCTCCGCGGCGGCGCGGCGCCCGGCCGCCGTCGCAGAGGAGGAGCCGCCTCCGGTTCAGAAGATTGAGGTGGCGGTAGCCGGGAAGGACGGCGACGACGACGATGAGAAGCGCGAGGGTGGTGAGAAGGCGGCAGTGGCAACGGCAGCGGCGCCGACGAAGAGTAGCCTGAAGAAGGACAACTGCGGCGACAGCAAGTGCGCCGCGAAAGGCAATGTGAAGTGGCTGGATTTGCTGGGGAAGGATCTGACAGCGGTTAAGGAATTCGAGCCAAGGTATATCTCATCTTCCTCGATGAACTTGCTGCAACTGTCCATGACTTCGCAATCTTGGATTAGCGTAGCCCCCAGTTGTTGGGTGAATTGTTTTTGTGTTGTGGGAACTTTCAGTTGCTCATTCATTTAGATCAACTAGGTGAATGGTCTACATGCTTGGCTTTAGGTGAGCTAATTTTCTGCTACACATGGGCCTTATTAAATTGGTTTGTGTGGTGTTGACTCGAGCGAAAGTGTGAAACCATGCTGAAATGCCAGATGGATCACAGATATTTTCCATTTGTTTAGGTCCGATGATGTCTGGCATTGTTTTGTTCTTTCAAGAAATCAACTTCATTATAAAAGTAACCTAGTATTATACATCTTGAAATACTTGGTCATAACGTTTACGTCGAACATGTAGGTCTTACAAAGGGACATATTTTTGTGCTGCACGCATTTGTTTGTGTATGATTATACACTTTTAGCAGAGGTTAAATTTGTGTTTTATCGTTCAGATGATCATGTCAATTTCGTACATTTCAACCTTTAGTGTCGCAGGAGTGTTAATTGTTAAAAAAAAGGAAAAGTAGCTCTGCTTTCCGGGAAACGTGGATTCCGAGTTATGTTTATTGTGCTCTCGTCTATGACCTTCTATCAGCATCATTTTTTTTGGGGGGCTTTTGCAAATTTGCCACTGATTTTTTATTTTTTGCAAGAATGCCACTCGAATGGTGGTATTTTTGCAATTTTTTAGTGACAAATTTGCAATAACGGTTCAAATAGTGGCAAATTTACAATTGTCCCTATTTTTTAGATACCAGCTAAATTACGTTGTAGTCTGAATGCATGCTTTCAACTGAGCATAATCGATCTCTCAAATTTATTCACATAATCTCATACTGCAGTCGGTCAATATTGATTTTTATAGCCTCGCTATTTTCATCTCTGTTCTGCATTTCTGCTTCTAACGCATTGAAATAACTTGCAGGTCTTTCAAACATGTTGGTATAGCCTTTTGCCATAGGTTCCTAGTTAGGACTAAGAGTGGCATAATAAAATGCAGAAAGATAAATAAAGACATACCAATCAAACACTAGAATTATTGATCATCATTGCTTTCCAAGAAGAAAATTCCTTGTCACAATGTGGTTTGGCATCACCTTAAAGATGTGACTGCTCTGTTACAGTTGCCAAAATGATTCATAGGACTGTACTAGGATACACTAATGGGTGTCCTGTTTCTATTCAATACTTCTATCTTGTACCCAGCAAACAACACAGGTATATTTTTTTTCATTCTTCTTTTATCTTGATAGGGTTATCATGTGGACATAGATTCTCAAGCAAATTTCCCATCTTCTAGAGATGCTTCTGTTCATGTTATGTCACATTTGGATGGTTTAGCTTGACTTCCATGACTGCTGAACCTTTCCAGCTGGAGCCTTGCTGTTTCCTTAATCTCACATTGCGCATCTTGTGATTCCATACAGTGAATGCGGAGACTCACTTGACGATGGAGACGACATCTCGACATGTGCTTGCGTTATCCAATGAGTCAAGAAGAGTCCTGTAAATTCCGTGAAAAGAAAGTGTGGTTCGCATCAACCATGATTTGTTCTTTCCAGTGGAGTGCCAGGGTGTTTTGTTGCTTCCTCCATGAGCTCCATCGAAGATGCCGAACCATTTGTTGTGTTTTACCAGTCTCATCAGTACATGTCATTATAGATGCTGAGTAGCCTAGCCGTAGGTCTGTACCATTTTATCAGGTATGTATTTGGGTGCGTGTGCAGCAGGTTTTCTAAGTGGTACATTAGTTATCTAGTGCAGACAGTGTTGCTTTTGTAAAGTTTTTATAGAAGAGAATATTACCTTAGTACAATCGCATCAACGTATAAATTGGAAAATATCATCTGATGCCAGAATGACATGTGGGCCAGGGCCACATGCCAGTGACACATTGGATGGTATCCTGGTAATTTATAGGGAGATTTCATAATTTACCACCGAATAACTTGCTATGTATTTTATGTGTTATCAATGTGTTGATGACATATCATCCTCACATTGGATGGTATATTATGGATTAGACAGTTATTCGATGACATATCGTGGATTTATCCTAATTTCCAACTTGGTTACATGGTTATCTTTTCATATTCTTTTCAGGAAAGAATTGCAAATTATCTTTTTTTTTTCTTTTCCATTCGAGGGAAAGTTGAAAGTTATCTGAGAGCGCTACAGTAAACGGATCCTCTATGTGATTCGGCTGCACGGCCCACAGACAAGACGGCTTCATTTGGGCCCAAGTGTCCTCCTGAGCTTTTTTTATTTTTATATTTCTTAAATCAAATTGCAAATATATGCTATTTTTGGAAAAAAAATCAGATTTTTTTCATAGTATCCTCTACACCACCATTTTTTCAGAATTTTTTATGGCTATTTCGGTAATGTTTTTAATTTTGAGAGCAATAAAACTTAGCATTTTTTTAATTTTTAAACTTGTAGTCCGTTGGGAGTTGGGAGGAGGATATCTATTTTTACTATTTTTCGATTTAAGAAATATAAAAATAAAAAAATTCTACCCCTCCCTACCCAGTAGTCCGACCCTAAGCCCAGGCTAGGTCCATGGATCGCAGGCCGAGCAACTGGGCCTGGTCGGAGAGGGAGAGAGAGAGAGAGAGAGAGAGAGAGAGAGAGGAGAGGGTGTTTGGCGCGGTGAGTGAGAGGCCGAGGAGACGGGAGGAGAGGAGAGAGAAGCAAAACGAAGCTCGCAAGCACGACGGAGATGGCCTTCAGCTTCGTGCTCTCCCCGCCGACCCTTCGACTCCCGAGCCCCAACCGCGCCGGTGCCTCCTCCTCGTCCGCATACCTACTCGCCCCCCACCATGGGCGCCGCCGACGTACACCCGAACATCGCTGCCGCTGCGGTGGGTCGCCGGAGACGGCGCCCGGTAGCAGCAGCAGCTCCGGTGGCCAGGGATCGTACGATGAGGACGCCGCTCGCCGTCCCCTCGGACTACACGGCGGCGCCTCCTCCTCGGACCGTCGAACCGGTGAGCCGCTCGAGTTTAACTGGCGTCTTTATAATTTCTAAAGCATTTCGAGTGTGGTTGGTTGTGCGGTGACCGGTGAGGCATCTGAGATTAAGAAAATTTGGAGGTAGGGGGTTGCAGTTCGATCGGGGTGAAGAGCAAAACGCACGATTACCTGCGAAAGCAAAAAAACTATTGGAGTGCCATGACTATGAATTTTCAGTAGCTTTCGAAACGTTACTAAATTAGTGTGCGAAGGCATCGCTCTGTTTTTCGTTCATGCTGTCATGGGGATGTCTTGAAGTATGTGTTGAGGTGTACAACAAGTTAGGGAAATATTGCTGTGTATCTGGATGAGAAATTGGCATGATGATGATTGTTGCGCTTTGCCTTCTTAATGATTCTCATGTTATAGCACAAACCTTTTTTCAGTTAACTTTTTTTTTTGCATAAACCTTTTTAATAGGATTTTGACATGTTTCCTTGTGGATAACATGATACCTATTGTAATCATCATCGCAACATAGTGGCAATTTAACATTGGACTAGGTTTTTTTTTTTTGGTACTCCTTAACGGAAGCTACCTGTACTGTTTGGATGTCAGGCTTACGCTGTCATTTTCATCATTTTATCTATTGTAGGGAGTGAAGCACCGAGATATCAGGCAACTTCGACTAAAGGGAACACAAGTGATGCAGATTGTGAGGGATGGCAAAAGAGGCAATACAGTACAGATGGTTTTCCAAAGAACAGGTCCAAGTCAAGATACTTCAAAGCATTCGGGGTTGATTTGTCCCCTGATAATGTGGCTGTTACTATTGTTTATTTCGTGCAAGGAGTTTTAGGCCTTTCCAGGCTTGCTGTCAGCTTTTACTTAAAAGATGATCTTCATCTTGATCCAGCAGAGGTATGGTGGCGACAATCCTAGTTTGCTTCATCGAGATACGAGTCCAATTTGGTTTCTAATCCCCGGGCATGTGTGCATTTGTTCCTCTGGAGCTTAAGCAGTATGAGAACATTGACTGCATTCCCTTAGAATCCTTTTTTTGTGAACATTTTAACTCTTGGGTAATATGTCTGGGTACAGAGATTAACATGGCTTCTGTTTTATAGACTGCAGTTATTTCTGGTTTCTCAGCCTTGCCATGGTTGGTCAAGCCCCTCTACGGCTTTATCAGGTCTCACCCAAATACCGAATCTCCTACCTGGCATTCCTTTCTATTTATATATGTGCACTTAATTGCAATGCTGTGTTGTTGTTATTTCCATATACAGTGATTCCATCCCTCTCTTTGGATATCGAAGAAGGTCATACCTTATTCTATCAGGCCTCCTTGGAGCACTTTCATGGACTTTGATGGCGACTATTGTAGATGATAAATACAGCGCAACACTCTCTATTATTCTTGGATCTCTTGCAGTTGCCGTCTCTGATGTTGTAAGTCAGAAAAAGTGTGCTTACAATATTTTGTCTGTTCATTTGAATGATCAACAATGGTAGTTATGTAGCTTTTTAAATCCTTGACATACAGATAAGTGGTAGTTCTTTTCCTTAGTGAGCTGGTCCAGGAAAGTGATGGCCTAATCCAATGCTTTCATCAATCTTTTAGATGAAGATCGTTGTAATAATCATGTATAAAATCTAAACCATTCCAGTTCAACCTTGGATTATAGCCTTGTAATATTTTCTTTGTGCTTTGTTCATTCCCTGGAGCTGCAATGCGGAGACTGCACATAGGGGGATAACAGGAGCATTTATGTAATCCATGATTCTCTAAATATATTTTCAACTAGTTTTTAAACCATAAGAAACTCAAAATATATCACAGATGCATTATTATGTATGGGCCTCACGTAGTCACGTGTAATAAATAATATCTAAAATTTATCTAAAATTCTGCACCTGCTGAATTCATCTATGTGTTTGACACATTTAAGGACACAAGTGTTAGAACTTCTGGTCTGTTTCCGTAATGTAACTGAACATTTTGCAGGTGGTTGATTCTATGGTTGTCGAGAGAGCTCGAGGTGAATCGCAGAGTACATCTGGAACTCTCCAGTCGCTATGTTGGGGATCCTCAGCCTTTGGAGGAGTTGTGAGTGCATACTTCAGTGGTTCTCTAGTGGATACTTATGGTGTAAGGTTTGTTGTGTAGCAAACAAACCTGAGAACAGCTGATGAAGCCTCTTAATGTGTTTATAGTTCACTGATCAGATGCTCCCGTCAATGCAGATTCGTCTTTGGTGTTACGGCACTTTTGCCGCTGATGACGTCTGCTGTTGCAGTTCTTGTAAATGAAGAACGCTTGCCTTTGGGAGAACGTTCCATCTCACTTTCAGCTTCAAGTTCAGAATTAATTGAGAGCTCTAAGCAGCGCATCATGCAGCTTTGGATTTCAGTAAAGCAATCCAGCATATTCCTACCCACCTTGTTCATATTCCTTTGGCAAGCAACACCACAATCAGACCCTGCCATGTTTTTCTTTATGTAGGTTCCGCAGGCTCATTTTATCTGCTTAATTGCTCTGGACTGATCTGTTAGATTTATTTCTGAATTCTCTTCAAGTCTAATAACAGTTTTGGAGTCTTCAAAACAATAAACGTAGTTCTGGAAGTACCAGAAGAAAGTTTGAATTCTTGCTGACCACTGTTGTATGCTGCATCTAACTTGTGTTTATCTTGGATAGCCACAGTTTGAATCAATTTTTTTTCCTTCCATGCTAAATTTCCCTGCTCTATAGTGCAAGGGTTCTAAGCCGATTTCCTAGTACCACCTTTTTTTAGGAGAACAGTAGGGGAGGACCAATAATTATATGATCATAGATAAGTATGTGCAAAAGTTCTATAAGACCAAGGTTACATGGGAAAACACGCACGGACACAGCAAAACTACAAGATCACCGGTTACCCCTGGTACCACCTTTAGTAATCTATTGAAATCCCATGAGGTATGGGTTATATATATTATGGATTACTGCATATCAAAATCTGCAGATAACTAGTTTTGTTGCATGCTTGTCAGTAATGTACTTATGTCAATAAAGTATCATATTCATCACATTTCACTCTGTAGTAATATATTTGTATTGAGTTAATATTCTATGAGCTCAAATTTTCTTTGTGCTAATTAAATACATTGTGTCATATTGCATCTATGTAGAAGCTTAAATACTCTAAATACATAAAGCCAGAACTTGGCCATAAATTATTGCTTGGTACATACATTAGAAATCTGTGTGATTGACATCTCTTTGAAATGACTGAATCTTCATTTGCTACCTTCTGATATATTTCAGCACAAATAAGCTTGGATTTACTCCAGAATTTCTAGGGCGTGTCACGCTTGTTACATCTATTGCATCCTTACTGGGTATCGGAGTATATAATTCTTTTTTGAAGGCGGTTCCATTGAGGAAAATCTTTCTTGTGACAACAATTTTAGGTTCTGCACTGGGAATGACACAGGTCCTCTGCTGTATTTACTTGTTTTAATTGTGTTTCTATAATATTTATTGGCAAATCAAGTTTAGTTGGGTATTTTTCAGGTTCTTCTTGCCACTGGGCTCAACCAGAAGTTTGGCATAAGCAATGAATGGTTCTCCATTGGGGATTCCTTGATTATCACAGTCCTTGGTCAGGTATGAAGCACTTTTGCAACAACTAGATGATTCGAAGATTAACCATTTGCATGCTTGGGGTATTTGAAGTTATGTACTACATGGAGGGAATAAAATTCTAAAGCTAATTGTTTGTGTTTCACAAAAGTTTGTTCAATCAGAAATGTGTATTTCCGTTGTACTGCAAAAGAAATTTTTAAGGTAATATGCTGCAAGAGAACTCAGTTCCTCTATTATATGGCTACCACTCACGCTAGGGTTGGGAAAGCAGAGCTGTAAACAGCAGGATTAATCTAGGTGAGATATGAATATATGGGGATGCTGCCAAATATGAATATATGGGGATGCTGCCAAACTGCCTCTAAAGTAGAATTTCCAGAATTCTTGAATATCAAGACATATGGACGTGGACCATGCTTTTAACAAGTCCTTTCCTGCCTAGAATTGTATTATTTTAATATAGAGTAAATTTCACAAAACTACAACTGTATATCATTGTAACACAAAAATATAACTTTTGAAGTATATTTCACAAAAGTACAACTACTTCGACCATTAGTAACAAGAAACTACATTTTTTGGGTCTAATTTCACCCGTCAACCACACATGTGCCACATGGTCTGGTACTATCCATCAACCACACATGTACTAAAAAGTTGTAGTTTCTTATTACCAAGGGTCGAAGTAGTTGTAGTTTTGTGAAATAGACTTAAAAAATTATAGTTCTATATTACAATGGTATAAATAGTTGTAGTTTTATGAAAACTACTCTTTAATATATAAACTCATGACAACTAGATTGTGTTGTAGGCTTCCTTTATGCCCGTCTTGGTGTTGGCTGCAAAATTGTGCCCTTCGGGAATGGAAGCAACTTTGTTCGCCACTCTGATGTCCATTTCTAATGCGGGAGGTGTTGCCGGCGGTCTGGTGGGCGCAGGTTTAACTCAGTTACTGGGAGTCACTCGAGACAACTTTGAAAATCTAGCTCTGCTGGTTGTCGTGTGCAATCTCAGCTCTCTGCTGCCTCTGCCTCTTCTGAATCTCCTGCCAGATGAATCACCTGATACAGATAATGAACAAACAGAAAATGATTGAGGTTCTCTTTCCGTGCATCGTTACAACTGTCCATCCCGTCCCTGCGTAAACTCAAGGTGGGGAAATGGATATCAGACTACATTTGACTTGGGCAGTGCAGTGCCGATCACTGTGTGAAGAATATTGATTTGACAAAGGCCATTGCTTCCCTCGTCGATATTGTAAACGCACCTCACCCATCCAGGGAAGCAAATCTGTCGGGCCAACAAAGTTCACTGGTTTCCTCGTCTAAATGTACAAGGTTGAAGCAATCAGCTTCGGTCAGGAGCTCATGTACCTGCATCAAGAATCATTTTCGTGTGCAAGTGAGCATGGAGCCTGTAGAGTACAAAAGTACCTATTGTAAATTGCATAAAATGCAGAACGAATTCATCGTGTCTGCTCCTTTGCCCAGCCAATGTAAGTCTGTAACCTCGTTTGAATGAGAGAAGGGTTCTGACCACTGTAGAGTGAAGATGGAATTTCTTTTGGAAATCAGAATAATCTGTATCAAAACGGAGGGAATTTTCTGGTACCCATTGTGAAATGAACAGTTGGTTGACTTTTCATTTGTGACAGTACGCCATCTGCTCCCTGCCCGAGCCTTGACCGAGCTGCCGCATTGCCTCGCAACAACGGGACGCGTGCGGCTAACGTGCCAACTCCTCTGTGCAATGCAGCCGGTGATATGCCAAGCTTGCAGGGTCGGCAAACCAAAACCAATCGTTTGGTTCGGTGTCGGTAAATGGAATGCCAACCAGGCGTGCAAGGACCGACGATGCATAAAGAGACGGGTGAATTAGAGATTTTAGGTCAATTTTAATAAGATAAACTTAAATCGATTTTTATCTATATATGCTTAAGATTTATCTAGTATTTTTATTCTACCATTATAAAGTTTTACACTCTAGTAACCAATCCTATAAATAACACACGATAATTCTAAGAAAGATAAATACAGAATAGTAAGTGCAATAAGTAAATGCGGAATATAAAAGGTAAAGAGAATGCAAACTCAGCATGTTGACTTTTTTTTTTAGCATCAGTGAGTTGCCGCTCAATCCTAGTCTAAATTTGAGACTCTCGTAAGGACCAAACTCCTCGATCGGCTAACTGTGTGGATTACCATTATACCTTCTTATATGCCAGTGGGTCTCCTACTAAGTCTTTTTTAGAAGTTTACTACTAACTCTACTAAGATAGTGCTTTGCCACTCAGACACGATGCACTCTATCCGCTCACAAAATTTGTGGTCATTCCACAACCTCCTTAGAGTGTCTTGCAAGATACCAACGCTGTCAAGCCATCTAGGTGTCAGCAAACACCAAGAAATTTTTTGTGACACTAAAGAATCTGGTGAAACATAAGATCTGTTTCGCGCAAGGGAAAGTTACATTCGAGTTTATATTTGTAACTTTGAATGTATGTACTATTGTGGACGTGCCAGTATACATTGTATACGAAAGACAGGAGACAATGTAATGAAATTGTAAACTTTATTCATTCGTATCGAATTCATAAAGTACATCTTTCGATTACAAAGTTTTACTCCACAACGCACACACTATCTGAATTATGATTTTCGGCGATTGCTTCGTCTTGGTTCCTGTGGCCTCGTAAGGCTCTCTGGTTAATTACATTCGTCATCGGGCTACCTCCGATTAAGTGCGCTGGTGGTCGTCATACCGAGGTCATCTCCGAGTCAGCAAGGCTGTAGTCACACGTAACAAAGAATAATCAAAGTAAGTGTTAGAAATAAAACAGCAGAGAATGGAACAATAGTCTAGCATAATCTTTTGGAGTGTTTATGTATCCCGGGTCATCATCGGCCATGTAGGCCTTAGAATTGTGTATGTGAGAAAAGGTGAGCTGGGAGCGTGGCACGACGTGTAGCTTCGACTGGAATAGTAGTGTGGCCACAACCAGGAACTCTGACGTCGTGCTTGACTCACTAACTCTCTCTTTGGGCTTCAGACTTGTCCTCATCGGCCACAAAGGCGAAAGCCACACAGGCAACAGCCACAAAGGCGTGGGTGATCACTTTTGGGCCACGCAGGCTCAAGCCACAAAGGCGGATATTCTGGTGAGCCACGAAAGAAGGGTAATCACAAGTGAATCATCATATAGTTTTTTTTTTACTCTGCAATCTGCAAACAACCCTCAACGACATGGATGCAATCAAAAGGGATTGCCATCTAATTTTCATATTTTCTGACCAGCCATCAACAGACTAAATGTCAATATGAGTATATCCTTGAACAGAGATCAAGTACCCACCCAACAACAGCACAGAGGGTAACAGGATTGTAAAACAGAATAGCAGAGCCATATCTTTGATAGCAAAAGAGACATAGCACTTGGCAAATAGCAGCAAGCCACCATAGCAGGGGCTTAACATGCCTCAAGCGCACATATTCAGAGGCCCACCATAAACATATCACCAATAGGAGCAGCCAACATAAAAAAATTCCAGGGCAATAGCAGTTTATCAAAGTTCACATTGTCCAGTGCACCTCACAGGCTAACTGACAAAACATCGGCCAAAACACATGGGCATACTAGACACCAGAATGCCAGCCAACATCATTCGGTCAAGAACATGAAGGGGAAAGGAGGGCCTCAGCTTAGCATCATCGGCCATCTCCGCAGGCAACACTGCAACGGCCACAAAGGCTAACGCCACCAAGGCAGGGTGATCACCAGGATAGCCACAAGCTCATCAACATAGCACCATCAGGCAATGATCAAGGGCAAGCAAGAACAAGCCTCATCAACCGAGCATCCAAACTTATACTCTGCAACTAACTATCAATGAACATCGGAATTCATAGGGCTATAGGAGAACAACCCGTATTTATTTGGTAATCAAGGATAGCAACAAGCACATTGCGCCAACAGAGGGATCACAACAACCAGCCTGGTCTTAGTTTTATCATCACTAGCCAAGCACAAAGAATAATCCATAAGAATGCATAATCAGCAATAGGGACAATCCTCAAGAGAGTCATGTGTCAAAAACATGATTTTCCAACAGGTAGCATATCACATAGGGAATCATACGGCAATAGACAGCTGGCAGCACCAGGACGGTAACATCATCAATCACTGGGGAAAAGAATAGCAACCGCAGTCGATAACAGAAGGGACATCAAGCATCAGTACCCACGATACAGGACCAACACTTGCGGCGCCGGCGAACACAACGCAACAACATCATCGGCCAGCCAGCAAGCAACATTGCGACGAGCGTGGCGCCAGCGAACGACTGGCCTCAGTCTCGAGAACAAACAGCGACAAGCGATGAGTTATAGCAGCCGGGCAATTAGTGATGCACAACGGTGCGCAGGCGACACGATGGCACGCACAGATAGAGAGACAACACCGTGCCCGGGCTAGCAATAGCACGAGATCCACGGCACGACTCCAGCACTGTCAGAGGCTCGTTGACTTGTCCATGGCCAGGGGTCAAACGGAACATGGTGCAGCGTCGACCAGCCTCAATGGGATAACAGCAAGCACATAGAATAAGAGCACACCGAGCGAAGGCTGGGGACAAACGTGAGCAGAATAGTAGCATGGCACATCGCAGATAGAGAGCATGTGGCAACCGAGGCCTCAGTTTTATCATCACCAGCCCACGGTGAACACAAGGCGGCGCGATGGCACGCATAGACAGAAAGCACACGACGACCGCGATCGAGCTAGCAACAGCACCACGGCTCGAAGGCCGGTCATCACAGAGCATATGAGAGGATCGGTAAGGGAGGGTCACGACCAGGGTTTACCATGAGGGACGGCAACAGAAGGGCTCAAACCAGCCATGGCAACCAGCGGGAGTGTCGGCACGTCGGTGTAACGGCGGGCCATTGCAGCGACGTCGACACAAATCTGGCGGCGACGAGCTCACAGTGCGATAGAGTTTCCACTCAAGTCCCTAGAATTTCTCTCCCTTCTTCCTCTCCAAAGATTTCTTTTTCCTCGGTGATAGCGGCAGCACGAACTCGATGCGGCAAGGTTTCGGCCAGAGCAAAATCAATCCTCCCCCTCGGGCACCCCTCCCTGCTTTTATAGAGGCGGCCCGGGTCTCCCACAAGATAAGCACGAGGTTGTTAGGGATTTAAAGAAGAGTCCCGATCGGGCACGATTAAGGATGAATCAATTTGGGGAACGGATCAGGCATCACGGTCCACCGACCAGAGGCAGCGGGCTAGGTGCGGCACGCTTGAAAGAGGGGCGAGCGGCTCGGGCACGGTGCGAGCGCGATCAAGGCGCACGCTCGAGCGCGAGGCCCAGGGAGCAGAGGGAGGAGAAGGCGGCGTGCTTGGGGAAGAGGCGTAGGCGCGAGGCGGCAGGTGGCAGCGGGGCCGAGAAGAAGAACAGGAGGCTGGCGCCAAAGGAAAAGGATAAGAGGTGGCTCGCGTGAGGGGATAAGGCAGGCGGGTAAGGAGGAGAGGGAGCCGGGCTAGGCTGGCCTGGCAGGGAGTTTGGGTTGGCCGAGGCCCTCCCCCTTTTTTTTTCTTTCTCTCTCTTTTTATATGTATATGTGTATGTACACTGGTGCAAATATGCGATAAAATGATGTCGTACAAGATCATCTGGTGAGTGTAATACCAAAAAATTATCATCTATATTTCATCCATATCTTTTCACTTTGGACTCCGATTTTGATGATCTTTGACTCTATAGAAAGCTTGTGAATAACTCTACATGTCTTTACTGAAAACTGGAGCTTAAAATCATTTTATTAAAATCAAATTCATAGGACAAGTCCAATTCAACCATCTCTTTGTCCCAGCTTCGCTTCTTTTTGTCCCGACTTCAATTCTTGATGTGTCTCTCTTGGTCTATTAGGGTTAGATAAACCTAGTGTTCATCACTACTAGTCTATTAGCCTAAGTACATAAAAAATAATCCAATGAAATCTGGTCTATTGTATTTGAAGTCTGGACACGATTCGTAGTATGACACGTGGCGAAAAATTACTATAAAACTTATGATGAAGGCAAAGAAAATCATATGTGATAAAACAAGGAAGGAAATAAATTAACACGTATCACAATAAAATAGGTCTAAATCCCAAATATATTAGACCAGATCTCATAGGATTATTTCCCCTAAAGATATTATATCAAGCTACTAAATTCAAACCCCTCTTTATAATACGGTCAAAGGGATATGGTGATGTTCTCAACTCCATGGTCACTTGTCTAAGCAATATGTCTTTATATCTTCATTAAGCTCTCTTTTTTTGGCCTAGATGTTAACTCATATGATGTTTTTGGAACCCTAAGCACATCTTCATCCATGAGATTAAACATTTGCAAACTAACAAACCTTATTAGCCACATTGAGCATGTTAACATTAATCATCAAAATATACTAACCATATACTAAGGTCATTGATCTTTCAAGGCGAAACCGCAACACACCTACGGGACGGGAAACCGGGGACGGGCGATGCAACACTCAACACACCTACGGGACATGATACTGGGGATGGGCGGTGCAACACGGTGAGTGTGACCAACACGAGGGCATGGTTGCTGGTTATAGACTGAGCCACCACACGAAGCACATACCCATTTTCCATGTGCAACACGGGGAATAGGTCGTAGACCTGCCTCGCCCACGCTGCATTATCCGCTTGTTACCTCCAGCAACGAGGTGTAGAACACATGTGTGGATGGAGCAGCTTGCCTAGACATAGGGTTCCACCGGGCGGGCAGCGTGCGTGTGATCATGGAGACAAACTGGCAAATATGGCAAGAGATCAGCACCTTCATGTGCCCTGCAGGGGGGGGGGCAATAGGGGACATGTGGTCACAACAACATGCCAACTTCAAGAAATGGCATGGATCGTGAAAAGGAGCATGCCACTGTGTTGTTTGCAAAAACTGCACGAGAGTGTTTCTGGTTTTGCATCAGATTAGACAGAACAGAAACTATGAGTGTCATCTGAGTTGGTAATTAGAATACTAATCAGGTGGTTGGGGGAACACTGGCTCAACAAAAAAGAATAACGACCACTTAGGTCGGTAGATGAAATGCCAACTTGACAATGGCGAATGCAACACTATAAGAATAGGGGTACCAACATCTAAAAAAAACTAGAGACACGGTAAGGTCATATCTAAATCTTATAACCTAGGTTAGTTGTTGCATCATCATCGTATATCAATAGATATCAATCTCTTTTCCGCTTAGATATTTTTTATCTAGAAACATCACCTAAATATATCAAACTTTAGATAACTTTAGCCACTTGATGTTCTTGATTGTCTGACCTTAATTGCTAGCCTACTAAGTTACTTGCTATGTGTGTGCTGCTATTTAATATCGTAATCACATCGTTGGTCTATGACAGTTGCTCAAATGGATGGATTGTAAGTGTTTGGAGGCATAATTTCTATTTTCCTTCGTAAGGATTAGTCATGGCTTATTTTGTTTTTTTTTTTGGCATTAACTGAGTGAACTGGGGAAGTGGTAGTTGAATTTAGTAAGTGGAAATGAGTTGGCTAAACCAGATTGTTTTGTTAGCTACTATTTTAACTATTTTGTCAAACTATGAGTATTATATAAAAAATATGTGGATGTACATATGTACACTAATGTCCTTTGCTAGGTACAGCCCTTGGATCTGGAATGTGTTCAGAGGGTTGGAAGCATTCCGTATCTTGCCTTACATGTGAGGATTGCATGCTTCCACCTTTGGCTGATCATTCTAATGAAGTTTTATCTCAGACCACTGGTGTATTTTTAATGCACTATTGTGTGAATTAGAGAATCTACAATGGGTTTTATCAGAATTTTACTTTGTCTGAACTACTGTGTTTATTTGGTTCAGTCAAGGCTACATGTTTGGATGGTAAGACTGTTTTTAAGATGTTTCAAAATCGATATCTTCTTTGTATTTGTAGACTGTGATATATAATATTGTTAAGTTATGATGAAAAATGTGTATGGAATATAAAAACGCTTCGATGCTTCTGTTCTCTCAGCTTGGAGTGCTGGAGGAGCTGACTCGTGGCTCTATGCATGTGCAGTCGTGTACGTGGGCTACATCCAACAAGATGGAGCAAGCTGGCACAACATGGGAAGGGTGGGGAGGAACTTCTTGTTGAGATAACGTGGGATATTTAGTGAGGGTGCTTAAATATACGTAATTTGATCCAATTACAAGCATATAAATACATTACTTTATATGAGTTGAGGGGGGTGAGGCCCAAAGACCGCACCCACTATTTTTTGGTAGCTTTGCTACTAAAAGGTGTTCCCTTCGAGAGGCGGTGGCACAAAAACAATGGATCTCGGACATGGCCTCCCTGCACCATGTTCCGCAGGACCATATTTCCCAATTTATTTGGCTATGGAAGGCTACGAGGGAAATCAATCTTCAACCTGGAGTCCCTGGTTCCATAACTTGGAACCTCTCTAGTCAGGGCGTTTACTCTGGCCGATCCACATACTCCTTGATGTTCAAGGTGTCAATATGCACGAATCTTTCAAAGCTTTTCTAGAAGGCTTGAGAGCCACCTAAATGTAAATTCTTCACCTGGCTAGTAGTCTAAGACAAACTCTGGACCGTGGATTGCCTCGCTCGTAGGGATTGGCCTTACAATCCTGTCTGCATCTTACACATGCACTCTCAAGAGACTTGCCTTCATTTGCTTGCGGAATGTTCATTTGCCAAAATGGTCTAGAGAAGACTGGCCCAAAGGTTGAGGCAGCCGGCCATACTCCTAGAAGCTTGGCCCATCTCTTCCTCGATCCTAGACTGGTGGTACTCAATAGTAAATTGCGTCCCATCGTCAAGAAAGGCAATGAAAACGCTCATAATGCTAGTCTCTTAGGAGGTTTGGAAGGAGAGAAATAGACAAACCTTTGATAATGCCGTCAAATTGGCTTCTAGGGTTTTGAGCATCCTCGAGGAGGCTGAGCTCTGGATTTTTGCTAGGGCACATCATCTTGGATGCTTTATGTCACGAGAATAATCCATATTGTCTTTGTCATCCTTTTTATCCTTGCTCTCTGGGTGCGGGGTCTGCTGGTTCTAGATGGAAGCCGAGGAGAGAAGTAAGGCTACATAAAAGCGCATTCAGGAGGAGCAGCAAAAAATGAGAGATGAGCATAACCGCATGATGACGGAGACCCGTAAGGCGGAGAGGGAGAGGAAGCACGAGAGGGTACGTCAGGCACGTGACGTAAATCCAGAAGTAGCGAGAAAGTGGAAGTACGCACGTTACACTTAGTAGACCAGATGTTTTAATCATGTTATTTACATTCCCTAAAACATGTTAGTTTTAGATGCGGTACTTGTTCTTCATAATTATCGTGTACTGTACATACCAACGTATGTGTATGATGTCGATGTTCCTATTAAAATCACCGTGTTAAAATTTCTTTTTCTGTCAAATTCGGGTATCCAAAATATCGTACAAATATCTAATGGCACTCAATGATTCAACAACACAAACAAATTGCAGCGTACAGACTCACCTATTCTGCCACAAATTTGATTATTTCAGCCAAAACAAGGTGTCGCCCTTTTATAGGGCAACACCTTTTTGTCGCCCATTTAACGAGCGAGACAAAGGTGCCTCGCCCAGTGAACGGACGACATGTTACCGTCATCGGTTTTTTAATTGCCTGACCGCCAGGACACACAAAGTCTCACCCGATGAACGAATGACAATAGCTTATTATTGCAAATTTTCTAAATGATTTTGTAATTTTATAAATATTATATATATATATATATAATCCTGATAATGATTATGCACGATGACTTACGAAGACCTGGAGGAGCCGGTGGCCTGGCATGACGGGGTTAGCCTGCACTGCTGTGTGCCGCGAGGCCGGTCGGCATGCGGGCGACGCACAGCAACGGCCATGTACGTATGTCACGCGCAGGGACTTCGATTGAGGGAGGGGTGGTATCACCCTGTCGCCAAGAAGCTCGATTGAGGGCGGCAGGGGTCAGAGTTCCATTTAACGACCACCTGGACCGGTGCCTCTCCCTCGGAACATTGGATGCAAAAGGTCGGCCTAGGTCGAAAATTGGAACACCGACCAACGAAGTTGTATGGGTAACCAAATACCGACCGAGCGATACTGGCAGCCGTGGACTGGAGGGGAAGCACCGCGACCGAAACACGGGGGTGCGATTGGAGCAGCGTGTGCGTCATAGTGCTACCGTGCGA
Organism: Phragmites australis; assembly: GCF_958298935.1. Classification (NCBI taxonomy): domain Eukaryota; kingdom Viridiplantae; phylum Streptophyta; class Magnoliopsida; order Poales; family Poaceae; genus Phragmites; species Phragmites australis. Next base: position 47,083,114 of record NC_084923.1, on the reverse strand, counting down.
GCCTGAGCTTGCGTGCTGCAGCTTACATCGCGTCTTGCCCGAGATCGAATCAGCCACGGTCATGCATATGGAGAGGGAGATTTGGAGTTAGGCCGAATGAATCAGCCACGGTCGCGTTTGCCTATTTGGTTGTGTTCGGGTTTTTCTATATTTTAAAAATAAAAATAAAATGGCATCTGTTTGAAAAAAAAGAAGCAAAAATAAGCTAATGTCTCGTGTTAGAAGGGCAATTAACACATGTCGCTCATCTAAGATGCGATAGGTGTAAAAAATAAGAGTGAATTATATAAAACTATGAGTATCGTATCATTTATAATACAAACCTATAAATATTATAAATAGTAACATAAAATTATATGTATTATATATCAATTTCATACAAAACCTAATTTTAGTTAGATTCACTCAAAAGGTCTTATGTTTCTCAAAAATCTTAAAAAAATTATATATTACATAATCTATGTACAACCCATTTTAATTGAACGCAAAAAAAAACCTGTGTAAAATATAAACTAAAATTCTTTAAAAAACTACTTTATAACTTCTAACAATTATTAGAACTTTAAATAAAACCTAAAAATATATATATAAAATCACTAATATTATTCTTATATGATAGATTAATTTCTAAATTATTTTTAGTTTTAGATTATATATTGAAAAATTAAATTTCTTTATAATACTGCATTTATATAGGAGCGTCGAATGCAGATGACTCTTTATCCAATGCGTTGACCACACCTACCCAATCCGAAATAGTTTTTGCCACCGGTCCAATTTCAAAATATTAAAAAAAGTCAAAATACACGGAAAAAAACCACCGCTGTCTACCCGAACACAGATCTCAGTCTCACCAAGGAAAAAAAGGAGCCATGTCACTACCATCAAAACCGGAGCCACCATAATAGAATATTAATATAATTCAAAGTTAAGTATTTGAGGCTGAAGATCACACGCCAATATTTCTTTAGAGTACTTTTCACCAAATTACAACACAAGATTGGAAGTCCACAAACACTGCATCAATAATATACATTCAGTTTCTAGTGCGAAACAGAAAGATCTAATTTAAGAAACTAGCACAAGCATCTACCATTAAAGGGCCATTGTGGTGAGCCATTGTAGTCAGTCACTACAAAATAGGGCCATTGTGGTGAGTCGCCATCGTCTTCAACTGATCATATCAGTAATAAACTTGGTGAAATACTGGAGCCATTGCATTGTTGTAACCTCCCAAACTGCTGTTGTATCCGCTATAGACTGGGTAAGTCAGGGGAGGGGAGGGGTACAACATGCCGATGCCGACAGTAGAGGGTGTGTATGCATATGGCTCCCTCATTGGTGGCGCGCTCTGACCACAGTAGAGGGTGTGCCCAGCATGCCCATTATAAGAGTAAGGAGAAGATGTACCGAACGAGGCATGAGAGGATGGGGTGCGGTCGAATGTGGTGGCACTGGCAATAGTAGGTGAAGATGATACACCAGTGCACTCAGTGAGACGACCCGCCTTAGCAGGTGGCATCGGTCCTCCATTGCTTGCACGTACACGCTTGTTTGCTGGACCAGAGATACCGCTGCTGGAACTGCTCGATGCTGCCTTTTTCTTCTCAGTCTTAGCCCTCTCCAGTTCTTCTAGCTGCTTCAGAAGATCCTCCAATGGGAACTCAGCTTTGAGTTTGCGGTCCTCGACACACTTGATAACAGCCCGCAGTGCAGATTGTTCCTTCTTGTTTGCATTGATCTGCAAGAGAAGCAATATAAGGCGTCTAACATGTTTTAAGAAACAAAGGCATGAGAAAAAATCTCCACAGAGGTCATGACAGAAAACTGAAATCCATTGCTAGCATGAAGAGGTAAAGCAGTATAAGTGCACCAATAATCAAACATCAGCGTCTTTTAGAGGTGGTGTCGACACTAATTGCAATTGGAGGCTCTATCGGCGATTCAGCACTGAGGTCAAAATGACTTACCCCAGATTGTCCAGTGCTAGTACTCAGATTATCTGAAGGAGATAACTTTTTTGAATCCTCCAGGTACGATTTCAAGAGAGGGACTGGGGGAAATTTTTCCTGAAGACCAGCCTCATATGTAAAGTTCACAGCATCAAGTTGCTGCCCTTTTGTAATAAGTTCTTCAATGATATCTGCAAGCAGAAGTTGAATCAGAGATGTCATCTTAATTCGGGAGTCTGGAAAAAGTCATAAACAAGATGATCTACCAATGTGAAAGCAGGAACCACGACCAATAATAATCACTCCACACACAGATATACAGAACAACAGCAGCATCGGTAGTTAGGTAGACAAACAGGCCAGACCATCAACCTGACTCAATAAGGTCATATGCTCGTAGCATTCCACAAACAAATTACTAGATAGTCCAGAGAGGCAGAGACTAATTGTTGTGTTGAATAGACAAGACAAATAGTAAAATACTGGGAATATTGAAACATTTGATGGGAAGGCATAAACTCTTGAATATTGACCGAATTTAAAATAAAAGGAAAAAGTAATCCAGTGTTATTGATGCCTTAGGCAAGGCAAGTAACATTAAATCAAGATGATATTATTTTAGTAATGCTTTCATAGAGCAAAACAGGGAATCAATAATACAGGGCCCATTATCAAGAAATGATACCAAACCCGTACCATATAACTGTAACTAGTTAGCTATGGGCATAAGAATCAAGCCAATCTATAGGATAATACTTTAGTTGCCCAAGGCAAGAGCCACTAAACGTGAAGATGACTGAAACAGTCACAGTGGTTCGTGCTGGCCTCAATACCGACTCGGGAAAGATTGCAACTTGTCTCTTAATCCAATTCAAACCACGCATGAACTCTAAACCCAGAAACGACAGCGATGCCCTTTGGTAATTGCCACTGGAAACAGACTTGTCCCACAATCTAAATCCATAGTACTGCTCTGATCTGCAATCGAAGCGTATGAAGTATAGCCTTATGGAGTAGTAACTACTGGAGAGTGGACATTACATCTCAGCTGACTGAAACAAACCTAAGCTCCTCATCAACCAACAAGTTGGTTCACCATTTCATTTCTACTTGAAATAATTTATAACAAATCAATTAGAAGAAAAGAGAACAAAGACAGTACCATCCATCTCATCCTCGAGGCCAAGAGCGAGAGCAAGTCGCGGCATCTGCCTGCGCCACGAAAAGGTCACAACAATCCTCCTGTATAGCCCCTTGTCCTCCTTCTCCGCCACCGCGAAGGTTGCGACATGCTGCAGGAACGCGTGGGCGTCTGACGGCTTGGCGCCCTCGACCCCACCCTTCCGCTCGGCTGCCTCCTTCCACTCCTTAGCCATCCCGCGGGCCCTCTCACGCGCCGCCTGTGGCACCATTGGCCGCGCCACCCCGATCTCCGGGTCCGGATCCGCCAGTGCAGGCACCACCGCCTCCAGGATCAGAACGCAAGCCCATGCCAGGTCGGTCGGCGACCTCACCGCCCGCTTGTCTATGGGGAACACCTCGGCGACCGCGTCCATGACAAACCTCGCTGGGTCGACGCACCGCTTGAGCGCCTCGGGTAGCTCGGCGCGGAGCGCGTCCACCTCCTTGCGCCGCGCGGCCACGAACGCGAAGAACCCCGCGAAGTCCATGCTGGAGCAGAGAGACGCGAGGCCCTCGGCCACGCCTGCGGCGGCGGAGGGCGTCCCTCCGTCCCGCGCGGCGAGGGATTCATCGAGGCGGGAGAGCGCGAGCGCGACAGAGCCATCGATGGAGACCTCGCGGCGGCGGAGCGCGTCGAGCCTGCGGGAGGCCCGGACCTCGATGACGCGGCGCTTGGAGCGGAGCGACTCGGAGCGGGCGGCGAGGCGGCGCTCCAGGGCGCCGAAGTGGCCCGTGAGCTGGCGGTACAGCCGCGTGCAGGTCGCAAGCAGCTGCTGCTGCCGCTCCAGCTCCGCGAAGCCGTCCCTCACCGCCTCCTCCGCCGCCGGAGCGGCCATGAATTGGCGTCGGTGGAAGCGCTGGCGCCGCTGCTCCGCTCGAGCCGCGAAACCCTAGTCAGCGGTGGGGGGTTTGGGATGGGGAAGGAAAGGGAAAGCGAGCAAGGCGACGGAGCGGCAATAAAGGGCGGGAAGGTACGGGCAGCCTCGGCAGCCAGTGACGCCGCGCCGCGTGGCCTTCGCGCCACTGCGCAAGGTTGTCTCGTAGAAATGGTGGGAAAAATGTGGGGTGCGCTGTGGGAAGTAGTCTCTGTAAGAGTCGGTTCTAGTATTATATATTTTTATACTTTTCTTTCATCTAATAAGAGTTTATAAAATTTAAATAATTTATTTATTTTTATTATTTATCCTCATTATTCAAATCTTTATGTCTTATTATCGGACCCGTTTTGCTAATGAAAATACCAGAGTCATTTTACTAATATAAATAAATAAATTAGAAGATACATTAGTAAATAATCTTTTCTTTTTTCAAATCTTATCTGAAATCAAACTACAATATCGCTTTCGATATATTCGTTTGATGACGCCCCTAATGACACATCCATATTTTCATACTTAAATTTATAATTAATATTACCATATTTAATATTTATATTTCCACTACAATACATATACACTTACCTATTAGAAATGTAGAATAGTGAGAGCGGTCGGGATGGTGCGGTGCGGTGCGCCTTTTGATTCGGAGTGGCACGCGAGGTGATTCGGAATGTTTGCTCGGGACAGGTAGGCAGTCAAACTTGCAGTAGAAATCATGGAGACTTTCCTGGACTGCAACCACGTACCACCACGAACCATCATGGTGTAAGATGTCAAGTAAAAAGGTGTTCTTGCATGCTTGAGAATTGAGATTGTTTTTTGTGGTCCTCATTATCATAGCAGAACAAGTTCATCCAGCAGCGCGCCGTCACTTCTTGACGAGAAAATGGCAGCTAAAGTTAGCAAATGGCAAGCTGGCACGGTCCCATGACGTCTTTCTCAAATCCTTGTTCAAATGGTAAGGCAAATTTGGACAACGATAGTAGGAAAAAAAAGAGCATAACTATTACTAGTACCAAAAGGAAACCAAGGTTTAGTCACCGTAGAAGAACAAGAATCCCTGCCCCAGCTCTGTCACAACGTACAACAGGGCAGGTGACAGTCTTCGCACGGGGCGAGGGAGATTGTTCAGCACAAAACAGTTTCAGGCTTTCAGCTATCCAACTAACACTTTACAACGGCAGTCCTAACAACTAACAAGGCTCTGTCTAAATCCCTTGTCCTAACATGTAATCAACTCCTAAAACAATACAACAATTCAACAATGGAACTGAATTAATGACGGATACATGGAACTTAAACAAGTTGCGTGACGTTCCAGCAATTCAGTAACCCAGTTATGCTGGTTCATCCTGGTTACCTGACTCTGACAAGCCATTACCGTTAGCAGCTTGAGTTTTGACACGGTAGACTACCTTGGTAGCCTGCTGTCTCTTATCATGTTGCGATCTCGGGTTACCCTGCTTAGGCTGTCTATCCGGAGCTGCCCTCGGGTCCTGCTTTGCATGTACACCTGTGTGGCCTGCATTTGGTTGCTTGTCAATCCAATTACTGGGAGGTAATGGTGGTGGTATCCCATTTACTGGTCGCTGCTGTGAAAATCCTGAAGCTTGGACAGGTCGCTGCGGTGTAAAACTGGTGTTCTGCAGATTGGGAATCCACCATAGTGATTAGGATGTGATTGATTAGGCCAGTAACCCGAATTCTGCGTCCTGTTATTTTGATGAGGCATTGGCCCTTCGTGGATGGTCAGTTTCGACATTGGTGAACGGATACCAGCATCATGGGTTCCGGAGCTCGGCCGTTCCATTATCCGCATTGGCTGTCTGTTAGCTTGAGCGTCACCAAAGAACTGAGGGCGAGGGTTTGGAACGCTTCTGGACATGTGTGCATGGTAAGGATTATCCACAAAACCCCTCTCATAGTCCAATGGTCCAGCAGTCCTCGGTCTGTTTCCAGGGCTATAGGGTGCAGCCCTGTATGGCATATCAAGAAGCCCAGCAGAGCTGCCAGATTTGAACTGCAGGGAGTTTTTCACCAGACGGTGTGCAGCTTCTCCTAAGAGAGAACCTGACAGAGCTCCAGAAACCTGCGGCCTGTAATTGGAAAGGACTCACGAAGACAGCAAAAAAAAAAAAAAAAACAGATTGATCAGGCTACAACTATAGGGGGAAAAGGGCTGGTCAGAATGAAGCAGATGAATATTAATCAATCTTTGCCATAATAGCATGACTTATACATAGTATTTCATTCAAAAGTGATGTCCAGCTCTGAATACTCTCTGGTGCAAATGAAAATATTCTGCTAAAAAAATAAGAAATATCAGTCGTGCCTTTCTCTTGTTTATCGACGATTATCTTCATGCCACAGCACAGGGAAGGGTTTGAAATCACTAGGTTTCAATATCTACAAAATTGTGCACTTGTTGGCCCATGAGTTTATCTTAAGACATTTACCAAACCAACATCAAAGTTGATATCTTGAAATAAAAGGAGAAACGCCACCATATATTTCAACTAAAAACATTTTTTTCTAATTCAAGCAGTAAAGGATGACAGAGATATATAATTGCAAGGAAAACGGTATTATTCATATAAAAAACATTATGCTCCGACTGTTCCACATTACAAGAAATTGTTCTGTACTTGCAATAAAAAAATCAAAAATTTATCAACTAACATATAAAAAGCTGAAAAGCAATTAGATTGGCCACATCAATATAACTTCATAGATTTTCCATAGAAGTTACACTTGGATATTTTGGAATATATCATATAGCAAAAGATGGTCCTTTGCATCTTGCAGACCATGAAAAGTTGAAAAAAAAAATCATAAATAAGAATAGATGCCTAAACATTTTTAAAAAAGGCAACACTTCACCCATTACTTTCGTTTATGAGTCAGCAATTACTCTCCCAAAAGGAAAGAATCTATTCGTTTTGTATTGCTGATGTCAAAGACTGAACTAGAAATTTCCTTTTAAAGAAAAATAAACACTGTAGCACTTGCACGTCTTCAAGGATTATTGATTATGCACAAAAATGCATATAGGGTACAGGGTTAGCAAATACCTTTGCAGGTATGATGGCCCCCTCTGGAGGCTCCAGGATGTGTTTGTGGTACTGAGCATTAATATAGGTCACGTTCCTGAAAAGGATGAAGAAGAAAAATATAACGCTAGAAGATTTAATGAGTGCCTTTTAATTTACAATATGCTTTTAGATGATAAAATGCTTACAAAACTCTGTTATGGGCAATGTCATGAAACCCCTTGACTGGAGACATCACAGTGATGCTATACCAGTTCCTTTCAGATAAACAAAGGAACCCATTGCAAAAGGGGGTAACATATCGAGCACAGTAAATAAATTCTGAGAGAAATAAAATATCCGAGTCAATGTAACATTTCTACTGACCTAACAGTAGGGTCAATGGGAAAAACATAAGGATCTGTTCTTGATGATTGAGAGTACATCTGATACAAGAAGGCAATCTGAGCAGCCAATGGATGAGTTTCCCGCACATAAAGTATGCCAAACATTGTCTTGTTCCTGAATTTCTCTTCTTCCTGCAAAAGCCAGCAACAACTTAAACACACTGAACAACAACAGCAGCCGTCTTTGTCCCAAACAAGTTAGGATAGGCTAGAGATGAAACCCATAAAATCCAACTAAAAAGATGATGTGAAAATAATAATGATAATAAAGGTACTAGTAATAGTAACAAAATAAAAATAATAACGGTATAAGAAGACTGATGCATAAGTTATGGTTCTGACACGTGGATTGCTAACTTTCACACGCTTCTATCGTCGGATAATTCTTTAAGGATATTACATTCCTTCAAATCTCTCTTTACAGACTCCCATATTAGATTTGGTCGATCACCGCTTCTCTTCATATTATCAGCACGTCTCAGTATCCCGCTATGCACATGTGACTTTAGAGGCCTCCGTTGGTTGTCCAAACCATCTCAACGGATGTTGGACAAACTTTTCTTCAATTTGCGCTACTCCTACCTTATCACGTATATCATTATTTCAGATTCGATCTTTTCTTGTATGACCACAAATCCACCGCAATATACACATCTCTGTTACACTTAACTGTTGGACAACATTCGATGCTATAACATCACAGGTCAACATTCAACACTACAACTTTTGTTTGACGCTACAACATTACAAATCGAATCGTCATCCTATAGAACTTACCTTTCAGCTTTTGTAATACCTTCTTGTCACAAAGGATGCCAGAAGCTTGACGTCAATTGATATAAAAAATAGAAGCCTAGAATGTTGAAGAGAAATATCATAAAAGTACAATCGAAATGAAAATAACAGCCTAGAGGGTTCATAAAGAAGGATCCTAAAATATGCATACTGTCAATGTATCTTCAAGTTTTCTTGTCTCCGCAAGCAAACGACTTTCATCAATAAAAGACAATTTTGCAACACCCTGGACATAACAAAACAACATAAATGAACCTTCAAGCAATAATGAAAATTGAAATCAGCTCCATAGTACTTTGGCAGTGCATTGGAGCTACAGAAAAATAAATAACAAATTTCATCTCAGAACTCATCACATTTGTCATCCTTTCCATCCCAACATGGAACAGATTCATTTGCATAAGGAATAGCAAACCTTGCAGCTGGAAGTGTTCCCATTAGTTGATCAAATGGCTTGAAAGGTTGACCCAAGAAAAAGGTTACCTCCATTTCAGACAAGCTCTTCAGGTCAGATGCCAAAGGTGCATAATGATACGGATAGAACCTGACATTTGGATGAAAAGCTGGAGTTGATAGCTGATGCCAAACATAAGAAAAATGCTACTGAGAAGAGCTTGTCTACCTAGCTGCATAATTTCTATGTCCAAAGGTATGCATGTTGGTTATGATGGAGGTGAAAATCATATCTACATGATTGATTTAGAAACAATAACCTTTAACTCTATCAGTACGTAGTCACACCACAAGCATCAGGGAACAACTATCAGGAAAAAGGTCACTATAATAGTCACTATATCTTGCCAGGAGCCATATCTGTCTATACCGCATATCAGAGATTCCACAACTGCGAGTCTGCAGCATAGTGTTGCACTGCAGACAAATAGCAGAGGTTCTTGACATAATCATATAGGAGTATCATTTTGATATCATGATTAGTCATGGAACAAGAATCAATTGATCTGCACCGAATTACAGCATATAACGTTGTATCAAATGGCAACAGTTTGATTCTAGTGGTATTAAAATTTATGTTCATCTGATTACTATAACTGTCATTGTACAATCTTTTTTTATTCTCTCGAACCGATAGGAGAGCTGCCCATTATTATATTAAGAAGGAATAAACGATCAGTGTACAAACAGTGCCAAAGAAGTGGGGATAATTTTTAGGCCAGGAAGAACTGTGTTTTTATCACTCCATCAAGTGATGTTTTATCTGCCTCAAGAACAGTGGTGAGAAATTCTCACAATACATGGTCAATTTTTTACCTACCACTGCCATGAACAAACACCTTGATAGTAGTATCTCATAACCCAGCAAAGACCTACAAATTTCTGGACCTGAAACACACATTGCAGAGAATTTAAAGACGGCATCAGCGTTAAGAGCAAACGGTGACCAAAAGGCACTAGTCAGTAAGTCGATTCAATCTGGATGGCAGATAGCATACCACAAATACCTACCAAAAACATGAACATGTCTTACTATAACCATGAACCAAGTAATTTTTAAACTTAATGTGTAAATTCGATCAGACGACGAAAACAACAGATCAAAAAAGTTTCTGATTCACCAATTTTAGCGAGCTACGTGAGCTACGAACTAAACAACCCTAAGGTCTCGTTTCAGGGGGGAAGCTTTTGATTGGTGATGAACACATACAACACATAGGGAAAAAAAAACTTGGATCTTGGATAAAACTTTCAATTCGTGGCAACAAACTTCCAATTCAAGACATAAACTTTTGATTCAAAGCTAAAAACTTTCAATTGAGGCTGAAAAACTTCCAGTTGAAGAAAAATGGATGTAGGAAGGAGCTACATCAGTTATTAAGGAAGGAAGAGGGAGAGGGAAGATGGAAAAGGAAATCAAGGGCTTGAGGTTGGTGGTGTGACACCAAGCTCGCAAGTTGCCGAAATCAAAAAGGGTGTTTTAGTATGTTATAGATTCTTATCCAGACTTGTATTATTTGATGATTTCATATGAATCGACCATGTAATGTTTAGGTATGATTGGTTGTCCATATGAACCGTATACGTAGTTTAAGTGAAAGCAGATTGAGCGGAGTCATGTTTGTTGAAAAGAAAAAAGTTTGGTTAGTTGTATTTGTCTAGACATGTTGAGTTATATTTTTGTTCGGTTGACTGAATCCGTGGTCGTGTGAGCGGATGCAAGAACTGAGATTCTGATTGGTTGATCGTATGAAGGTGGTTTTATGATACTGACAAGTGAGCCCGCCTGTATGAGTAAATGCAACAGTCTGCATCTATCGAGCCAGGCTGTGGAGCGAAGCCCAAATCGAGCTTCCTTCCTGGGCTAGGCTACGAGTGTACACTTGTATCCACCGGACTAGAGTAGAACAATGCATGCGGATAATTAAATACACTTCTCTTTAAAGTTATATGCATCCACCAAGGCGGAATCTATTCGTACGGGCAACCAATCCCTCAACATGCTATTCTTGTAAGTCTGGCTGAGTGTGTACCAGCTAAGTGGATGCAAATGAGCTTGTTTGGTTAGTTGCATTGTTAGGACATGTTGGATTGGGAAGCTGTTTGGTTGCTTGTACGAAGACATAACGTGTGAAAAAAAACATCAGAAAAAAGTGTTAATACAATATTAATTATTCCATAATACATTGTAATAGCTTTAAATGTACCTAATCATACCTTAATTCATTTTGAAATATATTAATATCACTTACTATTTGCTAATCGCTCACTAATGATATTATTAACTAGGCCTGGCTCACCAGAGAAGACTGAATAAGGTGTTTCCCTCCCTTAGCCCAAAAGGAAATCTTTGTATCTGCTAGGTTAGAATGTTGCATTGTTATAGATAATTAAACACTTGTCATATCTAAAAATTTATATTCAATGGACATAGTTAGGTGGTTGGTTGGCAACCAATCAGATCCTTTGCGAATTGCAGCGGTGCAGTGGCTTCTCGACGGCGAGCTCTCGTGCGAGAGAAGATAAGGACATCTTCAAGGGATTCCTTCGCGGACAAGAATCTCTTCATGAATGGATTCTCGTTTCCTTCAACGCTCCAACAATTTTCCTTCACTGTTTTCGTCACGAAGTGATTTTCAAGATCATTCCCTCCAGACGGGATTCTCTATTCTTTCACTTCACAAATCCCTTTGAAAGAAAGCTGTTACAGAGGAGAGAAAATAAACGGAACAAGAACGAGGAGGGAGATCAGGAAAGCAATGAAATGAAAAAAATATGGTTGGGATGTTTAAAAGGACAAGGAAGAGAAGGATTACGTGTTGCTGCCCTGCTACCCCACATGTCATGCTACTGCTAGTTTTACAGGAGAGAGCGTATTCTGCCACGTATGAGGATAGCCACGCGTCACACGCGGAGGCCCGGTCGTGAGATTCATTTGCGGAGGTTAACCGCGAACTAGTGTTTTCGATAGTTCTACGTGCATTGCCAAAAAGTTCTTTTTTAAAAATATTAATTTAATGGAAAATTATAAAATTATTATATTTTTAGAAATTTACAAAATAGTACCAGTTAGCAAATCGATCGTGATAAGTCAGTCAGGTGCATGTTGGGTGGTGAGGCATAGATGGAGAGCCTGTCGGTATAAAACACCTGTCGGCAAATTTTATCGGCAATTGATTTGCCGGCAGTACTATTTTTTACAATTTTCCGATATTTAATATTTTTGTAGTTTTTCATTAAATTATTATTATTATTTTTAACAAAAATCTATTTGCAAAAGATAACTTGCAATGTAAAAGCTTTCCTCACGGCCCATGCAAGGTCGAACAACATAAAAAGCCCGTGCGCCAAACCAAGGCCCAGAAAGCCTCCCACCAACATAACCCGCAGAGATCCATCCCTCCCCCCCATCAAATCGCAGCCGTCCGATGAAGCTCTAGGGTTTCACCCTCCCGTATATAAGCCTCCCCCTAACCCCACCTCCAAAACCTTAGCCGCGCGGACGCCCACCACCACCTCCTCCGCCTCGCCGCCGCCGTCGCCGTCCTCCCACCTGCGGGCGACCGATCCCCCCCCGCCGCCACCATGGTAAACTTACTGTTCTCACCTACCTGATGCCTCTCGTCGCGAAGATTCCTCTTCTCGTGTTCTGACTCCGCGGTGATGCCTTGTTCGCAGTCGCTGATCGCCGGTGAGGACTTCCAGCACATCCTGCGTCTGCTGAACACCAACGTGGATGGGAAGCAGAAGATCATGTTCGCGCTGACCGCCATCAAGGGTGTCGGTCGCCGCTTCTCCAACATCGTCTGCAAGAAGGCCGACATCGACATGAACAAGAGGCAAGAACCTTCTTCTACCTTTAGGACATAGTCGGATCTCGCAAATGGCAGGTAGAGTTGGGGGCTGAGCTGTTTGTTGCGTTGGTGGGTTTGCAGGGCCGGTGAGCTGACGCCGGAGGAGCTGGAGCGGCTGATGACGGTGGTGGCGAACCCCAGGCAGTTCAAAGTGCCGGACTGGTTTCTCAACAGGAAGAAGGACTACAAGGACGGCAGGTTCTCTCAGGTCGTCTCCAATGCCCTCGACATGAAGCTCAGGGACGACCTCGAGAGGCTCAAGAAGATCAGGTCTCAGCTCTTTGATCACTCGCTGCTATTTGCTACTATTACCAGTCTTTGGTTGGCAAAGATGCTGTTGATAGATCTCACTTGTCTCATGCCACTGGTCGTTGTCCTGGACAGGCATGGATAGTAATAAATTTGTCTCATTGATATGATACATTGCTTAGATCGATGTTTATTAACCATCAGGATCGTTGACTGGCTTTCTAATCCACTGAAAACTTATCCAGTACAAATGTATGCCTAGTGACATTTGGTTAGGGTAAGTATGGTGTGTTTCTTTTGATGGACATGCTTGCTTTGCTTTTATCACAACACGTTAGCTTTTTGATACCACCACTGTATATGTTGGCACTGAGACCTTGTTTGCACCTGCCTGTTTGGTTTATGGCAAGTCGACTTAGGTCATGCCAAGTGAGAGTGTGCTTTGGTGAAATGGGATGGTATCCTGATCGGTTATGTTGGTTTAGCGTCTGTGCATCATTGCAGGAGTCTTGTTAGATTCGCTGGGTACACTTTCATATTTACGACTGGTTTGCAATTGGAGTCACTACATGATTCCAACACTAGTTTGTTGAATAGAAGTTCTATTTTGTCATTTGTTGCCTCAAGATCCATGCATTGCTTGCTGAATATCTGGATATTCTGACTTCCCAAGGCACTTGCTGATCCCTTTGTGATAGGTGTGTTTATCGTTGTTTTGTAGACCATACAATTTTCAATGCTGCCATGCATACATTTTTATGCGATGTCATTATTTGATAAACATGTTTGTTTCTGTCTGATTTACCATGATACCTTAGGCCTTGAACTTTTTGATGGTATCTGTCATCATCTACTGCATAAATATCACCTACCTCATTGTGATACTAAGGCCGTGAACTTCTGGATGTTATCTTTCATTATCTACTGCATAAATATCACCGATCTCCTTGCTCACATCTATTTGTTCTCCAGGAACCACCGTGGTCTGCGTCACTACTGGGGTCTGCGTGTCCGTGGTCAGCACACCAAGACTACTGGTAGGAGAGGAAAGACTGTTGGTGTCTCCAAGAAGCGATAAGCTATATATCAGCTTCAGAAATCTTGGCCCTACTACTTTATTGGTTCATCTCCAAACAGTCTTGATGAAGTGTTCGTTTTTAGACAGTTTCCTCAAATGATGTTTTGCCCTAGGATAATCTGTCACGGTTATGGAACCTTAATATATTGTATCCTGCATGTGTTTTGGAACTTCGAAGAGTAATTTGATTTTGATGAGACTCTCGCGGAATGATTCATTGTTCTTATCCTTGAGAGTGGTTCGTGCCTAGAGCAGATAATTGCGTGCCGGATCATCGTTTTGTGTATGAAAGCTATGTTTGGTGTTATGCAAGCTCCATGCTGTAGGAGTTACTGTTGGTTTTGTGCTGTTCTGGCCCTAAAGCTGTTCAAGTTAGCGATTTATTTTTGTGCCTGGTGTCAAAAGGCTGTAGAATTAAATAGTGCTATGGATGGGAAACAAACTACCTGTTTTTGTTTACTTGTCACCAGCCTTTTACTGTAGCAACCTTTTTTCTACGGGCAGTTTACGAATACTTAAAGGCCTTTTTACTGTAGCAACCTTTTTTTCTACGGACTGTTTATGAATACTTAAAAGTATCTAATACTAATAAAGTACATTTCAAGATAAATCTAATGACATGAAAGTTTTAATTATTCATAATTGCTACAGTAAATTTTGGTGATAAGTCAACGAAAACGGAGGTAGTACATATGATCTATCGTACTCGTCACCATCTCGGTAATGGTTAATTCGATTTGCGTGCTGTATGAAAAGCATCAGAATTTGTACGGTTTTGAAGTTGATCGGTTCTGCAATAGGAACCCAGAAGTCTGCAATGTTTATTTTCCATTGTGTCTGTTCATGTAACGTTGATTTGTGCTATGTCACATATGTACTCCCTCTTTCGTCTTCCCGTCTTCTAGATGAAACCTGTGAAGTTGCGATCTGGGATATCAAAAGGCCATAATAGTAGCAGGGTGTGAGGCCTGCAGGGGGGGGGGGGGGGGATGGTTATCCATCTTGTAAATTCTAAAGCAACGCCTTTGTGGGGATGATGGTGGAATCCAATTGTGACTTTGCATGGTGCGTCTTGCAAATTGCATTGCGTATTTGGTTTGGTTGCAGATCTCCCCGGTTTTCGTGGATGATGCAAGATGCGCCAAGTCATGACTAGCTGTTGGTTGTACACGCACTTGATCAGGATTTGTTGGAAGGTTTTATGATTCTTGCTTGAGGATATGGATTGACTTTTTGCTTGCTAATTGCACCAGGCAATGATTTCTCGAATGCAGTGATCTGAGGCCACGGTGAAAACTACAGCAGCAGTAACGTTAGGCACTGTTCGTGATCATGACCCCTTTGGACACAAGAATGTTTGAGGAACATATATATATGCTTCCATTAAGTGTCTTTTGTAAGGTATACAATTTCTCGGTGTGAACGTGCGAATAGTAAAGTGGTAAAATCTCTGGATGTTAGGCTACCAATCAAGGTTTGAATCCTTATTCTCGCAAAAAAAAAAAACCTCTCGTTATGTGTTCCCGGATCATGGTACGGTTGCTCAACGATAGTATACGGATTGCACCTAACTTTCGGGACCTTTTCTCGATATTAATGTAATACATTCGGGATGTCTCTCCTTTTAGTTCGAGTTTTTTATAATTCCCCGGTGCATATGTAACACGAGAATAGATAACATCCAACAACCTTGAATGTATGAGTCTCACGGGTGCCAATTTAGGTTGGTAGAGAGTGTCGTCAAGCACAATGCATGTTCGAGCTCGAACTCGGGTGCCCACCTCCTTAAGTGAGGCCTAATCTCCTGACACTATTTTTGAGAAAAAGTAGACACCGGCTTTAGTTCAAATTTGAAAGGTCACCACCAAAAGTTCTCATCTAAAATTGAAAAGGAAGTTTTTTTTTTCTAGATTTTTACAGGAATTGCATGATTTCCTGTAAATTACACGCATTCGAAACAGTCCGTTAAGAATCAATTGGGATATCCCTGAAGGAGAGAATCGGTATGGTCATCTTGAGGTTTGAAGGATACTGAACTTTCTTGTGACGCCAAAGGCAGAACCGTACCTTTTGAACTGGAAAGCCGGAGAGCAGCTAGTTATAACGATATGCGTCAGTCTTCCAAATCCAACGGTTGGTTCATCAACGAATGAACAAGAGGGGAGAGGAAACAATTAGAAAAAAATTCTATGTATAGGTGTTGCAGACGTCTCCGTAACACCATTTGGATGGCCGTTATTTATCTTCAACGTGTATCTTAAAGCGGCAGATGGAATTTACTCAACGCTAATCATAGATGTCAAGTAATAAGCATGCATGATATTTTTTTTTATTTAGACGAGATTCACCGTTTTGAGATCCATGTTAAGGACATATGATGGATATCTAGACGATACTGCATGATGATGTATCGTTGCATATAATTTTTTCCAAATAATTGGAGGGTGGACCATGGACCCTCCCCATTTGATTTTGATCCCAGAACACTTGAATGGAATGAGATGCACCTCCGCACCCAACCGGACCCAACTCAACCAGAGCAATTGGAATCGCGCTGATCCTCTGATTGTAACTTCACTCCGATATGAGCCGTTGGATCTGTAAGGATGGACAACATCTAACGCTACAGCACGTGGATAGTAAATCAGCACAGTATTCATATGAACCGTAGATGGTAGGCTACTATCGCGGCTCTCACATTCGGATCCATTGGAATCATGGGTGGATCTAGTTGCTAACACTGCCGTCGTCCTTGCGTCATCGCTCAATCCCCCCTCGATGTGGACCGTTGGATCTTAGATAGATAGATCGGATTTTATGCTAGTGTAAGACGCTCCAGTTGCTGGCTGCATGTAAGACGCTCTACCATTTCCTTGTTCTGTGACCGCGTGATGTTGGCCTAATCTGGTGTTGAGACGATGGCTTTGTGCTGGATGTGTTGCTAGTTTAGTTTGCTTTTGCGGAGCCTCCAATTTTGGTTTCTCATGCGATTTTTTTATTAATCATTGTATTTTTTTTCAGTCTAGATTAATAGACTATTGGACACATCTTGTGATCCACATGTATTAGTGAAACAAAATATTTTGCTGATTCAAAAGTAGACTGGCTGGGTGAAGCGTTAGGTGTGGAGCTAGCTATTTATCTAACCTGCAGAATCTTATTAGCGTGGTCCCTTTTTTTTCTACAAATATAGATGTGTCATGGTTCATTTGTCTCCACATGTTACACACCTAATTACTAACTTGCCCTATAATTTTGAACTCGTCTACGCTGATAATCTGGTGTGGAAATAGAAGACATCCCTTGTCTTCTCCTTCGTCCACCTTCAAGATCATGCTTGCATCTGAATGATTTGCTTCTTTTACAAGAATGCACGCCTAACTTTTAAATAAGGATAAGAAAACACAGAAGAAGATTTCATTCAATTCTGCGTTTGACATACGGTGCTTATTTTAACATTCTTTTAGAACTTTGCTAGAACAAACAAAAATCGCTGCTCTAAAATCTAGAATATCATCTAAACCAACTTTTAGCCCATCTAATTGTTCATGTGCAAAATTTTTCAAAGGTCCTTCTCTTGAGAGCAAAACTTTAGGACAGAGCATATTTTCTTCTCAGTTTTTTTCTCACTTTTCAGAATATGCGTTCAACTTGTAGAACTAATCACTAATGCGATCTTATCCTATAACAAAGGCGACAAAGCTCACATACTATTAAGCCTATTTATTAAAAACAGTCTGTACTGCCTAACACATTTCACATGGCATGTGCTGTTTTTTGTCAACGCATATCATTGGATGGACCTATATGAGCATACGCTCCACATGCTGCACTGCTGCACACCTATGGCTATGTATAATGCCGCGTCTTACTCTTAGCATTATGATCGGTTCGAGGATGAAAGCAACCTCTGATCCATGAGATACTTGTGGCTTTTTCCTTGACATTATTCAGTGTTATACTAACAAATGCAAAACTGAATGCATAAATTATTCCACAGCGTGTCACTACTGAGTCAGCCATGTGCTTTTGCTTATTGTTGGTGGTGGCGGTCCTGAAACTCCGTAGGGTGAATGGGTGATGATTTGTATGTAGTAACAGTACTAATAGAACTCTTTGGATGCATAACTCGTAATCGTGTGTCTGTGTCTAAGCCATTGGCAGAGTCATGTAAATCTGTATGTTAGCGATCACACGTATGATGTTTGATGTGAGGCGTACTACAGGAACCTTGTGCGCTTTGTTATTTCAGAGGAAAAAAACTTGACGCTCTCTGTTCAACGTCGGCAAATCACTGAATCAGAGAATGACCATACAGCAGATGACACAGACACACAGTGGCTGTACAGTAGTAAGACACCCCAGTACAATTGTACATCTAACTGCATGAGCAATCTGCTGTTGCTGCCACCCTGGAGAGATTATTGAGCAGTACTCCTTTCACTGGTTTGCGACTGAAATGCTGGCTGTTTTCCTGAAAAAACAAGCAGTGCTGTCCTCTGTGCTGCTGTCTGAATCGTTATCAGACACATTAGAGAGATCAGTTCCTGCCACTTTTCTCTCAAGAAGGGTAAAGGATTGGTTCCTTTTCATAGATTGACAGTAGATATTTTAGTTCCTAGTCACCCAATTACTGTATATACTTATACCGTAAGTATATTAATTACAGTCAGACGCCAGATGTGTGATAGGACAGGAACAAGATCTTGTCACTACTAGTATTTCACAACCTGCTTCTACTTTTTTTTTTAACCAAACCAAACTCCACCAAGGAGCTATATATCGTACTCCATGCTGACACCGAGACTCCTCAAGAGCCTTTGTGCGTCCCCTCCTCGCTAGCAATATTTTATTGCTGCTTGGAAAGGCAAAACTAAATTATCCTTGGTTTCCTGCACAGGTTTGATTTGTTCATGCTTCTTCTAGCTCTTATGGTCAGGTTTGTTGGATTGTTGCTTATCCCATTGGGCTTCTTGATTCGTTTTCAGGTGCGGCTCTAAAGGGGCACTTCGTCAAGCAGGATGAATGCGTTGGCCGCAACCAGCAGGAACTTCAAGCAGGCAGCTAAGCTGCTGGGTCTGGACTCCAAGTTGGAGAAGAGCTTGCTCATCCCATTCAGGGAGATCAAGGTGATGAACCCACTACAATGTTTTAGATCTGGCAAGCTTTGTTCTGCTGTTTCTCTTGATCATGGTGCTTCCTGTCTTCCTGATGAATATGATAAAAAGATATATTAAAAAGTAGTTACTTGACCAGGTTCAGTAGTTTTACAGGGTTCTTCTGTGTTTTTTTTGTTCATCTGAACAGTATGTTCAATTATTGAGTAACAAGCAGTTTGTGGTTGCAGGTTGAATGCACAATCCCCAAAGATGATGGAACCTTAGCGTCCTATGTTGGGTTCAGGGTCCAACATGACAATGCCAGGGGCCCCATGAAGGGTGGAATCAGATACCACCACGAGGTGAGCAGCTGTGTTGCTCGGTTCTTCTGTTCTCCAAAACACAAGTAATCAGCATTTGGTTCTTGCAACACTTTTGCCGACTTGAAATGGTCCTTGAGCATATATGCTTGAAATGGCCCCTAAGCATAAATTCTTGTTTTTCAAGGAATCTACCGTACGCAGCATAGTTCTCAGCTGTTCATGTTAGTTTTGCCATATCTTCCCGAAGTAATGAAAAACAAAGTATATTGAAACTAGGAAGAGCAACTCAATCTTTGAGCTATATGGTGTCACATTATGACTTTATTTCCTTAAAAATCT
The DNA here is from genome assembly GCF_958298935.1 of Phragmites australis. Classification (NCBI taxonomy): domain Eukaryota; kingdom Viridiplantae; phylum Streptophyta; class Magnoliopsida; order Poales; family Poaceae; genus Phragmites; species Phragmites australis. The sequence continues at coordinate 47,063,476 of NC_084923.1, read as the reverse complement.
GGTATTATGGTCATATGTATATAAGTTTTCTCTTTATTTAATACTCTTTCAAGGCCGCTGACAAAACCAGATAGCGTATGATCACTTCAAGTCCTGACATTCAAAAGCTCTTATATAGCTCAGGTTGATCCTGATTTTTTTTAAAACCAACAGGTTGATCCTGATGAGGTCAATGCCTTGGCACAACTAATGACATGGAAAACAGCCGTGGCTAACATACCATATGGAGGAGCTAAAGGTGGAATAGGATGCAGTCCTGGAGAGTTGAGCATCTCTGAGCTTGAGCGACTTACCCGAGTTTTTACTCAGAAAATCCATGACTTAATTGGCATCCATACCGACGTTCCAGCTCCAGATATGGGCACCAACTCACAGGTTATTTCCTTTGTATATTCTTTCATGAAAGACTTTGATGAGAATTAGTCATCTGTATATGTGTATTTTAATGTGACTTGTTTTGTTTGTTTCATGGATGTAGACAATGGCCTGGATACTTGATGAGTACTCAAAGTTCCATGGTTACTCACCTGCTGTGGTGACAGGAAAGCCTGTTGTAAGTATCTATCCTTGCACTCTTATCATGGACGTGTACTGAAAATGATGATTCCAGATTAAAAATTGTAAGATACCAGGTATTTCCACAAGTAGTAGTCAAACAAGAATTTGTCAAGCATGATTGTGATGCTTAGTATGCAGAATGAGTTTCTGGATGGAAGCAAAGGATTTAGTTCTTCAGAGAAAACTGGTTTATCTTATCTTCATCTTATATGTTTATGAATTTTCTCACAATACAGGACCTTGGAGGATCATTGGGCAGAGATGCAGCTACTGGAAGGGGAGTTCTGTTTGCTACTGAAGCCTTACTTGCAGAGCATGGCAAAGGCATTGCAGGCCAGCGTTTCATTATACAGGTAAATGATGCGTAGGTTAAGCCATATTTCTATTTTATGAAAAGCAAGTGTCAGATGATCGAAGGAACACTCAAAGACGCGCAATATAAATTAAGGAATACTTAATCGAAAGAGTGGCAGAAAAACTATGAAAAATACGTGAATCACCTAACATGCGTTTTTCAACTCCATGGTTCATGTTTGTTCTTTACCTTTGTTTGCACTAAAACCAGGCACAGCTGAACATTTTAGCTGCAAAGATTACCTCTTATATATGAGCATGGGTTTGTCTTTTATCAGGGATTTGGTAATGTTGGTTCCTGGGCTGCTCAACTGATCAGTGAAGCTGGTGGCAAGGTGATTGCAATCAGCGATGTCACAGGCGCTGTCAAGAACGTCAACGGCCTTGACATCGCCAGGCTAGTGAAGCACTCGGCGGAGAACCGCGGGATCAAGGGCTTCGACGGGGGAGATGCGATCGACCCACACTCCCTGCTCACTGAAGATTGTGATGTCCTCATCCCGGCAGCACTTGGGGGAGTGATAAACAAGTAATTTTCCCACACTGCAGTCCATTTCACCCTACTCAAATCTCACTTCTCTTTCAGTACTGTTTTATGTGTTCAGTCACATACATCCTAGCTGTTTCTGCATATCCAAACCTAAATGCAAATGAAAATTTGCTTTCCACCATGGTTTTCCAGGGACAATGCTAATGACATCAAAGCAAAGTACATCATTGAGGCTGCCAATCACCCCACAGACCCCGAGGCAGACGAGGCAAGTCATACCTTGGCAGTTTCAGAGAGACTGACAGTGAAGAAATCGACTACTTTCTGTATGTTTTCTGATTTCTCCCTGCATTGCATCTCCAGATCCTGTCAAAGAAAGGCGTTCTCATTCTGCCGGACATACTGGCGAACTCTGGCGGCGTCACGGTGAGCTACTTCGAGTGGGTTCAGGTCAGTAGTTCTTGTTCTTTGAGCTGCCTGTCAGTCACTGCACAATGTTCTTGTGCTTTGTTCAGAGCAATGTAAATGTAACCGTGATCATATGCTTTGGTTGTTCAGAACATCCAGGGGTTCATGTGGGACGAGGAGAAGGTGAACGAGGAGCTGAGGACGTACATGACGCGCGGGTTCAGGGACGTGAAGGAGATGTGCCGGAGCCACAACTGCGACCTCCGCATGGGCGCCTTCACCCTCGGCGTCAGCCGCGTCGCGCGTGCCACCGTTCTCAGGGGATGGGAGGCCTAGCCTGACCCCTATCTCTTCCCATCTCATGTCATGTCCCTCTTGTGTCTCGTGTCCTCTCCTTCTGTTTATCGATCAGTGGAGGTTTGAGAAAAAATTTCAGTAATAACTCCATGTGTCTTCTTGGAGACCAACCGAGCAAAAGAAAACAGTAGCTTTATTTTTTCGGGAACACGCTATACATTAGCGTGTCATTTCAATAAGGAGAAATAAACATTCTTTACTGTGGTCCATATGCAAAGCTACGGCTATTTTCCTCTAGAGCTAAGAAATGAGACTAGCCAAACACTTTCCACCTGCTTCTACCCGCAACTGGCCGGTCTCCTCGATGTTCTGGACCACAAGAGCGAATGTCGTGCGCCTCCGATCGGAATACACGGCATTCCGCTCAAGCCAGATCAACCGAAGGCAGAGGATGACGAGAGAATTACATCCTTTGCGTTTGTCTGAACGTACTCTGCCCTGGATGGAGAGCCACCGCTCGTCCAGAGTGTCAGATGGCGCCGGCGTGATCCGCTGCAGGCCCAGCAGCCGAAGAATTTGGAATCAGACCGGCCTTCTGATGGAGCACTGGAGTAGTAGGTGATTGATCGTCTCCTCCTCTTGACCACACAGGACACACATCGGATTAGTTGCGATGTTCCTACGCAACAGATGGTCTGCAGTCCAGCAGCGGTCGTGGAGCGCCAGCCAAAGGAAGAGCTCAAACTTTAATGGCGCCCGGATCCTATGAAGTCAGAGGGAAACAGTAACTTGCGATTATGCTGTTTATAAAAATATTGTAACATTAAATTTTATCCATTCATTTGAGATTAAACGGCTCGCAACGTTTTGAAATCACCATAACTTGAATTCCTCTGAAGTCAAAGGATCTCAATTCCGAGTTTACAGTAGTTCGCACGGCCAATGTATCGCCCCATTGAAGAAAGCAAGATGTGCTGATTTGGAGCTGTAGATACCGCTGGAGCACGATTTCCATACAACAGTTTGATCCCCGGTCTCTGGCTGAAGTGTCACCCGCTGCACAACCGTCCACACTGATAACTATTTAGCCAAAGCCTGAATAGTAAGCCCTCCTCGTATATCAGTGACCCATCTTCTACTATCGAGGCCTTCCGTGACCGTCCTACGACGTCGGATTCTTGGAGGGATAAAACCGACGAGGTGAGCTAGGTGTTGTAATATCCGGCTCATGTAACCTAAATGCTGGTGCTATATAATTAGTACTACTAGCGTATCAACTCGTGCGACTGCACATGTTATAAATGTAGCTTACGGTTGAATTGTAGATATTTGTGTTAATAATGGTTGTATACTAAGATATATCAACTGTTTATATTTAAATATTAGAATGTAAAATATAAATATAATTTTTTGTTCATAATATTGGAATCATATTTATTATTTGTGAATAGATCTAATTTATAATTTTCATTTTATATGTTATGCAAATTGATTTTTATTTGTTTCTTGATTTTTTGAAATTATTATTATTTTTAATATTGTCACTGTATCTCATATTATTTTTTTAAATACATTATAAGTTATTTGATATTATTTTTGTGTGATAATTCATAATATGTTTGCGTTCTGTTATTTTAATTTTGTAATGTTTGATTATAATTGATTTGGAAAAGTATGTTAATTGCTAACGTAACTAAGTTAGAGTTTGCTAACGTAACTTTGTTGGATAAATGGTATCTACAACAAAAAAAGGGAAGAAAAGGCAAGACAAGAAGTAGTATTAGAACCGGACTTTATGATTTGTTTTTTAATCTTCTATGTTGTTTCGTCTGGTTGTTGATCCATGGTTATAGTTAGCCAATCAATTAATTCGACGATAGGATGATTTGCTTTTTTATAATAATTTCTAGAATTTTCTTAAGATTAACGTGAAAGTACCAAAATGAGTCTCCAATTAGTAAATATAAGATTTGGTACTTTAATATGTTAAGGATGGTTTATAAGCATTCATATTTTAAATATAGCTTACGTGATGTTATAGATGTTATTCGGAGCTAATCTATCGTGACACTGAATGAAGATCATGTGTATTTTTCTATTATATACGTGGTATGTTGTCATATATGGATCCATCCCATATATGAATTGAACTATAAATGAATTTTAAAGGTAACGAGTTAAAGCGTTCAAGCAATGAACCCTCGATCCAATTATCCCCCGAGAAGAATAGTGTATTAGTATCTCTCTCGCCCAGTCACAACAATATTGAGTGTTGATGAGCGATAGTGCGCTCAATGGAGAGGCTAAAAGACTGTTTATTTCGGCTTTAGATCGTGGCTTTTAGTTTTTATAATATAAAGTTGAAACAAGCAAACAACTTTCTATCACAGTTTTTTACAATCCGCTTATTGGATTGTGTGAATCTAGGAAGCTGATTTTTCTTAGTTTTTTATAGATAGTAAAACTACAATGTACTGAACTGTTCATCAAAATTTATTATAATCTATAATTAAAAATATTTCACAGTCTAGCTTTTTACAATCTACCATTTAAGAACTGTTTTTCAGAATCTCAAACTGAAAAAAAACCCAGACCCCTACACAATTTAAGCCTGGGGTGCATTTTTTCTTGAGGTGGCATCTGAGCTGCGGCTCCTCCACAGTGAGCTGTCTCACTTCCTGAGCAACATCAAACCTGAGGCGAAGCTGCTCCGCAGTGCTTATTTGCATCTTTACATTGCCTACTGATTTTTGGCCCCAACCTTTGTGTTACCTATTCTGTAATCGAAAGCTGAATTTCTTGCAGCTTTGCAATCAGCAATGCGATTTGTGTTCTTGGCAACTTTGAATTATGCATTCATGTTATCAAATCTGATACATGCAATTATTATTAACCTATACATGCATCTTTGGTCGGTCTTAGCCTCTCCTTCTTATTCAATATAAAATAGGCAGATCTTTCAAAAATCTGGATGATCACTCGACGACAGGGTCAGTGGAGATGAAGCTGTAGATGACCATGTCCCTTAGCCTGCCCTTGACCACGCAGTAGCTCCGCAGCACGGCCTCCCGCTGGAACCCGGCCTTGTCCAGCACGCGCTGCGACGCCGCGTTGTCGACGTCGACGAGCGCCTCCACGCGCTCCACGCCCTCCAGGTCGCCGAACACCGCGGCGACCGTGCGCTTCAGCGCTGCCGTGGCCACGCCCTTGCCCCAGTGCGCGCGCGCCAGCACGATGCCGAGCTCGGCGCGGCACCGGTCGTCCGTCGGCGTCACGGACACCGCACCGACGGGAGCGCCGCCGCCGAGGCAGACGGCGCGGAACCAGGGGTGCGGCAGCACGGTGTCGCGCAGGAACGCGAGCAGGGCTTCCCGGGACGTGTAGGGGTCCCAAGTCACGAAGGCCGTGGCCACGGGGTCCGACGCCCACGCCGTCATCGGGTCGACGTCGGCGAGGTCGAACGGCCGGAGCGTCACCGTGTCCTCGGTCGTGGACTCCGCTTGGGAAGGCGCTTCTTGCTCCATCTCTGAGCCTTGGATACTTGCTGATGTGTCACAATCCCGGTTGTTCAAGCACACAAATCAACACATGAACACCCAAAATCCACTCCAACTGTGTTGTATATTGCAAGCTCACAGAAGATATACAAGTTCAGTGGGGATACAATTGAAGGGAAAGGGAGTCTAGAGCTGAGATAGAGCAATAGATGGGGGAGAGCACAGGGGCTGGGGAATGAAGAGGAAAGCGCAGAGAACGAGCAAAGCTGGAGGTAGAAGACGATGCCTATCCTTCTGTTCTTCGATGATTCTCTAGCTGGACGGTGACTTGCTCACATATACGCCCACATCAGGGAGTGGGCCACCCCGCAGTCCACCCCCGGCCCATTGCAGCCCACGTCCGTGACATGATGCTGAGTCATTAGTGGAATTCCGTGTCTGTTTTACTATTGGATTTTGACGCACTAAATCAAAGGGGTTGCAATACAACCCATCCAAATTCATTTACCGCCTAGTCTCCACGCGGGACAGACCGCGTATGTTTAACACCTTATTTACATTTTTATTCTTGCTTCGTGTAAAAGAATTAACTCGGATGTAATATGTTTAAAATACAAAAACTTATAAACTGATCCGAACTTATTTAATCCATATTTATTTCAGATAGATACTGTAGATTGTAATTTATAATCTGCAAGTTGAAATAAACGGACCATCATCACAATCTAGTTTGTAACCCTTCAACATTCAAATAGTAACAATTCAGCAATCCGAATTCCATTAGCTTCTACAATCCAGTTTCTATAATTTACAATCTACAAACAGTTTTTTACAATCTTAAATTAAAACCAGCAGACCTTAAACTATCAAGATAGCATTAAATCTAAGTACCAATACACTTGTGACATACGATACAAAAATACTAATTAGCCGAACTATTACAGGTGCACACAATGAGACAAATCGTGTAGCCCCCCAACCTTATCTTATAAAAAAGGAAGGACATGAGTCACTTTACTTAATCTAGATTAATAACATCGTGAGAAGTTGTGCTTCTCGAGTGTGAAACTTGAGCTAAGCAAAATGTCGACAATGGTGAGCAAGATAGATGATTAGAATGGTCTATGAGCAAAATTCACCTCCTGGTACTAACCACATCTGATTGAGTAGCATATTCATGAAACACGTGGCAACTTCGGGAAGATGTCTTCCAGCCAAGTGGCGAAGCACCACGTGGAATTGGAATACCAAACAACCAACTCCAATCATCCCGACCAGAAATCAGTGCAACTCATCGAGTGGCACGAGGAACACGTAAGCTGAATCCAAACCACTGCGTCATTCCAAAAACCGGCGAAAACATGCCGGCGAGGCGCACCGATCGGATAGCTGTGTTGGGTCCAGAAATGGCACGGCTCCACTGTCACCTTCATCCTCCAAACAGCTACACCGATGGAGCACGCAACATCGCCGATTCATACACGAAATTGTCAGTTTTTCAGCTAGAGGCGCATGCATTCGATTGGACACAGATTGTAGCAAATATTGCGCTCAACACCGGCGGTTCAACAGGAAGACCAAGCTAAATGCTTCGGTCTCGAATTTGCAGTTGAGTCGAGATGCATGGAGGCATGGAGCCAAGGATCACTCGGGGAGAGGGTCGGAGGAGAGGAAGCTGCACAAGACCATGTCCCCGCAGCACGCCCTCTCGGCGGAACCCGGCCTTCTCCGCCACGCGCTGCGACGCGGGGTTATCCACGTCCACTGGCGCCTCCACGCGCGCCAGCCTCCCCACCTCTGCGAACACGGCCCCCAGCGCGCGCCGCACGGCCGCCGTCGCCACGCCCTTGCCCCAGTGCGCGCGGGCCAGAACGTACCCGAGCTCCCCGCGGCACCGCTCCGCCGTCGGCGCAACGGACACGGCGCCTACGACCTGTGTATAAAGTTTGATTTTTTTAATCCTAATACGCACTGTATTTGGAACCTGTTTATAAAGTTTGATTTTTTTAATCCTAATACACCCTGTAGTACTTAGTTTGATCCTGCGTGTCGTTATCTCTCTGCGATGGCTCCCTTGCGCCAGCCATTCAATCTCTTCCATCGGAGATGCTGTTGTGTAGCGTGGAGGCCAAGCTTACTACTGTTGTCTGTTAAGTACAGCAGGCTACTGTGGTATCAGCTCGCAATTTGCAATAGACTATTAGTGCGCGAATCCTGATACGAAGTCACGCGCGCTCGGCCTTGTGCCCTTGTCCCATGTGGGGTACAAAAATTTGTGCTGAAAATTTTATACTGAAAATGTTTTTGCTAAAAAAAATTTCTCGATAATTTTTCCTCGATAATTTTTTTCTCAATAACTTTTGTTTAAAAGTTTTTTAGAAAACTTCGCAAAAAAAAGGAAAATTACGGAGAGGGAGGACTTTCCAAAAAGTAAAGTTGCTAGTTGACTTACCCGTGCGTGTCCATGAATTAGCCACGTCCCTATTAGTGCTCGATGTATCATGGAGCCCTGATTGAGGAGTCTAACAACTACGGTTACACGTTCTACAATCGACAGCGAATTTGCAAATTTTTCGCGAAAATCGAACGCTGTTTGATGGATGGCCAGTAAATTGCGCCGTAAAAGAAGGAACAAACTAAAGAAACAGCACTGAAGATTCGGCTGAGACGCCGATGCATTCAGCAGCAAGTCTGCAGCAGCTGGTTCACACGCTCAGGCACATGAGCAAGCAATGCGTTTTTACATCCACGAACGCGTGAATCAGGAGATCAGTGGGTCGGTGTCGATGAAGCTAAACATGACCATGTCCCTGACGGCGCCCTTGAGCACGGCGTACTTCCGCAGCACGGCCTCCCGCCGGAACCCGGCCTTCTCCAGCACGCGCTGCGACGCTGGGTTCGCCACGTCCACGAGCGCCTCCACGCGCTCCAGCCCCTTCACCTCGCCGAACACCGTAGCCACCGTCCGCTTCACGGCGGCCGTCGCCACGCCCTTGCCCCAGTGCGAGCGCGCCAGCACGTAGCCCAGCTCGGCCCGGCACGGGTCGTCCGTCGGCGTCACGGACACGGCCCCGACGGGCCGGGACTCTCCGGCGAGGCAGACGGCGCGGAACCACGGGTGCGGGAGCACGACGTCCCGGATGAAGGCGAGCAGCGGCTCCGTGGACTCGTAAGGGTCCCAGCGGCAGGCGGCGGCGACCTGCGGGTCTGACGCCCACGCCATCATGGCCTCGACGTCGGAGAGCTCGAACCGCCGGAGCGTGACCTCCACGGGTGCCTTCGCCGCGGCTGGCTGTGTCTGTTCTTGGTCCTGGTCCATTCGCGAGCTGGTTTCTTCGGCTCTGATGTCTCGATGCAGCAGAGCAGCTACTGGCCTGTGGGTTTATACACTTCTACTGGCCAGTAGGATCAGCCGATCACGCAGGGCAACAGCCTATTTCGTTTGACTTCGACCGGAGAGCGGAGAGAGAGAATCTTGATCGCCAAGTTTAGTGCAGATTTTTGCAGATTTTGTAGTACAGTACTCATGAGGTGGTATGAATCTTGAGGAGATCAGAAAAGGGACAGGAAAGGAAATTATGATGATTGAGACTTGAGAGATTGAGGGAAGACGGGAGGAAGGAGGTGTGGGCGGCTACAGATTACAGACAAGTCAACGGTTAAGCAGACTATGACTTCTTAAGTTAACAATCCAACACATCAATCCAGAGAGAGAATTCATTGCAATTTATAAAGCGAACTGGAAGAATGCTCCATCACTCCATCAGGTTGCTGAAGCAAAAAGACCCACAAATTTACAAAGGATTCGTCCTAGGAAATGAGTTCATAGTCCACGCTGGACACAAGAAGCACTGGCATCTCAGAAACGATGAAGCAGTGCCAGCGCTGCGGCACCGACGAAGACGAAGACAGTTCCCGGTTTTCTGACGTATCCGTCAGAGTACTGAGTGGTGGATGTTGGAGTTGCCTTTGATCGAGACCCTGCAGCACCAGAGACAGAAAAATGATGCTCTGAGTTCGACTAGCCTCAGGACAGCTGCTGTCTCTAGTCTGAACTCTGAAACTATGTAGTTATGCACTTTGAGGTGTACAGATTTTTTGGTTCATCCTGTCTCTCTGCGGTGGTGAAAACTTGTACCTGCAGGGGTGACGTTTGCGTCTGACGGCGTGGCCGGAGCGTCGGGTGTCGTCGTGCCTGCCGCCGGAGACGGCACTGGAGCTCCCACGGCTGCAAGAAACACGCAACAATTTTAAGCCTCGCGCCGTTCCAAATCTCAACTCTCCGCGTGCCTAACTACTTGTGCAATGGCCCCAGATTCCCACGATTTTCGCTTACCGTTGCACTGGCTGGCAGGTGGGGCCTGGACCCTGCACGCCCCGGGAAGCTTCAGCGCGCGGGCGCTGTCGATGGCGACGCCGAGCGACGCGGCCGTGCCGCCGAGCACCATGCAGAGGCAGCTTGGGCTCGACCTCAGCATGCCCGAGAGCGCCGAGCAGCACGGCGCGTCGGGCGTCGTCGCGTTGCCCGACATGTAGTCCATGCACGGGGACAGGCTGACGAGCTCCGGCATGCAGCCCGAGCCGGAGGGCGTCTGCGCCGCGCACCGGCACGCCAGGAGCGCGGCCGCCACGGCCAGGCCAAGACCGCGCACGGCGACATCATAAGCTGCACCCATCGGCTTCGATCGACAGGTTTAAGGTTAAGGCCTTCCTCGTTTATCAGTACGTAAAGTGTGTGTCAGTGTGTCTGGACATAGAAATTTTCCTGATTTATAGTAGCAGTCTTGTTCGTGACAGATCAACTCATGTTGAATTGGCTGTCGACGTCGTGGCAGGCCATGGAAGCAGGTTAGGTGTAACACCAGTTAGAGCTCAGACCTGTGTGTCCTGTTTGGTCAACTTCTCGCCAAATTGTTGCAGGTTTGAACTTCACTTGGAGAGTTACCATACGTCCACGAGAAAGCACAGGCAGTGCAACGCGTAACCAATTTTAGGATTCATTTGGTCACGAACCCGTTCCTACCCGACCTAAACACATAAGTATTTTGATCAACAAGTAATTGACCCATGCACTGGCATGCGTCAACATTAGCTCGGTTCGTGCAACCAACTTGACCAAATCCTTATCTACCACATGAAACATTCTCCGATATATGTACCTCAGTCACACATGCATATATACCTGCAAGGCTGCAAGAACACAGTTTGCTGCTTCAAAAAATTTCCCTCCAAAGTTCTTGTTGCTCGTGGCTTATTACACACCTGAGGACGCATGAGACGAGAGAGGATGGTGGGCGCGGCGGCCGCGCTCGTGGTGGTGGCGCTGGCAGCGGCAGCGGCGCCGGCGTCGGGGCAGGTGGCGACGTCGTGCACAGCGTCGCTGATAACGACGTTCACGCCGTGCCTCAACTTCGTGACGGGCAGCACCAACGGCGGCGGGTCGCCGACGCAGCAGTGCTGCGGCTCGCTGGCAGAGATGGTCCGCACCAAAGCCGACTGCGCCTGCCTCGTATTCACCGGCAACGTGCCCTTCAGCCTCCCTATTAACAGCACCCTCGCCATCTCCCTCACCAAGCTCTGCAACTCCATGTCCGTCCCGCTGCAGTGCAGAGGTTTGTTGCCGAAAACTTGCAGTTGTCTTCCTTAACCGAAGAAGATTAGCCGCTGAAAGCTATCTGTTCCATTTTGGCAATTTGCAGACACCGCGACGCAAATCCCAGCTCCAGGTAATTACATCTTCTTGTTTAGACAGACATCATTAGCAATGTCAAATTACTCAAAAAATGGCAAACTACTGTAGATTACTGACAAGAACAACGAACATTTAACTGAACTCTATGTATTGCAGGCCCTGTTGCATTTGCTCCGGCGCTGCCTCCTCTGCGTAAGAATCTTTGCCTTCTCTGTTCTGCTCATACCATGTCAAAGATGTAAATTTTCTTGTCTGATTTTTTACCGACAGATGTGATAAACACATTTCACAATTTTGCAGCGCCGATTCCACCAGAATCGTCAGTGCAGCCAGATTCTCCGGTGGATCCGACGGCGGTGGAATCGCCGCCGATCACCCAGAGGCCAGTGGTGGTGCCCAGCTCGGCGTGGAGGAGTTCTCATGTGTCCGTGGCGGCTGTCGCCATTGTACTGTCTACAGCTATGTCCATTTTAGTTTGATTCGGATTTGGTATCCTAGGATGCATGTGTTTGTGTCGTGTAGTTTGAGAATTACTACACGGAGATTACAATTCTGCGCTTTGATTGTGTAATCATGATTTTTTATATTAATAGTGACACATACTTACAATGGAAATGAAATATGTTTCTGGTGCAGACTATTTGTGCTACTGAGCTGTTTGTTGTGATTGATGAACGATCCAGAAGTCATAAAGCAGTAATTCGGCCTAAAATATTTGAAAACAGGTGTATCTTCTCGAAACAGTCGGAGAACATGTGAATAAATTTTAAAGTAGTGTTGACTCGTCTGCCTCTTCTCGAAGAGAAAAACATGTTTTGAAGTAGTGTTAACTATGAATAATAGTGAAATCATGCCTAAGTTGTTGGGGCACGAAAACGTGTTCTAGATAGACCACAGTGAGAGTACGGCTCACTAAGGAGAGCTCAAGTTGAAGATGGCGTGAGAGCTTTTTTCTGGAGAGGATCAGAGAGAGAGGGACAGAGTTTGAGAAGGTTGTGTTCTGAGCAGGAAAATTTAGAGTCCCCTCCTCTACCTTTTAAGGGCTTATTTTATAGAGACAAGAGGCTGGTGAAATTATCATCTTGCCCCTAAGATATTATGTTACAATCATATGTATATGAGGGTATTTTAGGCGTTTTATCCCTTTACATACCACATGGTAACTGGAATATTATCGTTGCTATAGCCATGCCACCATATACCATCTAAATATCTCAAGGCTGGGGCGTTTCCCCAATAGCACCCCCTCATCCGTTAGTGTAGAGGTTCTGAGGGGTGAGCGGATGCATAGAGAAATGGCTCCAGCCTCCTCAAAGTTAGGATATCCTGGATTGCTCCCTATCGTTGTAGTGCGGACATCTTTGGCAAGGAGTGAACGCCGCAAAGCTCACTGGGGGTACACGCCGAGGGTCCCGGTGGTGGAGCTGGGAGCCGGTGACGGTGGTAATGACAGCGATGGAGGTGACATGGCCCAGAATCCCGCGAAGGTGGTCGGAGGCAAAGTTGATGGCGAGACCGAGGGAGGTAGTCCGTGACCCCTCAGTGTAAAAGTGGCGAGGCTCGATAGAGGCGAGGCCGTCCGGAGCCCCGCGGCGGTAAGGTCGTGGGTGAAGTCAACGGCAGGGCCGAGGGAGGCGGTCCATGACCCCCTTAGTGGTAGATGCGTAGAAGTTTGTTGGAGGCAAGGCTATCTGGAGCCCTGCGGTGATGGCCAGAGGCAAAGTTGACGGCAAAGCTGAGGGAGGTAATCTGTGACCCCCTCAGTGGTAGTCGTGGCGAGGCTCAACGGAGGCAAGGCTGTACGGAGCCCCGCGGCACGAGGCTGGAGGTGAAGTCAATGGCGAGGTCGAGGAAGGCAGTCCGCGACCTCCTTAGCGGTAGACGCGGCGAAGCTCGATGGAGGCAAGGTCATCTGAAGCCCTGTGGTGATTGCAAGAGGCGAAGTTGATGGCGGGGCTGAGGGAGGAAGCCTGTGACCCCTCAGCGTAGACGCAGTGAGGCTCGATGGAGGTGAGGCCATCCGGAGCCCCACGGTGATGGCTGGAGGTGAAGTCGACGGCAAGGCTGAGGGAGGCAGTTCACAACCCCCTCAGCGGTAGACACGGTAAGACTCAACAAAGGCGAGACCGTATGAAGCCCCGTGGTGATGGCCGGAGGCGAAGTTGACGACAAGGCTAAGAGAGGCAATCCGTTACCCCCTCAGCGGTAAACGCGATGAGGCTCGACAGAGGAGAGGCCGTATGGAGGCCCACGACGCGATGCCAAAGGTGAAGTCACTGGTGGGGTCGAGGGAGGCAGTCCACGACCTCCTCCTAGGTAGACACGACAAGACTCGACGGAGGCAAGGCCGAGGGGTCATCATGATGATGACAAAGCCCTGTAGCCAACCTGTTCTGAGTCCCACTCAAGTTTCTCGGGATCTTGATCCTTGTACTGTTCCTGATCAGCATTGCACGATGCCTACCATCAATGGATTTTCTGACCCCACAGATCCCTACGCGTCTCAATCGTGAGCAAGTGGTGGGCGCGTCCTGCAACATATGTGCAGTGTATACTACACGGGATGTCATCCCGTAACCCTCTCATGCCTTTTGGTCGCGAGCGAGTGGAGGGCGCATCCTGCACCTGATGCGCCTTATGTGATGCACGACACATCATCCTGACCCCCTCGCATCTTGCGGTCGCAAGCGAGCGGAGGGCGCATTCCACACCTGATGTGCCTTATGTGGTGCGCGGCACATCTGAGGCAATTATGCCACATGTATGTATATGTATGCATGTATGTATGGCATATTTTTAGGGTTAATTAGTAAGCTGATTTGGACCCTGCCGCGATCAAGATTATATTGTCAAGGTGCAGAGGGTTTAGACCTCGACGTTCATGGCGGAGGGTTTTTAGACCTCAATGCTCCTGGTTTTTAGACCTCGATACTCATGGCGGAGGGTTTTTAGACCTTGACGCTCATGGCGGAGGGTTTTTAGTCCTTGACGCTCATGGTGCTGGGTTTTTTTTAGACCTCAACGCTCATGACGGAGGGTTTTTAGACCTCGACGCTCATGGAGGAGGGTTTTTAGACCTCGACACTCATGGCGGAGGGTTTGGACTCGACGTTACCGAGGCTATGCCTTTGAGTTACCAGAGGGTTTATACTCACGGTACTCAGCCTACGCCTTCGAGGTACCAGAGGGTTAGATTGCTGTGCATTAGGTGGCACTTTTGAGAAAATATATAACTTGAGTTTTGTATGTACTGTTATGGGCGAAGAACTAATCACAATATAGAATATCACTATCTCGGACAACTAATCTCAGCATACGCCAAGCTAAGGCCTTTAGCAAGCCATGTAAAAGTCAAAAGTAAACAATGGTGCTGAGCTTTGAAGAGGGTAGCGTTGGGGCGTACCTTTCACAGATTGCCCCTCCCCCCTCCGTGAAGGCCACGACGAGGCTCAACGGAGAGGGGGTGTTGATGACTGGACGAAGTTAGAGCTGAGGTTGCTGCTGAGGGGAGGTAATAGTCATCGGAGGTAGCCCGGGGTGACGCTGCGTGCGCCACTTCTCCACGTGCTGCCACGTGTAGATGGTGTCAAGGCCACAGTACACCACGGCGAGCAACGCTGGGTCCACGCCGTGGTTCGCCACCAGGAAGAACCCGTGCCGCTCGCACGCCTTGTCCATGCCCCGCGGCCGACACCGCTTTTTGAGTAAGGTATTTCAGTTACCACTTTCTCCAGGTTGCATTTTGTAGCAAGGCGCACTGCCTTAGTCATGGAATCTTTATCTCTATGTCCCATGGCCATCAGTCTGCTGCTGGTGGGGCATCGCGCGACCATGGTGCTCCTCAGGCCAGACAGATATCCCCGTATGCCACCTCCATCACCACCTCCTACATCTCAATCTTATCGAGGATCTCATCCAAGCCGTCAACTGATGTCATTTCAGATAGAGTCTCGATCCTTGCCACAATCTTCATGTTCGAGCACGCTCCATTGAGCATACACAGGGCTTGTAGTTGCTGGTGAGAGGGCCTTGAAATCTGCTCTCACTTGCGTATCTTGTGAAGCATCAAGACTAGAAATGCCCCCTTGTCAGCACCTTGTTCGCATCCGTGGGCACTGTAACCTCCGTCTTGCTTAGCGTGTCACTCATCATGCACGGCACAATGCCTTGCACTATCGCAGTACCATGCAGGGCCTTATCTTGTTACCGCGAGATCTAGACCTTCCGCCTGTGATCATCAACATCCACCCCCGGCTGTTGACAAGCAAGCCAAACGGCTCTTGGCCGTGTGGCAGACCACACTTACCTAGCGCATCCATGTCCTCCTTTGTGCCCACGACCACTTGCTGGCTGCACGCCTCCAGTGCCCTCGCTGCCACGAGCGTGTTCTCCATCACGCATGTCCCGGCCTGCCGTGCGCTTGTGGCCTTTGACGAGCTAGGGCTCCAGCGGGGAGGAGGACAAGAGCATGATGTTCCGGTGTGGAGCAGAGCCTCCGGGTGGAAGGAGGCCAACAACGAGGTGGCTGCAGAGCTGGGCCTCCTGGTAGAGGTGGTCGCGATGCTCAGTCTCCAGCATGGAGGGCGGCTAGAGTGGCCTGAGCATGGAGATGAACTGGAGGAGGTCTCCGGCACCACAATGAGCCAGAGGGGCCTCCAGCGCGAGCAGCTCCAGGGCAAGGTCAAACGAAGGCGGAGGTCTACAGAGAGAAGGCCTCCATTGAGGAGCTATGCGTAGAGCGCAGAGGGGGAGGACCGAGCGTGGATATGAACCAGAGGGGATCTTCAGCATGGTGGTGAGCCAGAGCGGCCTCTGCGTGAGCAGCTCCGACGCGAGGTGGCTCAGAGGTGCAGGTCTTCGGAGCCCATCTCGGCCTTCAGCACGAGCAGCTCTGGCATGAGGTGGACCTAAGGAGGAGGTCTATAGAGAAAAGGCCTCCGTCGAGGAGCTATGCATGGAGCGTAGAGGGGGAAGCCCAAGTGTGGAGATGAACTAGAGGGGGTCTTCGGCGTGGCGGTGAGGGGGAGGGGCCTCCGGCATCAGCAACTCTGGTGTAAGGTGGCTTGGAGGCGGAGGTCTTTGGAGCCCATCCTGGCCTTTGGCGCGAGCAGCTATGGCGCGAGGTGGACTGGAGACGGAGGTCTTAGGAGCCCATCCCTGGCCTCCGACGTGAGGTGGCCCAGAGGCGAAGGTCTTCGAAGCCCATCCCAGCCTCCAGCGCGAGGTGGACCGGAGGTGGAGGTTTGTAGAGCAAAGGCCTCTGGCGAGGAGCTATGCGCGGATCATGGCATCCATTACCGAGCGCAAAGGTGGTCGCGGAGCATGGCCTCTAGCGAGGAGCTATGCGCGGAGCATGGCATCCATTGCCGAGCGCAAAGGTGGTCACGGAGCATGGCCTCTGGCGAGGAGGTGGACCAGAGCGCGGTCCGAAGCTCGTTGGTGGTGTCTATTGCATCAATCATGCCTTTCCTGCAATCGGAGCGCACATAGCTTCTGTATGGTCTCCAGCTTCGACTACACGGCCATCCCCATGTCGACAACTGCTCCTGCTTGCATGCTAGCCACACACTTTGAATCAGCTCGACACTGCATGCAACTTTCGCTCGACATGCATGCATGCGATGGTGCATGTGTCGTCCATCTGGCTTGGTGTTTTTTTGCTTGCATTTGTCGGTACAAAAAAGACCTTTGTTTACATGGCCGCCATCGTGCAGGTGTTGTTTGTCTTGACTGCACGGCTTTGGCCCTACCCATCATGAGACTCCTCGGACAATGAGAGCCCTGCGAGTTGTGCTTGGGAGTCATGGACACGCGTGGACGACACAGCGACCTACGTCGTGGCCTCACCGGCCTCCTGTAGGGCCTGCTTCTTCGGTGGTCTGGTGGAAGCGGTGCACAGACTCTGGCGAGGAGAGCGGTCTCCAGCGAGGAGGTAGGCCGGAGCACATGGCCTCCGACGAGGGCGAGGAGGCGGGTCAGAGCGCTCGGCCTTTGCCAGTGGAGTTCTTGTAAAAGCTAAGAACATGCTTGGGGTCGTCCTGGGCCAGCCGCATGCATTTGTCAGAATATGCATATACTAGTACGAACTCCTAGAGCTAGTGGCAATAGCAAGGGTACATTAAGTGTTCTGACAAGCTGACACCGGTGCTTATAGCCATATCGTTTGGCATGCAAAGATAACACTATGGCAGTGAGACCTTTGGGCTTGAAATCATGTCGCTGCTATAGCCATGTGGACTGTTAGAGTTGGACCGCCTCTTAAGGAGTGGCCTGCGGGCTGCCAGCTTGAGATATTTTAATCTCTTAAAAAGAGTGAGTAGCCAGTAGCCACTTGAGATATTTTAATTTCTCAAAAGGAGTGGCTAGCAGGTGAATTAACTCTTATAGTGAGCTACCCACGACCGGAAGAAGCAAAACTGAATATGGCAACTTTTAGCATGATGCAAGAGCGTGTAAGTAAATAAATATACTAGTATCTTCTATGCCACGAAAGTAAATATCCCAGAGACATGGTCTGACCACGCAAGGATTTTAGTCAAGTATTTCGGCGCCATACCCTACTGTGGATATGAGGGTGACATGCTACCCTATCGCAACGTGCGTAAAGCTATGCTGCTAGAGGCATGCAGCTATTGCTGAATCACAATAAAATATTGGAGTTGATATTTATTCGCAAGGGCAACACACTTATTTGCGTCTTTTTGAACTTGGTGGTCCAAAGTTTGCCTTCGCCTGACGCAAACCTCGCGAGCGCCACACGGGACATGCCACAATGGTCTAGGCGTGGAACCATAGCCCGTACGCGTAGGCATGCAGCGAGTAGGGACTTCGACGAAGATGTTGAACAAAAATAGCGGTGGTGAGCTGGACGTTGGCGGGTTTGTGCGTGTCGATCAGCTGTCACGTCCCAAAATCCGTAATTATATAATTAAGCATAAATATGCTTCTTAAGCATTATATTTAATTTTGCATGATTTTGCTATGTAACTATAAAGCAGTTAATTTAAAATTATTTGGATAAGAGAAAGAAAATTAGGAGAGAAAAGAATAGAAATCACATTGAAAATGCCCCCCTTTTCTCTTACACATGGGCCCCACAAGTGGGCCAACCACCCCAACCACTCAAATAGGCAGCCCCACCTGCTC
Organism: Phragmites australis; assembly: GCF_958298935.1. NCBI lineage: Eukaryota > Viridiplantae > Streptophyta > Magnoliopsida > Poales > Poaceae > Phragmites > Phragmites australis. The sequence goes on along the minus strand of NC_084923.1, from coordinate 47,045,034 downwards.
TCTCTCTCTCCTCCCTCACTCCCCACGCCCCCACCCGTGCAGCACACAGCAGCTGCAGCTTTTGCCCCTCTCACTCCACTCCCAAGCTCTCTCACTCTCACTTGGATTTCTCTCTCTAGGAGAAAGATCAAGATATGCATGTGGTACCATTGCATTCTCTATCTCATGAGCTGCCCATCTATCCAATCCATTTTCGTTTTCATGGAAGAATCGAGTAGTTCTTGAGCTTTTTGGAGCAAAAATAGAGTTTTAGACAAATTTGAGCTATAGAGTCATGTTGCTAGTTGATGAGTGAGTTCCAAAACCCTTGGAATATCCCTAACATGTTCCCTTTAGGTTTGGAAAAGATCGCAACTCGAATCGACCAAAAATCCACTTGAGGCAGCTTTTCTAGGCTGACCTGGATACTCCGGCCTCACCCAGATACTCTGGTTCAGCAGAAATCGTCCGTCAAATTGTGTTCAAAATTTGTTAGGGTTTAGGGTGCAAGATGGATTTAGAATCCTTTGGATAGGGCATATACACGTTTGTGTAGCACATATTTGTAAAGTGAGTTGAATCGATCGAGGAAAAATATGTGGAAAAACCCAAGTCTGCCTCACCCGAATAATCCGGATAAACCCGAAGACTCTGGGTAATTGCGTTAATGATTAACCGAGAGCCTCACCCGGAGTGTCCGGCATAGCCTAGATAGTCCGAACCAGCATGGAGGTTCCGGGTTCAGTTAGAAAAGTGGCCAACAGAGCACCTTCACCGGAGGATGGCCCGGAGGCTCCGGAACCCGGATACTCTGGGCCAGTCGAACAGAAAGGCAGTAATCGAGCGCCTCTTCCGGAGGTTCACCCGAGGTTCCAGACCCGGATACTCCAGACCAACCCGGATACTCTGGGTGGCTGTTATTTTTTAGATTTTGTTTAGATCGTTTAGTGTGGCATTGATTCGCATGTCTTGTACTTCTAGCATGTTGTTAAGCATTGTGGCATACCTTGTTGCATTCACTCATGCTCATCATTGCATGCGCTCTTCTTTAGTGAACAAGGAGCCAGAGCGGGAGACAACCGTGGTCGAAGATGACTCCAATCCTCTGGATTTCTGCGAGTGTTGCGTGGGTAATTATAGACAGCCACATGAGCAGAAGGCAAGCAACTAAGCATATTGCACCTTTGTTTGATTGAATGAAGTCTTAAATTGATAAACTATGCTTATGTATGTTTGCATATGTCGAGTAGAGGTCGGGTACGAGTGGGTAGATCCTATATTGAATGCATTACTTCTACCTTGAATTGTTGTTCATCCTTTCCTTGTCGCCCTGAGTATGTTGTTGGTGTCTAGATTACAAGTTAAATCGAAATGCTTAGCAATACATAGGTCATTCGGTAGAAGTCGAGCAGTGAATTATTTTATCGTTCACGAGCATAGGCGTTATTTACTTTCGTAATGATCACAATATTGGATATGGGTTGATGATGGTTGTATGAGTGGTGAGTATGAGACGAGACATGGGCGGTGCTAGGAGGTGTTTATCCTGCCTGGATATGGAGTTTCCCTGGGTAGGTCAGAAGAGGAAATTGAACACCGTAGACCGCTTACGTCGTTTAAGCACTGATAGTCGGTGTAATCGGCTTTAGCACTTACCATATTCACCACATACCGATCTAATAGTAAGGTGAGCCGAATACTTTTGTAGTTGTGGTCATTTGGGGCCTGAACATCGACGGTGTGAGCAGGCGGGCTTGTAGTGGTACCAGTTTGCTCTGTGAGTAGTTCTAGTACCGTCGCGCCGAGCGATGCATGTTTCAAATGATCGGAGCTTATTGGGAAATGTTGACATGAGTACCCCCTTGTATGGATCTGTGTGGTCATGCAAGCCGTATGATCCTCAAGTCGTGTGGGTCCAGGAGTATCCCCTTGGAGGGTATAAAAATATTTTGAAATGCCGCGCTCTTGGTCATGAGCATGCTTCTATTCATCTGCAGGAGTTTTTGCTTGTGGTTGATGGTTGGATATATGGGATATAGTTGAGTTGGTCTTGGTTAGTCATATGTTCTTATGGTTCCAGTTGTTTATGTTCAGTTGGGTATGGTAGGGTAGATTTATATTTTGTTGGTTAAGTTAGTTGCTCACATATATGTGTCTAGGTTGCTTACCGCTTATGTTTAACTTAACCATGTGGCTTTTCCTTATTAATAGCTCAATACATAATCCTTGGAGTCGAGCTATGTATATGTGCTCTATATGGTTTAAGTTTTGCGAGTACCTTTGTACTCATGCCTACGTTTTCAGGTGCTGCTAGTGAGGAAGAGCTGGTGTTTGGCTACTTTGTGCCTGCCGATTAGGGTGGCGGGCAAGAGTAGTGCATCCTACTCTTGGAGGTTGTGATTTTGGGGTGGAGCCTAAGGGCATGTGGCTCCACTCTCTTTTGTTGTATAGGTTTATGTTTCCACTACGTAGATATTGTTGCCTTTTGTTGTAAATTGTTCGAAATGGTTGCATGTTAAAGACTTGTAATATAAATGTTAATTACTTGCTCTTTCTTGAGCTATGTTGTGATGCTAAATGTTGGAAGGCATGTGTTCCGATCTTGGGCATAAAACACGTGCCGAGACTATCCGGTTGATATTCTGTTTAATCATCGAGGTTGTGATTATGAATAATGATCCTCCTGATGATTAATTATAATATTATTTGGACGGTTCCTCGTATCAGCGCGGATGGCCGCCCCAGCAAGCCATCTCGCGCTACGACGGTCCGAAGACTAACGAGCCCACATGCGTGGGAGCGCTTTTTTGGGTCATCTTCACAGGGCTGGCCGCTCGCTACGCTGTTAGCCATCGCCGCTTGTCCAACGGTAGGGATGGCGAGGACGAGCATTGGCCCCCTGCTGTCGTATGTGCAACGTTGTACACTCGTAACGTGGTTGCCATAGATGGTTATACGCTGCATCCCCTTGGTATCCTCCTTGCCCTTTTTTGATGTAATGATTCGCTCGAAGAATCCTCACGGACGATGCCATCTGTTGGGGCACAAAAACGTGCCCTAGACAGAACACGGCGAGAGTCCTTAGAGATCTAGATGGAGCATGGTGAGGGCAAGTTTTGCCTCCACCCGCCCCCACCCACATGTCCCCCGTCTCGCCTCACCCTACCCCGATCTAAGACCGGATGATTTTTTTGGTTGCCCCATCCACCCCGTGGAGCCCCAACTTTAACCTGACCCGTCCCACCCCGCTCCGATTAAGATTGTTAAAAGCTCTAGATCAAGTTTAATTATGAGGCAGTAGCTACCACAACATACAAATCAATAAAAAACCACATCTAAGGTTCACAAGACCTAATATAACATGACAATAGTTACATATATGCATTAGTTTACTAAAAATTTCATTACAAAAGGATAATAAAATTCTTAAAAAAAACTCACTAAACGTGTATATAACATATACTCCAGGGTAGGATGGACCTTGACCCGTCCCTGCCTTGCTCCGACTAGTGCCTCGCCCCATTTTGCCCTGCCTCATCTTGCCCCAACCGAGGTGGGATGGATGGAGACCCGACGGGTCGAATGGAGACTTAGACCTCTAAGTCCTGCTCGCTAAGAAGGGCTCAAGTTTGAAGATGGCGTGAGAGCTTTTTTTTAGAGGATCAGAGAGGGAGAGAGGGATAGAGTCTGAGAAGATTATGTCCTGAGCAGGAAAACCTGAAGTCTCCTTCTCTACCTCTTGAGGGCTTATTTTACAGAGACAAGGGGCAAGTGAAATTACCACCATAACTTTAAGATATTATGTTACAATTATATGTATATGAGGGTATTTTAGATTTTTTATCCCTTATATATCATATGGTAACTAAGATATTATCATTGCTATAGCTATGCCACTATACATCATCTAAATATCTTAAGTTTAGGACATTCCCCAATGCAAGTGAAAAGAAAAAACCACGTGGATTAGAAAGTCCGAAGCACAGTGAGTTCTGTAAAGCATCATCCAAACTTGCACCGAAAATTTACACTAGTTTCTCATCGAGCTCAGAGACATAAAGAACTCCCTATGCTCGCTCTTGAGTCATGACTCATGATCACCGAGGACGCTTCACACAATCAAATATGAAATGGTAGTAGGCCAAGAACTGGAAGAAAAGTGTCACGAATTTCTTAAGATCATCAGGGTAATTGAACAACAACAAAAGGCGTAATTGAACAACAACAAAAGGCGCATACACGTCAGTGGTTGGCACTTAGCAAACAGCCCCTAAGATGGCGAAATCGAGCACATAATTAAGTAGGACGTCGCCTTTGACTACGTCGCCAACTTCTGCCAACAAGTATTACCTATACACGGACACAATTATTAGAATCCGAAGTATTACCTATACACGGACACAATTATTAGAATCTGACTCAGATTCGGTGTTCAATTCGGTATAGAAAATTTAGACACATGAAATACAACTCAGAATTTGACATGAGTATTAGAATTTTACTCGGATTTAGAATGTCCGATTCAGTAAAAGAATTGGGACGCGGTGCCCAATATCACTGCTGCCAACCAGAGCTAGCTAAGGAAATCCAGAAAAAAAACAACAGTTACTCATTTACTTTTTTTTTTTTGAAAAATAGGCAGGAGCGCTGCCAATTTATTAAGAAGAGGAAAACAGAAGTTACTAATTGATCGGACACATCGGTACCGGTTTGTTGATTAAAAACATCACAGTTATTGCAGAGTAAAAAAATGATATGTTCAATTGGATTATCATATAGTTCTAATTTTCGCGTACGCATATAGGCTTTTAGGGGAATTTTCCATGCTAATTGTGCATTTGCACTTTGATATTTCTCCTTTCTTAGATGCTTTACATTGTCGTTCCTTTCACCACTGTTGGTCGCCTGTCAGTTATCTGGATGACACACGTTACTTCCTAACAGAAACAAGAACACAAAGAGTAGCTAACAAAAGCCATATTTTGACGCTAGTACCGTTGTTAGCATCACCTAACACGGCAAGGACCAACACCAGGTTGAATTTTGAACACAATTTTTGCAGCAGATTCCCTGAAATAAGTACTGGGAATTCAATAACCACTCCTGTATGAATCGAAAAAGAAAAGATTATTTCCTTGCAGAGTAGGAAGCGGCAGCTCACCTAGTTAACCAACCCATCCACCTTCCCTAACAAATTAGTCCTATAAAAACCTCATCAACTCTGACGCAAACCTCACAGATTAACCAAGCAATCAGCGTCCGATCCAAGAACTCAGGAGGCCTCTCGCGTTAGCGAAGTGAGGAAAGAAATGGCGTCGAGAGCAAGGGCAGCCCTCGTGGCCGGGTTCCTGGCTGCCGTGGCGGCGGTGCTCGTCGCCTCGGCGTCAGCGCAGTCCGGGTGCACGACGGCGCTGGTCGGCCTGTACCCGTGCCTGAACTACATCAGCGGCAACGTGTCCACGCCGCCGGCCTCGTGCTGCTCGCAGCTCAGCAGCGTGGTGCAGTCCCAGCCGCAGTGCCTCTGCGCGGCGCTCAGCGGCGACTCCTCGTCCCTCGGCGGCGTCAGCATCAACAAGACGCGCGCACTCGAGCTCCCCCAGGCGTGCAACGTGAAGACCCCGCCGGCCAGCAAGTGCAACCGTAAGTGGTGCTCGAGAAAATCTCACCGGAGCAGAGTAGCCGAGCGTCGCTGATCGCAAGAGACTAACTTTGTGTGCTGCTTGCAGCTGCTGGCGGTGGCAACGCTCCGGGCGCGGGTACGCCGACCGCGCCGTCATCTGGCACGCCGGCGGGCGCAGGTAATATAAGAGCCACTGCTCATTGAGATACCATGACTGATTCTTTCTTACGTGACGGTGACTGACATGGCGTGAACTGGATGCAGGAACCGGCAGCGGGTCATCGAAGGCGACGCCGCCGTACCTGACATCCGGCGGCGCGTCGCTCCGTGGACCGGTGGCTCTATTGCTCGGCTTCGCGGCTGCTGCCGTCTATGCCGTCTCGGCCGTGTGAGCATTTCTGGCTCAGCTAGCTGGTGGCCTCGGTGTTTGGAGATTCAGGTTGTCATGCGTAACTGTGTGGAAATATTGTTTTAGCATTGGCGATGATCGATCGATTGAATTTTGTGCTTCGCATCTGTACTATTGGTTGTTCCCAGAGATCGTAACAAAGGATACTGTTCATGGTTTTGTTTCGATAAACCGTTCATCAGCTCCTGATATTCAGTTTGCCTGTGGTTCTTCAATGTCCCTGAATTTGAATCAAGCAGAACGGTGTCAAAGTCTGAATCTGATGTTCAGTTTGGCTGATCCGCAGCTAGCCTGCTACTAGGCTTTGTACGTACCGTGCATATACACCTGGGCAGCGTTATTACACAGGGACAACCAAGTAACCCACGTACATACATACGTAAGCAGATACGTACATATTCCCCTTTTTTTAGCCTTTTTTAAATTAATATTTTAATAATAGCCCGCGGGACTTATATTTTTAGAAACTGGCCCCTTTTGTCGCGCCACAAGCTTTAGCGTGACTAACCACTCCGTCACGCCAAAGAGCCTGGCGTGACTCCCGTGCCACGTCGGCGGGCGGTCCGCCCCGTGCCACGTGGCCGTGCCGACGTGGCAGCCTGAGTCACGCTAGAGCGCGTGGCACGACTAGAGTCGCGCCAGAGCGCGTGGCGCGACTAGAGTCGCGCCAGACCGCGTGGCGCGACTAGAGTCATGGCGCGACAGAGGCCCATACAGGTGCGCGGTTGTGTCCCCTCTGTCACGCCAAGGGCGCTGGCGCGACTCCAGTCACGCCAACCCCTTTGGCGTGACAGAGGAGTATACAGGCCCGGCGCCGGCCCTCTCTCCCGCACGCAGCAGAGGTAGAACCCCAAAACCCCGCTGGTGCCTTCTCTCTGCATTTCCACCGATTTGGTGGCCGAATAGGAAGGGATTTGAGCGGGAAGAGTCGAAGAAAGGTATCTCATCCAATCCCTCTATTTTTTTCGGTTAAATCGGTTGGCATTGCAACCTTTTGGGTTGTTAGGGTTTAGAACTTGATTCGGTTGATCTACGAAATTTCAACGTTTCGCTCTAGATCGATGGTCATATATCGTGCTATGTACGTATACCAACGCATATCTATCGTGTAGAATTTGTTGCATGCAATCGGTTGAGCGTAGGAAATTGAAATTCGTATATATATACGAAATGTATATGAGCAATGCAAGTTTTTGCATTTGTGAGATGATTTGCAGTCGAATTGAAATGAATAATGAGTAGCTTCGATATTCATGCAGTTTATCGGTATGACGTCGAATTTATGGCGCAAGCAAAAGTGGGCACATATCGGTAAGAAGTATCCCGATGTGAGTTGCAAAGATGCTCCCGTTCCCCCCGCCCTCCCCGTCCCGACTTGTGACTATGGTAAGCGAGCCGTGGTTCTTCAGTCGCTACACGAAGATACTGCCGGTCGAGCTTACTACCTGTGCTCGGATTATCGTGTGAGTGTATTTTTGTTAAAGATAATGGTAGAAGCAAATGGCAATACTTTTGCATGCATGACGTTTTAATAATTTGTAGGAGTGGGAGATGTGCTATTTCTTCCAATGGATAGATGGGCCCGATATGTATGATCAGAGGATTCTGCAGGTGAAACGGTTTAGTCAGTATCCGAAGCCATTTGACAAGTTTGTTCGTTGGGTCCCCCCACCACCAAATCCGCCAAAATTGACGGATAAAGAGAAGTGGCAATTGAAGAGTATACGTGTTGCGGATCCTCCGTTGTGCAATTGCGGAAAGCGAAGCGTACTTTGTGAACCTTCTGGGGGGTCGCCTTACTTTCGTTGCGAAGGGATGACAAGTGTAAGAAATGTGCAGGAGTCCTTGTTTACGATATGAATGCGGAAGAGTATTGTATTATGTAACATGTATATCGAACTGTAATGCAGCGCCATGGTGTAACATGTGGCTTCCGGGATCCATTGTACGGACCTGATGGTCTATGGAAAGATGAAGAAAAAGATGAAGTGAAGGGGAAAAGAGTTATAGAGCCTTGTGCCCCAAGAAAGTGCCCTTGTGGTGTGAATGTGAATTACGGGATAGTGCCATCGGAACTTGGAGTGGGGTACTACTGCGGACATGTGGTCGGCAATGATATGGTTGGTTAATGCGTAGTATTTATATTCAATGTTGCGCTATCGTATTTTTAATTGTTGTGCATATCTATTTTCTTAAGCAGAGAACGCGGAAATGTTCGTGGGAGGAGTACCTCGATAAAGGAGCGGTTGATCATGAGATTGCATGGCGGAGTAAGCGTCCTCCAAACGTGATATCAAGCTATTTGGAGAACAGGAAGAAAGAAACTCGTGATGACTACCGTGCTTTGTATCCCCCCATCAGAAGTACTACCATGGCGGGTAAAGATGTTTCGGCTACAGAGGTGGAAATAGAGACAATGAAGGCGCTTGTTGGTAATTTACCCGTGGTTATCCCGGACGACGATGACGACGAGGTGTTATATGATGGGCTAGACGATTAGACCTAGCAGCACAAATTGTCTTATGTCACCTACTTATGAACGTGATATGTAATCATTGTCGACGAGCAATGAATATTTGTAAGTCGGACTTAAATTTAATATGGCAACAACGTTGCTCATTTTCGGGTCTAGTGTGGTAATGGATTTTGTAGTATTAGTTTCAACGCTACTGTCCTGCGCTCTTTGTCTCGCATAACTTCATGTTCGGACGCCACGTCGTTCTAGTTTTTCCTTGTAAACTTCGGTTGTAAAGTTTGTTTGTTACGAGTGGCATGTGTACTATACTGACACGGACTCTGTGGTGAAGGGTAATGCACGCCCTGAGGAATTAATATCAAAATATGAGTTGGGTAAATTGAAATTCGTTTGTAAAGTGAGGGAGGGAATTTTCAACGCGCCCAAAATCTATTGGTTGGATGCGAAGGGCGAAAAGAATGTGTTGGAGCAGTTAAGAGCCATGTTAGCAAAGAATGGTTTGTCGAACATAATAAGGATAAATCTTTTACAAAAAGGGTACTGGTCACAAACCCCTGCCGCCCTGCGCTCTTTGTCACGCCAAGGAGCCTGGCGTGACTAGGCCTTGTCACGCCAACCTCCCTGGCGTGACAAGGTGCCGTGTCACGCCGAGCCTTACCATTTTGCAGTACCCCCCGGTATCGTTTGGGGGGGGGGGGGGAAGTGCCCGGCGTGACTCTGTACTGTGTCACGCCAAGGCCTCTGGCGCGACTCAGGACGCTGTCGCACCTTTGGTCTTCAAAACCCAGAACAGCCAAGGCCTAAGGAGTCACGCCACCGTGCCTGGCGTGACTCATTACTCAGTCGCGCCAGAAACCGTGAAATTGCAGAACAGGACCGCTTCCGGGGTGGGAGGGCGGACCTTGGCGTGACTGCACAGTTTGTCACACCAGACCCTTTGGCGCGACTCAGCATTGAGTCACGCCAGTGAGCTCGGCATGACAAACTGTGCAGCAGGCAGACATGAATTGTAAGGTGGTTTTTGGTGGATTCTGATATGTTGGTTTCGGTGAGACAATAGTACCATTTTAAAGACAGCTCTAATTCGTGAAGATTGGGCATGCCTCGTTATCTCCATAAGCATGTTATCTTTCCATTGTCAAACAGCACAAGGTAAAACGAAACGACTAAGAACTGAACCCAAAACAAAATAAAATTGAACAATCATACTACAAAACTTTGATGACTTGCAAAAGTGAAGAACCAGAGAGCGTTGGAAGCAACATATCGTTCTACACATTCATAGATTTCACATATTATCTTTCTCCATTACTAATGAAAATAATGTATTATCTTTCTCCATTACTAATGAAAAGCACAACATCACATGAGAAGAGAATTGGCCAGATTTCTAAGCTTGACACAGAATTATCGAATCACTTTAACATTTCAGACATTAAAGTGACCACCAAGTGGTAGAGCACAAAGTCGTGGTAGCTAAGATCACGGATTAAAGGCCCCAAACTCCTCAAAAACAAAGATGAGAGACTAGTTATTGAATGGGACATGGTAAATTCGGAGTTTAACAGTACATGTTGTCCTTGCAAACACAAACACACAAACGCAACTCGCCGAGCCAACAATGTAGTCGGTCACATCCCAGGGGTGTAGGGCTTCTTCTTCCTCCTTGCTGCATTGAGGAGACCTTGGTGCCGATCCGATATCATGCAGACTTGTCGGCCCGCTCCAATTACGTGACGGCGAACCAGGCACATAAACCAAGACCAGCTACTGTTCCGCTCTCCCTCCATCAACGCAAATGCTAGGGGGATCAATTGATCCTCTGCATCGATGCCAACAGCAATCATCAGTGCGCCCTTGTACTTTCCCGTCAAGAATGTGGCATCGACACTTATCACGGGCCAGCAATGTTTGAAGGCCTCCACGCATTGATTGAAGCACCAAAACACACGCTGCATGACCGGTTTAATGATACCGCCATCGCTGACCATCATGCCACCAGTTGATATGAACCATTTCGTCCCGGGACTGATGTGTGCAATTGCATTCAAGATCCTAGGGACCCTTGCGTACTCCTCCTTCCAATCTCCCCAAAGTAATGCCATCCCATGTTGCTTGGCTCTCCATGCCTTGCCGTACAATACCCGGTAATTTGTGAACCCAACTATAGACTCAATTAGAGAGGCCACAGTCGTGTCCGGGTCCGCCCTAACGATTGGGGCGATGCGTCAACCAAGATAAGTTGCCGTGCACTGGGAGTGCACTTGTTCCGGCCTCGCAGACCCGCAAGTGTGAGGCTGTTTTACATTTGTGACCTTCCATCGTTGGCTGTCACCTGGGATACGCCGGACCCATACACCCCATCCACAACCTTTCTGGCACGTTAAAGTGTACCTCTCCTTCGCATTCGAACGAACCACGTCGTACGGCCGGTGGTGCCGAACTGAGTAGTCCCTGAACCAAAACTTCACCTCTTCAAGACTATCAAATAACATCCCCTTCTTAACCAACTCCTTCTCACTGTCTTGTTCCTCCTCCATCGACATTAAGCCATTATCACATAGAGCATTCTTCGTCAATGAAATATCCTCGTAACCAGGCACCTCAGGCATATCCACATGTACCGCCTTGAGTGTCCTTACCTCCTGCTCCGTATAAATTCCGTCCCACCAAGCTGTCTCCTCATTCCCTCCCGCCTCTGCTCCCGCCTCAACACCACCGTGTCGTTGCCTAACATGTTCAACTTCTTCTGTCTCATCATCTTCGACATCATCCTCACTGTCGAAGGAAAATGTTTCAGTTTCCTCTGCATTTTCCTGAGCCTCCTCATCCTCAAAATAATCATCATCGAAATCATTACATACAACAGCCAGGTCAAATTTATTTGAACCACCAGCATGTGGCTCCTCAACAGATGCCCGGGGTAACTTTGCAACTGTACCATCCGCGAGTATGGTGGTATCGGCACCCTCTGCGATAATACATAGAATTTCCTGGGTCAATTGCTCAACAGGCTCAACATCCTAGCTAGTTATGCCCGGTACACCATCAACCGATGGCATCGAGCTTCCGCCTACAACCACATCAACTACCAACTCCGCGTAACAGACTTGAGAACCATTCAAACAATCCTTATACAGCTTCCAATCATTTTCTGACGCCAGCTCCATAACAATATAGTGCGCCTTACCACCCCTGCCGGCATCCAACCTTCCCCAAACGGTAACATTACTTCCTTGCGCATCAACATTCAAAACTTCCCTAACTCGAGCAACAATTTCATTGAAGCAAGGAGCGTTCCCAAATTTCAACACTTCCTCTCGCATCTTATCGATCTCCCCAGTTGTACTAACCGTGCCACCATAAAAAACACGGACAATGCGTTTCATCTACACAAACCATCCAAACATTACACGTGTATCATCGCTATAGCACGTTAAAAACCTACACATTAAACATTTTAATTCGACTAGATTACATCTCTACAATGCAAAACATCCTCCGCAAGTGTACAAATGCAAAAACTTGCGTTGCTCATATACATTTCGTATATATATACGAATTTCAATTTCCTACGCTCAACCAATTGCATGCAACAAATTCTACACGGTACATATGCGTTGGTATACATACATAGCATGATTTATGACCACCGATCTAAACCGAAACGTTAAAATTTCATAGATCAATCGAATCAAACTCTAAACCCTAACATTCCAAAAACTAGCAATGCACACCGATTTAACCGGAAAAAATTGAGGGGATTGGAGGAGATACCTTCGTAGCTCTCTTTTCCTTCAAATCCCCTTCAAAACGGGCTCAAATCCGTGGAGAATGGGGTGGGGGAGGGGGAGCTGGCACTTGGGACCTTCTCCTGCTCGCGGCCGGTTGAGGAAGAAACGGTTCGCGTGCGGGAGAGAGGGCCGGCGCCGAGCCTGTATACTCCTCTGTCACACCAAAGGGGTTGGCGTAACTGGAGTCGCGCCAGCGCCCTTGGCGTGACAGAGGGGACACAGCCGCGCGCCTGTATGGGCCTCTGTCGCGCCATGCGGTCTGGCGCGACTTCAGTCGCGCCACGCGCTCTGGCGCGACTCAGGCTGCCACGTCGGCACGGCCACATGGCACGGGGCGGACCGCCCGCCCACGTGGCACGGGAGTCATGCCAGGCTCTTTGGCGTGACGGAGTGGTCAGTCACGCCAAAGCCTATGGCGCGACAAAAGGGGCCAGTTTCTGAAAATATAAGTCCCGGCGGGCTATTATTAAAATATTAATTTAAAAAAGGCTAAAAAAAATTCAAACAGAGCACCACCCTCTGTTACAGCATTCAAGGGATTCCCTTCACGGATTTTCGTTCCTCCAGCATTATAAGACTATGCACAAGGGATTCCCGTCGCGGGCGAAAATTCTGTCGTGAAAGGATTTTTGTTCTCTTCAGCGTTTTAATGGTTTCCCTTCACGATTCCATCACGAAGAGATTCCCAAGATCAAGGACGGGATTTTCTCTCCTTTCCCTTCGTGATTCCACTCGTAGAGAAGCTGTTGGAGATGAGAGAAAATAAAGAGAATGAAAACGGAAAAGAGAATTGGGAAGAGAACGAAATGAAGGGAATATGGTTGGAGACCGCCACGGCCTCCCTGATGCCGGACGGTGTGCCCTCTGCGTCCTGCTGGGTAACATGCACCTGAGTAGGATGGGTCTCGTGGAGGCTGATTACATCTACAGCTTTGACATGCTCAGCAAGGGCCCCCAGTGGTTTGGACGTGTTCGCAACTGCGATACCTCCGGGCCTGTCATCTTGCCTTACAATCTCTTCACGCGAGAGGAAGCTTCCAACACAAGAGAGGAACCGGATGCAGGAACCGGCAGTGGATGGAAGGCGACGCCAACGACACCGCACCTGACATCCGGCGGCGCAACGCTCCGGGGGGCGGTGAGCTTGGGGAGCTCGCGTTTGTTGGGGAATCGCTCAAACTAATCACTCGATCTCACCGAATCGCTGGCATTTTGACGAACTTAGCAAGTGCGCTACTAAACATTTTCAGCCAGTTGTCGAAAAAATAGAAACAGTCTGCTAAGGAACTCAGTTTTTGCGCTGCAAGAACCTTGCTGCTTTTCCGGGTTTTTCATTCAACTAAATAGCAAAACGGATACACAACGTGGCCATGAAGCTGCAAGGTGCGCCACGATCTCCATGACCATGCCATCCCATAGCCCGATCATGCTGCACCAGTACAGACTGAAGAACCGGACTCTGAACTGAAAAAAACGCTAACTGACGCTGACCGAATAAACCTAATTGAACCTGATCTAAGACCAGCTAACAAATCGAACGTGCAACTATTAAATCTATCAATCTCCCCCTTAATTCTTGCACTTTCTTACTTGAGCTCAACAACACCGATCTTCTTGCGTTGATCCTGAAATCTGACGTGACCAAGAGGTTTATTGAGCAGGTCTGCAAGTTGTCTGTCAGAATTGACAAACTCCAACTCAATCCTGCCTTCATCCACACATTCCAGAATGAAGTGGTACTTGGTGTTGATGTGCTTGCTTCTTTCATGCAAGACATGATTCTTGCTCAAAGCAATAGCAGACATGTTGTCCACCTTGAGTCTTGGTGTCCTGGCCTTTGTTCTGAGCATATTGCCCTGCAACCGAACCAACCAAACACCTTGGCAGGCAGCCGCTGAAGCAGCGATGTACTCCGCTTCACAAGACGATGGTGCTGCCACTCAGCTGCTTCTGGGATTGCCATGAGATGGGCTTGCCACCAAGAAAGAAGAGTATGCCGATTGTGCTCTTCCGATCATCTACATCGTCAGCCATGTTAGAATCACTGTATCCAGTCAGACAAGGATCTGAGCTCTCCTCCTTGTTATAGAAGATGCCAAGCTTCACTGTTCCAGCGATGTATCTTAGCAGGTGCTTGACTACAGCAAGATGATCTTGCCTTGGTGACTCCATAAACTGGCTGACATACCCAACTGCACAAGGTACTGGAGACTTCCGATGACACTCCGATAGAGGGTGGCGTCCACTATTTCCCCATAGCCTAGTTTTGACAACTTCAGCCGAGCTTCCATGGGAGTTTGGCAAGGATTACAACCTACCATTCCAGCCATCTCAAGTAGCTTCAGAGCATAAGTTGTCTGACGAATTTCACTACATTTGCTTCCTTGACGAACCTCAATTCCAGATAACTAGCGCATCAACCTGTGCGATTGCACAGGCTAGAAATTTAGCATACAACTGAATTTTAGATATTTATGTTAATAATAATTGTATGCTAAGATACATCAGCTATTTATATTTAAATATTAGAATATAAAATATAAATGTAATTTTTATTCATAATATTGAAATCATATTTATTATTTGTGAATAGATCTAATTTATAATTTTCATTTTATGTGTTATGCAAATTGATTTTTATTTGTTTCTTGATTTTTTGAAATTATTATTATTTTTAATATCGTCACCGTATCTCATATTATTATTTTTAAATACATTATAAATTCTTTGATATTACTTTTATGTGATAATCCGTATATGTTTGCGTTCTGTTGTTTTAATTTTGTAATATTTGATTACACGTATATTTAATTGGCATATTTTAATTGATTTGGAAAAGTGTGTTTATTGCTAACGTAACTAAGTTGGAGTTTGCTAACGTAACCTTGTTGGACAAAGGATATCTATAAAAAAAAGAAGTAAAGATCAGGAAGGAAGTAGTCTTAGAGTTGGACTCTGATTTATTTTTTAATCTTTTTATTTCTTCTGGTTGTTGATCTATGGTTACAGTTAGTCAATCAATCAATTCGACGGTCGGATGTTTTGCTTTTTTATGAGAATTTCTAGGATTTTTCTAGGATTAATATGGAGGCACCAAAAAGAGCCTCCAATTAGTAAATATAAGATATGACAGTAGTCCAAGATCACTCATCCGGAACAAATTCATCATCTCGGCCTTGAAGATTGCAATGCCATCGTCAATTTGCCCAGTTATGACCAAGTCATCAATATAGATCCCAACTATCAGCCGGGAATCCAAATCACCTTGAGTGTAGAGTGCATGATCGCAGTTGCTTCTGTGAAACCCAAGTGAGTGCAGACTTGCATCCAATTTTGCATTCCATGCTCGAGGAGCTTGCCGTAACCCATATAGCGCTTTACGCAACTTCAAAACCTGTCACAGATGTTTGTCATCTACAAACCCAGGTGGCTGCTCAACATAGATTTCTTCATCAAGGTCACCATTGAGAAATGTAGTCTTCACGCACATGTGATAAACTCACCACCCCTTCTGCGCAACCAGTGCAATCAACAGCTGAACCGAGTCCAGCCTTGCCACTAGCACGAAGGTCTCCTCAAAATCAACCCTAAATCTCTGAGCATATCCTTTTGTGATGAGACATGCTTTGTGCCGGATGACATTGCCTAGTTGATCCAGCTTGATTGATCTTGTACACCTATTTGAGACCGATTGCCCGACGATTTTCTAGGAGATCAACCAATATCCATGTTTGATTTGCCTCTATGGACGCCATTTCCTCCAGCATTGCTTGCCTCCACGATTGATACTGCTCAGCTTCAGCGAAGGTTGCTAGCTCTTCTCCTACTGACAGAAACAACCCGTTTGATAACATCAGTTCATCAGACCCAAGCTCCCGTGACACCAGACCAGGATGTGCCATCGGGCCAAGCAGGGTGTCAACGCGACAGTAGCGTAGAGGTGCATCATCATGATCCACATCAAGTGGTGGCTCCTCGGATGGTGGTGAGATGAACTCCTTCAGGCTCATCGCCGGACTTACCGCAGACAGCGTGGTAGGCACCTAGCCACCTTCTCCCGACGAGGCAAGTGCCCTGGGCCCCGTGGCATGCGCTGTGCTCCAACCTCTCTTTGAAAGAACAGTGGCGAGCTCGACGCTGAATGGTTCACCGCTCACATAGGGATGTTCTCCTCCACCACTCCAGTCTCAGCTCACCGATTCATCAAAGAGCACATCTCGCGTCACATGAACTCGATCACTTACTGGATCATAGACCCGATAAGCCTTTGAACCGAGCTCGTAGCCGACAATACCATCGGTGTACTTCAGCTATCGAGCTTCTTCAGATTTGGTCGTGCTACCTTCGCATGCGCCAAACAACCAAATGTTCAAAGAATTGCACATGAGGTTTTTGGCCATACCAAGCTTCAAATGGAGTTTTGTTGATGACACTCTCCGTGGGCGATCGATTCAGGATGAACACCGTCGTTGTCACCGCTTCTCCCCAGAACCTCCTGGGCATTAACTTTGCCTTCATCATGCTTCGTGCCATGCCAGCACTGTCTGATTCTGGCATTCCACCACACCATTTTGTTACAGAGAGTATGGTGCGGTGAAATGGCGATCGACTCCTTCTCCGGCACAGTACACGCCGAACTCCTTTGACGTGAACTCCCCACCATGATCTGTCCGGAGCACGCCGAGCTTCTGTTTGGACTCAACCTCAGCCTTGGCCTGCACCTCCTTCACTGCCGCCAGGGCTTGATCCTTTGTAGCCAGGAGTGTGAGCCACAATAGCGACTCAGATTGTCAACGAGAAGAAGAAAGTACTGCTTGCCGCTTAGCATGACTGGTCCACAGAGATCGCCATGGACGAGCTCGAGCATTCTCTCAGCATGATAATTGGCCTGCTTGGGGAACAGCGTGTGATGATGCTCGCCGTCCAGACAGCCATCACAAAGCTGCTCAACATGGTCGATGTCTGACAATCCGCGCACCATCTTCTTCCTTGCAAGTTCTCTGAGCCCTTTGAAACTCAGATGGCCCTACCGTCCGTGCCACAGCCATTCGTCCTCCTTGCCATGGGCCGTGAGACACACCGGCTGCACGACATTCAGACTGAGAAAATACAAGCGCGACGGGGAGCGCATTACCTTTGCCAACAGTCATCGCTGTTCATCCTTGATCCGAAGAACAGCCTTGTTGATTTTCACTTGGCAACCATCTTCATCAAGCTGACCAATACTGATGATATTTGTTGTGAGGGCACCCCGATGAGAGCACGCTATTCACCATTCTTGCAGGCGAAAAAATTCAGAGTACGAGAAATCAGAGTACGAGAAAAAAATTCAGCTCCTGGATAAAAAATGGCTGGAGTACGAGAAATCGTAATCAAGCATGCATGACGTGTGTGCAAACCTCGAAGCGCCCC
The DNA here is from genome assembly GCF_958298935.1 of Phragmites australis. NCBI lineage: Eukaryota > Viridiplantae > Streptophyta > Magnoliopsida > Poales > Poaceae > Phragmites > Phragmites australis. Next base: position 47,027,344 of record NC_084923.1, on the reverse strand, counting down.
GGCGTGGAGACTGGGCTGAGGAGCATGACGACGCGGAACCACTCCGATTCGTGCGTGTTGGCCGAGTACACGACGATGGCGCCGGCCGGGATCACCATGACGTCGCCCTCTCTGACGCAGAACGACTCCCTCCTCCCCCTGAACAGCAGCACAACGACGCCCTCGCCTTCCTTCACGTACACGACCTCATCGACGTCGTAGTGGTTGGGCTGCAGGAACGCGCGCGGCGCGGCCTCGAGCTCGGCGACGCGGTAGTTGCCGACGGCGCCCTCGATCAGCTCGTGCAAGCTCACGTACGCACGCACACGTACGTACCTTCACGTCCATGCATGCATGCACGTGCCTATCCATCCCTCTGCACGTACGTACGTCACTCTAGCACTCTACCGCATCTGCGTGATAGGAGTACAGACCAACAGCGTATCCATCGTCCATGCATGATGCATCTGTGCATGCAGCAGTAACTGCAATGGGTCTGCATGTGGCAGCAGGCAGCTGAGGCAGGTTCGTATCGCAGCTGCACGTACTGCGCCGCAATTACTACCAGGGAGCCGTGCTCTGGTGACATTGGCACGGATTGCGTTGCGACCGCCGTACGCACGAACTGATCGGTCATGGAGTTTCGTTCGTGTCTACCTCTTTTTGCCGTGGTCTTTGCTCGATCGATTCGCGTGTATGTATGATAAGTAGCATGCGAAACTTTGACTCGATGATCAATCAGAGTGCAATTCGTGAGCTCACCTAATGCGCATCGAGTCAGTGCCTACGAACCGACCAATTCGTACAAAACCGTCCCCACTACGTGCAGCAAAATAAAACAGCTGCAGCCGGCTACAGTCGCGTCCAAGGTCTTAAAGAAGGCAATGCAATGCAAAGCAAAGGGCTGAGCTGCCACATCTGATCCGCTAGTCTACTCATCCATCAATCTTGCTTGGCCTGGCTTTCGATCTGGCATCCATCGATCACTTTATTTTCTCTTCAAAATCTCGTTCTCGAGAGCACAGGAAGCTCGGTCAGATCCATCCATCGTTTTCAGTTGCAGAGGCGCACGCGTACGATCGTACAGCGAGCAGGACACAGCAGCTGCGCAGAGACCGGGGGCGCAGGAAAAGGGAAGGCGAGCACGGGACCAGGGCCGCGTCAAGGCCTCAAGGGTCGTACTGCCCGCCACGCTCGTTGGCCGGACGCCATGCCAACTATTTTTTTTAACTCGATTTTATTTAGGTACGAGAGTGGTTAAAAATTCTAAATATTTTTATGAGTATATTACAGCTTACTAGCAATTCATTTTAATTGATTTAATAAAAAATCCTAATCTAATATTTAATTAAAAATTCTCAAAAAGTCTACTTTTATAACTTCTAGTATTTTTTTATAACTCAAATAAATTCTTAAAAATTAGAAAAAAAATTACTAATATTTTTACCATATGATGTACTAATTTATAAAAATAGTTTCAACCTTATATTATTTGGTGAAAAAGTGAGTCGCTTTGTAATGCAATAAATAGCCATATGGACAATCAAACACAATATCTTCTCAGCCAGGTTGAACATATACAGCTAACCAAATTTACCCTGTTGCATCTCCCTAGCCTGACTTAACTCAGTCTACTTCACTAGAAATGAGCCTGGTTGAGCCATAAAGACAACCAAACAGGCCTGCATTTTCAACAGTATAGATAGCTTGCTAGCTATAGAGTGTACATGTCATCTACTCGCTTCATCTTAAAATAGATGGTATTTTAGAGTTGAGCATAAGTGGCGAGGGATAATTCCTAAACATAATTTCGGGGTGTACCGGTCGATGGGCGCGTGAACGACACTTGAGATATGCGTGTGTTTGTGATGAACTAAATAACATATGGATTATCCAAGTTCAGATCTCCCGAAGGATAACAGCCCTAGGAAACCCCTCGAACTGAGTTAATTTCATGATTGGTCAATATTCCTGTACTACCCCTTATTGGTACGGAGGGACGGAGGAGGCTAGGTTAGCCGAAAGATGTCCTATATATTTTGTTATTAGTGTTTGTGAACTAGTTATCCATCCCTACTCTTACAAACTGGGTACTCCTCTCTTTATATACCAGAAATAAGTAGACCTTACAAGTGGGCAGTACAGGAGGAGAAAAAAGGGGTCACTTGTTGGGATTCTGGAAGTCTACCCCCATTTCTGGTATCTACCAGAAGTGGTCATTCTTTCTATTAGAAACTTGAAGAGTGGAAGACCTTTTTTTCTGTCCTCAAGATGACCATACCCAAAAGGCCACACATCCGATTAGTTTTAGGGTACCCTCTTATCTGCTTGGGAATTTTGCCTGGCTGATGGCTCCAGATCATGTCGTAGAGGTAGTGTTGGTGCAGGGAGACGCGTAGGTTAGAGGGTTAGTTGTCCCGATGCGGTGAGGTCTCTGAGCGCTTTCTGTTACTGAGAGAAAACGAGATCTTTCCTACCATGGGGCCTAGCGTGGTTCTTGGCGATCGCGACCATCAACAGTCCTACCAACGAACGTGGTGCTTGCCGCTGTAGTTTGGCCTCATGTCGCGAGGGGGGGGGGCATTCGTGCAGTGTAACAGCCTTGGTGATGACGCTGTCAAAGATCGCGTCCTCTACGATAGTTACTCTAGGTGACACTGTGGTGGTTGAGGCTGTGTCAGAGTGTCCCTGTGTCTAGCGTCGGTCTGATTCCCCTCTGGGCGCGTGGCTTGGGGATCATCGCCGGCACCCGAAACACGGGAGCCTTTCTTGTGCCCCGTTGCATGAACTGTCATGCAAACCTCCCGTTGAGCCTCAGAGCCTTTAGACTCCTATTTGGTATCCCATACCTAGGGCACACCAGGATCATCTAGGTCGTACCCTATGACGAACACCTCATAGTGATCGGGGTCCTCGGAACGGGACTCAGCAGTTGCCGTGGATCCGATCATGGGTAACCCAATCTAGTCTCCAACACTTATCAAAATACAGAAACACGCCCCCTAACTGGCGCGCTAAATGTCGAGGGTTAATTCGTGACAATGATTCCAGGGTATATCGATCGATGGCCGCGTGAATGATGCTTGCGGTATGCGTGTGTTTGTAATGAACTAAAGAATATAGGGGTTATCCAAGTTCAAGCCTCCCGAATGATAACAGGCCTACGTCCTGTGTATTTTATTATCATTATTTATGAACTGGTTATCCATCCCTCCTCTTATAAACCAGATCCTCCTCTCTTTATATACCAAAGAGAAGGAGACCTTACAAGTGGACCCTTTTATGCTGACCCATACCTTAGCTAAACCTCCCATCTCTAGGCTATTTAAAATGGGCGACGCACGTGCCTCTTTTTGTTCTGATGAAGCAGCTAAGCCCATTCCATCCGCTGGACACCTCCACACCTATGTCACCCCGGTCAGCCGGTGCGCCACGTCCCAACATCGGTCTCGCACGCGCGCCTGTGAAGCAGTCTAACACGCCTGTGAGCCCGTTCCGTAGCGTTTAATGCTATGGGACAGGGCATGGCACCACTGTGCTGGTCACGACTTGTCTGCTTGGGAGGAGTGCCCAGGGAAGGAAAACACTTGAGTGAAATACATTTAATGAGAATAGATTAATTTGATGTGTACCTGTCCTGTGACCAACGAAGGCTGGTCGTAGGAATCTCTTATGCGGTAAGGATCTTGGTCACGAAGATACAAACTGGTCGCGCGGTGAGACACTGGTCTAGAAAAGAATCTTCTGCCAACTGGTATTGGCCGGTGTGGACCCTCGGGACAGGGGACCCCCTATTCTACACATCGACGGTAAGTATTAAGGTGAAAGATAAAATGACTATCTTACCCTTTTTAAAAACCATTCATTGTGTGAAAAATGAGACTTCATTGAGAAGAAAGTTATTTAATGGAGAGGTATGACTGAAAAATTTAGACTAAAGTTATAATAAAATTATAGAGCGTTATATTTAAATATTATAGAAGAGGCTAAACATCATCTATTTTAAGATGAAGTACAATATATATTGTACCAAATATAACTTCTTTGATAGACTATCTATAAGTCTTTTTATGTTTATAATGCTTACACATTATGTCTCGTTTTTATTATAGACGTTTTCTTTAATAAGAATTAGTTACGTTCACTCTTCCCTTTTTCCTCTGCATAGAACAAATGCTGATATAGACCAGCATATAGCTGGCTGATGTGTCATTGTTGAAGACGGTCTAATGCTGCAAGAAGAACAGAGCCAATACCAGCGGGCCACCTCGCCGTGCTTGCGATCACCGAGGTCAATACACAAACCAGAGTCGGCGCCGGCACCTCGGGGGTAGCTCGGACCAAATGTTTAAACCGCCATTGGAAGTGGGCGACGCATATTATCAAAGGAGAAAAGAGGTAATACTAGATGGATCGACGTACTCGAGAAGATATATACGGTCGGCTCAATGACGCTGCTTCGTACGAAACTCCCAGAAAACTGTCGTCTGTGTGTCATCTCAAAGCCAACAGGAACCGGTTTCCTGTGCAGTCGTAGTAGCGACTACAACTTAAACAGTTGCTACTGCGACGGTCCATGCCAAAAACGGACGGATGAGACAAGATGATCTAGATTGTTCGCGGAGAAAACGGACGGTCGAGATCCGGTGCAGTCGCTTAAGGTGCAGTGGCAGGAGCGACTGCACCGGAACCTCGTGCAGCCAACAGCGTGCTATACAACAGCAGCGAGACATTGTTCACGACTAACGGTCAAAAAGAGGAACAGGCAAGCAGATGCGTTGCTGGTCCTTCAGATGCACCGAGTTGTTTCTTTCCCTTTTAACCTGCTGCTTTATCTTTTACTGCCTTTCCTTGCAGAAAAACATCTCTTCCTTTTGCTTTCTATTCTACCTTCCTTCCTCTTTGGAACCAAGAACATTTTTACCACCCATAATGTTAGAATTAACTGATTTCTTGGTTGATTTCACCCTTCACCAAATTAGCTCCAAATGCTGTTCTCACCTAGGATTCCAGTGAAGGGAGAAACAGCAGCAGGCAACCATCAAAAGTCAATACCACCTATCTTCAATTCTCAATCACATCTCATGCCCATTGAAGTGCAGGTAGCCAAGCTGGTGCCTGGTAGTTGTGGTTGTGACATCACAGCACGTGACTCCCCTCAGCTGGGACCAAAAGGTGGTCAAAGGCTTGCTCTTCCAACAAGCCAAAGAGATGTGAGCACTAAACAAGACTAACCAACTTGCTAAATGAATGCTTTCGTACAAGACTGTATCCAGTGGAGGACAAGCAAACTGATAAAGTATACCACCATGTAGTCCGGCATGGGAACAAGGCTCTATCCAAGAATTACTAGAAAATATAACTTAACTTTTTAATTTTTTTGTCACAGCAAATGCTGGCATCATTTTGCTTCTCAAGTACAGAAGTTATGCACATGATAACAACTTTGCAAGCCTCCCAAGTCACATCAATCTATCCCTGTTCTCTCTCAGCGCTGGAAATCATGATCCAGGATCAGTTCAATGCAAGCATCATTCCCTTTGCCGATTTGCAATCATTTTACACCTCATGCTGATACTGATACACAGGTCAGCTTGCAAAGTTCACAAAGGCAAAGGGAGAAGAAAAATGATGATGTTTATAAACGAGGAAATCAAATGAAAGACGATGGTTGGCTGAGCTGTATAGTTAATGATGTACAGGTGTGGGCTGATCCTTGTTTGAACATAGCTGTTCACAGGCACACGGTTAGTTGCAAAATTGCTCAATATCCTGGAACAATAGAGAGATATGTTAGGCCTATGCAGGAGATCAAGTTTTCCACATATCAAGAACTAAGAAGTTGGTTACCTTTATGTTAATTTTTGCATAATGTGCTTCTCAAGCATCTGACTTGGGGTTAGAACTCGGCAATAATTATTCAAAGTCAAGCGTGCATCTAGAAAGCTAACAATAAAGACCCGATGAAAAAATATTGTCAGGTTTACATCTGATCATCTAACCAATATTTGACCCCAATTATTGTTCATCAAGAATCTGTCAACCTGTGTCATCAATGGAGATGTGTAAATAGAAGGAATATATGTAAAAAAACAAGCAATTTTTAGTGAGAAGCGACCAAGCTTACTCAAGTTAATGCAGAAAACAAGCTCCAACCTTATGTCAATGTGAGCCAGATTACTAGAACCCTCCACAGCTGTGAGAATATGGCAAAAGCTCTTCCACCTCAATTCTAGAGCTAAATAAGCCTGTGTTTTTTCTCCTCAGGCGGACAATTTCAACCTCCACCATGAAAACACTGTACACTGGTCTGTGGTCTGAGAACCGAGATTCTCCACGAACATACGACAACTGAATGAGGCCATTACCATACCACAAAATGCGGTCACACCTTTCAGCAGAAAAAGAAAATATCCTCAATGAGTTGCTTGGAAGTGATACAAAGCAGGAGTAAATTTTGGTAGATACAAGCACAAAAGAAGTTACCAAGCTGGTGTTCTCCTCTTTTCTTTAGGACACACTCCAGAATAACGGTCTGAGTTGAATGAGTATTTATATGTTGGAGGAAAATAAATCCTTCCTTCTTTCCATCCCTGGAAAACACGCCCATGTCTTTGTTCTATTCGAAGCTGTTCCAAAACAAGTAACTCAAACATGGTCCGGATGGCTGACACTAATAATTCTTTTAAGTAATGTTGTTGTATAGCAGAGCAGTGCAATTTACCTGATCTTTCTCCAATAGTTGCTTCCAATTATGCATTTCCACAAGAGCTTTCGCTGAACAATATGAAAGGGCAATCCGGTAATTCAAGTCCCCAAGCCATATAATACGACTGCAATCAGGATCAGAAGGAATATCCGATTAGTGCCATTTTTCTGTTACTACTACATCACTACAACAAAGGAGCATAAATTCGTACTCATGCTCAAGAATTGTTTCTGGTGACTTGACATCAGCCACACCTCGGACCCGAGGAAATCTAGTCTTCCTTACAATTTCCATGACATCAGAATTCCTTCGCAGTTCATCTCCCTCCTTTTCCCCAGAGGTCAAGTGACAACAGATAAAACAGAAGGTTGTGTGGTGCAAAGACATGCTTATTGATATTGACCCCTGCAGCAAAACAGAAGCATCTTGAGTAGTCTATATTGTAGTAACAGCGAATAACCATCCACGTCCAATGTGAATAATCTAAGAATATTGTGCCAATCCCCAGTAAACTTCTTAGAAAAATGCATAGCAGGTAAAATTAAAACCATGCAGAATATACATCATTTACCTTATTTCCAAGATAACCCATTAGTCCTCTACCCACACAAGAAACTTTCAGGTTTCTCACATCATTTCTTATTTCGCTGCGTACCCAAATGGTGAGAAATATACCAACCATCTGCTTGCTGGCAACTAAACAGTACCTGGTACAGACACAACATTTCCCAAGTAAATTTTCAGGAGCTTAGAAAAAGAAGTATCATATATTGGGCTCAAATATTCAAAGCTTTATAATAGATTCACATATGGAAGAGAAAGAAATTATATACAAGAACAATCATATGTGAAGCTTTATGGAGTTCATCAAGAAAATACCTAGATGTATCTGGCTGCTCATTGTTTTCTTCCATAGGTGCTGAGGCACCATAGCCATATGGGAATGGTAAAAAATATGCTCCATTACTTGTGGCCTCGTCAATATATTCATCATCTGGTGATCCCATGAACGGAAAATTTCCATCAAAATCACTTGGTCTGCCTCCCAAGCCAGCTGGGTCGCACACACTAAACCTACGATCCAACCTTGGTTGCGATAACATATAATTTCCTTCAATTCTTAAACTCTGGCTAAGATTGTGGAATGATCTGCGATGTAAAAATGAGGGATTATCCTGTCTTCTCAATGATCCCTCAAAATCAGCATCCAGTTCCACAACCGGATCAGGGACAGGAGATGGTGTGCGATAGCCACCATAACAGCCCACCCCAGGATTCTTATTCAATGTCCGTCTAATGAGTGATACCCACTTTTTTGCAGGGAGATTATCTTCAGTGCCAAGAACATTCCCAGCATTCAAAGGAACAATTTCTTGAAATCTGCCGAGGAGAAAAAAAAGTTTAAGGGAAATAACTCAAGAGCGTAGTTGGTTAAGTCAAATTTGGTTTAAAATTTACGAAGCCCTTGGGCAGTACACACCCTAACACATAGATATCAGCTGGAGGTGAAGAATGGAGCCACTCATCTAAATTTAGTCCCCTTGGTGGGGATTTACCACCGACATTCCATGTGGAGGCAAAGATTCTACAAAAGCAAGGAAACAAAAGAGTACTTCGTCAGATTATCGCAGTGAAGTCGAAGTGCAAGAACTGCCTAAAAGCGATGTTGTCCATGTCAATTGATTGATATTCAAACACGAGTTGCAAACTACCATATTACTACCACACAACAGATCAGTTGGTATGTGCAGAGAAACTGCAGTTTATTTGGTTTCAAAGCCTACCTGTAATCTTGAACTTCTGTCAGTCTTGCCGCATCGAAGTCGTTCCTTCCTACACGGATCTGGTCCATATTCCGCTTCACCGACCGGTCTATAGGTCATTAAGGAACAACAGAAACAAAGAACAATCAGATGAACTGGAAAAAAGCACATACTAGAAGAAAACTTAATTTGGAGGACCATTTAAATTAGTTTAGCAAAAAGAGGAGCTCAGGGGGCGAAAAAGAGCTCTGGCAAAATAAAAGGAAGTTAGCTGCGATCTTTGATGTCTGGAGAGAGAGAGAGAGAGAGAGAGAGAAGTGTGGTCCAATTGCGTTAACTGTACCAGTTCTGCTTTTCTTGGCTGTGCCTGCCTCCCTCTCTGAGCAGCTGGTCCTCCATTCACCACCATGACCGTCCCTCCCTGGATCACTAAACAAATTAAGCCCAAACGAAACAAAGGCAGAAAATGCAAAGAAAATGCCATTTGTTTGAGTTCGTTTGAGCAGAGCAGTTGTCTTGGAACTGAAAGCAGAAACTTAGACTGGTAAAGATGCTTGAGATCAGAAACATACAAAAAAATCCAAGCAACAACAGACAAACATCTGCATCACTTGGGAAAAGGTGTCTGATTGGGACATTCTACGGGCCTGCATATTCAGTGGATCATTACCAGGAACTAAGACTTAAATGTAGCCGCGTCTCCGGAGAAAAATAGGTTGTTGATGGGACCTGTTTGGTTGTGATGTATCTCTGAATCAAAGTAGGAACTTAGATTGGAAAAATCTGATGATTTCAGAAACTACAAGCGCAAGATGATAAAATTTTACTCAACAAACATTCGTAAACCACATGACCAGTGAGGGAGAACCAGCCACACAAAAGCAGCAAAAGTAAAAGCACATGTTTTGGTCGTGACTTGAGAATTTAGAGTGCCTCGATTTTCTACATATAAGAGTTAAACTGAAGTAATTTGGCGATGACAAAGAAATACCCCCAAATCCTCATCTCTCTCTTTGAATTGAAATGGTTTGATCAAAACGCAGCATTGACATTACCTTGGCTGGCATCATAATCTGCATGGAAATCCTGAGCCTTAGTCTTGATGTTGAACCACTTCCTCACAATGGATTTCGACCAGGAGAGCTACACATCAACAAGAGAAACACACCACGTCGATCAAAAACAAAGAAAACGAAACAACACGATGCCCCCAGATTGAACCGAATGGAAGGAACTAAGCACAGACCTTGCTCTTCTTGTTGCTCTCTTCTCTCATTGTCTCATAGCTCCGTGTCCAAAGCAATGGAAGAATCTACGCCCCTCCCTCCTCTAATACTCTCCGGAGGCTCCTCTTTGCCCCCAAACAAGGCAAGCAGCGACCTTTGCGCGAGGAAACCTCAAATCCCCCCACAAATTTGTCTCCAAGACCAGATTTTGATCCGGGAGCCGCAAATCTTGGACCGAATTGGCCGCCGAGTAGGAGCAATGTGCAAAAAAACTCGCCAGGGATCAAGAATCCGGATTCACTTGGAGCAAAAACCCACCAAATCTCTCTCCTAATGGGAAGCAATGGCTCTGCGGCCTACACGCCACAGCGGTATGGCAGCCGCAGAGCACCACCTTAGCTCGCCTGAATGCTTCGTGGCAGGCCTTGAGTTCTAGGGGTTAAGACTAAAGGTACAGGACTAGGAGCAGTGTGTATCTATGGTGGTGTGTGCAATGCTAAAGCGAAATGCAAGGCTCCTGATCTGCCTTCTTTCTCTGCTTTCGCTGCCTCTTTTATCCTTCACTGCGTGTCCATATCTCTCTCTCTCTCTCTCTCTCTCTCTCTCTCTCTCTCCCTCTTTTTCTAATCACCCTGTTCTCGGCCTGCTCGCTCAAATCCAAGCTGCTTAGCTTAATGAGTACAGTACTAATATAAATTAGTATACAAGTTGAGAGGAGGAAAAGGTGCTAGCCTCGGAGTGAAGTAGCAGCGAGCGCAAATGACAATACAGAGAAGAAATAGGCGTTTGTGCTATTGAAAGGAAAGCGTGAATTACATGCCATTTACAGGGGATTTCCAAAAGAATTAGTAAGAGAAACTAGCGTACAGAAATTGCAACTTTGTGTGTGGTGTGATCCTCGAAGTTCTCTCACCTGATTAGGCACTGATTATGTGTATCAAATTCACCTCCAAATACTGTAATGATCGAGCAGCGAAAGACCAGGTACAATGGTAAATATGCACCAAAAAAAAAAAGGCAGTGAAGGATGCAACTTAGTAAACCATAGGCTATGGAAAGAAACAAAACGAAAAGAAACTGAAGAAATGTATGTCGAATCAAATGGCTCAACGGAAGGAACAGACTCTGTGGGAGGTGGGCCCCACGTGCAGTTGCCAGGTGTGACTGGTTGTTGGGCCTTTTAACCTCGGGCCCACTTCCTGCCTACTGTCAGATTTGCCGCGTTTCCTGGTCGCTGGGGTTCGGACCGGCCTCCGCCTCTATTTGTTTTTTGCATAATGCTATCACAGAGTCAAGAGTCAATGGCGGATCAAGTAGAAGGATTTTTTTCCTTTTTCTTTTTTTATCTTCCTTTTTTCCTCCTCTTCCTCTTTTAAGTCTAAAAATTTAGAGAGGAGGGGTTCTCAAATGCTCCAGGGCTTTGAGCCCCCTTCGCCCCTCTATGAATTCACCATTATTTATTAGATTTCTCGTTACGCTGTTCTATTGTTATTAAATTATGCTCTATGAAAAAAGTCAATCTTATTATAAGGTTTAAAATAGTTATGTTAGAGATAAAAATGTATAGTTATTTAAGAGATGTTCAGTTTATAGTCTGGAGATAAAATCAAAAGAATATAGTCTATACATAAAAGTAGAATCTAATCAAACCAATATGAGACTTTGTGTAACCGAGTAGGACTCTGAACCGAACTCTACACGTTGTATCCTCTGCCATGTTTTGACGGCCTACATAAACACGCAAGTCGCGGCTCCTACGGGAGTAGCAACACTTCCTACGTAGCGTCTCTCATATGGTAACAGAACCGCTCCTCGATACATCTATGTCTGGCGATGGGTCGACTCCGTCTGCTGTCCCCAGCGGGTCTGCTTCGATCGCTGCTTCCGACCTGGCCTTGGCGACGCTGTTTGGCCATCCCGTTACTGAAAAGCTTACGAAGACGAATCACCAGCTATGGAAGGCACAGGTGCTGCCAGCGCTTCAGGGCGCAATGTTGGAAAGCTTTCTTGATGGGTCTGAGGGCGCGCCATCAAGGGAGATCGATCTGGTTCAAGGTGACACGGTGGTAAAAATGGTGAACTCATCATACGTGCAGTGGATTGCCCGTGACCAACAGGTCCTGAGTTACCTATTGTCGTCTTTCTCGAGAAGTCCTCACGCAAGTTGTCACAATGAAGACCGCGGCGCAGGTATGGAAAGTTATTGAGGATATGTTCTTCTCACATACGCGTGCGAGGTCTGTTAATACCCGCATGGTGTTAGCTATAGCGCAAAAGGGTAATATGTCAGTTGCCGGATATGTCAGAAAGATGAGGTTACTTGGAGATAGGATGACATCTGCAGGTAGACCCTTGAACGATGAGGAGATGATTTTGTATATTCTCACTGGACTCGACATCGAATATAATTCAATTGTGTGGGTTGTAGTTGCTCGTGTTGAACCTATGTCGGTTATGAACTATATGCTCAGCTTTTAAGCTTCTAGAGTCTAGACAATAATGGATCTGCTTCAAGAGGCTCGCAATCAAATTCGTCAGCCAACGTGGCCTCACGTGGTGGTCGTAGCAACTCCAGTTTCTGTGGCCGAGGGCGCCGTGGGCGTGGTCATGACGGGGGGGCGTGGGAACCAGTCCAATACCACTCGGTTCGGCAACAACAATGGTGATGGTAATAGCTCATGTCGGCCTAGGTGTCAACTCTGCCACAAGAATGGTCACACAGCTGTCAACTGTTGGAACCGTTTTGATCCAGACTTTGCTCCAGATGAAAGAAGTGTTGCAGCAGTGACCAATTCTTATGGTGTGGATATAAATTGGTACACCGATATTAGCGCTACCGATCATATTACCAGTGAGCTCGACAAGTTAAATGTTCACGATAAGTACACTGGCAAGAATCAGATCAAGAGATAGCAAGCGACGCAGGTATGAACATTCATCATATTGGACATCCTATCGTTTGCACCCCTAGTCGTAATCTTCATCTAAACAATATATTTCATATTGCTCAAACTGTAAAAAGTCTTGTTTCCATTCATCATCTTACCACTGATAATAGAGCTTTTTTAGAATTTTATCCTAATTTTTCTTGATCAAGGATCAGGTAAAAGAGAACTCTTTTTCGAGGCACGTGTGAAGGTAGCCTCTACCCTCTTTCTCCCACTCCAGTCGAACCAAGAAAGCAGGCAACAATATCATGATCAAATATTGAGGCTGAGTATAAAGCTTTGGCTAATGCAATAAGAATAAATTATATGGGTTCAAACATTGCTTGATGAGTTAGACATTAAATCTCCTTGAGCTGCTCGATTGTGGTGTGATAATATTTGTGCTACTTATCTTTCTACCAATTCTGTATTTTATATAAGGACGAAACACATTGAAGTGGATTATCATTTTGTTAGAGAAAGAGTTGCTAAAAAATTATTGGATATTCAATTTGTCCTAATAGGAGATCAAATAGCAGATGGTTTCACCGAATCTTTATCAGCTCGAAGTCTGAAAAAATTCAAATGCAATCATAACTGTTATGATTGAGATGGAATATTAGAGATAAAAATATATGATTATTTGAGAGATGTTCGGTCCATAGCCTGGAGATGGAATCAGAAGAATATAGTCTACAGATAAAAGTGAATCTAATCAAATCAATCTGAGACTTTGTGTAACCGAGTAGGACTCTGAACTGAATTCTACACGTTGTGTCCTCTGCTATGTTTTGACGGCCTACATAAACACGCAAGTCGCAGCTCCTACGGGAGTAACAACGCTTCGTACGTAGCCTCTCTCATAAGCTGAAGCAATTAAAGGTCTTTTTTCCCATTCTTGCGGAAATTGAACTGATCCTCGTGAAACTTTTTTATACCGCTAAAACGAGAAAATGTTTGTTTTAGAAACGGAAATTTGTATATGACGCTCCGTCTAATGTTGTGTGCATTTCATGATGTAGAGGACGGCAGTTTCTCCCGTTATTTTAAATTTGGGAAATTCCATCAGATGAACTTATTCTTCAAGAGTAACATACAGTTTATGAAGCTTGTGTGTGTTGGGGCAATCTTTACTTGCAATTATTCCGCGGCACAAATTCTAGCTAGAATCAAACTCACTTTAAACTATATGCCTTTCTAGGGTTGTCATGTTTTTTTCTCTCTCAGTACAGCCATGCATGTACACCCTGATCCTATTGTAGCTAGGTAGCTCGATAGATCATCTCAAAAGAACAAAAGAAAAGAAAGGAAGATATAGCTAGACAGATCAACCCTGCCAGAAAATTAAAATAGATAAGATGAAGAGGAGACCGTGGCTCCCAAACCTGACCGAATCATCTTGGATACTCTCCTGGGACTGATAACAGCAGTGAGATTCGATCGATCGATCGGTCGACGTGACATGGTCACACTACAAAAAACTAAAGATGGACGCAGTGATCAGCAGTTCAGCACGCACTTTATGTGTTCTTTGCACGTCCATTCCCATGTAACCAAGAGGGAGCAGCCAATGAACCAAGAGCGACGACGACGCTCCTTTCCATTCCCCGTGGGACAATGGCCATCGCCGCTTTGCATGCGTGCAAGCCCGGCCTATGGGTGTGCGTGTCCGATGTAGCATATGCTTGCATGGTTTCTCTTTTTTTTTTCTTTCTCGGAGCATGCATGCATGGCTAGCTTTCTCCCAGACTCCCATCGATCGAGAGCTGCCTAGTCTTTTCGCGCTTGTCTTCACGCACGTATCGTAGCGCACTACACCACACTTGCGCCATGTGTGCGTCGCGATCGTATCGATGCTGTACCGTTCCGAAGCAACGGCGCCAGGGAGGTGGACATGTGAGAGATATGGCGCCAACGCATGGATCAATTTGTTGGATTTTGCGCCATTTTTTGAGGGCCGCGGCGGGAGGAGCTGGCGACCATTTCCGGCTCGTCTGCCTTCTCCGCGCTGGCGCTTGCAGCAGCACTGTAGCACCCACACACGCATCCTGGTCATTCCGATCGCGATCAGCTTCGGATGTCGATCGGAGCACGTGCGCGCGGGCGTGCTTGCATGCATGGCTCGTTGTGTCTCGATCGGACCAGCATGTGTGTATCCCGCGCAACCATGCAGATAAGTTTCATCAGATTCGCTACACATGAGTACATGACTGATCACCCGAGGAAACAAATTCGAGGAAATATCTCAAAATTTCTGCCATGCATATTTTAAGGAATTTTTTTAGTTGTAAGCAACGTATCTGTTAATATTGAAACGTTTGCGTTAACTTCATCAAAATTCAAACTTCACATCTTCAATATTCAGTAGACACTATATCACTTGAGGAAACAAATTCGAGTTAAGGAATTTTTTTGTTGTATGTGACGTATCTATTAACATCGAAATATTTATGTTAATTTCGTTAATCTTCAAATTTCACATCTTCAATATTCAGTAGACACTATATAAGTATATGTATACTTAAAAAAAAAGGACGGGATGGGGCTCACTGGCCACTCGGCCCAATAATATTTTGCATTTCTCGAGAAATAACTGGGCCCTGCATCGAAATCCCAGCCGCCCAGTCTTGAAACTGCATGAAAACGCAGGTTAGTTCCCCAACAAAATGCATCTATCAGCGGTGCGTAATCCAAGGATAAACCAGCAAGGAGGAGCCCTACTAGACGGTGGCCGGAGGGATGTCCCCGCGACAGCCATGGAGCTCGCGTCGTTGAGACCCAGACCCCGGCCTCGGCCAGGCGCGGCATGGCCGCTGCCTTGGTGGGCTCGGAGAGATAATAATTTTGTTTGCTTCTCTCCTAACCCTACCTGCCTGCTTCCCAAAGCTCGGAGGGTTAGTTTAACTACTCTCTAACCCATCCTTTGCACTGGCTACTTGGCTGGTCATGGTCTTGCTCTCTATAGGATCTTGCTTTGAGGCGTTCTGGGGTAGTATGAAAAATGTCATGGGGTCGTTAGACCAACGGGCTCGATCGTCAAGATTACTGTTAATACTTCTATGCAAAATGGGAGGATCGACGCTCATTGGTCCATGCGGCATCGGAAGTCGTGCAAGCAATTGGCCAGCCAGTGAGACCATGGCATGTGTATGCTTTATTTGAAGAACGTTTTTCTCAGCAAGGACGTAAACACCGTGGACCGATGAATGGATTACATTCTCTTGCAAAAATTAGTGTTCCTGCAAGGGAATGTTCTCAGGCTGAGAGCAATATGTTCAGAAAAGCTGGAAGCTGATGGTGGATTATCACGGCTTTTGGGAAAGGCACCAAGGGTCCTGGATTCGCAAGCTTCTCATGGCCGGCCCGCCCGGCTGGAGTACGCGAAGCTGCTGCTTTCTCTTTGCAGGCCGCGCGGCTGACCGCCCGGTCTCGCGGACCGTGCGCGCCTGCACCGTCCCCGTGCACAGCGAGGGCACGCTCTCTAGATCCACCCGGCCGACGCCGCCGCCGTGCAAACACATGGCAAAGGGAGAGAAGAATTCAGCCACCTGACATGGATATATAATGGACAAAGCGCGTACGAGCTTCCTCCGGTAAGGCACGGACAAGTGTGGGCGATTCTCGTGACTCAACGATCGCAAGCGTGGACGACCGTTCGCATTAAATTATTGGGAAATGAAAAAAATATAGGATAAATAAAAGAATCAATGGATGAATGAGTATTAGATGAGAGGGATAGATGTTTGAGATAAGTCGTATATGCATAATGGCATATGGAGTTGTATTTCCTGAGTCATGTATGCTGATGAGCCACGTGTGTGAAATGTTATAAGAGTTGAAGAGAATCAAAATGTTCGTTATTTATCTTAAATTATTTATGTCGTCTTTTCTTTAAGTTATGAGGTTTGTATTTTTAGTTTTTTAAGTACAAGTTAGGTGTACATACTTATGAACGCACACAAACTTACACCTATACACACCGATGTGAATGTATTCTATCACATGTCTAAACAAAATTAGAGACATAACATCACGTAGCATGTATATACGCTTAATTTGACTATTAAACACATCCACGTATACATTTACTATTTCTCTCAGGATTTAGTCATAAGAGGATATAATCAGTCAAACAGCAGTGACGAATCTAGGACTCGAACCTGGATTAATAGATTTCACCACAAGAATCCTAAACAAATGAGTTATGTTAAGTTTGCAACTTGTATTTTCAGTTAGTGCACTTGAAATGCACGGGGCACTGTTAACTAGGATACACTTTCTAAATTTCAGATGTCTGAATTTTAGTAAGTGCGATCAGGCGATAAAGGCCAGCGACCGGTGGCAGGGGTTAGGATTAGGGGTTTCGGGATTTAGGGGTGTCCTCCATGGCCGGACTTAGAGGAGTTTCGGCGAAGGAAGGTTGGCCTAGCGGAGGAGGTGGGCGTGGGGGTGAAGCAGCAACGCAACAGGGGCGGCGCGAGCGGAGGAGGACAACCAGTGGGTCAAGGTGGGGCGGGGCGTCTCGACACGCCAGGTTAGCATGATGGGTTCTGTAGAAGCAGATCCAACATAGTCCTCACCGTCAAAGATGGCTGAAGATGGGTGGGGCAGGGGAGCGCGATGGGACAAGGCGGGGGGTTGAAGACAGATGTGAGTTGTTGGATGTCCAATGACTCACAACCGTCGTTTGATTTTTTTGTTGTCAAAAACAGGCGTATGAAATTTAGCATTGGTAAGTTATAAGGGTTGGACAATGGGTCGGGTTATATCGGTGGGTTGGACTTTGTGGACCTATGATAGGGCTGGCAATAAAGCTCGAGTCTCACGAGTTAGCTCGGGCTCACAAATACTCGGCTTGGAGGCAAAATGAGCCAAGCCCGAGCCGCATCCCTAGCTCGATGGCAAATCGAGCTGAACCCAAGCTGGCTGGCGAGCGGCTCGTTAGCTTGCAAGCCAGCCCAATCCACATGGCACCACGAGAGCCCAGGGTGCCCAGCGGCTCAACGCAATAGCCACATCAGTAGCCCACTTCCACACCTCTTCGCTCAGAGCTTGTGGTTGTTGCCCACCCGCCGCCTCTTTACCTGATGGTACCACCCACCCGCCGCCTCTCCACCCATGGCCACCGCTCGACCATCAGCCCGACCTCTCCACCCACCAGTTATCGCTGCCCGCTCAGCGTCATGGCCTCTCCACCCACCCGGAGTTGAAGAAGATGGGCACGGCTCGATGTTTTCTGGCGAGGAGGAGAGGAGCGCATCGCGGAGGAAGCTGCAAGGGCTCTTGGCGATGAGCCGCCGACCCTCATGGCAGATCTACATCGGAGGAGGCCGGACGTCGGTCGATGGTGCTCTGCTCAGTCGCGAGGGGATGTGAACAAGTGAGGGAGAGGGAGCTCAGCTCCTCTCACGTGCGCACAGTGAAAGTCTTTGGCCAATGGGGACTTAGGCCGGATTGGCCGTGGGCCTGTGGCTGCACGACTCGCGAGCTGGCTCAAGCGAGCTCGTTAAT
The DNA here is from genome assembly GCF_958298935.1 of Phragmites australis. Lineage (NCBI taxonomy): Eukaryota > Viridiplantae > Streptophyta > Magnoliopsida > Poales > Poaceae > Phragmites > Phragmites australis. The sequence goes on along the minus strand of NC_084923.1, from coordinate 47,009,229 downwards.
TCAAATGAGCAAAAACTCTGGCTCGGCACGTTAGATTTTAAAACAATCGAGTCGAACCAGACACGAGCTGAGCTAGCTCGTGAGCTTCGAGTTTTTCATCCTGCCCTAGCCGAGCTCATACGAACCAAACCGAGACGAGCCGAGCCACCCCTAGCCAATGCATATTGTCGAGGAAAAAAGTTGCACTGAACGGGGCATGAAGAAATTAGAACCAACTCCCACCAACCTACATAGTTTTGCTCCTCCTAGAACCTATGCACTCTTGTTCTCAACCCTCTGTTCTCCAAATCCTCTCAAAGTGTATCCTTTCGAGTGCGCACATGGCCACCAGTTCTTCCCGCTCAGCCGCGGCGTCGAGAAGATCGTCGGCGTCAACAGGCACCGCCACACCGTCATCTTCGACACGCGCACGACGGCCATCCGCGCCGGGCCCGACGTGACGTGCGCCACACTTGAAGTGGTTCGGGTCCGCCTGGGCAGAGGGCGGAGGCAGGCTCTGCCTCCTCGGCTGCCCCCCGATCGACGACCTCGGCCCGCCGTGCTTAGACTTCGAGGCACTGACCTACGACCGCCACCGCGAGGACTGATTCTGGAGCGTCCTCCCCTCGCCGCCGTTCAAGGATCCTCAGAGAGGCCAGATAGTCTCGTTTGCTGATGCCGACGCCGGCACTGGTGCCAACGGGGCCTCGAGCGAGGTCATCAGGGTGTCCGCGCCGTGGGACGCCACGTACGCGTTCGACATGGCGCACGGCTCGTGGCACAGGAAAGGCGACTGGGTGATGCCCTTCTACGGCCGCGCGCCGTACGTCGCTAGCTACGGCCTGTGGTTCAGGTTCCCCGACCGAAGGACGGCCAACCTCACCGTCAACGCCAAGCCGGCGTCAACGGCCTCGCGGACCACGTCGCCGAGTGGATCCCTGGTCCTTGCTGCCTCTCCTACCTGGTCTGTGGCAGGTTCTGCGTGACCAGGTTCTTCAACAGGTGGGACAACTGTAAGCGCCTCTGCTGCGTCGCCGCCGTGACCACGGTGGAGGTGACGCGCCCCTCGGGCCGAGGAGATTCACATGGTCAGGAGGGCGCCCAGGTGCTACCACTTCTCCACGCACGCATCATACGGCTGGGCGTATTGATGCATGCCTTGTTCAGTTGTGAATCTCCTTTGGAATGCCACAACTTCTGACAAATCTTGAACATAACTGAATATGTTCGCTTTTGAGGTAACATAGTGCCAGTTACAGTAATGTTGTCAAAACTTGCATCTTCAGGAGTTGGGTGAACCAACACCATTGAGAAGGCACACAACAGCTGAATCATATAGATCGGCGAAGCAGAGATACTAGTAAGCAGAGAAATCACATCTGACAAATATGACCTTACCTTATGGACAAAGTACACATCTGATACAACATCGCATATGATCCTTTACAATTAGAGTAGGATACTGCAAGGGGCCAATGCCCGCCTTTTGCACCCCAATCTATCAACGGAGGTTTGTTCCATCTCGCAGCTCTTCTGGCTCCACTGGAATCGAAGTGTCTTCGCTTTGGAGCCTCGATACAGCAGTCAACACACGGTTCGCCCATAGCAGATCGAGGCAATGTATAAGTTCTTCGCCCATTTTTCCTAAAAATTTTAGTTGCAAGGTTAGGTTGACGCACATAATGCAGCCACAACAAAAGTGAATGCAGTGTATGAACCATGTACATCGTTGCGTGTTTGGAAGAAATGCAAATGTACCTTTACATGGTTGCTGGGAAAGGCAGAAGTTCGAAGGGTTTCTTGTGTCTCGTCCATTGGTTTCCTCTTTGGTATGCTAAAGATAAAAGCAGCTTGGTCAGGTGTAGCTGCAGTCGAAGTTATTCTGTAACCAGTCTCCCACCGCCGATGGATTCCTTCACTTGGATACAGAAAGTCCAACTCCACAATCTGCAGATTTCATGACTGATTCAGGATCCTCGCAAACCATGTGCAAGAAATTCAGACTTTGAACAAATTAGCACATGAAACACTCCAGTAGCAAGATTATATCTATTCAAGAGCACACATGCACATGCTGCCCATTCTTGTGTTGCAAGACTAAAAGAGGAAGAGAAGCTTGCAGCCCTCAGAACTATAGAATAAATATGCATATACATATGCAGTATGCAGTAATCTAACAAGGGTGCAGATAAATCCTTATAGGGGACAAAAAGGATCCTTTTTATACTCTAAACTACAGGGGAGATGTGGCTCTGAAAGCCATGGCATGGAGGGCCACAACTCATGAAGTGAAGGCCCCTTACAAATCATAGAATGAAGACAAACAATTTTAAGTTAAGAAGAAATGGTCCTACTACAGCGCCGAGTTGCTAGTTCAAGTAATACTTACTACCCATAGGAAAATGATTCAGATTATGCAGTTTCCAGGAGGTGCCTAAGGCTCTTGAGTGGTTGACATGGTAAAAGAAGATAACAAGAATATGGCTGGCAAACAACTCATCCAATTTGATTTCCACGGAGAATAAAAGAGGCAGGTGAGAGGAATTGTTGCTCTGTCAACTCCAAACGTAGTGAAGAATTTTTACAGTGGAATTTACAGCACAGATGAAGCAATTGGACATATGAGGAATCACTAAATTCATGAAAAACAATATGATGCTTCAAAATGATGTGTTGCCAACAACAAACTGATAAAGAGGGCACATATATAACCTGATTAGAATAGCCTGCATTCCTCGACATGACAACTCCCCAACATTTTCCAGCAGAAGCCATAGATGTTACATGAAAACCTTCTTTCCACTTTTTATTGATCCACTTATAAGGAAAAGATTCACTGACTTTGTACGATTGCTGTGTGTAAGGAGTTCCTGTAATGATGAGACGTACAATATTAGAACAATATCTGTTGAACATAAAGAGACCAACAGTTCACAATGAACATACAGTGGAAAGATGTTCTGTAAATGTCTGTCGACAGAAAACTTTCAATGCCATCAACTTATCACTAGTTCATCGGAACTATGACCAAAGGGCAAACCAATATTAGCAAGTAATAGATAATATAGCAGCATAATATGTTTACCACAAAGCTGTGGCAACCTCTGACATAAATTCTGACACAACCATGGGCTGATACACCATGTATGAGGCACATACATGCAGTTCATGCGATGCTAGTAATGTACACCAAAACCAGCATACTTGCAAGCCTAAGGTTAAACATCATGGTAAACATTATCTGATTATTCGCATTTCACACAAAATGAAAATGACTATGTTACTTGCCAAGCAACTTCAGTTTTCAAACTTCAATGGCATCCATATAACACTGATTACAACCAGACAAACAGGAACATCCTGGTTATGCAGGCAACCAATGTTTAGCCTAGAAAATCATAAAGGAACATCATGTCTACAGGATCCTTTTTACCTACAAGACCCTGTTTGTATAGGGAGGATTTGGATATCAAATCCTTGGGATGTAATTCAACTTTCAACCAAATTCTAAAAATTTCAAAGCAACACCCCTCATCCAGACACCCCCTAAATGGTTGCAGCTGATGCCTCATTGTTGTATAAATAAGTCCAGTATCCAAGCTACATAACCTTGGTGCACAAGAGGTACTGCTCAACATTTATTTCAAAATAACTGCTAATTTTCCCCAAAAGAGAACATATTTAGTTAGAAAAGTTGTCAGTAGAAAAAAGTAATTTACAAACCTTTGGACATTACAACCAATGAACTTCCATTGCTTGCTCCAGCTATTGCTGTTATATAATAACTCTTCTCCCACTGCTCCATGATCCATTCCTACACATAAACATAAGATGGGAGTCAGGAGAGAGAGAGAGAGAGAGAGAGAGAGAGAGAGAGAGAGAGAGAGAGAGAGAGAGATCTCATAGTGCACCTTGTGCAGAAACACTTGTGAGAGCTCATAAACTTGAGACCAAAGTCCAGTCCCAGCATCCATGATGAGAGCCCAAAAATTTGCTGAAGAAGACACACAGCTAATGTACAAGCCATCTTGATTACCTTTTTCTATATGCTGGTGCAGCCTTGAATCAGCTACATTATAATGATATCTAAAAAGGAAAAAAAAACAATGTCTTTTGCAATCAGATAAAAAAGAATACCATATTTAATTTGGGAAAGCAGTAAAAATGTGGATCAATAACTGAGGAACTAGGTGGACTTAAAATATTTCACACTAAAGAGAAAGCATGCATGCGTACACAGAGAGCTAGGAGCTGCACAAGCTTAAATTACGTGTAAGTACAAACAGCATGTAAGGCTTTAATTTCAAATATGTATAACAATTTTGATTACTTTTTGCCAGGATATGATGCACAATTACGGTCATGAGTAAGGTGCATGACACTAGAGCTACCCCCAAACATGACCAAAAGATATCCTGCTTAATCCAGCTAGAGTTATCCAATGCTAAAAAATGTAGCCTCATGACTCCCATCATATTCTTGATCTCAGGTTTGAAAGACGGCGATTTAATAAAACGAAAAGCAAGCGTGTAAAAAACTTAAAGAAATATAATATATGGTCAAAACAAGGCCCCGCTAGGTTGATAATATGTACAGGAGATAACTCAAGGTCAATTGCCATAGCAGTGTAACAAAAAGAAGCCTCATGAGATACTGATGCTCTATTCAAAGCCATAACATTCTGATAAAAGAAACAAAACAAACAATCAATGCTTTACAGGGCCCGTGGGCAACATGGTGTGCTCTATCGGCATTTGAAGCACTAGCCAAGAACAGAACATTCTTAAAGGGCAAGGGGTTCACAATTTATAGAAGATACCGTGTTTGGATAAACAAACATAAAAGTTAGCAATTACCTCTGCTTCATGGGGCGCCTAGAATTATAAACTGAGATCCATTGAGTTGCGGGGCTCCCCAACCTAACTTTCTTCTTAGGTTGTTCATCATCCTCGAGATTTGCAAGCATTCTTCCACGTTTCTGCCCGACCTACATTTGCATAACAGATTCATGACCAGATTTAATACAAGCAAATCAAGCTACGGATTCAAGTTGCAGGTAAAGCAGTGCAGACCTTTAGAGCTCCATCAATTCTGATGGGTCTTGAAGCCGGCCCTTCGATCAAACCATCAAAAAGAGAAATCAGTTTTGGGTAATTTGGCTCTTCATCAAATTTCATATTAGTGATCATATGAAGGAAATGTTTGAATGGAGCTGGACAGAAACAACACAGCATCTCTGGAGAAGTAGCCATTTTCTTCTTACAAACAAGAAAACTCTTGTTATCTCCCTGCATTATTAAGTTTTACCAAACATAGGTTCAACACCAAACAGAAAATGTTATTCAAAATTTCAAACCCTGCTGAGCATGTTTAAGGCTACCTGATAGCCTTGCCAGGGCAATCTTCCTCTTATTAAAAAAATAAGGGTGTACGCAAGTGACTCCAAATCATCCCTCCTACTACCAGTACGACCTAAATGAGCATGGACACTAGCATATCTAACTGTTCCCCTGCAAAAAAGTAAAGACGAGATATTTATGACACAGTTTTATATAGAAAGAAGCTAGTATAGTAAGATGCATACAAGATCTAACCAACCTAAAGGTATCTGGCCTCTGATCATATTCAACATGCTGACCAGAGTTTGCTTCTTTCCACCTGGATGCTGCACAACATTAACAGAATAACGTAAAAAGGGTCAGTGGGGCATAAAACACATGGATATTATATTAAGAAGCCAGTGGCAACCAGCGAATGCCATAGTGTCTCAAGAACGTGAGATCAAGTATCTTCACAAATAGATTAAATTATTTTGAACAAGAGCATACCTAAACCAAGATCAATCAGGAAAAGCTTCTTCTCATCAGCTGATCCAGGCTGACCAAGCAAAAAGTTTTCTGGTTTCACATCACCGTGTACAAAGCTGACAGTGATAGCATCGTGGGAATGTTGACATCAATAAATGACAGAACTATAGGAAAATCCATGCATTACGGGATAATTATCAAATGGCTTTAGATTACCCTTTTGAGTGAAGTTTCTCAAGAATAGATATGGCCTCAACAGCAATGCAAGCAACCATATGAGGAGACATCCTATTGGAGATGCCGGTACTCAGTAGGGAATAAGAAAACATATGGACAAGGTAACTAGGCTGACAAGATACTTACACCTGTCCTAAAGAATTCCAAATATCCCAGAGGCTAGGACCAAGCATATCCATTACCTGAAATTTTGGAATGCTAGTTGGATAAATATCCAGTTGAGTTTGGAGGCATCTTGCAGTAAATGACTAACTTTAAACTCACAAGGATGTAGTAGGCTCCATGGCGACCCTTGTAGTGGACCGATGGTATGCCATAGCAACCGTTGAGAGCGCTAGTCAGAAAAGATTAATAGATCATTGTACACAGAGAATAATATAAACTTAGAAGGAGAAGGGTTGTGTAAAATGCTTACTGATAAACTTGCCACTCATATGGGGGGCCATAGTTACATCCCTTACTGCTTCGATGCTCGAATTTTAGTGCAACCTGCAGGATATTCACCCAGATATTTGAATGGTGTACCAAATAGAATTTCAGTGTTCAACTGAAGAAGATAAAAGAAGGAACCTCGCATGCATCAGGACCCATACGAGAAGATCCACCGGATACTCTTCTGCCAACATAGACCTGACCAAACCCACCTTTGCCTAACTTCCTATCAGTTACATATTCTGGGGAGTTACCTACTTGAACCTGCAATAGTTAGATGACGTGTAGGTGCTTAATTCATAGCAGTAATACTCTGCATCATAGATGTTATTTATACGTAAGTAATGATATCAATAGCCACAAAAATGGCAAACAATCATAATTATAGAAAATTACAAACCTATTTCAGCGAGAAGGACATTATGCCACAAAGCAAGTGAATGTATCTTTATTACCCATTCCTAAAAATATGCCATGCACTGAGCATCCCAGCAAAGCGTCAACAATTTTGACCAAAATAGGGAGACAGTTTTCTCAGCTATATGTATCAATGTTAATGAAAGATTAACACCAACTGTATTCCCCAAGAGAGTGTACGGAAAAGAATGGTTGAAGAGAGGTGTACGGGACTGTTTCAATAATCCCTCCAGTACAAAAGGCAACAAAACAATAGCATAGGAACAGACAACATATATCATTTTTCCATTCCTTTCCAGGTCCTTCTGATTATTCTTTCCAAATAACTTCCCTTTTTTTAATTTCCTGCTAAAAGACAAAAGTACTGTAATGGTGTAATCCAGCCACTCAGTGCTTGATTTCTCTCATGCAAATAAAAACACAACCCCTCATGCACAACAAAGCCAAACTTTTTTGTTCCTCTTCACCATTCAGATGAATCATCATTAGTTATTACATCATAATAAATTCTCAATTCCGTTTTGTTCTTTGCTTTGATATGAAACAAACGTGTCTAGTGCCCAATATATACCAATGGCTAACTAAGACTAAGTGCTATATTCTCCAGGACAGCAATTATGTACAGCACATAAGGAGCACGCTAGCAGCAAAAAAGTGTATCTGATACAACAGGACACAGGTGAAGTTTAACAAACAATGCACTGTCAATGTGATGGAAGTACGGAACTACCGAACCAATGAAACAACTTGAGCAAATAGCATAAGAAGTACTCCCTCCGGTCATAAATATGTTGTTTTGGAAAAGGTTTGGTCAAAATTTTAAAACTTTGACTAACAATAGCTTTCAAAATATTTAGTTTGGAAGCCTTAAAATCATGTGTAGATTTGTCTTAAAAAATACTTTCATAATATCACAAGTTCAATGGATTTTATAAATATATTCTAATAGAAAATAGTGATCAAAGCTATACATTGGAGACCATGTCTTATCCAAAACAACATATATTTATGACGGGAAGGAGTAGCAGGCTTTGTTAAGGAATGAAAGGAGAAGACTTGATCGATCAGTCTACAAAAGTCTACAAAATGACAGGCCATGTAAATAGATGCAGCGCGGAAAGATAAATCATACCCTCTCAGGCACTGGCGTTGTCGTGGCTTCATCCTCAGCCACTGCTAATCTGTCCACCCTTTCATCATCCATTCTCAAGCTGGCAGCCCGGTCAGCTGCCTTGTTCAAACCAAGGTCCTACTGGCCTCTGCCAGAACCTGCCTGTCCAGCAACAGCTTCAGGGAGGTTCTTGCAAGGCAGATCAGTCTGCAAGTCAATAACCCTGAGCCCCTTTCCTCTATGTTTTGAAGCAGGCCTCCCTCTTCTCTCTGCCGCTGCCTTGTTACCTCTGACAGCTGCAGCACCGCCGCACCTTCCAGCCCTCCCCAGTGGAGCTGGCACCACCGGACTCCGAACTGGGTCTGCAGCCTGGACGTCGTCAACCTTGTTGGACCTCAGACGAGCTCTCCAAGCACCACTTCGCAGCTCTGGCATTATCCCTCCATGCAACTCAGGCTGGTGTTACACCCCTCGGTGCTCTTCCAATCTCCACATGCAAAAATACCCAATAGAGAAGAATTAATTCACCGATCAAAGGAAAGCCATGACAGAAACTCAATCAGCAAACATCAAAATTTCAGCTCAACTGCTCAAGACTTTTGTTCCTTCATGTCGTGGCAACCAAAAATTACCAGTTCAGGTGGGCAAAAGTGGGGAAGAATCAAACTGGGGCCTTCGTGACCATCGCGAGCCACCTTAACGACTCTCCTGCTTATCAATCGCCACAGTCCTTTAAGCGGAATTGAATGCCGCCATCGGCGCAAAAGGAAGCGGCGCATATCCATCAGCCGATGCCTCCCGGGGGACTCCACCCAGGAAAATCGCACCTTTACCTCCAAATTATCGCCAATCGGGAGCCAAATCACATCTAAACTAATCAAAACCCATCGTGAGGCGCCAATCCCACCCAAAACACGCCTTTCTCCTAAATCTGCATTGACGTACCGCGAGTCAAGCATCTTATCATCAGAACCGAAGCATTTCTCGACCCGAATCGGTCGCTGGAGACCGAATTGGGCCGCCGAAACCCTATCGGATCGCTCCCACGTACCAACTGACACTCCCCGGACGACCCGATCGTGCGGAAACCGAGAGCCGCCGCCGGCACGCGCGCGGATCAAAAAAAGCCGGAAAACAATAGGGGCGAAATGGAGCGCGCGCGGCAACGTACCAGTGAAAGGAGACTTACATCGGTCGTCTCGGCGGCGGCGATGGGGATGGGGATGGCGATGGCGACGGCGGCGGCGGCGGCCGGGGCGGCGACCGTGGTGCGGCGCCTCGGGAGCCGTGCGGCGAGGCGTGGCGACCGGGGGCAGAAACTGCGGAGTGCGGAGCGCTAGCTCTCCCTCTCTCTCGTGTTTGTCGTGGTGGGAACAGCGCTCGGTGTGTGCCGCAGCAACTCATGCAGGTGGAGGTGGCACGCACCTGGGCGTGGGGCCGAGTGTCATGGTGTCACCGACATGCGGGACCCACGTGGCAGTTTTCCGAATTCTCTTTTATTTTAAATTGACGGAGAGGGCGCTCGCTGTCGTTGACATGTGGGCCATATCTGCTGCCACGGTTGACCAGGTTGATTTTCTACCACAGTTCCGAGACTCCGTTTGGGAACTCAGAAAATTTCCCCTCATGCTGGAATTGAACCCCTGAACACTCCAGAGTTTAAATCAGGGGCTAATTTGAAAGTTTAGAGTGCGGAGGCAAAACATCTGAAAACTTGTAACTTCGTTTGAAAAGCGGGTGCTAAAAAGTGAAGTCACCGCTAAACATGCATTGCATGTGTTCATGAATCATGATATGTTTTACTGCTGATTATTCAAAAGAGAATGGCGTGTTTTACTGTTCAGCGTAGGCCGGTCAACTAATCAACCAAAGACCACAGTGCGTGCATTTCTCAATATCTGTTCAGATGGTGCAAGCAATTGGTAATCTACAAGTCAAGCCAAGCCGCACTGATTCTTCAAAAAAATCAAGCCACAAAGGTTCGTGAACAACCATGGAATCTGAACAGCTCGATGCATTCTTTGCATCGTCAAGCAAAGTAAAGCACAAGGCACACGTATAAGTATAGGTTTTTCTTAATTTAAACCAATTTAACAACGCATGATGCGATTTTATTGGAACAAGAAAGAAGCTCTGCAACTCATTCCAGAATTATTTCTGGAGGCCAGCGAAACCCAGCGGTGAGGTCATCGAGCACCTCAGCTCGCTCACACTCATGCCACTCCCTGCGACGTGGCACGATCTGCAGACCCCCAAGCTCCTGCTCGTCGTCCCTGACCTCCCCGTCGAGCAGGTGAACGCGCCTCAGCAACGGTGACCTCTTCATGATCAGCCTGACAAAGACGGCCTGCCAACCCAACCTGTCGAAGCCGGCCATGACGAACTCCTTCAGGCAACGGTACTGATGCTGCTGCGTATCGGTGTCAAGACTGGCACAAAGATCACCCGCAGACGTGGTCAATCTGCATTCAGATTTCAGAACTTCAGAACAATTGGGTTTACAATTATTTCCAACATGCACGCGCAGACGTGGTCATTAAGTTAAGTGGTCAAGAAACGACATACATGAGCACAGAATGACTCCAAGGCTCGCGCTGCCTCAATAAGTAGGAGAATCCAGATTATATCCCAGTTCACCGGCACATTTGCGATGAACAGCTTCTTGAGCTGACTGAACGGGCCAGGAACAAGAAGTGGTTCAATCCACATCAGCATACATGAAGATACAATGGCCCTTTACAATTTTTTTTACAGACGAGGTCTACACCTTCAGCATAGAGGGCTGAGAGCGCCTCGGGGGGCAACTAACGGCTGCCGGGGGGTTAGGACACGGCCGCAAAGGGGCGACACCCTAGCGTGAGCACGTAGGTTCGAGCCCGGGCGGGTCCGCTCCTCGCCAGGAGGCCAAATGCGATGTTGATACAATGGTCCTTTACATGGCAATGCGATGTTGATACACAATTAGTTTATATCAGAGATGATCGCTCACCTGGGACCCTTTGAACTGTAGAACAAGGCAATCTAGTGGCGGGATTCTTTTGAAGAACTTGCTCGGTGGATACGTCCTGTTAGTACCAGAGTCTTCGTCTATGTCATCATCCTCAGTTTGTGAGTAATCCAAGCTCACGCACCTGAGCCGTGGCACGTCATCATAGTATAGCTTGGTTGGGCGACCGCGGCAAACAGAAGTTTCAAGACAAGGCAGAGAGATCAGATAGATTTTCCCAAAGTTGCACCTGTCCACTTGCAGATTCTTTATCTTTGACATCGGCACATTGATATGAAAAGCAGCTTGGCAACAACGAGAAGATGTGATCCTGAAATCCCTTAGCGGCATGCAGTTTCTAAGAATATCATTGACCACTCTTCCTCCCATATATGAACCTTCACCCAATGTGAGTTTGGTGAGCCTCTGTAATGTCAAGCAATTCCATGCACGAAGAGGCTGACAGTTGGATAGCACAAGCCGCTTCAGCCGCACGTCCTAGTATCCATCCAGCTGCTTGAGGTCATAGTCCAGGCAATCACCATCAACAATAAGCTCAAAATCCTCAACACCGCACTTGACAATGGCTGCGGTGATTCATTCATCAATGTCATCACGCCAACGCCCCAGCATTTGGAGCCTCAGCTTCTGGACAGACCGGCGTTGATCCACACTCTTTGGAGCCAGAAGAAATGCGTTTCACCTGCTTGACATAGCGCCGCATGGCCCGGCGCTCGTAGCGCTCCAGGATGGCCGTGAGCGGACGGATCTTGGCCATCCAACGCTCATGCCGAGCCTTGATGGCATAGATATCAATCAGCTTCTGCATGTTCTTCTCTGCCTCGTACCCTGCCTTAGCCTCCATGTTAAGACGTTTCAGCCGGTGATAGCGCGGAGGCAGCACGTCATTGACGGCAAGGTTATAGCTTGTGGGCAAGCGTCGAGGAAGATCGCGCCATCGCTTCGAAAGGATGATGGTTGCTATTGTTGAGCGTCTGTCTAGCTTGCCAAGGATCATGATTAGTATATCATCAGGTAAGCTGCTGATCCTGTCCTCATAACTGTTGTATGTCTTGCTCATACGCATCTTTTTTTTTTGAAACACTGAGCAGGAGCACTGCTCTTTCATTTAAGCAGGGAGAGTATTCGATGAATTACATAGGTTTTGTTTACATAAGAGAACAGGAAAAACGCCTCAGAAAAAAAAACCATAGCGGCAACTATGTAAGCACTGGCTGGCCATAGGCCAACATCCACATACTCATCTCCTCCTTGATCAAGCTGAACACCTGTATCGGCAGCGCCGTTTTTTGTTCAAAAATTCTTTGGTTTCGCTCCTTCCAGATATTCCAAGCTGTGTAAATCATGATCCCCGCTGCCGATCGCCTTCGATTCCTTGAGTGCTTTTCCATGTTGGCATTCCACCATTGGCTGATAGTTTGGTTTGTTGCCGGTGTGATAATCATATCTTGCGTCCAAACATGAACGAGCTCCCAAACCTCTTTCGCATAGCTACAGAAGAGGCAAAAATGTTCGGTTGTTTCTTGTTCCTGATCACATAATTGGCACACAGGGTTACAAGCCCAATTCCGGCGTTGGAGCTTGTCTGCCATCAATAGCTTTGCCTGTATCATCAACCAAGCAAAAAAACATGTGTTTTCCTTCCGCATTTGCATGCCAGACGGCCGTAGCATCAAAGGTTGTGAAAGATCCCTGGAATTGAACTAGATATGCTGACCGAGCGCTATACTGACCGTCAGTAGTCCATCTCCAAACGATTGTGTCCGATTGATCCACAAGGTGTCCTTGCTTGGTCACTTGCCATAAATTGATGAATTCAGGCATTTCTTCCGCTGTTGTCATTCGCATCAGTCCCCTGGTCCATCTGTGGTCTTTTAGGTCTTGTTGCACTGTCATTTTCTTTCTCCATGCTAGCTTGTAACATCTTGGTGCTATGTCCATTGGTGCTCGGCCGTCAGCCCAAGCTGATTGCCAGAATTTTGCATTTGCACTGTCATTTTCTTTCTCCATGCTAGCTTGTAACATCTTGGTGCTATGTCCATTGGTGCTCGGGCGTCGGCCCAAGCTGATTGCCAGAATTTTGCATTTCGGCCGTTCCCCAGTTGAACTTGCGTGCTCAACCTAAATAATTGTCTATCCGTATTGTCGCAAGGCACATCAGTGCCCACCCATGGCCTCTCAAAGTCAGTCCATTTGAACCATAGCCATCGCAGGTGCAGGGCTTTACTGAAGAAATCCAGATCCTTGATCCCGAGACCTCCTTTATTCTTCGGTCTACAGACTCTCTTCCAGTTTACCAAACAATGGCCACCATTTGCCTCCTCTGTTCCTTTCCATAAGAAGTTTTGTCTGATGCAATTTTCTTTATTGCCCACTTCTTAATAGCAAACACCGTCAGGTGGTATACCGGGATAGAAGACAGCACGCTGTTAACAAGAGTAAGACGTCCTGGTTTGTTTAGCATACATCCCTTCCAACCTGGCAGCTTTGCTGAAATCTTATGAATCAAAGGCTGAACCTCTCTTCTGGTTAGTTTCTTTATGTTGAGCGGCAAACCCAGGTATTGGCATGGGAACTTCATGATCGAGCAGGGGAAAAACTGCATTACATCCTCGATGTCCAGACCCTCACATCTGATTGGATATACAGCGCATTTGTTTAAATATGTGGTGAGTCCAGAAGCAACTCCAAAAGCTCACGGACTGCTTTTACTTCTTCCTTTGTCGGATTGACAAAAACTGCAGCGTCTTCTGCATACATGCTTACCCTCAACTTGGCTGCTCTGTGCTGAATTGGCTGAATGATATCGGCATCAGTGCTCTGTGCTAATCTTGTCTGTATTGTTCCCATACGCATCTAGTTTTGTTTTTGATGAGAAACATGGAATTGTAGTCGGTGAATGTAAAAGATAGAAGCCTTGAATAAGCTAATTGAGCCCCATTCTTTACAATTAATTATCGATATCACAAATTAATACCTCCATCCCATATTACTTTTTTTAGATAAAGGAAGTTGTTCCGGCCTCAGTATCGTGAGATGCACAAAGTCTAGTGCGTTATTACAACGTTCCAGCTCAATGCAATCCCGCATTACTTCCACCTAAGCGATGGTATGAACAAGGTAATGATAAGAGTAATCCTAAATCGACAAATTGAAACAACAATCGAGATACTAAACTAACATTCCTGCAGGTAAAAGTGAACATCTTGCATTACAGTGTAGCCTGTTCACAACAATAGTAGTAGTCCACAGTTTGGTGGGATGGGCAATCCAAAATAGAAAGTTAAAACTAACGGGTCTGCAGTGTAATTAATCCACGATTTTCAAACATTACTTGGATATAATCGCTTCAATGGAGGTATGATCCGTTAAATCGTGAAAATTGTACGAATAAATCATGAATTTTTTACGAATAGATCATGAATAGATCTAAAATTTGAAGAATGGGAGAGTGACAGAGGGCGTACCCGTTTGCAGAGTGGGGAAGCGGCGATGACGGTAGAGAGATTGGAGGCCTTCTGAAGCTGGCGATAGCGGCTACGAGGCATCTCCGATACCGTCGGGTGTGAAAGGCAGTAGTCACTGGCCGGCCTGCGGGAAGGGGGCGATTGGACATGTTGAAAACTGTTTCTATCGGGTGTAATTTAGCGATTCTTCGATAGAACAATTACAAATGAGACATAATGTAAAAGAAAAGTTGCTTATTATTTATTTATATGTGTTTACGATGAGAAGTTATGCTCCGTATATATATATATATATATATAGTGCTAAAAACCTTTAAGAGATATAATCAAAATTTTCAATAGATTGAGACGGGTCCATATTCAGTTGCAAACTTCAGGTTTCCTAACACTCCCCCTGTTCACTTCTTGTAAAATGCATATATCTCATTAAAAATCCTCAAAAACCCAGAAAAAAATAGGAGAAAAAAAATACATAGCTCATGACATGATCACACAAATTGCTTCATTAAAAACTTAATATGAGAAACTTTAAGAAAACTCGTCTAAAAAAAAAGTACAATCTACCCAAAATACTTCATATAATCTTCATTATTAACTTTTGAGCACTTAATCTTCTTGACTAAGATTAAATTCCTTGTATCAGTATTATGTGAAAATTATTCATTTGAAATATGCAACTCTCTAAGTCTCATCATCTCAATACCATGAACACATCTTCCAAACTAGATGTAGAAAGAGACTTAGCAAATAAATCTGCAAGATTCTCATATAATTTGATATATATTACATTCATATACCTGCCACGTTCCGACTTGACCAATGGCCACTCGATGGTTTAAGGTGTCCAGGAATAACCTGCCACGTCTCAAATCTTACATTTTCTCGGCTTTTGGACTTAATGAGCCGAGATGTTCCTTAATCCACCTCTCAGTGGACATCTAATTTGATCCCAGTGCTCATCCTCGAAGATGTTATTCAACACCTGTGTGATTATGGAGTGTAAGCTTTCTTAATGAAAAAAATGACCACATACTAACACGTACGCAGTAAGTATATTAGGAGCAACAATTTTGCTAGCAGATCGTGAATCTAGGAATTAGTAGCCACCTTAAGTGTTTTTGTGGTCACACTCATCTCCCACAACACGATCGACTTGCCCACACCACATTAGCGCGTCCACATCTCTAGCTCATTGCAGACTTGCATCGGAAAAAGACATGCGAACTCAAGCGTTGGTTACTGCGTGGCTTGTGTCTGTGAACAACTGAACATCTCGCATGTCTTTTTCTCAGTCCAAGACGAATTCTACTTTCTCCACCTCCAAAGCCCGGCCCATCGGCCCAGGCCCATCGGTCCAGGCCCACACACCACAAGGATGGGAAAATTCCAAACGCAATAATGGGAAGCTTCCCATTTAAACGCCAAACGCCTCGCGGCGAATTACTTAACGCGCCTCTCTCTCCACTCGTTTCTCTCGCTCTCCTTTTTCTTTCTTTTCTCCCACGTTGCGGCGCCACCTTCCGTCCTTCCCCCCTCGCTAGTCACACTTACCACCCGCCCTCGCCCCTCTAGGGTTTCTCTGGGTTTTTGGCCCCGCGCCGCCACGCGCCCACGCCCGACGGATCGCCCCCATGGCCGCCGTCGCCCCCGCCGCCGGTAGTATCCTTGACCACCTCTACCCTTATTCCCCCCCCCCCCCCGGCTTGTTTGCGGTTTATTTGGCGACTTTTCGAGGTTTTTCGGGTGGGGTTTTCGCCGGTGCTTAGCTTGGTCCCTTCTTCGCCGGCTAGAGAATTCTGAGGTTTTCGGGGTGATTTTGTGCGAGCTACAAGTATGGTATACGGAGCGTGGAGGTGGTGTTCTGTTTTTTTTTGCTGTGATTTTTGTTGTTCCCCGATCCTAGTTTTAGCTCTAAATCCTAGAATTTTACGCCGAATCCGTGATCTTCTGGTCTGTGTTGGGAAGTGTCTGAATGGGTTCCCTTGACTGGTCTCGCTGCAGAGGCTGCGGATTTGCTGCAGAAGCTGCCCCTGGATCCCAAGAGGGAAGGTGGTAAGGCCCCGGAAGCGAAGGAGAAGGTTGGTCCGCCTCTCTGTCTAAAATTTCAGCGAATCGCTACGCGTTGCCACAGTACCACTTCAGAGTCTTAGTTTGAACCACTTTGCAGGTGCCGGGAGCGCTGAATGGTGCGTCGAATGGCGTGGCTGTGTCTCCAAACCCTTCAGTGGTGTCAGCGGATCAATGGGCGCAGCAGGATTACAAGGACGCCGGCATGTATTATGGTGCCTACTCTGGAGCTTACTATGGTGGAGGTGAAGCACTAATGCACCACCATTTAGTCTTTTACTTCCTGTTTCTAGTGAATCAGTAGCAGACATTTTTGTTGCTAGATTTAGTGCATTCATCTTCAATTTCAATTGATGGCTTTCATGCTTCGTAGGTTGGGGTGATTATTCTGTCTATGTGAGCCAGGATGGAGCGGAGGCACTTTCCACTGTGAGTATTTGTCCCCTACTTCACAATTCACAAAGCTTGCAGACACTTGGGTCTCCTTAGTTCAATCTGATGGACAACCCCTTAGATTTAGACAGCAAGTGCAAAACACGTTTATGATTTCAGTCGCTGCAAAGTATATTTGGATGAATTGGTTTTGCTTGTTGGTTTCTTCAGGGTGCTTATAGGGACATGTGCTGGTATCCTCAATATGGTATCACTGCATCTGGACATGATGGTCAGATTTATGGATCTCAGAACTACCAGTACCCATCCACGTATCACCAGCCACAGACTACTGCCAGTAAGCCAGCATACAAGGCTAAAACTGGCAAATCAGCTCCTTCATTAAAAGAAGATGCTTCTACCGCAACGGCTGCTGATGATCAGCAGCCTGCCTTAGTTGATGCTTCCAAAAACACTTCGGACAGTGTTGATGGTGTAAAGGGTCTGAAGAAGGCGTCTTTGCCTCTGAAACCAAATGGGCGTTTGGGTAATTACCAGAATCAGGGTACCAAAGCAGCTTATCCATGGTCTGGCGGCCATACCTCTTCGGAAAAGCATCTGAAGCTCTCTGGTGGCGGTCCTACATCAACTGCTTCTAATCGTAATAACAAGGTATAGTCAAACAATCTGAATATGGAACTGCTTTGTCATGTACTAATGAGCTAACTCTTGTTCCCCACAAACTTATATTTGTGTTACTTACTGATCAATAATCATTATGTAATGCATGTACTGCAGAACTGTTTCGTTTGTTGTAGCCTGTCAAAGCATGTGTACTCTATTAGTTTTGATTCTCGATATTTACCTTCGCAATGAGCTTTATGTCATTGGTGGCAATGCGATACTGGCCAATTCTGCTTGTCAAAGTGAAATATACTCATCCTGCATACTTACAAGTTAATAGTTTGCTGTATTGGGATCAACTACTTCTGAACATGGACACTTTTTTTTTAAGGGTTTGCATGGGCAGAACTCTGCTATGGGACCCCCACCTTCTGGATTCATGAGTTCAATATACTCCGGTAGCGGAATGTACAGCACAAACGCATATGGACCTAGCTTTTGGTATGGGTCAAATATCTATGGGCCCGGGCTATATGGTGGGTGGAATGTGTTGTCGAATGGGAAGTACAAGCCCAGAGGAAAAACCTATGGATCTTATGGTTTTGGCAATGAAAACTTGGATGGCTTGAATGAATTGAAGCGAGGACCAAGAAGTGGTCTCTTCAAAAACCAACAAGGTTCTGCAGCAGCTGTTGATGCAAAAGGACAGAAGCTTCCTACTAGTGGTGGCTCTAATGCTGTTGTGCAGGATCAGTACAATCGTGCTGACTTTGATGAAACTTTCTCAGATGCCAAGTTTTTTATTATTAAATCATACAGCGAGGATGATGTTCACAAGAGCATCAAGTACAATGTTTGGGCAAGCACCCCTAGTGGAAATAAAAAGATTGACTCTGCTTATATAGAGGCTAAGGAAAAGTCGAGCAGTTCTCCTGTATTCCTGTTCTTCTCTGTAAGTTTTGATCATTCTCCAATACTAAAAAGCTTATTTTCTTGTTGTGAATGGTGTGTAATATTGGGTGTTGATGTCACTGGTCTTCCTCAAATTTTCAGGTTAACAGCAGCGGACAGTTTGTTGGTCTCGCTGAGATGGTGGGTCGGGTTGATTTTAGCAAGACAGTGGAATACTGGCAGCAAGACAAGTGGACTGGTTGTTTCCCTGTCAAGTGGCACATTGTGAAGGATATTCCTAACAGCTTGTTGAAGCACATCATTCTTGAGTATAATGAAAACAAACCAGTGACAAACAGCAGAGATACACAGGAGGTGAGATAATTGGCTTTCAATTCTTTTTATCATTTTGCCAGTTTACTCCGCTTTGTGTCTATGGTGGCAGGAAGCCTTGATAGTATATCAGGAACAGTACTCTCTCTTAGGAAAAATGGAAACATGTTCTGCAGATTTTTGTGTTTACCTCTGTTAATGCTGTGGTAGCTGAGTTTTCCCATACCTTCTCATGGTGGTTGCAGGTTAAGCTTGAGCAAGGCCTTCAGATGCTAAAGATGTTCAAGGATCATGTCTGCAAGACATCCATCTTGGATGACTTTGGCTTTTATGATAACCGTGAGAAGATAATGCAAGAGAAGAAATCAAGGTGCCAGCAACCGCTGGAGAAGGTACATGACTACCAATGTACTTTATATAATGAGCCCTCTTTTATACACACTTGTGTATGAACTGAGAAGTACAGAGAACTACCTTTTGTGGTTGTATATGTCCTAACAATTCCTTTTAACATGCAAAAGTTCATAGATTTGTTGATGAAAGTACATGCAGCCTTGCATGTACTTTAGATGCATGGACTCTAGAATCGGTTGGCATTTTCCTAGCAAAGTTTTAAGGGTTTGCACAATGTTTTCCTTCTGGCAGTTTAACCTTAGTGAATTTCATGGCATCATTTAATCAGATTATTGTTTACTCTTATCAACAATCAAGTTTAGACGTTAATAAAGTTTGCATTTAGCAAACTTTTTTGAAAAACCTTTTTTTGTTGTCCTGCAGATCATGAATAGAAAGCTGCTTACCGCCAACAGCACTGATAATGAAGTTACCGATGGGAAGCAGAGTCTGAAACCTGAGGTCGTAGGGGAGCAAAATACTGTGGTGGAAAATGGTGCGGTGGCAGTAGCTGTTAACGTGTGTCGCCCCGAAAGATGCTAACCCGACAACTGATGGTTTGGCTGTTAATTTTCGCCACATCAGCCATTTGAACTTGGTATAAGGGGGCAGACAGCTTATGGTTTGGCTGTTTCTTTGATTTTCCTTGCGATGCTACTAGGTTGCAGAAGGGTGCAGTCTAAGCCTCTTAAGGCAATTCGGTATCCGGCTAGGTTTCTTTTGATTTTGTTTCTTCTGTACCATTTTCCCGCTGGTTGTGTCTGGGAGTCGAGTTTGGTTGGTATGAGGTAGAGATTAGTCGTTCCTGTTCCGGCGAGATGCGTTGTCTTTTTTTGTCTTGTTTGGAGTTGTACCTAGGTGTGGAGATCTTTAAGGGTTTCGTGGTGAATGATAGTAATTTTGGGATGGCTGTTTTCTTTCACTCTGTTTGCCCTCTCCAATCTTTTTATTCCAGAAGTAACTGAAAAGTATTTGAGCATGGGAACACCGTTCTTTTTCTGTCATGATCTGTTAGCCACGCCACTTCGGCGAGGTGACTGTCGATGCCGCCGCTGGACCTCGTGGAGTAAGGCCACTAGCACACCCTGGAGTTCAACAACACCGATGAGCCGCGCCCAACCCTGAGGCCTGAGCACGAAGGAAGAAGACGCCATCCAGTCATTTCGTGGACGAGCTGGAGATCAACAAGCCAACCAATGGACGGTGCTTGCTCCGTGCAGGCATGCGCTGTAAGAGCCACTCATCCCGACCTCCATTCGTACTCTGCAAGGGCGCAAGGCAGTTTCAGTCTCAGACTTTTCAGTTCGGAATCCCGAATGGCCGAACACAGATAGGAGAAAAGCACTCCGAACCCAGCCACGCCTTCGTCACCGTCTCGCCGTGTCCTCATAAAACCGCACTCAACCCAAGACTTCCCAGCACTCGAATAATAAGGTTATCTTTGTAGATTAAAGATAGAACATAAAGCGAGATATATACGATGCATACAGTTTTGGGTTTTCGGTTGAAGTAATATACTACATTTTATATAGATGATTATATATATATATATATTCACTCGAGTATAGATAATATGGCTAACTTATTAAAAAAATAGATCAGATTTAGTCTAATATAAGGCTAAAGTCGCTGAGTTCGTCCTGCATCAAGATCCTGATGCTTGCCTCTAATAGCCGAGAAAAAAGAGAGATTCCTCCGAGGGGTCTGGGTCTTCGCTTTATATAAAGATAATGTATCGCTTCCTATTCAACCGTAATCGATAATGAGTCATTTTTCTTGTCGTCCAAGTAAATAGATCTGCCGTAGATATTAGTTTTCTCGAGTTGGGTAAGCAATCGAGGTCTTCCTAGTATACACCTTCTGACTTTCGGACGAACAGGTACTGCGGATTCAATTTCATAATATTTGGAGTTGTTAAGTATACTTACGGTATACCCCGTCCATATATGGTATACTTCTTATACGTATATACCACGTAGTTAAATATTCGATAATAGCTCCCTAACTTTACTCAGCAGGGAGATTTTCTATAAGTACCTACTCGAGTATCGTCAAGTCCAAGCCTGAAACACTTTTTTTGTCGAGCGCACTGTCGTTATCCATACTCAAGACTCAATCAGAGTCAGTAATATCGACTTCTCGACATCCGTCTCTGAGTAGAGTTATAAAATCTCCTGAAATTTGAAACAATGGGTCTAGAGGCATTAAATGCGATCACACGGGCGTGCAAAGATTCGCTCAGCGTCATCATCCCACTTTTCACACCGATCGAAGCATCACAATTTTTATCCAAAGCAGAAACAATTTTCGAGTCTCATCTTGAGGCAAGGTCTATTTAATTATCTGAGGAGAGAATTTCATCGTCATTGTCTTAGCCTCGTTGCCTTCTCTGCAGTCTCACCCTTCAGATTCATCCACCATTACTCGCATTCTATTCAAAGACTTCATCTTTCACTTTGGATCTTATGACGAAAACTCCCAATTGAGCGACTTTGCCTTTGGGGGTGCTCGACACTATCTCTAACAAACTGTGGCATCCAGAAGATTTTGCCTTCTTTCATTGTGTCTATACCTCATGGTGTGAAGTGCATAGGACGACGGAATTTGCTTCTTGGATCCTGAAGGGACTGTTCGTGCACGAGGATGGCTTAGTGGAGGTTCATCGCCTGGGAAGTGAAACAATTTTTGACCTTTGTCTTTGAGGTTTAGTCGGCGATAACTGGGAGATGATTGGGGCCTTGAATGGTCTTTTGATTGTAATCGAGCGAGAGCGTCAGATCAAAGGTAGGGTAATTAACCCGGTGACCAAATGGTTCTATAATCTCCTATCGCTTTCTGATGATGCGTTCTGGGTGAACCTGGAGGGATTCACGGTGCCCAAGAATGGGAAATTATTCATCATTATTGTTTCGAGGATGCCGTGCTCTCATCTTTAGATGACGAATGAAGTGCACGTTTATCTTATCAACGGACCACTACAATGGTTTCAAATCTCTAGTGGTAAGTTTTAGTTGTGTATTTTGGATTTTTTGGATCAATAGAATGGATATTACCAAAGCTTTCTCCTTGATCGAGTAGTAGGCTTTTTGGTATGATTTTGTTTGATGGTTGCAATGAAACATTGCTGATATTTTACCTATTTAACATGCTATTGTCACTATTTCATTATCGATGAAATAAAGTTAGCATGAGTAGATGCAATCTTGATCCGTAGGCGTGTATACCACCTTCAAGACTTATTGATCGAATATTCATTGATATCTAAAAAATCAACTAGACAAATTGTCAGATGCATGGCTCTCGAGTAACCACTCGAGACAACCGTAAGAATGAGGAAAAGACTTGGTGTAAAATTAGAAATAAAAAATAATGATGACCTTTTGCAAACTTTCACTGACTTGCGTGTTTGACCAGCGTACGGATATGAACTCAACAGAGGACACACATAGGATTGACTAGAACTTCAGAACCTTTTTTAACCGTTAGGCGTGAGATATCTGACAATCTCTTGTGTCGTTATGTTCTATTAGGTGTAGTTGTTCGTCATCAACCTAACATATGTCTCTACTAACTCTTATCCAAAGCAGTCGATGAAAAGCTAGATAAACTTTTGCAAAAGACATATACAAAATTTACGAAAAATATAGTATTATTATATAACTCCCGACTCTATGATCGAGGAGAAGATTATTCAATCAAAGACTGGAATGAAACATACCTGTGTTATTGGAAGTGTATGGTGTTGTAGCCCTCGACTATCTACTCGATGACTGGGTCGAGTAAAGAGTAAAGCCATAGTATCAAAAGTATGCAATGTAGCTCCCGATTCTCTATTTGATATGATAATGAAGACAGAGAGTAGAGCATATGTACCAAAATATACTTGATATGGCCCCTGACTCTTTGCTCCATGACTGAATTTGAGTAGAAAAGGAAGCATAAGCACTGACATTATACATTTAGCTTCCAGCTCTCATGTTGCTATGATAACCAAAAAAGTATGATGTAGCCCCCGACTCTCCACTCAATAGCTAGATCATGTGGAGAGTATAGCATAAGCATCGGATTATGTTTCTCGACTACCTGTTCGATGATCCCAACCCATGAGCATGTGGTTGAGATTATGTTATGGTCATCGAGTGAATTCAAAAGGTTGGGTGGTGGGCATTAAAAACCCACTCCTATTTGTGCTCATTTTCACCGTGACCTTTTACTTGACACGTCATAATGACATCGCACCCTTCTGTGCAGAGATTAGATAGGTCATACTGTCTTGGCAACGCCTCAACTTCTGTCGGACGCACCGTGCAACTGACACGGTCTTGAAAACACGATCGCTTCGGATCTCGATGGCTCCATTTACACAATGCGATCTGTTCCCGTAGCTATAAATAGAGGGGACCCAAGGCCGTTCGTTTCTCACACTGTCTCCTTCCTTCTCCTCTACTCGTTATTCCAAAGAACTCGTAGAGCTTGAAGCCATAGCTTCCACTCCACCGTCATCCCGTGAACTAAGCCCAGAGAGTGAAGAAGTAGGGTTCCTCTCCCTAAGCCCCTCTCCATGGTCCCTCATGAGGTCATCATTGTTTCTTTCAATGATGAGGAATCGAATGAAAGCAAGGGGGATGAAGAAGATGAAGGGGAAGATGGTGGTGATCTTGACAAGATCATCGACCAAGTCACTGATGAGGTCTTCGACGATGAAGCCCACAATTCCCCAGTGGTGAAGAGAGCGCGATCGTCTTCTCCGTCGACAACCACTGGATCGACTCCATGTTCCACGAAGGGTCCATCGGTACCGCCGGCATCAGTCAGTAGCTCTAGCACCTGCATGGAAGGTGCCCGCAACCGCGCCCTAGTCGGGGGCAGCGCGGAGGAAGGAGAATGCATGCCGGGGCCATTGGATGCGGGAGAGCATCTGGCTGCTGAAGCTGGAATAGGGAGGGGCATATTGGTCTTTTTTAATGCACTTTAGGGCTTGAATAGCGATAGTTAGTAAAAATTGGCATTTTTGGGATAAAATTTAAGAATGGTGGCACGTCGGGAAATAGCTGATTTCTAGTGGCATATCCGGGATTAGGCAACTTTCTAATGGCATAAAAAAACTCGGTCCAATAAAAAAAAAAATCTAGCCATGCAATTGCGCAGGCCACTTTGTTAGTTCCATTAACAAAGAACGTACTGGTGAAAACTAAACAGCACCGTCTTGCTAGCAACAGGCTACATCCTGTCAACTTAAGCCAATGTTAAATCATCGGTGCCTGAATGCTGTTCTGGATGTGCATTTGAAAGTTGAGGCTGAGCTTGCTACAATCGAGATGTCCATATCTCACTCAACTTGATGCATATGCTGTCTAAGCTGAACTTCCATCGCAATCATGTAGTTGCGTGCTCTAATGCTGGATCTTGCACATTGCCCTGGTTCTGGTTTCGGTTGCAAGTGTTGAATAGTTTTTTTTTTCTATTTGTGTCAGTTCTGGTGGTCCGGACAATACAACTTGACTGGTCCAGCTTATGGATCATTCTCAGACTTGTACAGTCATGCATGAAGCGGTTACGAATTTACGTTTCGCTCCTTTCACTTGGTGTTCATAAGATTTTCGGATCATGAAATCATCATAACAAAGTTGAGCGTACAATGCGAACGGGTATGGTGCCCAGTGGCAGAGCTCCAGCTGTGAGCCAAGCCTGCCGGGATTTAATCTCCCGGTGTTACATCTCTATCAAAACGTCTCTAATGAAAGAGGGTCCGGTGTTCCAAAAAAAATTAAGCGTACAACCTTTGTTGTTTCAATAACCCGTTCCTCCTTTTCTATTATGGATGGGAGTGGAACTATCTATAGATCCACGCTCATCCTTAATTACTTTCTACTGGCAATCATCACAATTATCGTATGGAGTTTAGATGGACCCGAAGCAGCTCGAGTCACCGCCGGTGATTGCATGCTCCCAGAAGATTATCTAGAAAAATCTTTGTACGCCGTCGAATGTTACCGTTTCCTCTTATGGTAATGCAACATGAACTAGCCTGTGATTACGTCCGAATGTTCATGTGCTTAGACGTAATCTTCGACGTTGTCATTATGCTTATTTTCGGAAATCAGCAAAGTCATTTATGTTTGATAGTTACTCCTAAGTAAATATTCTACCGAGCTAAGAATCGGCAGCCTCCAGGGGCTCACTCTCATTGTAGCTAATGTGCCGACATGCAGGCCTTTGTACTATATAGAGGATTCTCGATCTCTTTCGATTGGTGCTCACCTCTCTTCTGTGTAGCATCCAGTGGCGCCGCTCTCCTCAGCCTACCCACTCCGCAAAGGATTAATCGCTGACGAATTTGAAGCACGGAAAGATGGACAGAGCATCACCGATTTCTCGTTGGATGCCGAACTCCGCCCGAACTCAGTCTCGCCCCTATGGGTATAGCTACCCCCTCCTAGCATTGAGCGCCGCGCGAGAGCTCTTCCATGTTCGAGCGCCGCGTGAGAGCTCTAGAGGAGCCACCGAGCTTCTGCCATCACTCCTCCTAGTTGCCAGGATGCTCCACAGCCTTCCAACACCAGTCCGTACCTTAAACGGGTTTGTCGTTCTCTCCTTATCGTGTTCTGCCGCTCGCCGTCGAAGATTGCTCGCCGGAGCTCAACTCCGGCTACTCCCTGGGGCCACACCGCCGTGCTTCGGGTCGCCGTCGCCGCTGTCCCCACCGGTCCCCGATAAGAACTCCACCTAGCCGTCCGATCATCTGTTAACGGCTAAGATTAGATCTACCACACCAGTTCGTCAGCCAGTCACGTGGCATAGCCACATCAACACCATAATCCAACGTGGCACACTACATCAGCCCTCCCTTTCTCCTTTTCTTTTATTTCTAATATTGACATCAGGTTAACGTCATAATTGCCCTTTTTAGTAAAAGAATCATAAAATTGAGAGATTCTTTAAATAATCATGTTAATTCATTAAATAGGTTTTACTTTAAT
The DNA here is from genome assembly GCF_958298935.1 of Phragmites australis. Taxonomy (NCBI): domain Eukaryota; kingdom Viridiplantae; phylum Streptophyta; class Magnoliopsida; order Poales; family Poaceae; genus Phragmites; species Phragmites australis. The sequence continues at coordinate 46,983,112 of NC_084923.1, read as the reverse complement.
AAAATAAATGCTTTAAAATTGAATAATAATTAAATAAATCTGAAATAATAGTTTTAATGTTTAAATAGGTTTTCATAATGTTTTTGAAAAATAGCAAATAATTATGATAAATTAGAAAATAAGTTTTCTTGCTGTAAAATAAATTCTATAATCTGTTTAAATTATTTTTAGTGTTTTTTAATTAATCAAATTTCTTTTTAATTCCAAAATTATGCTAGAAAATCCAAACCCCCCCCCCCCCCAAAAAAAATACTAGGAGCATCAAGAAAATCTCGTGAAAAATCCTACACCTTTATTTCACCATTTCCAAGCCATATCTCCATCATCACAACTCCGATCTAATCGTTTTCTTCACCAATAATTCTCCAAAAATCATAAAATAATAAATTGAAAGTAGATTTGCACTCCTATCTTTTGATTCCTTTGTTACAGCTGACAAAGAAACAAGGAATATAGTGATGGGTTGTCTGATTTCTTAGCATTGGTCAGAACTGATCAAGAAAAGATAGTACATGTTCTTAGATGATGTTAACTACGTTTTAGAAGAACACAGTAGATGATGTGTGTTTATCTTCTGAGCCAGATATCAAACCTTTGTAAGCTCACCTTTGAAGATAATTTCGAAGAGAGTTGGGAACAAAATGCTTGGTCTGATAAAGATGCTAAAATGGAATCAAATAGAGGTGATAGTAAACGAGGAGAAAAGCAGAAAAATTTTCTGTGAAGTATGGTAAATTAGTTCATAGTTATTAATTAATTTTGGCACTTGAGATCTTCAATACCGTTGACCTTACCATCCTTACCCTTTCAACACCTACCCCAATATTATAAAGATCTATTGGTATACATAGACGTGCCAATCAACTAGTCATATATCATAAAGGGCCAGAGATCGATCGAGTTGTGGGGCCTCTCTCACTGTAGCTACAGACCCTGATATGCAGGACTGGCACTGTAGCATTAATGTGTATTACTGTAGCACTATTGTACCTACTGTTCCTAGATATTTAATAAAAAATAAAAAATATTTATTCCTTTATTTTATTAAAAAAAATAACAACAAAATATCCTGCTCATTTATTCTCTCGTATATGTGGGATCAGAAAAATCCAGCATCTCCCTTCAGAAACTCTAGTCACCAATAAAAAAACCCTCGTGACCTTATTTTTTTTTTCAAATTAGTACCTCTTACCTGTTTTCTACAAAATAAGTTTGGACAACAAACCTATGTGTTGTGCTGCTATTTAATTACCTCCACATATAATTTTTTGCTTTGCACATCGGTCATTTATTCCCTCGTATACGTGAGACTAGAGAAATCCAACATCTCATTCGAAAACTCTAATCGCCAGCCCAAAAACTCTTAGCAACCTTATTTTTTCCAAATGAGTACTTCTATTAATCCTTTCCGTGCTACCTATTTCCTACAAAATAATAATTTTAGGCAACAAAGATATATGTTATGCTACTATTTAATTACCTCTGTATGTAATTTTTTCTCTACACCTCTATTTACTCTGTAGTATAAACAGGTGAAGAGTAGCAAGCGAATCTGCTGGTTAAGGGGTCGTTTGGTAGAGCTCTGATTCTGTGGTGAGAGTGATTCTGTGGTGGAAGTAGAGTGGGAGTGATTCTATGGTGAAAGTGATTCTATTTGTAAAATCGTTTGGTATGCTAGTGGTGGAAGTGATTCCTGAGAGAATATTGTGTTGAAATCGAGGAGAATCAGTCAGGAATCAGGTGAAAACTAGTTTTTTCAGCTATCACTCGCTATACAAAACGGGAAGAAATTCCCACGCAGAATCACTCCCCGACCAACTCATTTGACAGCGCTGGAAGCGATTCTAGCGCAGAATCAACACCCACAGCTCTACCAAACGAGGCCTAATACAATCCTTGTCGTCCATTTCCATTGCCGCCAGCCCGCCATTATCACGTCCTTGATCTGTTTAGTCATTGGGCGACTGTAGCCCATCCGATCTGGATGGATGAATGAATGTTGTCATTGAGTGACAAGTACGAGGGCAGTTGCGATCAGGCGGCAGCCCAATTTACTCCGTGTTCCCGGAAACGCACGACAGCCATGGCTCATGGAAATTTTCATTAGGCAATACGGACGCGTGTTTATCAGTTTGGTTTATTTATATTAAAATTCATATTAGATAGATAAGTAAAAAAAATTATGAAGTGGTTGAGATAATTAATATATGAATGAGTATTTAATAAAAGGTAGATAATCGAAATAGATCATAGTGTATAAAGGATGCAGAGTTGTATTTTCACTCCCGGACTGCATGGGGTGATCCCTTGGGTGCTAAGAAAGTCACGGTCTCAGACAGGGAGTAATGGCGGAAGCAAACCGCCAGCTACCGGGCCTGACGCCAGCGTCAGTAATGGCGCTCGTACGTGCCGGCCGGCGGCGATGGGCTCGCTCAGTCACGTACGTCTCGATCGACAAGCCAGTGCTCGCTCTTCACTCGCTCTCACATGCGTGCACAGGCTCGGCTCGCTTGCTTGCTTGCGTCGCAAACGTCGATGCTGTAGGCCATCGTGTTTCCTCACAAGCTTTGCTCGATCTGATGTCAAATTTGTGACTACTAGTAGTGATAAAACATCGTTAGCTTCTTCGATTGATGAAAAGTTATCAAAGTTCTCCATGGCACGAAAGGTGGTATAAGAGGGGTCACTAGTTTCTTTTACGGTGGCCGATTTGGCCATTTTCTGCATTTTTTCCCTTTCTTCTTTGAGAACTTCCGTCGTAAAATGATGCAACATGTTTCTTCTAGGACAAATGGGCAATTCACTGTCCTTTTTTTGCTCAGGGGATTAAAAGATGCTACTGAGTTGCTAGTACCGATTTTCACTCGGACTTGTCCTACATAGATTAACACGCACAATGCCCCACTGCATGAGTACAAGGACCACAATTTTGTGACAAAGTCGATACAATTAGCTATGTCCAACTGCACGAGTTAGCTGAATGATATGATGAGCATTTATTTTACAAGTTCTTTACAATCACAAAAATCTCACAAACATCAGGGCACTCTGTATTTTGCAGAGCTCAGTGTTACAGTGCAGCAACTGCAAGTTATTGCGTGCTGTGTGTATCTTGCGTTCTGTGTTCATCTTTCAAGGGAACCCTTCTCCCCTCCCCTGCATCCTCCCATGCCATGAATGCCGGTCAAGCTTTAGTTCTTGCTCCTCGTCGCTTTGAGCAAAGCATCGAGGACGCGGTTCCTGGTGCTGTTAAGCTGCAAAAGTGCCGAAACAAACGAATCAACGAGTCCGAGAAAAGAAGGAAATGCACAAGAAAAAAAGTCATTCCATGATGGTTTATAACAGTAAGTGTTGGGTAAAGTTAGGACTTGGGAGAACTCTGTAAGGAGTAGAAAAATGTCATCTGGAGAGTAGAGTTAGGAGATCATCTTCTAGTAGGCAGTAAGATTGTTACGGTGCAATAATAGCATCATGTCCTAACGTCTACTACTCCTGAGTCAGGACTGGCTTATCAGTACAACAAAAATGGACGTTGCGTGATAAATCATTGCAATCTTAAGCATGGCAAATGGCAACAGTTCTCAAAGTAAAAGCATGTCAGAGTGTGTAGTAGTAGAATCTTGTACTCCTCACAAAAGTTTACCACATAATACATAAAAATAAAGCAGCACGTATTTTAATTAGATCTTAAACAAGCACGAATCAAGAGTCTAATCCCAAGAAAGCAAAGAAGAATGACGCCTGACGCCTGATTTTTTTTTTCTTTGCCAATATAAAGAGAGAAAAAGAGAGCACTGGACTGCCACTCCTTGTCCGTTGCCTGCTCCCATGTCCGGCACAACCTTTGGAGACACCACTTGTCCGTTGCTCCAGGTGCTGAGGCGCCTCTTCTTCTGCCACCCCCGTGATATGCAGCACAGCAGCACTACTATCAGATGACACACTGAGCAGTGCAGTACTTGCATCTGCAAGCCATAAACCGCAAGAAACAAGGAGTTCTACATCTTCCTCGTGTTTATCCGTTGTTTTGATGCATTCATCGCTGATCTGAAGAAGGTTTTCTTGGCCCCTTCGTTGCAGTTTCAGTTACCGCAAGGCAGTAATGTTCAGTCCATTGTTGCCTTGTTGGTGTTATTGTGTTGAAGTAGTAATCTTTGGCGCCAAGTGGGTTGCTTAAGACATTCGGTTTGTGCTGCTTTTTCCAGTTCATGGAGTGAGCAAGTATGCTGTGAGATTCTTGCACGGGTAGCAGCAGGCTTCATTGATTTCAGTGCTTTGTTGGTCAGACATGGGAGGAGCTGGTATTCTACTTGCCAGATCCTTGTGAAAGATTTGGAGTCCGCTTTGCACACTGTTTTCTGGTATCCAATAGCTGTCTCAAGCAGCTTTGGTCACCCCCCCCCCCCCTTCGGCTGATCTAGAAAGGGAGATGAGTTGGTTAGTTTTGCTTCCAGATGATATTTTCTCCTCCTAGTTAGCAACCATCAAAATCTATATTCTACTGACGCTGCTACTGTCCTTGATCACAGAGGGAGAAAACAATCAAAGATCAGGCAGAGGCCAGCTTCTATTAGTGTTTGTTGATCAAGAGTAGACTGAAGCGGTAACACTGTAGAAATCTTCTTCTCCAATGGCAAGGCCAAGCCCTCTCCTCCTGCTCGTCTTCTTCGCAGTGTTACTTGCATTGCTCCCGGAGACCACGCAGCTCCAGCCCTCGCAGGCATGGACTCTGTTCAAGATCCAGCAGCTCCTGAATCACCCTCCAATGCTCAGCCACTGGCGCCGCGGTACAGACTTCTGCGGCGGAGGCGGCGGCTCCATAGGCCCCTTGGGCACGGTCGCCGTCGTGTGCTACGGGGATACCGTGACGCAGCTGCACATCGCCGGCGCCGCGGGCTCCCCGCCGCTGCCCGAGAACTTTTCCATCGGTGACTTTGTCACGACGCTGTCCTGGCTCCCCGACCTCAAGGTTCTCATGCTGTCCAGTCTCGGCCTCTGGGGCTCCTTGCCGGGCAAGCTCGGCCAGCTCGCAGCGCTGGAGATACTCAGCATCAGCGGCAACTACCTCTCCGGCGGCATCCCGAAGGGCATGTCGCGGCTCATCGGCCTCCAGACCCTGGTCCTCAACGACAACATGCTGGGCGGCGAGGTGCCTGCCTGGATCGGGACGCTGCCGTCGCTGGCCGTGCTGAGCCTGCGGAACAACTCGCTACAAGGCGCTGTGCCGGAGTCCATCGGGCGCATGCCGTCGCTGAGGTCGCTCGTGCTCGCGTCGAACAACCTGTCCGGGAACCTGCCGGACATGAGCCGGCTGACCAACCTCCAGGTGATCGACGTCGGCGGCAACTCGCTCGGGCCAGCGTTCCCGAGGCTAGGGAGGAAGGTGGTCACCGTGGTGCTCAGCCGGAACAAGTTCGGCGGCGGCCTCCCGGAGCAGCTGAGCTCCTTCTACCTGCTGGAACGGCTGGACGTGTCATGGAACCGGTTCGTCGGACCGTTCACGCCAGCACTGCTATCCCTGCCGTCCATCCGGTACCTGAGCATAGCCGGCAATAGGTTCACTGGGACGCTGTCCGACAAGGCGCTGTGTGGCGGCAACCTCCGGTTCGTCGACCTGTCGACGAACCTCCTCGTGGGGAGCGTGCCCACCTGCTTGACATCACCGGACAAGAGTCCGGACACGGAGGTGCTCGTCGGGGCCAACTGCTTGGACAACAGCGATGGTTCACAACACCCGTCACCGTTCTGTCAGAACCAAGCCTTGGCCGTGGGGATAGTGCCCGGCAAGGAGAGGAAGAGCATTGCCAGGCAGGCAGGCTTTGTCACCGGCATTGTCATGGCGGTTCTTGTCGCTGTTTCCGTTGTCGGTGTCATGGTCCTCTTCGCCGTGAAGAAGGTGACCGCAAAAGGTGCAAAGGCAAGGGCTCTGGCAACGTCGGTGGAAGAACATGTTTCCAGTGCTTCCAGTGGCTACCCCTCCAAGTTGCTCGCCGATGCGCGTATGATCTCAATTTCTCTCTGCATAAAATTGCTATTTTAGGATCGAAATTTGATGTCTAAGCCGCTAACTTCTGTTTTCCTTTGGGGCTTTGGAACAAAAAAAGGTTACATATCACAAACAGTGAAGCTGGGAGCTCTGGGGATCCCATCATACAGATCATTTTCTTTGGTCGAGCTTGAAGCTGCAACAAACAACTTTGAAAACTCTTACCTACTGGGGCAAGATTCTCATGGTGAAGTATGATGTCGTCTTCTCGTTTGATCAATTCACAGTTTACTCAGAATTGGGGGCAACTGATGCATGCAATTTACTGTCTTCTGTTAATTATGCTCATGAGCTCAAGTAAATATGTGATCATCATATTTTCATTTGGAATAGCATCGACGCTCATCTATATAAAAATTCTCTTGTTTTACTGTCAGATGTATCGAGGAAGGCTAGGCAACGGCACCCCGGTGACAATCAGGACTCTGAAGATCAAGAGGAGCCAGACTTCCCAAAGCTTTAACCGTCACATTGACACGATTTCTAGGCTCAGGCATCAGCACTTGGTCAGCGCTCTAGGACACTGCTTTGAATATGATCTTGATGATTCTACTGTGACCCAGTTGTACATCGTGTTCGAATACGTGCAAAATGGGAACCTAAGGAGCAGGATCTCGCGTGAGTTTTCAATTATTGTTGCCTTTTTTTTAAGGGACTTCAATTATGCTTGCCTTCATTTCGATTACCCTGACAATCATGTCACTGAATGTTATGTTGCTTACTGAACTGAATTTCACCAGAAGGAACTGAAGGATGCAAGCTTACTTGGGCACAGAGAATATCGGCTGCCATCGGTGTCACGAAGGGTATTCAGTTCTTGCACGGAGGGATCATACCTGGTATAGTTGGAAACAATCTGAGGATCACCAACATTCTTCTAGATCAGAATCATGTTGCTAAAATCGGCAGCTACAATATACCAATCCTGGCAGAGGCCGTGAAACCCCAGGTAGATCAGCGAAAAATAACTTAACACTTTAACACTGATCTACATCCAGTAACTTCACGGTGGCTGTTGCTGACTAACAATGTTATGTTATTTGTCAATCCAAGCAGATAGGAGCTGGAAGCAAGTTTCAAATTGATAGGTACTTAAGCAGAATGGTATCTAACAACAATATCATCTTGCAGTTTCAGTCAATGGAACTAATCGCACCAATCATTTTTTTATTTTTTATTTTGCAGTCCGATGTACAGCGATAAGACTGACATCTTCGATTTCGGGGTGATCCTACTTGAGGTTGTGTCTGGAAGGACCATCACATCCATCTATGAGGTCGAGATACTGAAAGAACTGGTATGTATCACCATCTGTACCTCACAACAACTTGTGAATGTAGCTGGTATTACAGGATCACCTGAATGAACCTGACTGTGCTGCAGCTGCAATGGGCGATCGCCGACGAGGACCGAGTCAGGAGGAGGAGCTTCGTAGACCCGGCGGTGAGGAAAGGATGTTCAGATGAATCACTGAGGACGGTCATGGAGATCTGCCTGAGGTGCCTGGCCAAGGAGGCGGCGCAGCGTCCATCAGTGGAGGACGTGCTCTGGAACCTGCAGTTCGCCGCCCAGGTGCAGGACGACTGGGAAGGGGACGCCCGGAGCAGCGACGGGTCCCCGGTGCCATCGTCGTCCCGGGTCACCAGGTCGTCTCGGTTGAGCTTGAGCAGATGATCAGTTGCCTCTCTGGTCCAGCCATCAGATGATCATGGCGCACCCATGATCAGATCAGGTGCTGAGATTTCTGTCTCGTGCAACTATCTCGGACCATACGAGACTCTACTGTCAATTGCAAGATTTGTTGGGTCAGTGGCTGCAGGCTGCATCTGAAGATGGAAATTTTGAGACACCACACAAGCACACAGCAGCTGAAATTCACAAACAACTAGTGTGCGGTATTTTTGTTTTATCAGTGTAGAGTTTTTTCCTTTCTTTTTGTTCCTTTTTGTTTGATGTTTTGCTATCTGGGAGTAACAATAATGATGTGCCTTTGGTGGTTTTCCTCTGGGAGTACAATAACGGTGTGCTGTGCAATACCTGTACTGTCTGTCAATAGTAAATCTTGTTTCGACCGATGTAACAGGCATTGCCTTTTCTATTCCGAATTATGTGATCACTATATAACTGTTGGTACTTGCTTGTGCTACCATTTATGATTTATCACAGACAGGATGAGCAACCTTCTCATGATCATCTCGTGATAGACTGCAAGTCCAGCGAGAAAGCACCACACATGCATGAGGTCCTAGTAACAACTTGTTGGCTATAACTTTTACAGACCCATCCATACCTGAATTTATGAAATAGTTCGCAATAACATTGGGAAAACCAGGGGCTCAACCACAAGAACACAACAACCACTGAAGATTTCAATGTTTAAGTACAGACCGGCGAAGCATGAAATGCAGATGTTTCGATGTTGCTTATTGCGCCGTCTGGCGATGCGGATAAACTTAGTCGGCTGTCCAGCTCTGCTCCACAATCTCGCGAATTTTGCGGTTGTACTCCCGCTTGTTCTCGCTGAACATTCTGGCTGCTTCAGAGTTTGCAGGAGAATTTGGGTTTGGGTCACACAGCAGGGACTGCAAGGAAAACACGACAAGAGAACTGAGTATGGCATATCAATACTTCAATACTATATCCTAAGCGTGAAAGAACTGGAGGCCTCTCAGTGGTCTGCTACTGTAGCAATGGCCCTGAGTATTTATACGTGTATATACATATACATATACATATATATCTATACGTATGTATGTACATACATACGTATAGATATACATATATATGTATATATATGTACATATATACATACATATGTAATTTTTTTTCCAAAAATTCTAGAAAAATATTGAAATGAATATTAGTTACATTAATAAATCAGCTGAAAAAAATCTACAATGCAAAGAAAAATATCTAAAACTAAAAAAATATGAAACAATTTTTTTTAGGTTAGTATTACTTTTACCTATATGTTAAAACTATGTGCATATATAAAAGTACTATTGTTTCTCTATAATTAATTTAATATGTTTAACATTAATAATTTTATAAATAAATATTAAAATATACAAAATTTGTGAACTTAATTTTTTAGTCTTCTTTTATCGTGCTCTACACAGCAAAACAAAAATAAACGTGACGTTATGCCTTCCTGACTAGTGGATACAGTCAGGAAGGCATAACGCCATAAGCCCATAATCCATGGCCTAACATCACTTTCGGTAGCAGTCCAAGGAAAATAAATTCACACACCAGCCAAGGAATGGATAAAAAACTCTAGTTCCATGCTACAATCGAACATCAGAAAGCATTTCCATAACTAACTACTTATTTTTTTGAAAGGAATCCGGGAACTCCATTAAACTAAAGCCAAATCGCTGGCCACTAGGTCCACAACACAAATAGGTGCAAACTGCATGAACATGTATACACCAACTGGACATAAATAGAAGGTTTGGTCAACAATATCGACTTCCAATAAAATATGGATGACTCGTCAGTTGCGACCACCCTTTTTCTACTGATATCAGGTAATGTGGGAAACCATTTTCTTTCTTTCACTGTATGGAACTGGAGAAGGATTTGCTCTAAAACCATATGACGAATTGAAATCATAACAATATGAATTCAGTTAGTAATGACCTACGGTGTGAACTTTCTACTGGCTATCACAAGCTGTTAATCAACTACAGCAGCACAACAGACAGTGAAAGATTTTGATGGACGGGTTGAGAGAGAAATATGACAAATAATTAATTCTTGAAGTTACACCTGGGAGATTAGGTCTTTTAATTAGTGTGAGTATGTATGGTGCTTAATGCACTTTACGTGGGCGTCGGTTTCTTGTTTTTGGCTAGGCGCTCTTCAGTTTCCAGCCTTTGTTTCTTCCGTGTCTTTGCAATTGTTGTAGCACGTAGTGGTGTGGAATAAGTGCGGTAGAAACTGCCGAGTTTAGTGATTACTGTTTACTCCTATGTTTAGGCTATTTTGTTCTTTATATCAGTTTGATAACACAAAAAAGGCTATTGTGCTTGTGTATAGTTTCTCCAATTCTCGCGTGTGTTTGTGAATGAGGTCGAAGCAGGTGATCGGCAAGTGATCCTGATATTTGGTATCAGAGCCTGTGTTGTCGATACAGGTGCAGCTATATCATCGTGGGCTCCTGGGGGTGCGCAGTCGAGGACTCCTCCACGTCGAGGCCGCCGTAGTTCACCGACACTTTCTCCGCGTAGGCCATGGCATCGTGACGACGACCTGCTGTAGACGTTCTGGAACGCCTGCAGAAATTTTTGCACCACCTCAACATCAGTGACTTCGTCCCCCAGTACTCAGAGGTTGTTGGCGAGGCTCGTGATCCTCATGGCGAAGTCATCGACAGACTCGCCATCCTTGAACTCGATCTCGCTGAGCTTGCGTCACAGCTTCTGTGCGTTCTCTAACACTTGATGCCGACACACATCATCTTGATCACGTCCCAGGTGTCCTTGCGGTGTCCTTGACGGCGAGAGTGGATAGCATCTCCGATGACACTGCGTGAAGAATGGCGGACAGCGCCAGCCTATCGTCGCGGTAGTCACCGCCGCTGGGTTCGATTGCCTCCCAAAGACCTTGCACCTGCAGGTTCACCCACATCATGAGCGCCGACTATCATCCGTTCCGTCTAGATCACATACATTCGTATTAACCTCACGTACAAGGTAGATCCAGAATCAGCCCCCCAGCCGTATCTCAAAGGGGGTCCCTCAGGTTCCCCATTTGAGATGTTCATCCACCGACAATATTGTTTATACTACATTATATAATTTAACATACGGTCATTTCTACATAGCTGAGATAAAAGGCTTGTCTTTTTTATATTTATCTAGGTTTTCTGAAGAATCAAATTGGCTAGAGTTTTATGTTCATATTGTAAGGAATCATGGGTTATACCACATGCCTATAGTGTGCAGGCAAGCAACAAGTAGGCACTATTCAAATTCCCAGTTCAAGGAAGCATGTAACAATCCTAATTGATAATCTTTTGATATCTAGGTAGGTCTTTGATATTCCATCTAGTTGAAGCCTTCCTTAAGATATATATCTCATATCTGAACAAAGCATCAGAACATTTTTTTTTTTGTGTTGTTCCAGAATCATTTTCGATGCCTTGCTTAGAATAATACAATAAAGCATGCCAGATTGTTCAGCAAGATAAAAGGGAAGCTGGAGATAAGATAGTGATTATGTAATCCACACTTTAATCTCCAGTAGTACCCTATCGCCTAAAGAGAGCTAGAATGTAGTGAGCCATACCTTATGTTGCTTTTGGTTATTTAGCAATTTTATCTTTTGTGTGATTGACCTGCTAAAGTTGGTACAAGTGGCTATAGGCTAGCCATAGGGATTTATTCATCTTCATTTTGTGCTATTGAATACTATTTATAAATGATTGTTTTTCATGAGGTTTATGGTAACCATGAGGTTTATGGTGGCACATTTTTCATGCTTAGGGTCCTGGTAACTTAGTGGTTGATGTTAGCAAAGTAGATTAAAATTTATGGGAACTGGGAAGTAAAGTAAAGAGTTGGTCTATATGTTGAACCATTGCAATTTTTTTTCTTGAGCTTAAAGATAAATGAGAATGGTGCAGTATTCGACACATTTACGACTAATTATATGAATGGTGAATGCTGTTTGCCATGTGGAAAAATTTCATGCACGTACAAATGGCATAATTTATCTCCAAAGCATGGAGTTCAGATGCTCCTTGTGCAATGTATGTCATTTTGAACATTTGATATTCCTCGGTCTTCCTTTGGTATTAGTTGGATGTTGTTTTCTGGAAATGTATTGCAGTTGTTCTTAAGTTCCTCTTTATCCACATCTCTAACATTAAATTCTGACTTTCTGCACAATCTAAACTTGCAATCTTGTATTAGTAATTGTTACTAGGTGCTAGAATGTTTTGAATAACTAGTGATGTTATTTGCATATGTTTGAATACCTCCTTCTGTCAGCATCTTCAGCAGCACTTTCTCGAAATGATGTTTGGGTGTCTTAGTTTGGATGGGATCAATTCACCAAACTAATCAATGCTTCAACTCCATGGCGTTCCTAGCTTTCATTGCTCTTGGTCTTAGCTCAATCATCTTTGCGTACTGTGTCTTCAACGCAATTTCTTAAACCCATTGATGCACGTATTTGAATTGAATACCATGTGCTAGATGTATCTCGTGCAGGTGCAGCCTAACCTTGGTTTTTCATGGTTTAAGGCTTGTGTCGTCGTTAATCTCTACAATTTCTGGTCCTTAGTTGTGTTGCAATAGTAGACTGAACTCAAGATCGGCACTTTAATTAGCTGAATTACATGCTTGTCTTTTTATGGTTCTGTAATATAAATGTCCTATGTCAAACCACGAGGGATTTCACATCAATTGGTGTAAAAAATTGCATGGTGATAATTATCATAGCAGTGTCAATTGGTCTATGGACGTCGAGCTCGTCTAGATTGCCCCGTTCATCTGGTCGATTGGCCCGTGTTCAGCTGATGCAAGAACAAGCTTTGATGTTGGATCCCTTCCCCATCTTTTGTCAAAAGTGGTATCCAGTAATTGTGCAAGCTCTTAGCTGAAACGTTTGTGCGGCTGTTAGTTACAGAATACTATTAAAAAATAGGAGAGAAAATATGAAGGGTGAAATATGGATTTGCTATTAGAGTGATGGAGTAATATGGAGATATGAATAGTGTATTATGGATAGCTTGTTGGAGTTGCTCTTATGTATCTGTATTTGTGCCTAACTTGTAGTGTGATACGTGATAATTTATTTTCTTTCTTATTTCATCACGTGTGATTTTTTTTAATCTTTACCATAAGTTTTACAATAATTTCACGTATTGTACCGTGAATTAGATTTAAACATTAAATAAATAAAATCAAATATCGTAAAATTATTTTCCTCATGTGTCGATTCCCGCTAGAGGCGGAAAGGGTAGTTTGTTGGCAGCGTGGTGCCGCCATCTCGCTCTGATTGTGCGGAACAAAAATTATCTAAGTGTGATTTTTTTTCTATGCGTGATTTTTACTTCCTGGGTAAGATACTCTATTTTTATCAAATTCTAAAACGGCGACATATTTTTATAATTCTTTTTAGAAAATATAGAAAAAAAATGCTCCAACCGCCGCTGCCTTCTCTCCGTGGAGAGCCTGCTCCTCATCGAACCAATGAACTACCTGAGGCGAGGACAAGGCCTTGAGCCGAGCATCCAATGAAACCGTCCGAACTGCAGAATTTTTTAAAAAAATAATATTATTTTATTAAAAAATTATAAAAATAATAATCAAAATTTGATATTTATAAAAATAGATACCTATCGATACGCAAGTATCTATCGATACGCAGAGTACTGACTAAGAACCTGTTGGTACTCTACGTACCGGTATTCTACGAGGTAGTAGGTTCCGAGGTCTATCGGCACTCTACGTGTTGACATGTCCTATACCCCGCAGACGATATTTAAAGAAAAATTCATAATATTTTTATATGATCTCAGAGGTAGATGATCTTTATATAAAATTTATAGGTACATCAGGATTTATAATTTTATAGTTGAATATTTTTTCTATTTTATTTCCTTTAGATGAAAAAGTAGTTATATATATTTCAGATCGGAAAAACATAAGACCTTGGGACGAGTATCTGTGGTCATCAACAGACGACAATTTCCATCAGCTTTTGAGATATGTTCATGGTCTGGCCAGGCATGAAACACATGCTGCAGAATCCGGTGACCGAGACAGGCTGTACGTGGAGCGCACTAAATTGGGACCAGAGGCATCTCAATTCTGTAACAAATGCTTCTTCAAAGTGCGAGACACCTGTGAATGGCTTCAGTACCATCGGTACCTTTTGTCTTTAGTCTACGAACCAATTCATCAGGGGCAATGTTCATCCTGGGTATCATCATCAGTGCTAAGTGCTAGTATCGTTCTGGAGGAAATGGATCTGCAGCTGATCTTGCCCCTGCTATATCGGGAGTTGCCAACATAGACTTGTTCTTCTTCATAAATCCAGTCTGGGAATTAGTGTTCTTAAATTTATCATTTTGGAGACCAAAAGATTGCCACGTAAAGTTGATGCATTTTTAGTTCTTGATAACACTAACCTGTTTTGTAAACCTGGTCTGAGTTTGGTTGACAATATATCAGAATTTGGAGCCATTTGAATCATGTGATTGTAAGGTCCTTTACTCCTATGTGCACTTCAAAATAAGAGGCCACAGCAGATTCGGCCGACGCCACAATCCAGATCCGGAGCCACACGAGGCCACATCAGATCAGCCGCAGCAGATCGTCGCGCCACAACATAATGAACAGATCCACGTAAGATCCAACACAGCTGACGTCAGAGTCGGTTTGATTTTTTTTGCCAAATATTGCTAAGCGCACACAGCAAAGCGTACCAATAATTTCGTGTTGGGCTTTTTTTAGCTGAAAATCTCTACGTGTACCCACAACTTACCAAAAAGTCTAATTTGCTTCGGAATCTACCATATTTTTTGATCTACAGTTGTTTCTTCACAATGTCATCCACTAGTTTGACATTGAAAAGTTTGAGTTTTATTGGATAATGCCTCAAAAGCTAGAGTTTTACTCTGATACAACTTCATAAGACCTTATAAATATGTATCAATCATTGTGGGTCTCGCATTATTTTTTATATTCATATTAGAAAGTTTTTTAATGTAAAATATCTCATGTTTGTTTTGTCCAATTCGCTAATAAAAGTAAAAGATGATGCTTTTGTGGGTGACCATTCACCATATGCGCACTACTGCTCGATTCCTTCCTTGATGATCCCGCTTTCACTTAATATTGTTGTCTATTTAGAGTGTGTTTGGTTCACTGAACCAGGCTGGATGGGATCGTCCCGTTTAGATTTTAAGGCTTTACTCGATGTTTGGTTCGTAATTAGGAGTGGACGGAGTCATCCAACTAAAATGAATACTCCATGAGATGTTGTATGAGGTGAGCCGCCCAAAATACTCGGACGAGGCCATCCACGTTCTTCTGCTCGCTAGCTAGCTGTTATGTGCTGTTTGTATGTGTGTTCATGTTTTTCATTTAACTCTTGATTTTATCTCGGAGTATAAGAGTGGTTCAATTTTTTTAAATATTTTTATGAGCAAACTAGAGTTCATTAGCAACCTATTTTAATTAGTTTGATCAAAAAAGTATGAGCCGATATTTAATTAAAATTCTCCAAAAAGCTTACTTTTATAACTTCCATTAATTTTTAATACTCAAATAAATTCCTAAAAATATGAGAAAATTTACTAATATTATTCTCATATGATGTACTAATTTATAAAATTATTTCTAATCCTAAGTTATTTGGTGAAAAAGTAAGTTCGTTGTAATGCTCCATTTATATGTATTTTTATTATTTTATGTGATATTCTTTTTTTAATTCAATTTGAATTCAAACAAATTCAAAGATGCACAAATTCATCTAAATGCTGCATAATCAAGGATAAATTCAACAAAAGATCACCATAACCAACTCAGCTCATCAATTCATTCATCCAACTAAACAGAAAACTAGCTCATCCTATCAACTATAATCTCACATACCAAATAGAAAACTGATTCATCTATCTAACCAAACAAAAAATTAGATCATCCCATCTTAAAAATAGAGATAATCCTATCACATGAGTTGTAAGTTTTTTTTTTCCGGAAGGGACTGGAAGCCCAGATTATATTAGTGTAAAGGCACGGTGCTTATACCCCTAGTTTTATAGAACACTCCCTAGAGAAGGTTGAAATTACAAGAACATCCATTACAACCCTTCTCCAGTTAGACCCTTTTGCAAGAAAGATCCTAGGATGCTAGAAAAAACATTGAAGCACAGGGTCTTATTCTTCATGATCATCCTTGCGTTGCTCGTCGGACCACCGGTGGAAGCCCGGACCAAGCCATCGGAGAAGATATCCAACTTTGAAAAGCACATCGGCCGTCATCCTTGTTGACTTGTATAGGCAATAAGCCAACGCCATCGATGAAGTTGCCGACCCGAAATACGAACCCAGCATCGCCATAAACCAACCCAAAGGAAGCTCTGGCGATGCAGATAGAGAAAAACTCCACCCAGGGAAGTAGATCTACCTTCGCCCCAACCATTAGAGTGAGTAGTACATACCTCACCGCTGCATCGTCAGAGAGGACGCAAGATGCAAGAACTCGCGTCCTCACCAGAAAGGCCACGGAAGGAGACAAAAGATCTGCAAGGAAAGAATACGAGCTCGCGCTGTCTCCGTCGCTATCACCGTCGCTGAGTTTTCTTTAAAAGTAGCTTAGCCCACACGACGCCTCTGCCACGGACAAATCTAACTCTAACCTATCTAAACCTAAGGTAAAAGTATTAGATATGAGTTGCAAGTTAGCTCACCACAACAACCAAACAACAACGCGAGTTTGCTAGTATGAGAGATATAGGCGGGACAGATGATCGTTTGCTAGTGGGAGTAAATGCTCAAGGGATTTTAGACAGGTTCGGGCCGCATGGGGCGTAATACCCTACTCCTGTGTGTATGCCATTAATGTTCTGGGAATACCTTTCTCTGGATCACCTGTGTTACAAGGTTTTTTGTCTAAGTCTAGAGCTTCGGTCTTCAAGTGCCGTCCTCTAACTGTGTGCTAGAGCTTCTTCTTCTTCGATCCGTCAAAGCTTGTACTCCAGCTTATTCGAACTTGTTCAGGCCCTGTTCTTCTCCGGGGTGCACCCCCCCCTTTTATCCCGTCGGGGGAGGCTTGGCGTGCCCAGAAAGGAGGGCACGAGTTCCCATGAGCCATAAATGGAAAACAACCATCATGGGGCTGCTGTATGTAGCTCTTTCTACACACAAATGAAAAACGTCTATGGAGTTGACGTTACAGGGGTTGAAAATGCGCCCTCGGCCGGTTTTGTCGCCCATTATACCAACTTCAGCAGATGCAGTGGAGGGGGGGCCCACCGGGCAACCACCGAGCAACCCCGCGTGCCTGCCCGGTCAGAGCAGGTCTGACACCGCAGGGCGGCAGGAGATATGCGTCGATCCCAGCGATGATATCTCCACGCCATGCCGGGTGACGTGCGATGGAACCCGTCGCATTAAATGTCCCCACGCCTTCCTGTCAGGCGGTGACAAGGACTGATGTACTCAGTACGACAGGCGTGGGGGGTGTGGTTGGAAGCGACAGGCCACGCTCCCTCTTAAATGCAGCATCAGGCCTCTCACCAATTGACACCTCACCGCTGAGCCCTTGTGAGGTCCACCGGTAAGGGGCTTCTTAGGTCCTCGGGGAACTCTGGGTGCTCGGGGACTACTATTTATAGCCTCGAGTGCCATCTCCCGGATATGTCTCTTCTCGATCCACGGGGAACTCCGGGTAGTCGGGGGACACTGTTTATGGCCCCGAGCACCCCTCCCGGAACGGGCTCTTCTCGGGTCCTCGGGGAACTACGGGTACTCGGGGACCACTGTTCATGGCCCTGAGTACCCCTTTTGGAACTGTGTCTTCTCGGGTCCTCGGGGAACTACAGGTACTCGGAGACCACTGTTCATGGCCCGAGCACCCCTCCCGGAACTGTGTCTTCTCAGGTCCTGGGGAGACGGTCCCCGAGGGAAGGCGCCATGTGGCATCTGCTGTCTTGGTCTCGGGACTCGGGGACCCCTGGTTCCCACGTCACTGACAGTAGCCCTCGGGCCCATCGGCAGGCGATGGCCCAGAGACTGCGGATGGGGCCCTATTTCTTCGAGGCCGATCACAGCATCGGTGCCATGTGGCTTGTCATCAGGCGCCAAACTCTTACGGTCTTTGCAGTCTTTTTGGCCCAGGCTCTTGGTACGGCCCAGGCGGGAAACCGAAAGGACGCGTGCCCTTCCGACTTCCGAGGGGAGTGGTAACGAGGCGGGAGGCACGCGTGGCAACCGCGCGGATCGAGGGTGGTGCGCCTGGCAACCCCGCAGATCAAGGGAGATGCGCCTCGCAAATTGCGCTGAGGAATGTGCCGTTTGAAATCCCCATAATATAAAAAGGAGAGGGGCAACGAACCGTTACCCCCACGCCATTCTTGAGGTTGCCATCTTCTGGCTTCTTCTTCCTTGCGCACCGGGACCTCTCTCTTCAGCCTGCGGCGCACCTTGCTTCTAGCCTCTTCCAGCACACTCCCCACCCCCAAAAATGCCGAGGGCTGGAAGCGGCCGCCGGGACGCGTCAAGCTCCAACAGCGTCCTACCGAAGTCCCGCCTCATGAATGAGGAGGGGGCATAGAAGGTCCGCAAGTTGATGGCCATCGCTGGTCAGCGGGAGGAGTCGGTGGTGACGCGGGCTAACTTTCCGCCCTCCACGTGCACGTCGGGGCGGATCGTAATCTTCGTGTCTTTCATCGCCGCCGGACTGGTGCCGCCGTTCTCGACGTTCCTCCTGCAAGTGCTGGACACGTTTGGCGTCCAGCTGGCCCACCTGAGTCCGAACTCGGTGGTGATCCTAGCGATCTTCGCCCACTTCTGCGAGATGTTCGTGGGAGTGCCGCCATCGGTCGCGCTCTTCCGGCACTTCTTCGTCCTTCGAGCGGCCGGGAAGAGGAAGGGATCTGACGAGGTGGAGGTTGTAGGCTGCTGCAACTTCCGCATGCGGGAGGGACTCGGCGACGTCAACATCCAGCAGGTCTTGCGCAGCAAATGGGAGGACTGGCGCTGGGACTGGGTCTACGTCGACGTCAGTCCCCATGACCGCCTCTCACTGCCCCAAACGCCGGCAGAGCCCAACAGGTCGATCAGGGAGGCGGCCCCTGCGGAGGATGAGTGCATGCGCCCGGTGCTAAACCGTATCGATGACCTGCGTCGGGCGGGGCTTACCTCGCTCATGGTGGTTGCTGATTACCTGCACCGTTGTCTGGCCCCTCTGCGGGAGCGCGCCCGCTTCGCCTGGATGTACACCAGTCCGGGCGACTTGACGAGGACCTGCATCGATGAAGAGGGGGACCTCGACGAGGGGGCCTTAGCGACTCTGCTGAAGGTGGTGACCGGCGTCAACGACTTTGCCCGGGCGATCCTGCCACGCGAGGAGCTGGCGCTTTGCGCAGACCCGGGCCGGGCGGCTCTGCAGGCGTCAATGCAAGCCTTCGACGCCCAGGGGCTGCATGGACCGTCCGGGACGCCGGGACCCCGGGACCATACACATCCCCGGGATGGATGACAACGGAGGGCGGGGCGCCGCCGCTGAAGGCAGCAGGCTGGCGAACCGAGGCGACAAGGGGAAGCATCCCCAGGCGTACGTCCCTCAGCCGTCCTCATCCTCGTCACCGTCACCTCCGCGACAACGGCCGACGGCAGGTGGCACAACGGAGGGCTGCCGAGGCGGCCAGTCTTCGGGAGCGGACTCCGGGACGGAGGCTGGATCTAGGGCATGGCAACCCGGAGGCCAGAGCCTGGCTGGCGGTGCAACGGCTGGCGGCCGGACCGACCAGCCTTTGGAGGCAGGCCCCGGGGCGGCCGCTGGAGCTGGCCCACGATGGCCCGAGGGCTAGAGCCCTCCCCCGAAAAGGAGGAGGGCAGAGCCTGGGCCTGAGCCGAAGCCGCAAAGCCCAGATTTCCGGATCCCGGAGTCCCGATGGCGGTACCGTGGGCCCAAAACCACGTAAGCTCCCTTTCTGTCTCGAGCTTATTTTGCCCGGATTTTGGCTAGTTACTAACATGTTTTCGTTTCAGGCCGCCCAAGGACTCCGTAGGAGGCCAGAAGCCCCCAGAGCAGCCGAGGCCAGCCCCTGTCCCTGGGCCGAGCGCACCGACGAACCCCGAGCCGAGGGCTCCAGCTAGCTCTGAGCCAAGAGCCCCGGTCGGTCCCAAGCAGAGAGCCCCGGCCGAACCTGCCCCGAGCCCTCCGAGGAAGGAGCGAACGGTCGCAGGGGAGGTGGTCGTGACAAGGACTGTTCCGGTGCGACTGCTGTCGGGGTCCCCGAGCGCCTCTGTAGAGAGGGCTCGCAGTGACCCAGCCCCCTACCATCTTCTGGCCTGGCCCTGGAACCCCTCTCCGAGGTGCTGGGAAGCGCTCGGGAGGTCATCGGGTGGCTCGAAGCGGCTGTTGCGGTAGAGCGGTCTGAGCTCGAACAAGAGCGCGCCGCCCTAGTCGATGAGAGGGGTCGGCTAGAGGAGGCCCGAAAGCTGCTGGAGACCTGCATTGCCTCGGCCCGTGAGTCCTACGAGAAGTCCATGCGGGAGGTGGCCGAGGAGCGGGAGGCGTTGGAGGAGGCCCACGACGAGGCCGTCGCCGCGCAGGAGAAGGCCAGCCACATGGAGATGCTCGCGGCGGAGCGCGACCAGGCATCGAGGAGGCACGCCACAGAGCTGCTCGCTAGCGAGCGGCAGGTGGTTTCTCGGGAGGAGGCGGCCAGCAAACAGGAGGAGGCCGTGCGGTCTGCCTAGGCGGACCTGTCCCGCCAGAACGCTGAGCTCGAGCGCGGCCGTGCCGACGTCCTCCGCCGGGAGGAGCAGGTCACGCTGCTTGAGACCGACATCGACATAACGTCGCTGGCGCTTGACGCCTGAGAGCAGCAGATCGCGCGGCGGGAGGCGGATGCCGACTTGGCATCGTGAGCACTCACCACCTGGGAGGAGCCGGTCGCCAAGCGGGAGGGCGACCTGGCTGCCCAAGAGCAGGCCGTCAAGGCCCGGGTCGAGCAGCTGGAGCGAGCCCAGACCGATCTTGTCGCCCAACACCGGGAGGTCCCGACCGTGAGAGGCATCCCTATCAGCGCCGCCGACGGCACCAGCCTCGAGGCCCGGTTGAAGAACGTCGAGGACGAGCTCGAGATCGTCCTCTCAGAGCGGACGAATGTGAAGCTGATGATGTGGGACATCCTTCAGCAGGCACGGGACTTCGTGGAGGTAGCTGGGCTTGGGCGCGTGTTCGTGGGTGACCAGTCGCTGGATAAGGAGTCGATAGGCCACATTGCCCTTGGGTTCGCAGAGATATCCCGGTGCCTCGAGGCCCTTCCTGCCGTTGTCCAGGAGCTGGCGACCCGGGAGGGGCGTGCACTGGCCCAAGGAGTGACCGAGCACGTTCTCGCCTGCTATCGCAGCCGAAACCCTGTCTTCCCGCTGGAGCCAGCCCGACAGGGCATGGTTGAGGCGGAGGAAGCCGCCGCCCGGGAAGCTGTCCGCGACGTCGCCACCGAGGTGGCGGCGTGTTTTGTGCGAGAGCCGGGCCCGAGTAGCGACAGTAGCAGCGACGCGTCCTCTCCTCCACTTGAGCCTGTATATAGTTAGTGTTTTTTTTTGTTTTTTGGAATGTTGTAGATATGGAAGTGATCCCCTTCTGAACGGTTCCTTTTAATATAATAGAAACCACTCTTGGGATCGAAACTCCGCTGTGTACTTGTTCTTTATGTTGTTTGCTTTTGCTTGATGTCCCGAGAGGCACTGGCCGGGTCGGGCCCAACAATCTTCCCCCGAGAAGTTAGGTTGCCCCAAACACTCATCGTTCGAGTAGTGGGACATTCCGAGCGTCCAGCCCCCGAGCCCTCGCGAGTCCGCAGCAGTTGAGTCAAAGAGACACATATACGAACTTCTTTGCTCGGGAGACAAATCCACCTAGCACGGTGCACGCCACGTCCAGTGAATGCTTTTCACCCTACGACCTCTCAAACAAATAGACCGGAGATGCGTGCCGGCGGAAACACGACCAAGAGTCTCCACGGTTTGGTGGTGTCCAGGGTAGGACTGACCAGGCCGAGCACCGACAGCCCGCCACTGAGGTCTAGGCGGTCCCGACTACTCATGCTCGAGCGGTAGAATTACCCGAGAACCACAGAGGCTCGGTGGTGCTCGGGGTAATGCCAAGCCAGCCGGGCACCACAGCCACCATAAAGGATCTAGGTCAGCCATCGCCGCCTGTACGGTACACCGACTACTGTCTATTTTTGTCGTTCCGGAAAAGCGAGCACGTGGGCCGGGTTTTGCGCGCGAGGAGATCATCTCGCCGAACATATTAGCATGCGAGGGTCCCGAGGATAACTCGGGAACAATAGTTTGTTCCGTATATATGAAAGGAAATTCATATAACTTTAGTGACTCACCAGGTAGGTGTCTGCCTTCCGGTCGACTGGTCCGGGAAAGGGTAGATGCCCTGGGCTCGGGGCGCACGAGAACTTGGGTTCCCTTGTGTAGAGCGCCTAAGCCCCCAGGACGTCCTTTTAGCACCCGAGTACTGGAAACCCGGTAATAGAACCTGTGGCCTAGGCGGTCCTGACCTCTCATGTCCGAGCGGTAGGATTTCCCGAGGACCCCAGAGGCTCGAGCAGCGCCCCGGGCACGAAGGCCCTTGTAGTCGGGCTGCTTGGTTCTCGAGCATTGATTTGTATGCTTAAAAAATAGGCAAAGATTCTTTGCTTGGTGCGCTTTGTTAGTGCGGTACTCATTATAGACTGCTCTCGTTTTTTATCAAAGATCTTTCAAATACCCGGACCGGCGAAGTATACAGACAGAGGTATAACCAAGAGGTCCATTAGTTCGGTGGTGCCTAGGGTAGGACTGATCAGGCCGAGCACCGACAGCCCGCTCCGGGGGTCTAGGCGGTCCGACCACTCATGTTCGAGCGGTAGGATTACCCGAGAACCCCAGAGGCTCGGTAGTGCTCGGGGTACTGCCATGCAGCCGGGCACCACAGCCTACCACAACAAACTTATGTCAGCAGTCACTGCCTGTGTGCATACCGACCGGGATCCATTTTTATCAACGAAAAAAATGAGAGAGCGTGTTTTTCTCGTACAAATTGAGCATCTCACTAAAAAGATTAAACATATGGATTCCAGAGGAAAAACTCGGAAACATATGGATTCCTCCAGGTGCTCGATGTCATCGCGTCTTAGTTGTTCCGGTTCGCCTTCTGAGTCAGCATTCACCCGAGGGGAACCGAGTGTGAGCTCGAAGGGGAGGACCGCCTTAGCACCGTAGACGAGGAAGAAAGGCGTCTCCCCAGTGGCCCCACTTGGTATGGTCCGGTTGGTCCACAACATAGCAGGCAGCTCGTCGATCCACCATTTCCCATGTTGTCGGAGGGTGAACTCCTATCGCAGGGATCCTGAGGGACCCCTTCGAGACGACGACTGGGTTGGTCAGCCACTCCGGGTGGAGGACCTCTCGGATCAAGCCGACGTCGAGGAGCTTGCTGACTTGCTCCCGGATGAACTCCTGGCGCTCGGGCGCCTACCGCCGGATCTTCTACCTCACCGGTCGTGCATCCGGGCGCACGACAAGGTGGTGCTCGATCACCTCCCTAGGGATCCCGGGCATATCGGACGGCTGCCATGTAAACACGTCGATGTTAGCCTGGAGGAAGGCAACGAGCGCGCTTTCCTATTTGTCGCCCAGGTCACCACCGATTCGGGTGACCTGGGACGAGTCTTTGCCCACCACGACCTCCTTCGTGGGGATGGAGGCGTCGACGGCGAGTCGTGGTTTGGATGAAGAGGGTCCCGGGTACCCTGGGTGTCCTTCGACCTCAGCCCGAGCAGAGACCAAGGCCGAGTATAGCTGCTCGACGTAGGAGACGGCGCTGCCGATCTCGGCGGGCACGAAGATGGGGCCCGCAGGGCCCGGCATCTTGACCGTGATGTAGGCGTAGTGCGTCACCACCATGAACTGAGCGAGCGCCGGGCGCCCGAGGATTACGTTGTAGGGGAGAGGGACTTCTGCGACATCGAAGACGATGTTCTCCATCCGGAAGTTGTCCCAGCTCCCGAATGTGATGGGCAGCTCGACTTGCCCGAGGGGTAATGTGTGCCCCGGTGTCACCCCATAGAAAGGGAGGGACGGCTTTAGGCGCCTTGAAGGCACCTTCAGCTTCTTGAATGCCTCCTGAGACAAGAGATTTAGGCCTGCACCACCGTCAATCAGCACCCGGCTGACCTTCACATTGCAGATGGAGGGGGACACTACCAGAGGTAGTCGCCCCACCTCTGCAGTACTCACGGGGTGGTCCGCCAAACTAAAGGTGATCAGGGTCTCCGACCACTTTAGAGGCCTTGCGGCCACAGCGCCCTCACGCAGCATTGTCTTGACTCAGCGGCGAGAGGAGGGCATGTAAGGGCCTCCATCGATGAAAGCAACGGTGTGCTCGGGCTCTTGGAACCCGAGCTCTTGGTTTTCGGGGGCGGCCTTGTCGTCGCCACCCCTGCGGCGCTCTTCGTGCTCCTTCTGACGCCGCTCGATGAGGCCTTTGACCGACCGGCACTCAGTGAGGCCGTGCCAGTCAGTCTGATGGATTTCACACCACTTTCCCGGTTCAAGCCTCGCGGGAGCGGGCTTCTTATCGATAGCCGCCCGGCGTGCTGGCCTGCGGGCAGGGCCCTCCGTCGGCACTACAGGGGCAGCGTCGCGCTTCTTTCTCCTTTTCTTTTCCCACTTGTCAGAGCGGGAAGGACCTGCCTTGTTGGTAGCGGGTTGCTCAGGGCACGGGACGTGCCGCGCCCGAGCCTCCGCCGCCTTGGCGCACTTGTCGGCCAACGCGAAGAGCTCCGCGGTGGTTTCGGCCTCATGTGTACCTAGCTTTTCAAGCATCCGCTCGTCGCGGACGCCTTGCCGGAATGCGATGATGATGACATGGGGGGTAATCCGCAGGATGGTGTTGCGGACTTGGCTAAAATGCTGTATGAAGTGCCTCAGCGTCTCTCCCTCTTGCTACTTGACGGCATGGAGGTCGCACTTCAAGCCGGGGCGTGTGAACGTGCCCTGAAAATTAGCCACAAATTGGTGGCACAGATCATCCCAGGAGCTAATAGATCCTGGGGGTAAGTTCATAAGCCAAGAGTGGGCAAAGCCCCTCAAGGCTACGTGAAAGTAGTTGGCCATAACCTTTTCATTTTCGATCGCCGCTTGGACGGCGGTGGTGTAGATCTGGAGGAACTCGACGGGGTCGATGGACCCATCGTACTTCTCCATAGATCTGGACGAAGCCGCCGCCCGGGCAGCTGTCCGCGACGTCGCCACCGAGGTGGCAGAATTTCTTGTGCCGGAGCCGAGCCCGAGCAGTGACAGTAGCAGCGACACATGTCCTCCACCTTAGCCTGTAAAAATTTTGGGGTTTTATTTTTTGACTGTTGTAAATATGGGAGTGATGTCCTCTTGAATGGTTCCTTTCAATGTAATAGAAGCCATCTTTCGAATCAAACTCCGTTCTTTGCTTGTTCTTGATGTTGTTTGTTCTTCCTTGATGTCCCGAGAGGCACTGGCCGAGAAGTTAGGTTGCCCTGACCACTCATGTTTGAGCAGCGGGACCACCCGAGCATCGAGACTCTGAGCCCTCGCGAGCGCGCGGCTGCTGAGTCAAAGAGACATAGACAGACACAAACTTCTTTGCTTGGGAAACAAGTTCACCAGGCACAGTACACGCCGCAACCAGTGAACGCTTTTCGCCCTACGACCTCTCAAACAAATAGACCGGAGACGCGCGCGGGCGGAAATGCAACCAAGAGTCCCCACGATTTCGTGGTGTCCGGGGTAGGACTGACCAGACCGAGCACCGACAGCCCGCCCCCGGGGTCTAGGCGGTCCCGACCACTCATGTTCGAGCGGAAGGATTACCCGAGAACCCCAGAGGCTCGGTAGTACCCGGGGTACTACCAAGCCAGCCGGGCACTACTGTCACCGTGAGGGACCTAGGTCAGCCATCGTTGCCTGTGCGATTCACCGACTACGGTTTGCCTTTGTCGTTCCGGAAAAGCGAACACGAGGGCAGGGTTTTGCGCGCAAGGAGACTGCCTCGTCGAATAGATTAGCATACGAGGGCCCCGAGGAAAACTCGAGGACAATAGGTTATTGCGTATGTATGAAAGGAAATTCATATGACTTTAGTAACTCACCGAGCAGGTGTCAACCTTCCGTCCGGCCAGGCCAGGAAGGAGTAGGTTTCCTGAGCTCAGGGTGCCCGGGAACATGGGTTCCCTTGTGCAGAGCGCTTGAGCCCTCAGGACGTCCTTTTAGCACCCGAGCACTGCAAACCTGGTAATGGAACCAGGGGCTAGGCGGTCCCAACCACTCATGTTCGAGTGGTAGGAATACCCGAGGACCTCGGAGGCTCGAGCAGCGCCCTGGGCATTGAGGCCCTTGTGGTCGGGCTGCTTGGTTCTCGAGCATTTATCTATAAACTTAAAAATAGGCAAAGATCCTTTGCTCGGTGCGCTCTGTCAGTGTGGTACTCATTATAGACTGCTCTCGTTTTTGACCCGAGATCTCTCGAATGCCCAGACCGGCGAAGTGTACAGACAGAGACATGACCAAGAGGTCCAATGGTTCGGTGGTGCCCGGGGTAGGACTGACCAGGCCGAGCACCAACAGCCCACCCCTGGGGTCTAGGCGGTCCCGACTACTCATGTTCGAGCAGTAAGATTACCCGAGAACCCCAGAGGCTTGGTAGTGCTCGGGGTATTGCCGTGCAACCGGGCACCACAGCCTACCACAACAGACTTAAGTCAGCAGTCGCTGCTTGCGCGCATACCGACCTGGATCCATTTTTATCAGCGGGAAAAATGAGAGAGCGTGTTTTTCTCGCACAAATTGAGCATCTCACCAAGCAGATTAAACATATGGATTCCAGAGGAAAAACTTAGAATAAGAGTAATATGAGCGTATATTGACGATTTATACATAAGTGACGAAAATAAGTAGCAAGTGCTAACTTACATGGTTGGTGGTAGCCCCGGCCAATTTGGGCAGGGGGAAAGCCCTTGTCTTGGTTGGCCCGAGCACAAACATGCCCACCTATGAATAAAACTTACGTAGATGCTCGATGTTCCACGCGTTTGGAAGAGGTTGCCCGTCCTCTGTGGCCAGCCAAAACGAGCCTTGCCGCGAGGCACCGGTAACGATGAAGGGGCCTTCCCACATGGGGGAGAGTTTATTCTTTCCTTCGCGCGTCTGGGTGTGTCGGAGAACTAGATCCCCAACCTCGAGTAACCGGGCCCGGACGTGGCGCTGATGGTAGCGCCTCAGGCTCTACTGATATCTGGTGGCTCGGACGGTGGCTCGTCGCCGACGCTTCTCCATGAGCTCGACGTCCTCGTGTCTTTGTTGTTCCTGTTCGCCTTTTGAGTCAACATTCACTCGAGAGGAGCTGAGTGTGAGCTCGAAGGGGAGGACCGCCTCAGCGCTGTAGATGAGTAAGAAAGGCGTCTCCCCAGTAGCCCGGCTTGGTATGGTCTGGTTGGCCCACAACATAGCAGGCAGCTCGTCGATCCACCCTTTCCCATGCTTTGCTAGCACGTTGTAGGTCCGGGTTTTGAGCCCCTTCAGTATCTCGGTATTTGCATGCTCGACTTGCCCATTGCTACGGTGATGAGCAACAGAGGCAAAGCAGATCTTGATCCCGAGATCCTCGCAGTATTCCCTGAACAGAGCTGGTGAACTGGGTGCCATTATCGGTGATGATCTCGTTTGGGACGCCGAAGCGACTTGTGATATCGCAGATAAATTGGATTGTCGTGTTCTTGGTAACCTTGGCGAATGGGACTGCCTCCGGCCACTTAGTGAACTTGTCGATGGCGACGTAGAGGTACTCATAGCCCCCGATTGCTAGGGGGAATGGACCCAAGATGTCCAGCCCCCAGACTGCGAAGGGCCAAGACAGGGGTATGGTGTGAAGAACCTGAGCTGGCTGGTGAATCTACTTTGCGTGGAATTGGCACGCCCTGCAGCACCGAACCAACTCGGAAGCGTCCTGGAGGGCTGTAGGCCAGTAGAAACCTTACCGAAAGGCCTTCCCGACCAGCGTGCGGAACGATGCATGGCCACTGCACTCGCCCTCGTGGATCTTAGTGAGGAGCTCACTGCCTTCTGCACTGGTGATGTATTTCAGGAGGACACCGTTTGTGCCGCGCCGGTAGAGATCCCCATCTACAATGGCATAGCATTTGGACTACCGTGCAATCCTCTCTGCAGAGGCATCATCCCCGGGAAGGATGTTTTCTTTCAAGTACCCTCGGATCTCGTCGATACACAAGGATTCTTGAGAACTACCGGCCAGCGCTGCGCGCTCGCCAAGCGGCGGCACCCTGACGGGACCTCCCATTGAGGGTGCGACCTGGGTTCCCCCAACTAGGCTTGAGGGTTCCCCTTCATCTTGGTCGGCAGGCAGGACGGATGGCCGTGTGAGCCTTTCTTCAAAGGTTCCAGCCGGGACGAGCGCCAGGGCGGAGGCCAGGCGGGAGAGGTCATCGGCCAGAGCGTTGTCGCGACGAGGTATATGCCGCAGCTCCAGACCGTCGAAGTGACGCTCCAGCCTCCTGACTTCCGCTACGTACGCCGCCATCTGCAGATCTACGCACTGGTATTCCTTGGATACTTGGTTGACCACCAGTTGGGAGTCACCCTTCACAAGCAGCGGCCGGATCTCGAGACCCACCGCTGCTCGGAGTCCAGCGATGAGGCCCTCGTATTCCGCCATATTGTTTGTCACTCGGAAATGCAGTTGCACAACTGTCGGTGAATCAGGCCCCGAATCCCAAGGCGCGGCTAGCATTCTGCCACGTGGCGCCTTCCCGCGGGGTTCATCTCCGCGAGGTACGAAAAGATTAAGTCCTGGGAGAGGGCGCTCGGGGCCATGAACAGTGGTACCCGAGTACCCGGGTTCCCTGATGATCTGCGAAGACTAAGTGACTGGGAAGAGCGTGCTCGGGGTCATGAACAGTGGCCCCCGAGCACCCAAGTCCCCCGACGACCAGAAAAGCCGAGTACCGGGAAGGGTGTGCTCGGGACTGCGAACAGTGGCCCCCGAGCACCTGAGTACCCCGAGGACCCAAGGAAGGTAGTTCCGGGAGAGAGTGCTCGGGGCTGCGAACAGTGGCCCCCGAGCACTCGGTTCCTCGAGGATCCGAACAGTCAATTTCGGGAGAGAGTGCTCGGAGCCGTGAACAGTGGCCCCCGAGCACTCGGTTCCCCGAGGAGCAAGAGAGGGCGTTTCTGGGAGAGAGTGCTCGGGGAGGTGAACAGTGACCCCCGAGCACTCGGCTCCCTGATGGCCCAAGGAGTCGCCCGTCGGTGGCCCCCACAGAGGTCCAGCGGTGAGGTGTCAGCCTGTGAAAGGCCCGATGCCGCATTTAAGAGCGCGCGTGGCCTGACACCTCCAACTGCTCCTGCCACGCTCGGTGTCAGTCCCTGCCACATTCTGGCAGAAGGGCGTGCGGACATTTAATGCACGGGTCCCATCCCGTGTCATCCGGTTCGCCTCGGGATAGCTTCGCAAGGCCCGAGGGGCCCCGTTTGTCGCCCTGCTGTGGCAGGCGTACAAGACAGAACGGGCACGCCGGGCCGCTCTGTGGCTGCCCGGTGGGCCCTCTCCACGGTGCTCGTTGCCAGCGCCATTATGGCGACCGAAGATCGGGCGGGGGCGCGTTTTCAACCCCCCGTCACTTCGCGCAGAGGCCATGATGACTCCCTTTCCATTTATGGTGCCTTGGAACTCGTGCCCTCCCTTTCGGGGCACGCTACCGCCGGCGGGTATTTAAGGCAGCTGGCAGGCACGGATAAAGACAAGTTGAAGCAATCGAAGGTGAATCTCAGTGAACCAAGAACAGAGAAGAACATCTTCGTACAAGCATAGAAGCTGAGACCACCAAGAACAAGGAACCCGAGGCTCTAGGATAGACAGATATTCTTGTAACTAGCAAACTTTCCTGAGAGACATTCTCAGGGCATTTATAGCATCCACACAGGAGTAGGGTATTACGCTCAGTGCGGTCCGAACCTGTCTAAAAATCCCTCCAGTGCATTTACTGCGTTCTACATTAGATCATTCCACTCCACCTGCCATTTCATTTATATCCATTTATTTCTCCAGCAAACATATTCAGAATCATCCCCCCGGCCAAATCTCAAAAGGGGTCCCTCATGATCCATGCGATAGGAGTTAACCCTCCGACAGCTGCCGCGCCAGGTAGGGAGGGTTGCATACCTAAATTTGTTTGTTTGTTTTCTCCTGCAGAAAAAATGGCTCGTGGCCATCGTCTCCGGCGCACCAGCTCCAGCTCCAGTGAGGAAATGGAGCCCCTCGCGCAGGAGGCCCCAGTAGCTGCTGCTTCCCAGCAGCAGCCACGGTCCGCACGAACGGCGTTCCCCTCTCAGGGTGACCATGGCGCTGGGCCCAACAAGGCCGCCGCCGCCGTCACTGGCGCACCGTCTAACCCTCAGCAGGTGGCAGAAACTCCTGCCGCCAGATCCACGTCTGGACAGCGCCGGGCGCCGTTGCGGCGTAGGCTCGCCTTCGGCGAGGCCAGTCCTGGAAGTGCGCTGCTTGCGGCGCAAGCTCTCCTCAGGCACTCGCCAGTCCAGGCGGTGGGGGAAACCCCAGAAGGCCACTGGCTCCAAGAGGTGGCCGCCTTGGTCGGCATGGCTCACCGCCAAGTGCTGGCCGAGAGTTCTCGCGCTACCTCCCACCGCGGCGCAGCTAAGACCGGCCCATCGTCAGGTGGTGGTCACACTGGTCAGGGGGCCTCCAAGCGGAGTGCCACCCCTCTGGCCACTACCGGAGCTCAAGACCTCCGCTTGCACCTCAACGAGCGGAGGGCCGTTGAAGACGCACGCGTTACCCTCGAGCGCCAGCGGGAGACCCGGCATGAGACCGAGGACCAGGCCTCCTCCTTGCCGGCCCATGACCATCGAGGCTCCCCGACTCGCTGGCGTTCACCGCCCAAGGGCGCCGCCCGTGCAGCAGGGTACGACACAGGCTGCCGTGCCTTCACCAGCGAGCTCCGCCGGGTCAAATGGCCCACCAAGTTCCGGCCAGAACTGCCGGAGAAGTACGACGGGTCCATCGACCCCGTCGAGTTCCTCCAAATCTACACCACTGCTGTCCAAGCGGCTAGCGGTGGTGAAAAGGTGATGGCCAACTATTTCCATGTTGCCTTAAGGGGCTCTACCCGCTCTTGGCTTATCAACTTACCCCCAGGATCCATCGGCTCCTGGGATGATCTCTGCCACCAGATTGTAGATACAACCGCGGGGTGCGATCTTTTATGTTTCTTAGATGCAAACTCTGGTTATCACCAAATTCGCATGGTCATAGAGGATGAAGAAAAAACTTCTTTTACCACTCCGGTGGGGACTTATTGCTATGTATCGATGCCGTTCGGTTTGCGCAACGCTGGGTCGTCTTTCCAGCGCGCTGTACGCATCACCCTTGACTTGCAGGTTGGCCGCAACAACGAGGCCTACATCGACGATCTCGTGGTCAAATCCCGGGACCGCGCCACCCTGCTTGAAGATCTAGCCGAGACTTTCAACAGTCTCCGCACTACCCGCTTGAAGCTCAATCCTGAGAAGTGCGTCTTCGGGGTTCCTGCGGGCAAGCTCCTCGGTTTCTTGGTCTCTAGCCGAGGAATCGAGGCCAACCCAGAGAAGATTTGGGCCATCGAGCAGATGCGACCCCCGGCTCGACTCAAGGAAGTTCAGCACCTCGCCGACTGCATGGCGGCCCTCGGGCGCTTCATCTCGAAGCTCGGGGAGCGAGGACTCCTCCTCTTCAAACTCCTAAAGAAGACCGGTCACTTCGACTGGACGCCGGAGGCCGAGCAGGCCTTCCGCGACTTGAAGAAATACCTCACCTCGCCGCTCGTACTGGTGGCCCTCGCCAAGGGCGAGCCACTACTGCTCTACGTCTCGGCCACTCCTCAGGTCGTGAGCATAGTACTGGCGGTGGAGCACGATGAGTGCTCGGGGCAAGGTGCTG
Source organism: Phragmites australis (assembly GCF_958298935.1). Classification (NCBI taxonomy): domain Eukaryota; kingdom Viridiplantae; phylum Streptophyta; class Magnoliopsida; order Poales; family Poaceae; genus Phragmites; species Phragmites australis. The sequence goes on along the minus strand of NC_084923.1, from coordinate 46,951,326 downwards.
GGTCCCAGCTCCCGGCCGCCCCCGAGCAGGGGGTCGAGCCTGAGCACTTGGCTCCCCCCGAGCAGGGGGTCGAGCCCGAGCACTTGGCTCCTCCTGACCAGGGAGTCGAGCCCGAACACTCGGCCAGCCCCGACCACGCCGCCGAGTGCGGCCCGAACCTGTCTAAAAATCCCTCCAGTGCATTTACTGCGTTCTGCATTAGATCATTGCACTTCACCTGCCATTGCATTCATATCCATTTATTTCTCTAGCAAACATATTCAGAATCATCCCCCGGGCCGAATCTCAAAAAGGGGTCCCTCAGGATCCCTGCGATAGGAGTTAACCCTCCGACAGGTTGAAAATGCGCCCTTCGGCCGGTCCCATCGCCCATTACATCCCAACTTTAGCAGGTGCAGGGGGACCCACCGGGCAGCTGCTGAATATCCCCGCGTGCCTGTCCGGTCAAAGCAGATCTGACACGGTCTGATGCGGCAGGGGGGCAGGCGATAAGCCTTGAGCCCAGTGACGATATCTCCAAGCTGTTTCCTTCATGGACCCCGCAAGGTGACGTGCGATAGGACCTGTCGCATTAAATGTCCCCACGCCTCCTGCCAAGCGGTGACAGGGACTGACGTACTCAGTACGACAGGCGTGGGGGGGAGTGGTTGGATGTGACAGGCCACGCTCCTTCTTAAATGCAGCATCAGGCCTCCCACCGATTGACACCTCACCGTGGAGCCCGTGCGGGGTCCACCGGCAAGGGGCTTCTCAAGTCCTCGGGGAACTACGGGAGCCGGGGGTCAACTGTTCATGGCCTCGAGCATCCCTCCCGGAACTGGCTCTTCTCGGGTCCTCGGAGAACTACGGGTGCCCAGGGGCCAACTGTTCATGGCCCCGAGCATCCCTCCCGGAACTGGCTCTTCTCGGGTCCTCGAGGAACTACGGGTGCCCGGGGGCTAACTGTTCATGGCCCCGAGCACCCCTCCCGGAACTGGCTCTTCTCGGCCCTCGAGGAGGTGGTCCCCGAGGGGTGGCGCCACGTGGCATTCTGCTGTCCCGGCCTCGAGACTCGGAACCCCTGGTTCCCGTGTCACCGACAGGACTAAAACCAGAAATACTAATAGGCCGGGATATCACACAATTCATAGTAGCATTGTTCATCGTGGTACCATTAGTGCTAAGTGCTATCATTCTCGAGGAAATGGCTCTACAACTGATCGTACCCCTGCTATATCGGGAGTTTTTTTTTTGAGAGAGAATGCTATATCAGGAGCACGGTTCAAAAAACCGACGGTAACCGCTCAAAAACCACGAAAACCGACCTTCTCGATCCGATCCGGTTTCATAAACCGAATGGTAACCGAATTTGAATTAAAAAAATTAAAAATTAAAAAAATTAAAAATTAAAAAAATTAAAAATTAAAAAAATTAAAAATTAAAAAAATTAAAAATTAAAAAAATTAAAAATTAAAAAAATTAAAAATTAAAAAAATTAAAAAAAAATGAAAAATAACTAGACACAATTCTAAGAACTTCTGTGAAAAAATAATTCAAAAATAATGTCGTTTGCATCATATTCTATAGGGATAAAGTTTGAAAAAATATAAAAAAATTGAAGCGTGCGGCTCAGTTATTAACTCATGTTAAGGAAAAGTGTAACATGCAAACACATATTTTTCTTGTGTAAAATGTATTTTAAGAGAATCTTTAAAATTGATTTCACTTTATTTAGAGTTTTATTAATTTCTCTATGATTTTTACAAAGTTCACAAGCATAAAGTGAATATGTTAAGAAACAGCACTGTAATTAACTTTTTCATGTCTACTATTATTTTTCCTACGTAAATAATAATATAAATAAGCTAATGAAAGTGGTTTCACTAATTTTTAAGGTGTGATGGGTCAGTTATGAATTAATCTAGTCGCAACATATTTATACAATCATGCATGTTACAATAACTAATTCACGAGTTCATATATTTTTAAAAGATATAGGATCATGTAAGAAGACTAAAAAAATTAGTTTCATGATTTTTGGATTATCAAAGAGTAAACTATGCATTTAACTTGGTTTAACAAATACAATTTCTCACAGAAAATTTTGAACTTTTTTATAAATATAAATACTTTTATCATGTAGATCTTGTTACAAGGAAACTAACAAAATTTGTTTCACTTGATTTGAAGCTCAGATGAATTAGTTATTCTTGATTTGAAGCTCAGATGAATCAGTTATTCTTGATTTGAAGCTCAGATGAATTAGTTATTGATTTTACAAGATTGAGATAATTTTTGTGGTTTTTTTTAACTTCACTGAAAATCGAGAAAACCGAGCGGTTACCAACAATACGGAAAATTTGAGAAAACCGCTTGATAAATCGCAAAAACCGTTCGGTAACCGGTCCAAAGCGACCGGTTACCGAACGGCTAAAATCGCGATTTTTTTTCTAAATTTCAAATTTTACCAAATGAATTTTGTCCAAATTTTTTTGAATTTTTGACCGGTTACCGCGGTAACCACGAATTTTCGGTTACCGCCGGAGCTCGGTAACCGAGTACCGAGCTCCGGTCGGTAAGGTGAACCTTGATCTGGAGTTGCTAACATAGACTTGTACTTCATGAATCCAGTCCGGGATTTAGTGTTCTTAAATTTAGGTCTCTTTTGAATTGCAGGTTTTTTTTTTTCGAATCCTATGTTTTTCCTATGAAATTGAATGATTTCTAAAAAAAATATTGTATTCCAAAGGATCCCTTATATTTTCAGGAGACCAAAAGATTGCCATGTAAACTTGATGCATTTTCAGTTCTTGATAAAGCTAACCTGGTCTGAGTTTAGTTGACAATAGAATTTGGAGTCATTTGAACCATGTGATTGTAAGGTCCTATGTGCACTCCAGAATAAGAAGAGGGCACGAATTCTTACTTACAGTTCAGATTTCAGTTTCTTAACTGAATAAAACCTCTGTTTTTAGGTCAACTTTCGAGAGATTACCGTACTTCGTTACAGCTACAACATTAGAGTTCCAAGTGGATCAAAATAATCCCAACTTTCTTTCAATTCAGCGCTCGTCTGTTGGCTGCTGCCAACTGCATCCTCTACTGATGCAACTGATCCGGCACTATGGCAAGGTTCAGTCAAGGTTCGGCTTACCGACCAGAGCTTGGTTACCGAGCTCCGAGTTACCGCGGTTACCGGACGAAAATTCAAAAAAAATTGAACAAAATTTATTTAGCAAAATTTGAATTTTAGAGAAAAAATCGTAATTTTGCCCGCTCCGGTTACCGAGCGATTTTTGCGATTTATCGAGAGGTTTCTCGAATTTTTCATATTATCGGTAATCACTCGGTTTTGTCGGTAACGGCTCGATTTTCTCGATTTATCGGGCGATTTTCTCGATTTTTAGTGAAGTTCAACAAAAAATCCAAAAATTATCTCAATCTTGTAAAATCAATAACTAATTCATCTGAGCTTCAAATGAAGTGAAACAAATTTTTTGGTTTCCTTGTAACATGATCTACATGATAAAAGTATTTATACTCATAAAAAAGTTCAAAATTTTCTGTGAGAAAATGTATTTGTTAAACCAAGTTAAATGCATAGTTTAATCTTTGCTAATCCAAAAATCATGAAACTAATTTTGTTAGTCTTCTTATATGATCCTATGTCTTTTAAAAATACATGAACTCATGAATTAGTTATTGTAACATGCAGGATTGTGTAAATATATTGCGACTAGATTAATTCATAACTGACTCATCACACCTCAAAAATTAGTGAAACCACTTTTATTAGTTTATTTATACTATTATTTACATAGAAAAAATAATAGTAGACATGAAAATTTTAATTACAGTGTTGTTTCTTAACATATTCACTTTATGCTTCTGAACTTTGTAAAAATCATAGAGAAATTAATAAAACTCTAAATAAAGTAAAATCAATTTTAAAGATCCTCTTAAGATATGTTCTACACAAGAAAAATATGTGTTTGCATGTTAAATTTTTCCTTAACATGAGTTAATAACTGAGTCGCACGCTTCAATTTTTTTTATTTTTTTTCAAACTTCCTCCCTATAGAATATGATGCAAACTACATTATTTTTGGAAAAAAAAATCACATAAGGTCTTAGAATTGTGTCTAGTTTTTTAAAATATTTTTTGAATTTTTTTTGAATTTTTTTATTTTTTCGAATTTTTTAAATTCAAATTCGGTTGCCGTTCGGTTTCTGAAACCGAGTCGGACCGAGATGGCCGGTTATCGCGATTTTTGCTCGGTTACCGTCGGTTTTTTAACCCTAGGTTCAGTACCATTCCACCATTCTAGCATTTTTGCAGCAGGGAAAAAAAGAGTAATAGACAAACCAGCATCTCTTCCCTAGCTAGAGAGGCAGCAATGCAGCATGAGATGCAGAAAACATCGTGAGCCAGTTACGTATGCAGCAGGTCAGCATCATCTCTGCAAGGCTCCTACACAAAATTACTGATTTCTGAATTTGAGATGATTTCAGGTGGTACCTGACTACCTGATATGTGGTCATCAACACAAGATAACTCTCATCACATAACATTCAGGTCATGCAGGGAAAGAATACTGCAGATGGTGCTTAAATTAATGCTTTTTGCCTTATCAAGGAGAGTAAAAGATGATGCTTTTGTGGTCGAGAGTTCAGCATCAGCGTACTGTTGCCCGATTCCTTCCTTAATGATCCCGCTTCCGCCTGAACACCGTCGTCTATTTATTTCCTCTTTCCCCGTTCCATTTGTGCAGAGCATGCTTTTCTGTGCGCTGCTGCAGCCTAGACTCGCATTTGCCTTCCTTGATCAGTGTCTTCAGGTAAATTAATACGTATCATCTCTGATCCCTTGCGGGTTTTTCTCTACGATCTCAATTCGCATGTCTGAACCTAACGAAAGACTTCGCCTTGCTGTTCCAGCGTTGAGCTCCACTTGCCCCCACGTCGTTGCCTTGCCGGCCAGCCATGGTGGTCGGCATCGAGGCGGCACGCTGGGTGATCGGCAAGGCGCTGGGCCCTGCCTCAGGCGGGGTGCTGGAGGCGTGGGCGGCCAGCTCCGAGCTCGGCGCGAACATCCGCGCTCTCAGGATGGAGCTGCTGTACGCGCAGGGCATGCTCAACAAAACCCGTGGCCGCGGCCGGGAGGAGATCCAGAACCCTGCCCTGGCGGAGCTGCTGCAAGAGCTCCGGGACCTGGCGTACAGCGCTGACGACGCGCTGGACGAGGTCGACTACTTCCGCATCCAGGACGAGCTCGACGGCACGTACCATGCCGCCGGGGAGCATGCAGGGGGTTGCCTCCGCAACCACGCCCTCAATGCTCGACATACCGCCAAAGACATTGGCAAAATGCTTGGGTTCTCCTCGCACTCGCGCTCTGCTAGCCGTGGTGACGGTGACGAGCCAAATGAAGATATGAGAGTCTGCTGTGGAGCTTGGCCATATCGTGGGCAAAGATCTCCTGACAACGAGCAAGAAGAAGATGCAAGCCGTCGCGTCCTGTGTGGAGTTTCTTGGCCATGTGGCGGGCAAAGCACTCGTGAGACCAACTCCTCGTCCTCGCAGCCGCCCCCCAATCAGGCCGACCAGGAGGAGGCTTACTGCGGATGCATGCAGAAGCTTGCTTCTGGTGCTCGTAACACTATCAACATCGTCGGTAAACACCTTCCTTGCTACTCTGTGTCACCTGTCCAAAATGATGCCAACTCCAACACTGCATCGAGTGGACGGCGATTCCTCTGTTGCGCCCGTCCTAACAAGGCACCACACACAGAACGCGCCATTAAAGCACCGAAACTAAAGTTTAATAGGGTCGAGATGTCTAAGAGGATGAAGGACATAGTAGAACAGCTGAAGCCTGTGTGCGCCAAGGTATCCACAATTCTTAATCTAGAGTTACTGGACTCCAATCGCAGCATTGCCCAATGCATTGCAACGAGCCTACACGCTAAGAAACCAGACCATGCACCCTTGCTTACAGATAAAGTGGCTATGAATAGACCAATAACCACATCAGAGCTTATAGAGCCTAAACTTTATGGGAGGGATGTTGTAACAAGTAAGATTATTGATGACATTATTAAGGGTCAATATTGCGACAAGGACCTCACGGTGCTTCCAATTGTTGGTCCAGGGGGCATAGGGAAGACAACTCTAACACAATACATATATAAAGAACTTCAGCACCACTTTGAAGAAAAGATTTGGGTGTGCGTGTCTACCACATTCAATGTGTATAGACTTACGCAAGAGATTGTGGCTAACCTAAGAATAGAGAAGAAAAATGGTAGTTCAGAAAAGCTGATTGAAGAAAAATTGAAGTCTAAGAAGTTTTTGTTTGTATTGGATGATATGTGGAGTTGTAGTGATGACGAGTGGAGAAGGTTTTTAGTGCCCTTCACAAAAGGACAAAGCAAAGGGAACATAATTCTAGTTACAACTCGGTTTCCGGTATTAGCTCAAATGGTTAAAAAAAAACAGCTGATCGCCCGTTAGACTTGGAAGGTTTAGACCCTGAAGCATTTAAGGATTTATTCTTAGCTTGTGTCTTTGGTGACAAGCAATCAATAAATGATCATAGTGGGTTACTTGATATTGGAGACAACATAGTGGAAAAACTAAAGGGATCCCCTCTCACGGCAAAAACTGTTGGAAGATTATTGAGAAAACACCTTGATTTGGATCATTGGACTAGAGTTCTTGAAAGTAAGGAGTGGGAATTACAAAATGGTGAACATGATATTATGCCGGCATTGAAGCTTAGTTATGACTACCTCCCTTTCCATCTGCAACAATGTTTTAGCTATTGTGCTTTGTTTCCTGAAGATTACAAATTTAAGACAGAAGAGCTAATTCATTTGTGGATAGGTCTGGATGTTTTGCATTCACATGGGGAAAATAAAAGGATCGAAGACATTGGACTAAGCCATTTGACAGAATTGGTTAATTATGGATTTTTTAGGAAACAAGAAGAAGATGAATGCGCTTGTTATGTTATTCATGATCTACTACATGAATTAGCACTAAAAGTCTCATCACATGAATGCCTTAGCATATACAGTTATAATGTGAGATCTGCACAAATCCCACCATCGATCCGTCACTTGTCTATCAACATAGATGACACAAGTGTCAAGGATAGAATGACTTTTGATACATGCACGAAGGATCTTAGTACATTACACAAAAGATTGAAAGTTCAAAACCTACGCTCTTTGATGTTATTTGGGGTACACCAAGGTAGCTTTGTGAAGACTTTTGATGGTTTGTTCAAGGAAGCAAAAGCCCTTCGTGTTGTTTTTCTGGAAGATTTCTTGCACAGCTTTTCAGAACTTGTCCATCTTCGCTACCTTCGGATTAAGGGGGGTCGAGATACAAGAATATTGCCCAACATCATTTCAAGATTTTATCACCTAAGGGTCCTAGATATACATGCATACTATGATTTATGGGCTCCAACAAGATATATGACCAACCTTGTAAAGTTGCGTCATTTTCTTGTTCTAGATAGTAGAATACACTCGAGCATTCTTGATGTAGGTAAATTAAAATCATTACAAGAGCTAAGAAGATTTGTGGTCAAAAAAGAAAGTGAAGGTTTTGAATTGGGCCAGATAGGACATTTGGCAGAGCTTTGCGGATCATTGAGCATTGATAATCTTGAAAAGGTTGAAAGAAAGGAAGAAGCAGATGAAGCAAAATTGATTCAGAAAACCCACTTACGCGAGTTAATATTACATTGGGATAGTCGCCGATCTAACAAGTATTCTGCACAAGAAGAACATGTTCTTGAAAGCCTTAAGCCAAGTAGCAATCTTGTAAAGCTATGTATTAGCGGGCATGGGGGCGCTAGTTGCCCTTCATGGCTTAGTGCAAACCTCTCAGTTAAAAATTTGGAATTTCTTCGGCTACACGGTGTGTCTTGGAAAAATCTTCCACCTCTAGAAGAGTTGTGGTTGGTGGATGAACATGGTGAAGAGTGTCAGAGCTATATACAAGGACAAAGCTTCAAAAATTTGAAAAGGCTAGAACTAGTTGATATACCAAAATTGAAAAAATGGGTTGGAAATGGCCCTTGTGAGCTGTTCTCTCACTTGAAAGTGTTGATCATTAAAAATTGCCCTGAACTCATGGAGTTGCCGTTCTCACATCATGCCGGATGTGAACCAGAGCATGAGGCTAACATGACTTGGTTTCCTAAACTCGAAGAGCTCAACATTGAAGATTGTCCAAAACTTTCATCATTACCTTGTATTCCTTGGTCTAACACTACTTGCTCTGCTGAGATTGCACGAGTTGGTTCAGGTTTTGAGCGGCTGGCTTATCAAAAAAATTATAGTACTGAACATCGTTTGGAAATTCAGGGAAAGGGAGATGTAGATAGTGTTTTCTGGACGGTGTTAGCCTTTCATAACCTATCAAAACTAGAAAGTTTGAAAGTGACGAGATGCCCTCCTCTATTACTGGATCACCTCCAAATGCTATCATGCCTTAAGTACCTCCGGATAGATGATTCGGGTGATGCCTTTTGTTTGGCGGAAGGTGATGGTCGTGTTAGATATGAATTTCCAGTTGAAGACGTCTGGATTCAGAAGTGTGGTGCTAGCGGGGAGGGATTGACACGTCTGTTGTCTTACTGTCCGAAGCTCCAAGGCTTCAACGTGATCGAGTGTGAAAAGTTAACAAGGTTAGGCGTCATGGAGCAGCAGAAGAAGACGGAAGCACCCGCACGACCGCCGTCATCTTCAATTGACGAAGTGGAGGAGGCACAAATTGGACAGCACCAGCAGCAGCAAGACGAAAGAAGAGAGGAGGAAATATCACCAGCAGTAGCAACGACAACAGGACTGCTACTGTTGCCTCCCCAACTTCAGAGTTTGTACATTTCCGAATGCCCAAATCTGGTCCTCTGCCCCGATTCACTCGAGGACGACAAAGACACAGGACGAACTGGAGATGGAGGGAGGAGGGCTCCAAGGTCTGAGCTCCCTCCGTTCATTGAGGATATTCAATTGCCCCAGGCTCCTCTCCTCCTATTTGTCGTCACTAGCGCATCAACCTGTGCGATTGCACAGGCTAGAAATTTAGCATACAACTGAATTTTAGATATTTGTGTTAATAATAATTGTATGCTAAGATACATCAGCTATTTATATTTAAATATTAGAATATAAAATATAAATGTAATTTTTATTCATAATATTGAAATCATATTTATTATTTGTGAATAGATCTAATTTATAATTTTCATTTTATGTGTTATGCAAATTGATTTTTATTTGTTTCTTGATTTTTTGAAATTATTATTATTTTTAATATTGTCACCGTATCTCATATTATTTTTTTGAGATACATTATAAATTCTTTGATATTACTTTTATGTGATAATCCGTAATATGTTTGCGTTTTGTTGTTTTAATTTTGTAATATCTGATTACACGTATATTTAATTGGTATATTTTAATTGATTTGGAAAAGTGTGTTTATTGCTAACGTAACTGCGTTGGAGTTTGCTAACGTAACCTTGTTGGACAAAGGATATCTATAAAAAAAGAAGAAGGAAAGATCAGGAAGGAAGTAGTCTTAGAGTTGGACTCTGATTTGTTTTTTAATCTTTTGTTTCTTCTGGTTGTTGATCTATGGTTACAGTTAGTCAATCAATCAATTCAATGATCGGATGTTTTGCTTTTTTATGGGAATTTCTAGGATTTTTCTAAGATCTATGGTTACACCAAAAGGAGCCTCCAATTAGTATAAGATAAGATCCTCCTCTTCTTGTTATCCCTTCCCGAACTCCCTGGAATGCCTCTCTCTTAATGGCGTGGTGGGCACGAAGATGCTGCCGCCTCTCTCAAACCTCACCTCTCTCACAAGTTTATCCATATGGGAATGTGGGGATTTAAGAGGCGACGGATTGTTGCCTCTCCTTACTCAAGGGCACCTCACCGAATTAACGGTCCGCGAATCCCCCACATTCTTCGCTGGTTCCGAGCCCTCACGGCTGCATGAACAAGAGCTTCCATCCCGTTCCTCCAAACTGCAGGAGCTCGATACGGATGACGTCGCAGGAGTCCTTGCTGCGCCCATCTGTATCTTGCTCTCTTCCTCACTCACCAGATTGGACTTCGTTGGGGTCCAAGAGGTGGAGCGCTTCACAAAGGAGCAAGAGGAGGCCCTTCAGCTCTTCACCTCCCTCCAGGAGATCGGATTTTGGTCTTGCGACAAGCTGCAGTGCCTCCCTGCAGGGCTGCATAGACTTCGCAACCTCAAGAGATTAGATATCAGCAACTGCCGAGCCATCCGATCGCTGCCCAAGGACGGCCTCCCAAGTTCACTGCAAGAATTAGAAATTAGGAACTGCCGAGCCATCCGGTCTCTGCCCAAGGTCACTGCTAGAATTGGATGTCCGTCATAGCCAAAGCGAGGAGCTAAAAAGGCAGTGCCGCAAATTTATAGGAACCATTCCAATAGTCTACACTTGACTAACCAAGGTAACAAACACTTGTCTGATTGTACTCCTCCATAGTTCCTACCCACCAATTTCCCTTGCTTTCCCTAACCTCTTTACTGCCATAGTCATTCTCGTTTTGTTTGTTTCGTGGCAATAACTATTTCATCTGAATAACCCATTTGTTTTGACCTACTCTGTAGGGCTCTTATTCGAATTGTACATTCTTCTAGCATCGTAGGATTCTCTCTATATCCATGTGTGGTTCTGAGTTGTCAAGCATGAACGTCTCAGCATGTACCTTCTGCCCTGTACATAAAACTGGTTAGTATATGCAAAATCACCCCATAGTCCTATACACTATTTAGAAGTTCAGCCTGTTGCTTGTTTTTTTGGTTATTTATGCACTTTCCCCTTAGTTACAGTTTTTTTTTTTTTAATTCTGTGCGATAACACTTATATTGTTTTCTATCAGGTGAAGGTCTTTAACATACTCCTGTGTTCCTGGTCTGCATCTCGGATGAGTTACTTAAATGCGGATGCTCCTGAATGATTTGTTTTCTGGTCAAAGGTTGCTCTCTTAGGAAATCCAGTTCAGCAATCAATGATTTTAGTCTTCTCATGTTTCTTGGATCTGATAAAATATGATTTTAGTCTTCTAGACAAAGTAAAGCCCACATGTTTAAAAAGTATGCTCTGTTTTTTTTGGAACATTTTGAGTGCATTGCACTTGCACACGATTTTGTGTATACCCATTTAAAATTTTAAAAGAATATATTCTGTATGACTCTTTTTTTTTCACTTGTCTATGGATCATTGTCTTCGTGCATCGTAACTCATTTTCCCACAATCCAGTAATCCAGTCAAAATTATTGGCAGAGGTTCGTTTTAATACTCAAGTTAGTTAGCAGTTTAGTAACGCTTCTCAGCTTGTAAAACCTGCTCTACTAAAAAAAGCTTGTAAAACCTGCTTCAACTACTTCTAAGTTGCCTTGAGGTACTTCTGCAGAAAATATTGTATCCTTGTGCTTTTTACTCTGAGACTTCTTGTTAGTTCTGAACTCTGATATTCTCATTTCTGTTCTCAACATAGGACTAACTTGTTGCTCCAATGTGGTGATTTATATGCTGCTTGGCTGCACTCATCAATTTGCTTAACTAATTGAGTATCATGAACCTTATAACAGTATGTGTTCCTCACTACTTGCAGGCATTCAAATTTTGATTAGACAGAGACTGGAGCTTGCACTGACATTGTCATGTTACTATTTGTTTTGCAGATAATCTCTGTTGGAGCCACTTGTTAACCAAAATAATATACGGTACTTGGATCAGACTATAATGTAAGGTAATTGCTTTTTGCTTCACCCCCAATCTCGTGAGCACCCTGTCATTTTTTATATATACCATATTTTACAAGTGTTGCTTAACATGAACACTGCTTATTTTATTCTAAAGTGCAAAGCTAGTCTTTAAGCTGTGTATTATTCTACCCTTGTTGAGTTCTTTCTCAAACCACACTGTTGTGCACTTCAGGGATTCGAGTTGTATCTTGCTGCTGTTAGATATTCTTCATCAAAGGTAATTGTACTAAGATTTATTGTTTTTGTTTAATCTTTGTGAAAATGTTAATGATGTCGGAACTGTTTCTGCTATTTTGGGCATTCAGATATCAAAACAAAGATTATTGACGCCTTTGAGGCTTCAATAGTGATGCAACATAAGCATATGTTTATTATGAAGGTATGCTTTTTTTTTAAAAAAATGGCTGAAAGATGTTGAAGTAAGTTTTCTGGAAAAGGCAAGCTGTTCCTTTTCTGCTAATGGAAAACCTTGTTTCATGCTGCTAGGAATCTACGGCAACAAGCTAACAACACAAGGATACATGCACGCCTATGTAACAATTAAAGATGAAAGTTCAAAACCAGCTTCTCAAGTTTGCTATGTCTTGGTATCAGATTACTAATAAGGAGTGCACTGTTTTGTTCTGGTCAGCCAACACTAGATCAGAAAGTCACATCTGCGAATGTGTGCAAATACTGCTAACTTGTGCTGCAACTGTAAGTGCCTCACTCTCGCTGAACTTCTCTCTGTTAGGTACACATTATAGGCAGCTGCCCTATAAGTTAAAATTTTACTTCATTTTTGTAGATTGTCTCCTTTGATGCCTCATGTGGCCATGGAGCATATATTGGCAAAAGCTATGGTTGATTCAGGCAACATTCTGCCATGCAAAAAATGTAAGTATTGCTCAGTGCATGCAACTTCATCTGCTCCAACTTCCAAGTGATCATGTATAGAATAGTTCTTGAACCATATGGTACATAATGTCTCGAGTCTCCTACTCTCATTAGACCTCAATGTCTTGGCTCTTGCCTACAGACCCCTTTGCCATTGATATCTGCAGTAAACCATGAGCACCTTCAGGCTTCACCTTATATTGGTTCACATCTTCCAGAAATTTTTGTACGTACAATCCTTGTTACCTTCATATGAAAAACCCAATCTGTTTTTTTATGAGAGTACTGTGAAATGTTTACTTTCGTGAAGTGGTGAACACTTACATCTTTTCTTTATATTTTGCCTGTAGAAATAATGTGAAAGGTACTGGCAAGAATCCTTTGACGTATTTAGATCACATCAAGTTGATTCAAGTTCTTGAGACATCGGGTTATAAAGGGTTTCATGTCAGACCATCTCAAGCGATGCAAATGTCAGTCACAGACTCGTGCTGCTGCTCAGTAAGTTACTGAAATGGCCTGAAACTTTCCATACTATAGCGTGCATATGTGAATAGGGCTACCTTGGTAAAATAAGTGTGCTATCATGTACATGCCTTTTAAGATTATAAAGTACATGCACAAGTGCGCACACCGTGCATGGTATTGTGCCCTGGTATTGGGTATGATTTGCATTCTAAACAATGAACTGTATTTAGGTTACTGCAAGTTTTGAACTGAGTGGAACATTCCAAGGCACAAGTCAGCAACCTAAAGTATTTTTTTTAGCTATAAGAAGACCATTATACCATGTATTTTTGTCACTTTCCGATAGCATACATGGAAATTCGCTTAATTAAGATCGTTATTTTATTTCTATAATGCAGACTGCAGTAAACATTGGTGGGAGAAAAAAAGAGATAATTCCTTAAGTTTTTTGTTCGCTAGCTAAGGCAGTTTGTCCTAAAACATCACAATATATCATTTTCTCAAGCTCCTAAGGTAGCACTACAAATATAATTTCATTTTTCTTATTTTAACCCTGAATTATGTGTTTACTCCCTATTTTGTTATTGCTGCCCATTTTAATATTAGAGATGAGCCAAAGTCGTGGTTTATGCTTCTTTCCAAAATATTCTAAAAATATATATTTCCCATAACAGAGTGCGGTGTTTGTTCTGATCAGGCAACATGAATTATATGCTTTTTAACTGCACAAGTTCAAGCTCACCTAACTCATTTTCTTCTTCTATTTTTTTAGGAAAGAAAGCTCGCTTAACTAGTTGCTATTGATAACAGTAAGAACCTCATTATTGTCAATCTTCCATTTCAGTTACATGCAGTGTAGGCAGCTAATGTGAAAACTGAAAAGCTCCAAAGTTTCTTTAGTATTGTAGATCATCTCCTTGGAAGCTGCCAACACAAGATTAAATACTACTGTTCAGTGTTCACTGGATACTTCATATGCTCCTGTGTCTCCTCTGGCTGCATCCTCTGCACACTCGGGGCCTACTCGCCCTTTGATCTAGCTGCTGATTGGAAGTTGTTGTCCATCTGTCCAACCTGCCATCTTAAGCAGCCTTGAACGAAATGCCACTTAAGATTGCACTCGTCTCATTAGAGTTGCCACATGTATCTCCTGAATGTCGTTCTTGTACACACTTATCCTGACTTGCATGAGAGGTGAGTATTATAATTTGATCAGGTCCTGTTCTGATGCTAAATGTTATTTTCACCTTGAGAAATACTGATAATTTTTTTCTACAACTTTATTGGTATCCTGGCTAGCAGGAATTGTGTCCAGGCGTCTTGCCAAGATCTCAATGGTCTTCTCAAGATATCACTTCTGCTCATATAGCTTGAAGTTGGACAAGGTTTCTTGCATCTGTCAGGTTTCTTGCCAGGATGGCAGTACCATTGTAGGCTGAATTATCCAGATTCCAGAGAATGAGAGAAAGCATTGCTCCCAATAAGATCCAAGCAGGGACACCACAACTTCAACTCTTCAGGCATCCCTCGAAAGCTCAAAAGCATGATCATGCTCTGTAGGCAAGGAATGCTCATTCTCAAAAACTGCGGCTCGAGACGAAACTCGTCTTTTGAAGTTTCCTTGCACACCAATTGCCAAGGATACAAAAATATGACCATTAATACTGTATTTGGAGAGTAGCTTTAGTTCCTTGACAATATAGTTCTGGGAAATCCTCTATTATCGAAGCGGTTTTCTGTAGTATGTCCTCTGTGTGTGTATCTGTAGAGTAGCTTCTGATACTTGCCATCGTTTTCTTCGTCCGACGTGGCTTCAGAATGTTGTGGCGACTGCCCTTGCTCGGCGTTCTGAGCTGAACTTGCAGCTGTATGATTCAGGGGCATTTTGATGCTTAACATGTAAGCTGGTAAAGTTGGATAAAACGTCCTCGCTGAAGCAACCAACAAGACGGGGAGGCACGCAGTCAAAATTCACAAGTACACCTGCCATCGCCTTTAGTAGCAACAGAAACGTCTCGACAATAGGCTTGCCTCACATATGTGGATGATTTTTTTGCAAGCTAGATCATCCTCTACACTACTAATTTTTTTCAGAATTTTTTATAATTATTTTAATAGTGTTTTGAATTTTGAGAATAATAGAATATAATTTTTATTTTTATTTTTATTTTTTAACCTGTCATCTATTGAAAATATGACATGTTTATTTTTTTTAATCTATCGCCGGTTAGATAAGAGACAGTAACTTATTTTTGTAAAAAAAATAAATGGACGTAATTTTTTATTTTCGAAATATAAAAATAAAAAAGCTCTTACATATTTGGACCTAACATAAACCTAGTTAGTTTGGGTTTTCACTGGGCTTTAAGAAAGCCTATGACTAGTCGAAACCATACTTTGTCCCTTCCCTGACCATCAACGACTATGGCTTTACCGGAGCTTGCCGGCGGCGACGGCAGCTACGATTTCCACCTCCACTACATCTCCGCCACCTCCCGGGACTCTTCTGCGGCCGCCGACACCGACACCGCCTCCGATGGTTCATACGATGCGTTTGTTGATTTGAGCACCTTTTCGCCGTGAAGGTGAAGAGGGTGTGCGATGTGTGCGAGGACGCGAAGGATGTGATGGTGGCGCGGGCGTTCCCGGTGATGAGCGCCGCGCCGACACAGCAAGCTCCCCCATCAGCGTGCTTCTTCTTGAATGTCGTGCTTCGGTTCTCTGATGTGATCTCCAATAACCGTTGCCTCGTGATCTCCTTATGATTCGTGTTCGGTATCGCCCATTTTAGTCGGATTTGTCTGATGCTTGGTCAATTAAGTCTTGAACAGTTATATAGGGTGTTTGTTTTAATGGATCAATCCATCATATGAATTTTGGCGGGATGACAACATTCCTCATATTTTCACGAATTAAGTTCCTATGAGGAAAGAAATAAGGTGGTGATGGATCAACTCATCCCACTCCTCAAACCAAACAAGTGAGCTAGGTTCGAAATTAGAATCGGATGATCCCAACTTATTACTCAAACCAAACAGCCTAGTTCTTCAGAAACTTGTGATGTGACGACGCCCGGGGGACGCGGTGACTACGGCGCCGGAGGCCGGGTGGCGTGTTAATGGGTTTGCTTGTCCTCCACTGTAACTGCTAAGAACGCTCGTCTCGTTCTGGACTTCGTCAGGCTCCTAAGAACGCTCTTGATTCAGAAGCTTCAGGGTACTGAGTCTGACTGCGCTCTCATGTGTAGATGGAAGTGGTGGAATCCCAACCACCACATGGTCTTCCAGATTTGATCAACCCCACTTGTTTAGTTTCGAGGTTTCTAATGGTCAGAATTCAGAAGCACACTGAACATTTGTCGTCACCTTCGTCTCTCTGCTCAAAACTGAAGACACTGGAGGTGAGTAACAAGTAACAGCAGAACACTCCTCGATTCTCTGACAAACTCTAGTCACATTGCACAACTACATTTCCCTATACATTTCATCATGTTTTGAACCTGCACATGTCACTGTATAGGCACTTTCTCCCGGGACCAAAGCATTTTTGTGTTCTGCATAACAAGTATGTTTCATAAGGTACACCAGAAAAATCAGAAAGCACCAAAATGAGTATCAGAAAGTGAGTTTCATTCAACTATTGCTCCATTAAAAAAAGAAAAGCAAAAGAACGTGTGGCCTGTACAGTGCAGAATTTACTTGGAATACATTTCAACTAGCTTCCTCAGATTGTCAAAGACACCTGTGAATAGTTTCAGTTCCAATAGTAAACTTGGCCCTATTTGGCGGGGATTCTGGATTCGGTTTCTCTCGTCTAGGAACCAATTCATCAGGGCCTTTGTTCATCCTGGGCATCATCATACATCATTGCTAAGTGCTGACCGGCTGGAGAAATGGCCCTGAACAGTGTCCTTCATCTTGCTTGTGTTGTACCAGGAGTTAGTTGTACGTCTTGATAAAATCCAGTAAATCCAGTGTTCTTGGATTTATCTGAATCGGACAAAATGAGAGTAACTGCTTTGATACTACTCCATGCTTTTTCGATGACATTTTGTCATTCAGCGAGCATCTGATGACTTATTGTCCGGCGGTGCTACATTTTCCCATGTCAAAACGTAATCAACAGAGCAGGTTTGGATGCAGAAAACCAGTAAGATGTACTGCAAATTTTTATGCTCTTTCTGGTAATCTTAATGAGCTCATCAGCACTGCATCCAGCCTAGGAACGACAATGATAGTCGAGGCGATGGTTTCAAATCTAACTGTACATTGTAATCCATTGTAGCTGGAAGTTCCCACTTCTGGTAGACTATCATTACTGTAGTTGGATTTTATGATTTGCAATCGAAAACTTCAAGACATGCTTCAGATTCTAATCTTATATCTGCTTGCAACAGTAATCACAATCAAACCCTCACCAATGAAAAGCATAACTAGTAATTGCTGGTCTAACTGGAAGAGCAAGCAGGGTGTGACGCCGCAAGAGAGGAGCCCAACAACATAAGAACCATGGTTGCCCGCGGTCTCACCGTCTCTGAGATTCAGGCCCACGAGATCACTTAATTAAATTTTCCCTGTGACTGTGAGGCTGCACCCATTTCCTCCGTTGAGTATTGCAGCCACTTAATTAAATTTTCCCTGTGACTGTGAGGCTGCACCCATTTCCTCCGTTGAGTATTGCAGCCACGCGTGCGAGGCTTCAGAATGCACTTGCAGACACACGGCCTTGATTCAAAATTCGCGGCACTTGTGAGGCCGTCCGATTGGCGTCTTTGCCCCGTTATACTCCGCTTGAATTGCAGTGCAGTTTTCCTCGGCTGGCATCTCCTGGGGTTGGCTGTGTGAATGATGTGGCCCCTCGGAGAAGGAGTAGCTCAAAGAACTGTTGCCTTCATCGTCTTCTCGATCTGGAGTCAACGCCTCCGCCATCGACTGGGCTGATCAGCCCCTCAGCACGACGAGGAGCCAACGGGCAGAGGCCATCTCGAATTCTCGATCTCGGTATCCTACGCCACCGTAGTGTGCTGCGGTTGGCGACGTGCCCGGCAGAGGGCGCGCGGCAGTAGCTGCTAGCTGCCACACACCAATTAGCCCGACGCGAAGGTTGGAGGAGGCACGCGCAGGCTCGCTTCCTGTCCGTGCTGTGGCGACCGTTGTGACGAAGACTTAACACTATCCGTGCTTTCCGCCACACTAAATTTTGTGGGAGGGGATCGAGACAACTAGAATTATAGATATCATTATTGGAGGCGACCGTTGTGACAAAAGACTTGACTATTCTTCTAATTGTCGGTCGGGTATGGGGAAAACAATGCTAGCACAACATATTTATAAGGAAGTTAAAAAATACTTCGACTTGAGGATTTGGGTATGTGTATCTGTCAACTTCAGTGTGCCTAGATTGTTAAAGGAGATTATAGAGTCTATCCCTGAAGTAAAATATGAGGGGGGAAAATAGTGCCCTAGAGAAGTTGATTGAACAAAAATTAAAATCCAAGCGGTTTCTGCTTGTCCTGATATGTGGGATTATGGTAATAGTGACGAATGGGATAAGCTGTTAGCACCACTAAAAAATGGGCAAATCAAGGGTAACATAGTTCTCGTCACGAGTCGGTCTCCATTCTCCAGCACTAGCACAAATGATTAAAACAACAAATACCACAATAGAACTGGAAGGTTTACGTGAACAAGCATTTTGGGAGTTATTCCAAGCATGTGTGTTCGACGGTGACCACGATAGTGGGGTCCACGTCATCGTATATCGGCCAGAGGGATTAAAATTTTGCAAAAAATTTAGTAAAATTTTATGAATTTTGAGAATTTTTTGGAGAACGAAATATCTAATTCTGAATTTTTTTAAGATCAATAGAGCATATGATGAAAAATAATTTAGATTTAAACGAAATTTTAAGAAATTTGTAGGAACGAGAATGTCGACTAGAGGGGCTGAATAGACACCTCTATTTATAAGCCTAGGAAATTTATCCCTTAAGTTTACTAGCTTTTTCCTAAAATACCCCTCTTTTGTAGTGCACTTCTACCTATCATCGAGGGCATTTTGATCTATTTTCTTCTTCATTCATTGGACGGCCGCGGCACCTTCACGACTTAGCTTCACGATGGTGCCACATACTCCTCCAATCCTCCCACGGTTTTGAGGCCAAACCGCGAAACCGTCTGCACGCTTCTCAAAGCGTGACTCACCGCCTTGCTTACACCTTAAGCAAGCGCTTCGATATCGACGCGTGTATTCTGTCATGAGATCCTGACCGCCGGCAAGTCTCTCCCGCTCCTGATCCCTCGGGCCACCTTGTCACTTGCACCGATATTCCCTTCGCTTGACTTTGTCAACACGTCGTCTCCATCCGCCTTCAATGCTTTGCTTGACCTCCACGTATTCAGCTAGGATCACCCTTGACTCCACCCGACCTCCTTGATCGTCTGGCACCAAGCACTCCGCTTGGCCCCGATCATCCCGCCATTGACCGCCAAGTTGCATACATCACCTGCACACCATGAAACAAGTAAACACATATCTCCAACTCCAATTCCAATTAGTCCATAATCATTATGCTCAAATGAAATATCAAATCAATTCAAATCACATCAAAGCTCATGCAAAACTGAAGATCATCAAACCAAATAAATGACAATGTCAATCACTCATCACAAGGCCGTGGCACGACGGGCCGGCACGGCACGGCCTGTTTAACTATTCATATTTTTTAATATTTTATATAATTTATTTAGATCTAATACCATATAGGATATGTGGTGCAATGATAGTGTGTTTGACTCCCAAGTAGAAGGTCGGGTGTTCGATTCCGAGTGAAAGCAAGTTTTTGTGATTTTTTTTAATTTTCCGCGGGCTGGCAGGCCAAAAAAGTTCATCGGGCCTACCGTGCCTTAAATGGGCCATGCCTGGGATAGAGTCACGGCACGTGGGCCAACACGGCATAACCCGTTTAGCTAACAGGCCTAATTAGGCCGTGCCTCAACGGGAGCGGCCATGGTCAGGTATTTTTCTTCAATTAATAGTTGAAACAGAAATACTATCATTGACAATAGAATAAGGAGTGCTCAAATCATACCACTAACAATGATGACTCACATTGCAACTGATATAACTTAAACTCATATTACGTTACATTACTCATAATGACGACGCATGAACTAGACGGAATGTGATGTGCATTCTACTGTGCTTAATGAAGACTCCATAGGTGCTCCATGAGATCATCACGTAGTTGATGATGCAATGCCCAGTTCCTGATTGCTTGAGTTACTTCTATGTACCAGAGGACAGCTCGGTCTGGATCGCGACCCACTCTTGCTTTCTCGCCCATATAGTCATACACCTCCTCTTGATCGGAGCCTCCCCACTCATCCTCAATTATCATGTTGTCATTATGACACATGCGGTCATAATGTTGTGAAGTGTGCTTTGCTTTCAAATTCTACCTAGACCGCGAATTATGGTGAACCTCGACTACAGGATGCCAAATGTGCGTTCAACATCTTTCCTTGATGATGCTTGCATGGCGGAGAAATGCACGCTCTTGTCCCCCCCTTGGTGCTGAAATTGCTTTCACTATGGTCACCCATTCGGGTTGCATCGCCTAGGTAGTAGCCCGTATCATACGTGTTACCGTCAATGGTATATGACACATACGGAGCAGTCCCATCCGTAAGCCTGCTAAAAATGTTAGAACGGTGCAAAACATTTATGTCATTTAGACTAACGGGAATTCCAAAGAAATCATGCCATATCCATAGATCGTACAACGCAACCGCCTCCAAAACTATGGAAGGTTTGTGTGTATAGCTGGTATATGCACCATGCCATGCTTTCAGGCAACTTTTCCAAACCCTATACATGTAGTTGATGCTCCCCAGCATCCTGGGGAACCCTCTCTGCTCACCAATGGCTAGCAGTCAAGTAGTATCCTCCGTAGTGGGAGCGTGGAGGTACTGATCAGAGAAAAGCAAGATAATAGCTTCCACAAATTTTGTTAGGGCGAGCATCGCTGTGCTCACCCCGATCCGAACATACTCATCCACTGCGTCTGCACAGACTCTGTATGCCAATTGTCGTATGACAGCTATCATCTTTTGGAGGGGGCTTAGGCCCAGCTTCCCAGTGGCATCCCTCTTCTGCCGAAACCATGGGTCATGGTCCTCCATATCAGCAAAAATTCTTATGAACAATGGCCGACTCAACCGAAACCTTAGAGGGTGACCATTCGTTAGTAGTCATCAAAAGCTATACAATGTGTTAGTACTGGAGATGGCTCACCTACGAGGAAACAATGTATGACCATACATTGGGATGTTGGAGAAGTAATCCCGGAATAGCCTAGCAGCACCTTCCTGGTGCTCATGGTCTAGGACCGCATGTCCAAGACCGGAGCCATGGTGACGCGTGCGACCTTGGGTAGCAAGTTCTTCCTCCTCAATGGTGATCAACATCATCAATTCGTCCTCATCGTCGCTCGAGTCCGACGAGAACGAAATGAACGGATCTTCGAATGTGAACGAGCTCATTGTGTAAATGTGCAATGCGGAGGCAATTGAGCCTCTCTACTTAGGCAGACGCCCTCTTTATAGTCACGACAGTCTTCTCAAGCAAGCAACACGCGTCTGGCTTCTCATGCAATTGAACATGCATGTTCTTCCTAGCTTTCACGGTGACCACGAAGCTAGTAGGGAATGGGGAAGGGAATTAAAGACCGTTTACGTATAAAATGCATGTACAATATATATGTGTCACGTATTACAACTGTATTGTATGCGTCATGGTAGCTGACGAGGGTTAATCTTTGACAGTGATTCCAGAGTATGTTGGACAGTGGGTGTGTGAACGGCGTTTTGGGAACACAGGGAGTTGATGAGCCGGCGTTCGGTGAAGCATAAGATGAATTCTGTGTGTGATGAACTCTGAGACACGATGAGTTATACAGGTTCGGGCCACCTGGAAGATAATAACCCTACGCCCTGTGTGTTGTGTTTATAGAGAATCTGAGTGGGTTACAGAGGGTGTTCTAGATGATTGCCAGACTTTTTCCCTCTTTCCTTACAAACGGGGTCCTCATCCCTTTATATAGGAGGGAGGAGAACTTACACGTGGGTCCAAACAGAGGACTCCTGCTCATCCTAATATCTAACTCAAGCTATCATTACAGAGGACAAAGCGTGCTCACTTGCCCTGAGGGTTTGATACATCCCCTCGTCGTGCGTCGTAGATCTTTGGCCGTCACGCCGTCTCGTTCAGGTGCTCTGCCTGCCGCTTGTATGTGGAGTTATCAACGTGCCTGACCAGCCTGCTGACACCGTCCCATCCGTTGTGCGACGCCGTGCTGGTCTGCACTGCTCCACCCCATAGCATTTAATGCCACGGGACGGGACACTGCCCTTCTGCACTGTCCATGACTTCATTCGTAGGGGAAGTGTAGCGAAAATGGTCATATTAGAGCATAATTGTGATTTTGGTGATTAATAATAACATAGTCATTGTGACTAACATATTTGTCAAGAATATATGTTAGTAGGTCTCATGGATGCAATACATGAGAAGCCACCGAAGCCGGGACAAAGTTTGGTTTAATTGAAAAAAGTCCTGCGAGAAATAACTACACCGAATGGTCCGGTGCTCCGGGTATTTGCACTCATCGGAGCATCTCTATCAAAGAGGGATAGAGGCATGAAAGCCTCACCGGATAGTCCAGTGATTGATTTGAACACACCATAGAAAATCACCGGAGCATTGTTGATAAATGGGAGAATGCAGTGATCTCATCGGAAGGTCCGGTGCTCTGAAAAGTTGTACACCGGAGCATATTTTCCAGAGAGGGTTGCATTGGCTCGATTGGCTGAGGATAGCGCACCGGATGATCCGGTGATGAAGTGATGTGCACCGGAGAATACACCAGAGTAATTTACACAGGGAAGATGTTGGCTCAGATGGCTATGGTATACTCACCGAAAAGTCCAGTGATGAAGATGGAGTATACATCGGAGTATCCGGTGTTCACAGAGGCTTGAGGGGGGTTCCAACGGCTAGTTTGTGAGAGTGTACTCACCGAATGATCCGTTGTTAGTACTATTATTCTCACCGAATCATCTGATGTTAACAACTTTTTAGAGCCGTTGGGTTAACGGCTAGTGCACGAGTTTGATGCTATAAATACCCCTCCACTTAGTCATTTGAGTGTGCTGGAGTCCTGAGAAGTTCATGTACACCTGAGAAGACATCTAAGCCACCAAAGTGCTTAAAGTGATCATCCAAGGTGATTAAGCAAATATTAGTGAGTGATTAGTGCTTATAGGCCTAGAGAGTGAGTTGCTAAGTGATTGCTGCCTAGAGAGTGAATCAAGGAGTGATCCAACAGTGTACCTCTTGGTACGTCGGCACATTGGAGTCTTGGTGACTCACCGATAAGCTTGTTGACCCTCTGACTTGGTGTAGAACTGTGACAAGATGATTATGTGGGGATGCGAAGACCCTTACCTTTGTGGCCAAAGCTCCGAAGTGATCACGACGGCGAGGAACCGGAAGAGAGGCTAGTAGTGAGACCTTGCCTTGGTGGCTCATCTGGGTGGAAGCCTTGTCTTTGTGGCTTGGTGGCTTAAATGTCGTGATCGGGTGACGACTAGAAGCATATCCTTTGTGGAGCTCTAACGTGGACTAGCGGTGGTATTCATGCCATCGATATCACGAGAAAAAAATCATTGTGCCGAGTTTGCTCTCTCTACCTTATTTACATTTCCGCATTTACTTACTTGCAATTTACCTTCTTAGATAGATTGTAAGTGCTTTGATCGGTAGAGTAGACACACTAGATAAACTTAGAGCGTATTTAGATATAAATTGATATAGATTTATCTTATGTTATTTTTGAAGCTAAAATAGTTTTGAGTATCCTAATTCACCCCTCTCTTAGGACATCACCAATCTCCTACAAAAAGATGCCTAGGAAAGGAAAAAAAATACTTGAGTAGATATCAATAAATGCGTTCAGATGATGTCCCAATGAGGTTAGTCACGTAAGCCTCGTACTGGTCGCGGGACTTCCTACCCTGGTTGTGTGATCGACTAGTTTTTAGTAAATATACATCTTTGGTACTTATATTTCTTAGGGGACCTTTTTTCTAGTACCTCTATACTCTATACTCTATACACCAATAATAGTTATGCGGAAATGATAGAATATTATAAGTTTATTGGAGAAGAGAAAGAGAAAGTGAATATTATTGGAGTGCAGGAATTTAAAAAGAACAAGTGTAAAAAGAGAATATCTTTAGAAAAGAATTTTGGGCTGAAAAAAACTAAATGAAGAAAAACAGTTAGAGGTGATCTAACGCCTCTCGGCCGTCTCCTCACCCATCTTACTTTCCTTGGTTTAATCCTAGCCGTAGAATTTTTTTTTATGGTTTGATTCGTGCCAGCTTAGCTTGATATGACATGCTCATCTGCAGCAACTCTCCTTCGATTGCTTTACAGGGCCTATTTAGTTGTGGGCGAAGCATCCGGTGCACAAGATACAGTCGCAACTTTCATTCGATTGCCCTACAGGCTTATTTGGTCGTGGTCTTGTGAACGATTTTTTTTTTTTTTACGCGAGGATGTGGAGAAGTACGGGGTGCACACGATGCAATCTGTGCATTGTGCGCATGTTGGAGAAACAATATATGCACTTGTCATATTTTTTTTTGCAGATTCACAAGAACTAAGTTTGACGAGTATGTTATCGGAAAAAAACTAAGTTTGATGAGTGCTTGTTAACCAGCCACAATTTAGGCGCGGATACCTTTTTTCAGCCTAGTCAATTTCTTTCGGATATTTTGGATTGGGGATGGCTATTTCGCTCTAGCTGAAAAACCTTGACTTCAGGCCTAAATGCAACCTTGAGGTAGACTAGAGTCGTCAAAAAGGCTTGAGGCTTCCGAGCAACTCGAATTCGACTCACTAATCGCACGATTTTGAGATTGGTTTGTCTAAGATTCGAGCTGGGTTCGAGCATGGCTTAAAGGTTATGAGTCTCTTATTCTATTTAATAATTTGATAATTTATACGTTTGTTTAGAAATAGAGAAAAATATTATAAATTTTAGCTGTTAACGAGACTACTCGAGTCGAGCTCGAGCAGAGTCGAGCTAGCTTATCTGTTAACCAGCAGCTCTAGGCCAAGCCAGCAAACCGCCTGCCTTCTCCCTAGGGATGAAAATGAAAATAGTAAAACTCGGAATTTCGAAGATGTTTTTGAACTTTTTCGATTGGAGAAACCGGAAACGATATTTCGAAAAAATAGAAATGAAAATGATAAAATGATAGCGAAAATGATTTAGACCACTTCCAATCATTTTAGAATTTTCCCCTTTTAGACCAATAATTTCCGACATTAATTTTTGAATTTCTTTGGCTCGGCCCAGACTCCAGGCAACAGGCAAACAACCGCCCAACAGGCTTTAGCTACGTGTAAGGGCCGTATCCCAAGCCATGTTAGGGTCATGCTCCCGCATGAATCAGACGCCCCCGTTACAGAGGTTGCACACGCCTACACACAACACACACTTGCAAATAAGAGGTTTCCCAATATGAGAGGCGAATCAATGAATCATGGAGGAGAAGGGGAGCGGAGGAGGGTTTCGGTGGGCACCATCGAAGAGCATGATGGTCCTGGTGTCAAAGGGCTGGAAGAACTCGACGTCCGTGGCCACCTTCATGGACTCCTCCGCCCGCGCGCTGCCGGCCGCCGCGATAATCTACAACCTCGGTGATTGTCCTCTTCGTGTAGCTTGTGGTTGTTGCGGCAGGAGGTTGTGTCGTCGGTGGAGCGGCAGGGTGAGGGATGGGTAGCAGTAGGAGGAGCACCGCTCGTCAGTTGCCATCGTCCTTGACACGGCTGTGAAGCACTGAGCTACGAACGATGTGCTGCTGCTGCTACCTAGATTCCTGAGTTCTCTAGAGAGGTGGTGATCTGAATCTCCACCACATGAGCCTGGTGCACCTTGTGCTTCGACGTGGTGTGTCCAAGTAGCTCATAAATTGGCCAGAGGGGAAAATAAAAGACTAAAACCTGATTGGAGCGTGAGAGTTTCACTATTCCATCCTAGGTCTCAGCCTCAGCCGGCAGCCACCATAGCCTCAGTCGCAAAATTACGAACTTAACTCCAGTGGTTGTGTAATTGTGCTACCGTAGATAATAGCCTTGGTTCTTGTGCGAATTACAACTGAAAAGTTCATTACATAAAGAGACAGTATGACTGATGTGGGATATACGGGTGGATCCAGCTCCTCTGCACATAAAGAACAAGCAAAGATCCGTCTTTTAACTGAAATCTATCGGACATATTGAGATGACAATTTCAAATGTGCATTGCGATGCTTGGTGATGATTTGGTCTTCAGAACTATTTGAGCTTGCTATGGATGAATTCATAGAGTGAGTAAAATTTAATTTGAATTATTGATTTTCGATCGATAGCGGTGTGTTTTTTTGGATAACACAGTTTTTTATTTTTTTTCTAATTATCGAGTCGTATTCGTTTCGGCATTATTGTTGTCCACCTCGTTTCCAAATAAAAATATAAATTTAAAACTGGTTTAAACCATTTTCTATTCTTTTCATCCCTACTTCTCCCCGACGATTCTTTTCACTGATATTTTCGCGCTGGACCGTCGAAAAAGCGTCGGAGCAACTCGCTGCCACGTTGGTCCAAACCAAATCCAACTCATCTCTCTCTCTAGCCCCCGCACGCATCCTATCCTCCCAGTGCCAGTCCTACACACACTCTCTCTCTCCTCCCCCTCTCCCGCCTCCGACCACCGCACCGGCGAACTCGTCGCTGCACGCCGCCCATGGCCGCAGCGCTCGCGAGCTCGCCCCTCGTCCACCTCACCGCCTCCCGCCTCCGCCTCCTCCTCCCAAGGCACCGGGCCTCCGCTTCCTCGCCGGCATCCACCCCGGGGTGCTCACGGTGGGGCTGCTCGAGAGGCGTATGCTTGGGCTGCTCGAGAGGCGTGTCTTTGGGGTGGAAGCCAACGGTGGAGTTGAGGGCCATTAAGCGGTACGATCGGCTGCGGTGCTTCTCTACGGACGGGGGCGGCGGTGAGGAGGGGGAGAAGCGGGACGAGGAGGAGGCAGCGGCGGGCCCGGCGGAGGCTCAGGTGGGCCCGGCGGAGGAGCTGGGGTCTGAGCGAACCCGATCGGGGAGCTTTTCGTCCTCGTCCTCGTCGTCCGGGGTAAGGTGCTAAGGTGGTTTGCTTAGTTGCTTGTTGATTTGTTAGTGTGAGGGATCGAGCATTTAGATAGCTTATTGGAGTGGGAGAGGTAGCTGTGCGTTGGGTTAGCTTGGGAGCGGGTGCATTCTAGTTGGTGTGAAGTTTCGTGTTGCATTGTGTTAAACATAGTGGTACGTCTCGCTGATTTACTTGCTGGAGTTTTTGATGGAATGAGAAACTAAATTTGTACACATAGAAATGGGATCAAAAGCACATTAAGAATTACTGGTCAGCTGCTCATTGTCGATTTTCAAATGGAATTCTAACATATAGTCCGTAATAGTGGCTACTTAGTCGTATATAGGAAATCTAAAGTGAATAGTGTTACATGCGTATAATGTGTGACAGTCCATAGTAACTCCAGGTTAACCCCTTTTTGGCAAAGTAGGAGGGCTGCCCAAATGAATTGCTACGCACGCGTAGGGAGATCCTGCAAAGGGGCTGGTCTTAAGTGAATTTTGAGCCCTGGTGCAGAGGAATAGGATGGATCCTTGTGGTTACAGTGTTGTGTTAGTATGAGTATAATGGAGTAGTGTTTTCATTTCATATGGCATGTCGGATCCATGTGGTTACAGTGTTGTGTTAGTATGAGTATAGTGAAGTGGTTTTTTCATTTGATATTGTGTGACATTCAGTTGTGACAAATGTGTGGAAGGGAACTACAATGTGCTTGTTCTGGTGGTCAGTGGTCACAGCACAGCGCTAATGTATCGAGTGAAAAATATTATGGCACGTCACGTTGAGTTGTTGGATGAAATTGTACCTAAATGATGAAGTGGCTGTGTCTCTGTTATCTGATCATTATTGGTTTCATTTTTTTTTCTGACTTTGTCTCAATTAAAGCATATATACACATTCATTACAATTGTAGAGCACATCTTTTTTATTACTATTTGTGTGTATACTTCTTTTTCTCAAACATGATCTGCTACATTTTACTTTGATCAGACTCCTGGAATATCAAGCGAGCCACCACTGTTGAATTTTAGTGTTGATAATATCGATACAGTTAAACTGTTGGAACTCCTAGGCCCAGAAAAGGTTGATCCAGCTGATGTCAAGGCAATTAAGGAAAAGCTTTTTGGTTACACAACATTCTGGTTGACAAAAGAAGAACCTTTTGGTGATCTTGAGGAAGGAGTTCTTTTCGTTGGGAATCTCCGTGGGAAGAGGGAGGAAATCTTTGCAAAACTTCAACGACAGCTACGTGAACTTACTGGTGACAAATACAATCTTTTTATGGTGGAGGAGCCCAATTCAGAAGGGGAAGATCCACGTGGGGGACCCCGCGTTAGTTTTGGTTTGCTTAGGAAGGAAGTTTCTGAGCCTGGTCCTACTACCCTATGGCAATACGTCATTTCACTGTTACTTTTCCTTCTCACTATGTTCTCTTGCGTTGAGCTAGGAATCGCATCAAAGGTATATTTATCTTACTCTTCATCTGTTATATGCTACTGCATGTTGATACCCATTAATGCCAAGTTGCTTATACACTTTAGGATTTGTGCAGATTAGCAGTCTTCCACCAGAAATCGTTACATATTTCACTGATCCAAATGCTACTGGACCCCCTCCTGATATGCAACTTCTACTCCCATTTGTGGAATCAGCTTTGCCACTGGCTTATGGCGTCCTGGCTATCCAACTATTTCATGTAATTTTCACCCTAAATATGTTGAACATCTGTTTGTCCATTAGTTTCTGTTCGTCTATTAGTTTTTTTTAACCTATAAAGAAGTTATGTGAACAAGTGCACCTTTTAGATCAGTTCAATGTACTGTGTGCGCTCCAATTTGCTGTTAAAATTCTTTTGGAGTAAGTTGACTTTACAAGTTCTGTTTGTCTTACAGTTTTTTTTGGCTGTCATGCAAAGTTTGGGGCTAGGGGTTAATGAATTGCCTTTATTCAGAATTGGTGTTCAGCTAGTTTTAATGTTTTGGAATCATTGTTGTATAGAGGTATTTATGTAGAAGTTCAAAACCAAATGAGTGTTGTATTGCTTAGTCTTCTCGTTGATTAATTTGAAGCACACTATCAAATCGATCAGCTATGATGTGAATAATTGAAATTTGGCCTCAATCGAGGCAGGCAACGACCAACGATATCTGAGGATCCTTTAATCATATGAATATGTATATGGCTTTTGGAACTGCTTTTTCATGTAACCTCTTCTTTTTGGTGATTGTTTTAACTCTACTTAATATGTCGCCATTCTGTATGCAGGAAGTTGGACACTTTCTGGCAGCATTTCCAAAAAACGTGAAACTGAGCATTCCTTTCTTCATTCCGAACTTCACCCTTGGAACTTTTGGTGCAATTACTCAGGTTAGTGTTTCTTAAAAGAAGTAAACTCGGTTGGTGATTAGAATTTCTATGACATGGATGTGCCTGCTGTTGCCTTCTTATTTGTTGATACTGATCATGCCATGATAGTGCACAGTTGGGCAATATCTTGATGAGGCTGTGTACTTTAATGCTAACTTGATATTGTAGGAGACATATGTCATATGTCTCCTTTTCCAAAATATCTCTGGTTGACTTTATATCTCACTGGACAAATTGATTGAAATGATGCTTACTACTGTCATCATTGGCCAGAGGTACACTTTGTAGTTTAAATGCCAATGTAGCAATTAATTTTTTCTGGCCTTAATAGTTCTGGTTTATGTACATTTCTGACTGTGTGCTGAACATATGACTGATACATGATGCATTTCCCGGATTTTTTCTTATTTTCATTATTTACTCCTGCAGTTCAAGTCCATTCTGCCGGATCGGAAGACAATGTTTGACGTATCAATTGCTGGTCCTGTGGCTGGAGCTGCACTTTCCTTATCAATGTTCTTTGTAGGTTTATTACTCTCCTCAAATCCTGTTGGGGCAAGTGATTTAGTTGAAGTACCAAGCCAGCTATTCCAGGGCTCCTTGTTGCTCGGGCTTATTAGCAGAGCAACACTTGGATACAGGTATCTGATACTTGATGTTTGAACTCGTTCATTTGCAATATAAGCTAGTCATTAGGTTTTTTTTTTCCCGGATCTGCTTGTCATGTCTGCACCTTTTCCTTGAATTACTTGTGTTATTGGAGACCTATAGATTCCATTTCAGAACATATGGAAAGTTTAGCCACTTCCCTTACTTCTCTCTCATTACTAGTTTAAGTCTTTGAGAAGCATAACGGAATAGCTGAAACTCTTACTAGTTTTAAGGGGATCTTTCTTTCGGACTGATTCAAGAGAAATTCAACCAGTCACCAACTTATACATATTTTATGAACAACTGTATGTGATTGGATCGTATGGACCATCAGTGTGGATGGTCAAATAATTGTTCTATTACAACTCCTGTTGGTACAATTTCTGATGCGCACATTAGTCTGACCATGACATGATCGGTGGTATGAGTTGAAATAATCTACTTGGTTGATTCTGTTCCTTCAAAAGTCTGGCAGGAAATTGTTGGTTTCTTATGAAATTATATTTACTTACAGGGCTATGCATGCTGCTACAGTTTCAATCCACCCTCTTGTGATCGCAGGCTGGTGAAGTATCGTTCACTAAACCCTTGAGCCCTTTCAACCAAACGAGTGTTACTTTTCTTATTGTTCCTGCAAATTTTTTAGGTGTGGTTTAACAACTACTGCCTTCAATATGCTTCCTGTTGGATGTCTTGATGGTGGAAGAGCTTTACAGGTAAACATTACTGTAAATTTTGGTGAAATGCAATCAGATAACCACACTGTACCAGATGAACGTATGTGACAATAGAAATAACTTTTAGGTGGTCCTCAGTTGCCCTTGCTAGGCGCCTAACACTGTTTTCTGGTCATGTTTTTCTTTTACCTGTGATGCTGAATTTCTAAGTGATGCAGCTTGCAATGCCATTATGAAACCGAACAAGTGTATGCTAGTGTATTCAAGAGCTCATGACTGAAATATTACTATTTCACTATATTACATATTGTTTTCGTAGTATACTATCAGTGATCAACAAACAGTCTGCTATTATTATGGTCCAGGAGTTTGAACATGTTTGGAATTGCAACTTTATATGCTGTTGGGCCTTTGCAGATGTTTTTCCTGTGCAACGCCATTATAATGTGTCATCTGTCATGATAATCTCTGGTAGTTATTTGGACTGCTAAGTAACTTTGATTATTCATTTCGGAAAGTTCAACTTGACTGCAAGGTTTTGTTACAGTATCATGAAAACAAGTAACACAGTCAAATCTCATCCCAATGTTCCTTAAAAATATTTTGGTGTGTAACTTGACGTTTTTGCAGTACATGTTTTGTCAAGCTCTGTAGGCAATCTCCATTCAACTTTTTGTGCCTAGCCTAGTGGCTTGTAGACTGTAGAGAACTCCATGATTATTTAGCAGAAAAACATTGATCTTCTTCATCAAACAGCGTGTTTTACATCCCCTGATATATTCAACAGGGTGCCTTTGGCAAGGATGCTTTGTTTGGATTTGGCCTCACAACATACTCATTGCTTGGACTTGGAGTGGTAAGCTGGTCCATCTTGCACATCACAATTTCTATTGCAGTCATAGTGCAGTACAGCTTGGTTTCTTACCTCTTTGAGAAGTATGTTCGTCCATGTGCCACGTGAATAACAAGTATGCATGGTTTGTCACTAAGCAATTGGCATTTTAGTTTACGCTGTCCTGCCCATACAATATCTTATTTATCTCAAAACAATGTTTGGTTTTGTACAATGGCAGTAAAGGAAAATGTTGGAGTTGTCTAGAATCAATACAACACTGCTAGGTGGATTGTAAATATCAGAATTTGTCTTTAGTTCATGAAATTAAATAAAGTAAGAAGAGTTATCCGTTCAAAAAAAAGGTAAGAAGAGTTAGTACAGAAGCATGCTTAAATGAGTCATTTGCGTGACTTACATATAGCGTCCTTTCTTCAGATGACATATTGGTTTCACAAAGCCCTTAGGCTGCACTAGCTGAATACCTATTGTTTTTTAAACATTGTGTTGTACAGGAAGTCTTCTTCAGAAGACTTGTGTCTCGCGAGTCTTGCTTAACCTTCTTAGTACATCTGAATTTTGCAAGATGGTATTATTGCTTTATTGTCTTGAGTCTTGACTCGAGCTTCATGTGTCCTATTTATTGTTTGACCTTTGATTCTTCGTTTTCACCCTTGAACATGCTTCACTTCTGTCTTTGCCTCAGTGGTATTACATTCAACTCTAATGTTCTTTCTCCATTTTTGGTTTCGTCTAGCTTGGAGGACCATTGTCTCTTCCTTGGGGCTTATATGTGCTAATATGTCAGGTAAAAATGCAACAAGCTGATGCTTCAGGTATACACAAGTCAAAATTGATGTTTAGAGAAACGCACTAACTTGTCTGGAACTTTTTTTTTTCCCAGAGAACACCTGAAAAACCATGCTTGAACGATGTAAGCGATGTTGGAACTTGGAGGAGGGCAGCCTTGATAGTTTTGGTGTTTCTTGTTGTGTTGACTCTCATCCCATTGTGGGATGAACTTGCGGAGGACCTAGGTGTAGGGCTTGTGACTTCGTTTTGAGGTACACTGGTTACAGGTAGAATTAGGCCATGATGTAACTCAATTTTGTATTGAAATGTAGCCTCAATAGTGGAAGTGTTGTAAAGGCTTGTGACATTACCCGGTTAACTGAAGTGTGAATTTACTCGGTGCAAAGTGTGATGAAATTGCACTGATTGCATTGAGAGCCATTGTTCGAAAACATCGTCTGTAGATGTCACAATGTGCAATTTTGAATAAGATGTACCCCTTCAATAAATTATATGACCAGCAATTGATCAGATCTGCGACCTAGATCTACCCACCTGACTAGTTTTGGTGCAGGTACTGAATTTTACTCTTCGATGGTGAATCCTTGTAACATGAATTTCAAATTGTGTTAGAATTAGAGAATTACAAACATGACTTCCAAAAGTTTTGTCCCAATTTTATAGCAATATGGAATACGTTAGTCTACTGTATAAAACAGTTGATTCTTACCTCGTCTCTTCCTTTACTCTCTTTTCATTTAATAAAAACACTTTTAAACTCAAATAATTTATTCATTTTTGCTATTTACTCTAGTCTTCTAGCCTCACTATATCATTACCGGTTACGGATATATATCTCATTTTATCAATAAAAATAAATGAAAAAAATATGAGGCAAATTAGTGAATTATCTCCATCTTCTTTTTCAAATCTTATTTAAAATCAAACTAGTCATCGCTCTCGACGTATTCATTTAACGATACTTTCATATCACATTTGAATCCATATCATAAATTTACGCTATCATATCTAATATTTATATTTTTATTATAATACATCGCCACTAACTAATCAAAATTGAAACACAAGCAGGTCTATATAGCAGGTTGACCGATCCAACCTGCGCTTGGTCTACCTCCCCAACGGCCAACATCTCCTCCACCCCTCCCCTCCTCCCGTGCTGTACAATTCAGCAGCGCGTAGTTAACTCGCAACCAAATCCCCAATCCCGAACGCCACCACCCGTCCCCTTCCCGACCTCGCCAAGGAGCCTGCCGCTCCAAACCCTAGCCTACTCTGTCCCCCCTCTCCGTCCCCCATGGAGGAGGAGGACGCCGGCCCCGGCGGCGGGGGCGACGCCTCCCCTCCGCACCGCGCCGCGGCGTCGGGCGACCGGGCGCTTCCAGCGCGGGACATGGCTGCGTCGCCGACCGGCTCGCGGTCCGTGACGCAGACGGTGAACGGGTCACACCGGTTCGTGATCCAGGGGTACTCGCTCGCCAAGGGCATGGGCGTGGGGAAGCACATCGCAAGCGAGACCTTCACGGTGGGCGGGTACCAGTGGGCGATCTACTTCTACCCGGACGGGAAGAACCCCGAGGACAACTCCGCCTACGTCTCCGTCTTCATCGCGCTCGCGTCCGAGGGCACCGACGTGCGGGCGCTCTTCGAGCTCACGCTCCTCGACCAGAGCGGCAAGGGCAAGCACAAGGTGCACTCGCATTTCGACCGATCCCTCGAGTCCGGGCCGTACACCCTCAAGTACCGCGGATCCATGTGGTAATAATACGCGAATTCTCTGTCTATCGTCCCGCCTCAAGTAGCCTTCTGTTAAGTAATCAGCTCCACTTAGGTTTAGAGCGAGTGGTCGGACACGTTACAGGGTCTAGTACACCCATCAACTTCCGAATTTATTTGATTTGAAAGCTCCTGGTGGTTGTGGCAAGTTAATTTTGAGTAATTAGACTCCTTTGATAGTATATGCTGGTGTTGTTCAATCATAACTCAGTGCCTGATTTTATTTTATTCGATTCGGGTGTGTTGGTATTGTCCTGGCTTTTTAGTTCGGCGGTGAATTTGACGCATAGGTGATTATATGACATTTTGACTTTGTATCAGTTGTGGGGCCTGCGGTTCTGTTGTGCTATGATCATGCGAATACCTGTGATAATGCGCTAGTTGCCATCTAATGCAGCTCTCACCTTTGTGATGTTATGAATAAGTTAAACTAGTCCTCAATCCATTCAACTGTAATGGCACATTTTACCAAATTAGCCATGCTCGCAGTGTCATTAAGCAAATTTCGTTCTTTGAAGTGGCATTTGCTGGTCTTTGAGTAAAATAGAGCAATTTTTCACAGGAGGAGAAGTTACCGTGTTTCAGATAGACCCATCAGGTGTTTCTGCTCCATGCTAAGGGTATTTATCAATTTGTCGTGCCTAATTATCTAACTGTCCAGAAGTTCTTTGTGGAACATATTATCCGTTGTAGATGTATTTCAGGTTTCTATTTGTTATGGTGTGCAGTGTACTGGACACAGATCTTTTAAGATATTAGCGGGTTTCCTGTATTTGCTCTGAGTGCTTGATTAATTTTCCAAATACAATCTTTTAAAATAATGTGCCAGTTTTGTTTCCACATTTGGTACAATTTATACAGTTTATCAACTTCAGTTATACTCGTTAATCTACTGTAATAACTTGGATTGAATGAACTGATCGATCAAAATCTTTTCTTTAATAACTAGTAACTTTTGGTTAAGGTGGTAGAGACTACAGCATCTGTAACTGTAATCAATATAGATAGATATGGGCTAAAAAATCAATAAAAGGGGAGATCACCAATATTCTGCACTGTCTATATATTAGAATAACTTGAGTGTTGATTTTCCAGGATTTGATACCATGATTTCTCAGTTGCTATTAGGCTTGTATGCTAATTTCATCCCTTTTGTCCACTCATGTATGCCCAACTAATTCATGAAAAATATACACGTATCTCTATTCTTTAGTTGTTGATGAAAATGTGTGTGTGTGTGTTTTTACTTTCTGTATTCGACCAAGTTTGCTCCCCAGAAGTACCCTCATTTTTATCCTGATTTCAACTTTCAGGGGTTACAAAAGGTTTTTCAGGCGTACTGCTCTTGAGACATCAGATTTTCTGAAAGATGATTGCTTGAAGATTAACTGTACTGTGGGTGTTGTTGTATCAACTATGGATTATTCTAGGCCACATTCAATAGAGGTTCCAGAGTCTGACATAGGCTATCATTTTGGAACGCTTTTGGATACTCAGGAAGGTGTAGATGTTATATTTAGTGTAGCAGGAGAGAAGTTTCATGCACATAAGTTGGTGTTGGCTGCCCGATCCTCTTTTTTTAGATCTGAATTCGAACATGAATCGGATGAAAAGAAGAATGAAGCTGATACAAGTAATGAAATCAAAGGGTTTGTCATTGATGACATGGATCCTGAAGTGTTCAAGGTCTGTTTCTATTTATATGTCAGTCCTATCCTCCATTTCACAGTTGAACAAACTGGGAGATTTGTATTCACCGTATGTAAATGTTCTCTTTTGCAGGCCTTGCTTCATTTTATCTACAGGGACAATCTTAGTGATGATGAGTTGTCTGCATCAAGCTCTGACTGCTCTATCTTTGATTCTTTAGCTGGGAAGTTAATGGCCGCAGCAGACAAATATGAGTTGCCAAGGCTAAGATTGTTGTGTGAATCTTACTTGTGCAAGCATATTTCTGTAAAGTCTGTGGCAACTACTCTAGCATTGGCTGATCGGCACCATGCTATGGAGCTTAAATCTGTTTGTCTGAAATTTGCTGCTGAAAACCTTTCAGGTAATAAGACTTATCATGAAAAGCTATTCGGCATTCTCACATTCTATGTAGATATCCACATGGCGACATCTGCTGTAACATTTTGATCTGTACTTTCTAGCTTTACATAATCGCAAATGTGCTCAGCATTACATTATGATTATATTTTGATTCTAGAAATAAAATGAGTTCATTTGTGTTAGATTTTTTTTATGGGCAAGATGACTTCTTGTTTAGACAGTTCCCAGTACGCTGAACTGATTTGTGCTCAGGCAGGGCACAAGGGCTTGCACAATCACGCATGCTCCTCAAATGCCCTCAATGCATTCACATTGTCAAGAAAATCGGCACATATGGTGCATTTGTTATTCTCAGCATAGTTGTAATGTGTGATAAATAGTAATGCTGAGATGCCAAGTCATAATAGTGTGTTTCTGAATTTGGGTCATCTATTGCTTTTATTTTGAGCATTATCTTACTGAGCATCGTGATACTTTCGACTTAAGCTCATAAGGCATCCTAGTAGTTTCATCTTGGGTTCTGCATTACCGATCATAAAATTAGGTACCTTCCATTTTTAATCATTTGTTGCTCAATGGTGCCCAAGTTTGTTGAACTGTATAACATTCCAGATGCCCTTATGTATCTGCAGCTGTGATCCACACTGACGGGTTTGATTACCTCAAAGACAACTGCCCCCCGCTGCAATCGGAGATACTGTGGAGGGTTGCCGGATGCGAGGAGGAATGCAATAGCGGAGGGAAGAGCCAGAGCGTGTGGGGCCAGCTCTCGGATGGTGGTGACACCAGCGGGCGCAGGGTGAGGCCGAGGGTGTGAGACGATATTGCCACCGCGAACACCGACTTGTGTGTGGGAGCTGCTGCTGTGTAAATGGGGACAGATCGCAGGACGTCTATTTGATTTCTGTCAGCACTTTAAATAATAGCATCTGCTTGCATTCTCTCTATGCACTCTTGTACAGTTCCCTTGTTCATAGGTCGTAACCGTTTGGATCAGTTCACGCAAGCTGTTTGGAAATCTCGCGCAAGCACAAAGGCTGGTTACAGGCGTTGTCTCATAAATGGGAAATGAGCAAAGTAACTTCCGATCATAGCATTCTCAACGTCCAAGTACAAGCAGATGGGATAGAATCACTGAAGCAAACGCGAATGACATCGACGGTGGTCTAGAGTAAACAGACTGAATAAAGCTAGTCGCCCACACGAGTTCAGTACAAGCTACACCGAGGAGGCTCCCATGCTTTTGATCAGGCCGAGTGCTACAGCCGACAGCATCTTTCCATTGCAAGAAACAGCACTATGCTTGGGGTTTGCTCAACCAAATGTAGCGACCAGGAATTCCTTGTAAATGCTCATGAACTTGGCCACGAATGCTGCACATGAGTTGCAAAAAAGAGGTGGCAGCAGGTAGATAAGAGTGACTGCTATTGCACTAATCACGCAAATGCAATTATTGAGACATGCACATAATAAAGAAAAGGGCAACCGGAGCATAACTACATCCATTGTTGCTGACAACATCCAGAACAGGAGCTATACATGACTAGGGCAGTTTGGCAATGTACAAGAGCGTTGACATAAAAACAGTATGAAATAATAGCATTTCAGAACAATGGTAACGGTGCCTTGGAGTAAAATGCACACATACTAATAACATTACAGTGTTATATACCCAAAATAATAACAGTTAATAAAAGGGCAAGAGTAGTACCTTCTAGATGAAAAATGGACTTGGACCCAAGACGCATCTTGTGCTCCTGCAAAAAACATGATGCCAGAGGTTAGCAAGCAGATGCATCGGTAGACTGACATCACAAATAAGGAATAGGAATGGTCAAATCATAAGGGCTTGCAAGTTAGAACTACAAGATGGTAAAGACTAGTGCTATGTGAAATCAGCTTAAATAGGTCATATGTATCAAATTTCTGTTTACTCACATAATGTGCAGCCCAATGACAAATTTCATGTTTCAGATCAGCGTCTAACTTCTTCAGCAATTCTGCCAACAACTTCTGCAGTAGTCAAAAGACAAGTTCAGTTTGCACTGGCATGAAAAGACATGGAAGAAGAATGAAATAAAGCAGTGACCGAAGCATTAAATCACCTTCAAGATACTTTCAGGTGGGATACAATTTACAAGTAACTCATAGAATTTCTGACGCACAGCATATAGCCTGAAAAATGTTGATTTTACAGTTCAGAGTCAAGTAAAAGAAAATTCATATAGCACCAACAAACATCACTATGTAACACAGTACAAAATTTCAACATATGTGGAGAGGTCAAACTGTGTTCACTGGAAAAGGGAACTGTCGCAAATCCATATTATGTGCCACGACAAGCGATTTTGTAAATAATAAGGTTGTAAAAGATCTGTGAAGGCAACACACTTGACTGCTTGCTGTTGTCAGTTAAGATTTGAATATTATTCAATTTCAAACATTTTCCTCACAGAGTTGCAGGGCACAAAACAAATCTGCACTGGTTGGAGGCTTGGAAAGCTATCGCTAGAACTTGAAAGGAAAATATAGACCAGCCAATGCACAGATAGGACTGCATGTATGGTCCATCAAAAGAGATGACCAGGGAACAGTATCACACTGTATCGGTACCCGAAAGCACACTAGATGTCAACTTTATCTCATATCACTATATCAGTATCAAAACTATAAGATCCACACCACCAATGTCACACCACCTAGAACTAAAGCAATACTGCAACGGAACCGTTTCGTCAACCTTTCTAATTTAAGACAAAGAATAAAAGCATGCAATAGGAATTATAATGCTTAGAGACTTAAGTTCAACAGAAGTTGGAACCTTTTAGGGCTTTGTTCTGTCAGGATATCAGATGCTATTGCCGACACATACTGCTCCCAGTCAAGAGGAGGTGCTACTTGATTTGATATAAATGGGTATCTGAAAGCAAAAAACAAAATGACAACTGTCAGTGTTGGCAGGAGGTAGAGATTGATATACGTGTGAAATTGGAGGCGCGGCAAATCAGCAAGGGAACTGCATAACAAATAAGCACAAGAGCTTACTGTTGCACTTTGCAAGTCTCAAAAAACAGTATCGCTCGTCTCAAATTACGGTTTGACTGCGCTGCTATCCGAGCAGCAAATCCAGGTGGAAGATGAAGGTTTTCTTTCTTCCCAATGAACTCCAGAACTTGGACGATCTGTGAAATGAGGAAAGGAATTAATAATTTCGTATGCCAGACTGTCCAAATAGACAATTAATATGGGCATTTGGTTGAAAATGTGCTTCAAGAAACCAACGACATCTATTTGCAAACCAAAACCAATAATAAAAAATAGCATATTTTATAGCATAGAAAACTGATGATCAGGGAAGGTCAAATGTACTTTTAAACATCCATATGACATGGTACAAGTCTGCCAACAGCCTAGTCAATGAGACAAAATAACAGGACCAAATGATAATTTAAACACCCATCACCAACCTGATCTTCGCTGGGCGCATTTATTCGCATATTTAAGCAACGGGACCTTACAGCCTCTGTCACCTTTGAGGAGCTACTACAGCATAGGATCAGCCTGCATGATGCACTATACTTCTCCATAGTCCTACGGAGGGAATGCTGGGCTTCTCGTGAGAGCTTGTCAACTTCATTTAAGACAAGGACTGCAAGTTCAAGTGAACCCTGTTAAATTCCTGTTATCAGAAGCTACACTTTCAGCCTAAACAAGATGCATGCTCTATTTGTGTGAGATGCCCATTTTATGCTCTTCAAGGTTTATTAATTTGATGGAAAATCATTTGTTGATAGCTAACAAGCAAATCTACTAGCATACAATAGAGAGAAGTTCTCTATCAAATCATGCATACTACTGAATGTCGAGAAAAGAAAAGGTAGCAGAACTTCCTTTATGAGCAAACCCATAATTAGTAGGAACATAACCACAATAATTTATAGTAAGTGTAAAACACCAACCTTTAAACGCTCTCTTTCCTTTGGCATCAATTGGCCTGTTCTTCGCCATCTCTTTGATGACCTCCTGGACAACATACCTGTCCTGAAACCCGGCATCACTGGGGTTCATCTCCACATGGTGGGCACTTGACAGCATTGCCAACTCTAGCTCAAATGTCCTCGTCCCAGTCTGGAGAAAGGAAATAGCAACTCAAACTCTACATCAATATAGGTATCCAATTCGTCAACTTACGAAATACCGCATAAGTCATAGCACTTTGAAACTAGGAACATTCACATAAAGCAAATATCCCTAAAAAAACATCCAGCTTAAGGTACTTTTCTATCATGGTGTTGTGAATGTCAAGATCATACAAATAGTGAAGGTTTCATAAATGGAATGGGTACCAACAACTGCTTCACACTAACATTGAGAATTATTACTATTGTTGTAGACTGCTTATTCACGAGTTATTCAACACAACATTACAATGTGCAAAAGTAGCAGTTATACGGAAGAACAAAGATGGCCTTTCAGAGAGCTAGGACTCACATCGATCTTCCATGTCTTGTTCTCCAGCTTCACCTGCACCAGTCCCATCAAAACACATAAATCAGCACCAAGAAACCACCTAGAAAAATGTACACAAAAAAGAGGAGACCCCCCAACAATGTTTTTAAAAAATGCACCTTCTCCGCGCCGGCGCCGAACATCTGCTTGATGAGCGCCAGGATTAGGGTTTTCTTCCCGGACCCCGACGGCCCATAGAACAGCAGGTGCGGGCAATCCTGCTCCGACACCTGACCAATCCAAACCAACACGATCAGCACCGCACGAATCAAGCGAAACCCTAGAGTAACCCGGAGACGCTGAGATCGCGGACGCTACTTACGAGCTTCCTGAGGTTCTGCGCGACCTGGTCGTGGACGGTGACCTTGTCTAGGGTCTTCGGCCGGTACTTGTCCACCCACAGCATCTTCCCCCACTCCCTCGACCTGACGCGCCCCGCCGGTAGAGAGAGAGAGAGAGAGAGAGAGAGAGAGAGAGAGAGATTTGGGATTGGATTGGGAGGGGAATGGGGGAGAGTGGCGGGAACCCGGGCGGGAGACTGACGGGGGCGGCGGAGTCGCGGAGAGGAGGGGGGTTTTGCCGGCCTCGCTGTGGCATGTGTGGCCCACATGTCAGTTCATGGGCCTTCACGAGCGAGGTGAAGTAGGCCTTGGGCTTAGATGGCTGGGACCTGGGGATCATGTAAGGAGTTCTCTCAAAAAACTGTAAGGAGTTATTCGTAAATTTATTTACCCGAAATTCAGCCTTCTCTTTTGCGAGTATATCCTAATTTCAGCTTAATCAAGTAAAGATTCAATGCCTATGATTTTAGGAGTTTTTCTAGATAAGGAAGTAAACTTTCAGTCTCTAAACCAATAGAAATCAAGTCATTAAGCCAAGCCTTCACAGGTTTGAACAAATCGTTATAACAAATCTCGCATCCAACACGGCACCAGTGGTCTAGTGGTAGAATAGTACCCTGCCACGGTACAGACCCGGGTTCGATTCCCGGCTGGTGCATCTTCTTTTTCTATTTTTTCAGGCGCTACGTGCTGAAGTCACAAACGATCCAGGAGCTGATGATTTCGAATCCTTGCATCTCTTTTTTTTAGTTCCAATCGCGTGATCGGAGCATGGTGCCAAATGTACAAGGAACTCACCCGAAGATACATTGCCACGGCGTGGCCGACCAAAGAACTCGCCCGAAGAAAACTAAGAACACGGCGACGTCATTTTCCAATCAAGAGCGGGTTGGAATGATTGTTCGCAAATCGTGCCACCAGGTAATCTGCAACGGCGGTGAAGTCCAAATCAATCTGCCAAAAAGCAAACTCCCTCTCAAGTCTCAACTGCTCCAATTTATTGTGATCCTAACAGCTGGATTTTGATTCTCACGATCTAGAATCTAAATTGTTAGAATCTTGTACAATCTAAAATAAATAGTATTAAGTTATTATAATCTCTTCTCTCTCCTCTATAGACTCGCTCTCTCCCGTAGAAGATGGTGTTCGCCCTCGAGCACATGCATGGCCTTAGCGTCGTGTACCTGCACGTATGGCATTAAGCGGCACACCATCTTTATGACTACGAAGAGAATACCTAAGAAAATATCATCGAAAAACCGTGACTCAAACTTATCAAGATTATCATGATTTAGAATGAAGCACCGACATCCCAAAACTCTCAAATATGAAATATTCGGTTTGCTCCCAAAACGCACTCATAAGAAGTCAATTTCAAGATCGAGCGGAAGAAAATCCGATTTGAGATATAGTATGATGTGCTAATAGCATCAATCCAAAACTTTCTAGGAGTCCTATGCTCATCGAGCATAGTCCTAGCCATATCAATTAAATTCATGTTCTTTCTCTCAACCATGTTATTCTGCTGAGAAACGCGTGAGGCAAAAAACTGATATTCAATGTCATGCTCAAGATAGAAAGTATCAAAGGGATAGTTCTTGAATTCGGTATCTGTCGGTGAATCAGGAACCGGGGGTCCCCGAACCCCGAGGCCAGGATAGCAATCCGCCACGTGGCGCCATCCCGCGGGGTCTCCTCCGCAAGGTAAAAAAGACTAAGTCCCAGGAGAGGGCGCTCGGGGCCACGGTCAGTGGTCCCCGAGTACCCAGGTTCCCCGATGATCTGCGAAGTCTAAGTGCCGGGAAGAAAGTGCTCGGGGAGGTATGCGATGACCCTCGAGCACCCGAGTCCCCCGACGACCAGGAAAGCTAAGTACCGGGAGAAGTGTGCCCGGGGCCGCGAGCGGTGGCCCCCCGGGCACCCAAGTATCCCGAGGACCCACCGAAGGAAGTTCCGGGAGAGAGTGTTCGGGGCTGCGTGCAGCGGCCCCCGAGCACTCGGTCCCCCGAGGATCCGTACAAGCATGCCCGGGAGAGAGTGCTCGGGGAGGTGAACAGTAGCCCCCGAGCACTCGGTGCCCCGAGGATCGAGGAAGGGCGTTCTCGGGAGAGAGTGCTCGGAGAGGTGAACAGTGACCCCCGAGCACTCGGTTCCCCGACGACCCAGGAAACCCCCTGACAGTGGCCCCCATAGGGGTCCACTGATGAGGTGTCAGCCGGTCAAAGGCCCGAGGTCGCATTTAAGAGCGCGCGTGGCATATCACCTCCAACTGCTCCCACTACGCTCGGTGTCAGTTCCTGCCACATTCTGGCAGAAGGGCGTGGGGACATTAAAAGCACGGGTCCCATCCCGTGCCATCCGGCATGTCTTGGGATAACGTCGTGAGGGCTGAGGCGTTCCATCTGCCGCGCTGCTGTGGCAGGAGAACAAGAAAGGGGGGAACGCCGGGCCGCTCTGCGGCTGCCCAGTGGGCCCTTGCCACGGCGCCCGTTGCTAGTGCATTTATGGTGATGGATGACTGGGCGCGGGGCGTATTTTCCACCCTCGGTCACTTCGCACAGAGGCTATGATGACGCCATTTCCATTTATGGTACCTTGGAACTCGTGCCCTCCCATTCGGGGCACGCTACTGCCGGCAGGTATTTAAAGCAGCCGGCAGCACGGACAAAAGGAGGGGGAAGTTGATATAGCAAAAGAGAAGAAAGGGGGTTCTGGCTCAGGAAAGGCTGAAGCAGTTAAGGAAGTAGAGAAGATCGAGAAGCCCAAGAGCACCCAAAGCCAACAGATACACACAGACCGAAGAACAAGGAGCCCCAGGCTCTAGGATAGACAAACATTCTTGTAACCAGCAACATCCTTGAGGGACATTCTCAGGGCATTTATAGTATCTATACAGGAGTAGGGTGTTACGCCTCCGTGCGGCCCGAACCTGTCTAAACCCCAGTGCATTTACTTCGTTCCGCACTAGATCATTTCACCCCGCCAGTCATCGCATTTATACCCATTTATTTCTCCGGCAAACATATTCAGGATCATCCCCCTGATCGAATCTCTAAAAAGGGGTCCCTCAAGATCCCTGCGATAGGAGTTAACCCTCTGACAGTATCATTATCACTGCAATTTGCTTTCAATACACTAGGGAGTTCCTTGAACAATATCAAAACTAAGCTTTGAAAGTGTGAGAACACTTCATTCTTCCTCACAAGAAAAAAGATCTAAGAGTAGCGAGAGAAATCGTTAACAATAGCAAGAACATACCACTTCTCACCCGCCGAACAAACTCGAGAAGGACCAACAGTGTTCATATGGAGAAATTCTCCTGATCGTTCAGTCATCAGCAGACTGACTAGTGGGTGGAAGGCAGCAACCATCTTGTCATGCTGACAAGGAGCACAAATAAGATTCTTCTCAAACTTGAGTTTGGAAAATCCTTGGATCAAGCCTAGGGTACTCAAACGAGTAAGAAAATCAAAACTCATGTGCTATAGTCTCCTATACCACATCCAAATCTCAGAAAAAAGGTTGAGTAATCAAGCAATGAGAAGAACCAAGAGACTAAAAATCAGCTCC
Organism: Phragmites australis; assembly: GCF_958298935.1. Classification (NCBI taxonomy): domain Eukaryota; kingdom Viridiplantae; phylum Streptophyta; class Magnoliopsida; order Poales; family Poaceae; genus Phragmites; species Phragmites australis. The sequence goes on along the minus strand of NC_084923.1, from coordinate 46,906,350 downwards.
AAAAACCCTCCCAACTCAAGAAATTTTGCAAATCAAAGCGCTAGAAGAATCGAGAACTCGAGAAGTATCACGTTTGAAACGCACTTCCAAGTTCTCATCCAACAAATGAGATACAGAGAGAATGTTACATCTCAGATGCTTCACCAAAACTACATCCTTGAGAGTTAGATTTGGCTTTCACTTTTCCTTTCTGATCATCCCCGAATGTGATGTACTCGTGTCGCTTTTACGAGAGTGAGACTGGAGAACTATGATGAATCTCCGATCATGTGGCACGAACAATCGGAGTTAATGAGTCACTTGTTCTCTTGGCCTCCGCCTACCACATACGTATGAGAAGCACAATAACTGGATGACTTAGTATTAGGGTTAGTTAAAAACCTCTTAGGAATCCAGTACTAGGTCATCCGTCCTGTAGTGATCAAAGCAGGTGCAAGTAAAACAGGTCTAGTACGCTGAGGATAGGTATCACGATGAGGAAAATATGGTCTGCCAAAGCGTTGAGACTCGAAACTTCTTATACATGGACCAAAACCGTATGAGCCATGTCAAAATCCACGCCGGGCAACACCTCTAGAAAGAGACTAAAAAGCGCTAGAGACTCATAAGTGGAAGCGAGAAAAGGTTCATGTACACCAATAGAGAGGCAACACATGGCACGGGTGCTCCACTCCCACTCACGCAACTCATCTCTCATACAATGAAAACAAAACCCAACCAAATGACCCTCTTTTTGTCTGTAGTTGCAGTGATAGCGTCTCTCGAAACTCGATTGTCGGTCACTCGGGGCTCTCTCATCTTAGGCTTTAGAGCTCTCTTGGGTTGTGGTGCGGGTTTCTTCTTTGTTGGTTGAAAAAAGGATTTCTTGATGGGTTGTATTGTGACATTGATTTTTGACTTCTCAGCTTCTAGGGTAGTTGTCGGAGGGTGAACTCCTAAAGCACGGATTCGGAGGGACCCCCTTTGAGATTCGGCCAGGGGAATGATTATGAATCTATTTTGCGGGTGAAATAAATGGGCGTAAATGCGATGGCAGGTGGGATGGAAGGATCGGATGCAGAATACAGTAAATGCTCAGGAGATTTTTTAGACAGGTTCGGGCCGCACTGAGCGTAATACCCTACTCCTGTGTGTGCTATAAATGCTCTGAGAATGTCTCTCAGATGTATTGTTGGTTACAAGAATGTTTGTCTATCCTAGAGCTTCGGACTCCTTGTTCTTCAGGGGTCTCAGCTTCCTTCGATCGAACCCCGTCCAAGAGTCGTTGTCCAACCGTCCCCTATCCGGGGTGCCCGCCCGGCTTTAAATACTCGTCGGGCGATAGCGTGCTCAGAAAGGGGATGACACGAGTTTCAAGGCACCATAAATGGAAAGCAACCATCATGGGCTGTTGAGTCCGGTCTTGTTCGTCATCATGCCGTTCTGCAACGGGCGCCACGGGGAGGGCCCACCGGGCAACCACCGAGCAGCCCGGCGTGCCCGTTCAGTCTTGTACGCCTGCCACAGCAGGGCGGTAAGCGGGGCACCTTGGGCCTCGCGAGGTTATCCCAAGGCGCGCCAGATGTCACGGGATGTGACCCGTGCATTAAATATCCCCACGCCCGCCTGCCAGGCCGTGGCAGGGACTGGCACCGAGCGTGACAGGAGCAGTTGGAAGTGACAGGCCACGCGCCCTCTTAAATGCGGTATCGGGCCTTTCACTGGTTGACACCTCACCGCTAGACCTCTGTGGGGGCCACCGGCGAAGGACTTCTGAGGTCCCCGGGGAACCAAGTGCTCGGGGCCTCTGTTCACGACCCCGGGCACTCTCTCCCGGATATGCCCTTTCTTGGTCTTCGGGGAACCGAGTGCTCGGGGGCCACTGCTCGCGACCCCAAGCACTCTCTCCCGGAACTGACTGTTCGAATCCTCGGGGAACCGAGTGCTCGGGGGCCACTAACTGTGGCCCTGAGCACTCTCTCCCGGAACTGACTTTCCTTGGGTCCTCCGGGGACTCGGGTGCTCGGGGGCCACTGCTCGCAGCCCCGAGCACTCCCTTCCCGGTACTCAACCTTTTCTTGTCGTCAGGGGACTTGAGTGCTCAAGGGCCACTGCTCGCAGCCCCGAGCACTCTTTTCCCGGCACTTGGTCTTCTCGGGTCATTGGGGAACTCGAATACCCGGGGACCACTGTTCATGGCCCCGAGCACCCTCTCCCGGGACTTAATTTTTTCGCACTTCGGGAAGATAATCTCTGCAGGAGGGCACCACGTGGCAACCTGCTGATCTGGCCTCGGGACTTGGGGACCCCTGGTTCCTGTATCACCGACAGTAGTAGATGTGGTGAACACAGTCTTTCTCTCCCCACTATAAGCCACCCTCTCAAAACCCAACCCAAAAGTCAAACCTGCCTTATCAGAACACATCTTACTCTTGGCTAAGATCAAATTCATTTCTCCTTTGCCCTATAAGCACTTCTCTACCAGAAAAAGGAGACACTCATTCTTAGTCAAAAGCTTTTGAACTTGCCCTCTAACTCAGCTGAATTTATCCTGAAAGATGGTACATGCAATTTGGTTGCATATCCTTAGAACTCCTAGCACTCTCAATTCTAGACACTAGCTCCTTCGGACGCTTGTCTTTCAGTTCAACATCATTTGCAAGCAAATGGTAATTCTTACAAAGACCTAAGAGAGTAGACCTAGACTCCTCCTCAAAGAGCTTCTTCTAGGCAGTCTCATGCCAACAGGCAACTTGAGCATACACATTATAAAGCTCAGCAAGTTCAGCCATGATAATCAGGCAAATCTCACAATCCTCAGCATCAGGCCTAGAACAAAGCAATGCAAGTTTAGTAGAGACAAACTCATACTTAAACATAAGATCCTTCCACTCACGCATAGCTTTCTTAAGTAACCTACCCTAGCTAACGAGAGCATCGTTCAAGGTATTGACTTGGATGAAAAGCTGATCGTAGGAAGACAATACCTTGGAAGGATCCAGCTCGAAGTCGTTGTCATCGTTGTTATCATTCGCCATGAAGCAAAGGCCAATGAAGTCATTGGCCTTCTTCTTGTTCTTTTTTTGCGGTTCATCCTCCTCCGAGCTCTCCTCATCGCTGGAAGAAGTGTCAATATCGCTAAGAGCCGTCACGAATGCCCTAAAAGCCACTTTGGCCGCCTTCTTAGCCATCTTATCACGGTTCTTCTTCAAGAAAGGCTTCTTGTTCTATTTGTACTTGTTGTAGTCATGGTCGCCATCCTCCCTCTTGTTGAGCCTGGGGTAGTCCGCCTTGAAGTGAGTAGTGTCACCGCACTCAAAGTAGGCATGAGAATCACACCTCCTTTGGTCACGGTGATTGATGTAGAAGCGGGTGAACTTCTTTACGATTAGCGTAAGATCCTCATCATCCAGCGCGTTCACCTGCTCCTCTGTGATAAAAACCAAGGAAGACAAAATAAATCTATTCGATGAAGTGTTAGCATAAGAAAAGCCAGCTACAGACTGATTGCCATCACCAGGTCCAGAAACCAACGCCATGTTCTGAGATAGGGGATTTCCGAGATCGATCCGAGCCACCTTAGCTATCTTTGTGGATTTAAGCTTACTGAAGAGCTCATCCTAAGTCAACGTGTCATAACTTGAAGACTCTTTAATGCTCAAAATCTTGACTTCCCATATGCTACGGTCAAGAGCATAGAGAAACTTGATCGCTCTCTCGTTGTCAGAATAGGGCAAAACATTTGTTGATCAAAGATTACTAACAATCCCATCAAAGCGAGCAAATATCACATCCAAAGACTCTCTGGGGTCTTGTATAAACATTTTATATTCTTTGTTGTATATGTTTTGGCGTCTGGCCTTAATTTGGTTAGTGTTTTAATAAAAGACACTCGGAGTATTCTAGATCTTTTGGGCAGTACGAGGGTACTATACCCTGTCAAACTCATTTCGACTCAGACTAGTAAACAAAATATTTCTAGCCTTGTTATTAGCCTCATAATGTTCAATTTGAGCTTGAGTCGTGGGAGCAGCAAGGATTTTGTAGTTGGAATCAACTACTTCCCATATTGCACTTACTTGGCTTAGAAGATAAGCCTCCATACGCACCTTCCAGTAAAAAAAATCACGGTCATCAAACAACGGAATCTTTTCACTTCTCTCCATATCGTATACAGATCACAAAACCGGTTAAGGTCAACAAATGATTAGACCGGCTCTGATACCAATTGTAGGAACGAGATTAGCAACTAGAGTAGGGTGAATAGGCTTTGATACTTAGCGCCGAAAAATCTCCTCTCTGCAGAAAATACTCCAACGCTCTTAAAGTCCATCACTGGACCATCCGTTGTTAACTTTTATTTCTGCTTCAGCATTGAAAATGCTCCGGTAATACCCTCCAGTGTAGCCACCACTCAACAGACCTTCCGGTGCAGTAATCTCTAATTTCGTCCAAAAATTGCTCTCTGCAAGAAATAGTATGACGAATATATATTGCCCACACCAGAACTTCCAGTGAACAATGAAAAATCTGGTGTGTTTAACTTTTCTGCGACAAAAGATTTGCCAATTCCAAACGTCGCCAACTCAAATTAAATATGAATAAGAACAAACATACACAAACACATGGTAACTAAGTTTAAGACACATCAACTATTATCAATATATCATTACATATAAACCAAGATATTTTTCTACTTAGATTTCTCACGAAACATAATCTAGATGAGAAGAAATGCAAATTGCCAAAAACAAACTGTTTCCCAACTCCATACGCAGGTGAAGTCGCCACTAAGAGCATCTCCAACCGGTTTGCCATCCGGCTCCCTATAGCCAAATTTGGCGATTCGACGAGAAAACTAGCTCCAACCGGTTCCGTATCTGGCTCGCCAAAAATCGGAGCTCGCTATCACCTCCCCCTAGCTCGCCACATCCAGCGAGAAGGATAGCGCCTCCGCTCGCTCGCCATCGACAACTGCCACCCCCTCCCCCTTGAAATCTCTTCGCGCCATCTGAAAGGTCGTCCCTGCCGTCGCCGTTTCAGATCGTGGCACCACGTTCTTCCCCCTGCACCCCCCTGGCGCACCAGATCTTGAGGTGGCGGTGCTACTCCCGGGTGCTCGCCGTGGTGGACGCGGTCCTGCTCACGGCCGCGCGGAGCTTCCAGAAAAAGGCCACCCAGGCCGCTGCCTGCAGTCGACGCCAAGGATGACCACTGCCGCAGTCTAGTCTCCAGTGAGTGTCCCATCAAAATGCTCCCCCAATACTAATGTTCTTCATCGTTCTGCCTGCAGTCAACCGTCGAAGAGATCCCCGCAATCGAGTCGTTTGGTTTTTGACCAATTTTAGCTCAGCTATTGTCTGTCTCAACTTGCAGCTAGTCGTCATTCAGCGAGTGCACGAGAATGTCGTCGGTGCAGATCTCTGGTGCCGGATCTTAAGGTGCTCGCCGTGGACGTGGTCCTGCTCGAGGTTCGATTCTCGTTTTCCCTACTCGAGGTTCGATTCTCGTTTTTCTATGTGCTGACCACCCACGTTGGGTGCTGAAGCTTGAAGAAATAGTTGCAGGTGTTCTGATTTTGTGCCTCTTTGTTTCGATTCTTGCATTTGTGGAGTGGTACAGATATTTTTCTAAAGCTTGCATGTGTTGTGTTGACTGAAATTGCAAAAAGATAGTTAAAGGGCTAATAAGGTTGCCTGTGTTGTGTTGACTGAAATTGCAAAAACATAGCAGCTGATGATTGGAAAACAAGAACTTTTATGATGTTAAGAGAGATAGATTCATTATGCAGATCGAGAGTTAAGTGACAGTGAGACTTTCTCCAGACTATATTGTTAAGAGAGATAGATTCATTATGCAGCATGATCCGTATGAAATGAATATGGTATCGAATTTCAAGATTTTTGTTAGTCTCAGTAGTCCTGTCTGCTAGATTAGGTGGGTTAGTTTGGATATTATATTACAAAAATTACCATATGCATCTTGCATGTGCAGCTGATCTTGCCACTTTCTAGTACTGCAGCAACCAACAATACATGCATGCATGTCTTGCCACTTTCTAATTGCTAATTTTGTCTTACTGATTTGCAATGCAGTCATGGATACCTATATGCAGCTGTTGAGTAACCAAAATGTTGGTGACAACCAATTTTAGGGTGACAGCCAATTTGCAAGTCCACCCGAGGAACAAGGAGGTGAGGAACTACAAGTTGTGGAACCTACACCACCTGTGAAACCAAGCAAGAAGAGAACAAAAAAATTTAGTGAAAAGGAGGATGTTCTTTTGGTGTCGGCATGGCTAGAAATCGGCATGGATGCCGTTCACGGCAATGAACAATCTCGTAGTACATATTGGCAAAGGATTCATGAGTGCTTCCATGAGTATAAGGACTTTGAATCAGATCGTTCTTCCAACTCTATCATGCACCGTTGGTCCACCATACAAGAGAATGTTAACAGATTTTGTGGATGGTATGCTCAGATTCAAAATAGGAGGCAAAGTGAGGTGTCCGAGCAAGATAAGGTATAAATGTTGCTTCTTTAGTTTAGTTGTAACCGTATATGTTGCTAGTATGTTTGACAACACATATTCACTTGTGCAGGTACTTCAGGCATGTGAATTGTACAAGGCAAAAGACAAGGATGGCAGATCATTCGGTTTGTTGCATTGTTGGAATATCTTGCAGGACGAGCAAAAATGGAAGGATAGATGCTCTCAAAAGAGATAGAAGATATCCGCCAATGCAAGTCCAAGATCGTCTACTCCTGGAAGCAATGAAAGTTGTAATGATGAAGAAGGGGAGGGTCTTACTTCAGAGCCCAGTGATGAAAGGCCAGATGGTAAGAAGAAGGAGAAAGAACGACAACGTCGAGGTAAAAATTCGGTGTCTCCGGGAGAGAACCTTTACATGGAAACTTTGAAAAATATGTGGGCCAAGAGGAAAGAGGCCGAAGCCTTGAAAGAGATTAAGAAAAAAGAACGCAATGATGAGAGAATTGCATTGGAGAAGAAAAGGCTTGAACTAAAGGAGAGAGATCTAGAGTTAAGATAGAGGATTGAAGATGATAAAGTGATGAATATGGATATTAGTGGTATGAGTGAGCGACAACAACAATACTATATGAGAATGCAAGAGGAGATCATTGCTCGACGGTTTGGCATAGGGTCGGGTTAAGATGATTTATTTTGTGTGGACTGATCTTTTGTGTATGAACATGTTCTCTAGTGTTTTCTTGTATGAACATGTTATTTTGTGTTCTCTTGTATGAATATGTTATTTTGTGTTCTCTTGTATGAACATGTTATTGAATGAACTATGTTTTATTAGGACAATACATATTACATGTGTTATGCTTCATTACGACAATACATATTACATGCGTTATGCTTCATTACGATAATACATATTACATGCGTACTCTTTTTTAATACTGGTCTCCATGACGTTGCCACATGCGCTCGATGAGATCTTCTTGAAGCTGAGAGTGAGTTTCCTTATCCCTAATATTATGATGAACTTGAATGAACTCATGTAATTCACGCGTAGGAACTGTCGAAGGTCTTACAACTTCTCCAACACCATCGTAATGGAAGTCTTCATCTTCATCTCGCTTATCTTCAATGATCATGTTATGCATGATGACACAAGCTATCATGATTTCTCTGAACGTGTGTTTATCCCAGAAACGGACTGGTCCACGAACCATGGCAAAACGAGATTGTAGAACACCAAAGGCTCGTTCCACATCCTTTCTAACTGCTTCCTATGCCTTGGCAAATATTTTCTCTTATTGCCTCTTCGTGATGATATGGTCTTCACAAATATGGTCCATTGAGGATATATTCCATCTGCAAGGTAATACCTCATTGTATAATTATGATCATTGATGGTATAATTAACTTTCGGAGATTCCCCTTCGGCTAACTTTGCAAATAAATGTGAACGGTGAAGAACATTGATATCATTGTGAGACCCTGGTAAACAAAAAAAAAACATGCCAAATCCAAAGATCTTTAGAAGCAACAACTTCTAGAATGATTGTGGGCTCATACACATGGCCGATATACTGACCTTGCCATGCTGCAGGGTAGTTTTTTCACTTCTAATGCATACAATCTATGCTGTCAAGCATTCCAGGGAAACCTCTTTGCTCTCCAATTGCAATTAACCTAGCTGTGCCATTGTCATTTGGAGATCTCAGATACTCATCTCCAAAGACTTCAACAATAGCTCTGATAAACCTTCTCAGACTCTCTATAATAGTACTTTCACCAATACGAACATACTGATCTGTATGGTCCGCTGGTACTCCATAAGCTATCATGATGAATGCTGCAGTAATCTTTTGCAAAGCAGATAACCCAAGGCGACCACTTCTATCTCTTTTTTGCACAAAATAATCATCATGTTGCTCGACAGCTTAAACAATGCAAAGAAATAGAGAACGACCCATTCTAAACCTGAGCGAAGAAAGAACAATGAATAAACATGCATGAAGAAAGAGTATGAATTAACAGAAAAGACAAACAAAAAAATTAGGTTAACTGCAAACCTGCGCCGAAAGAAAGTTGGACCGTAGGTAGGAGCATCCGAAAAATAGTCATTGTACAACCTCCAATGCCCTGCTTCTCTGCCGCGGTGAATGTACTGACGTTCAGGCATAGAACCTCTAGGTCGTGGAGCATTCATAAACTGATATTGTGTGTGCGCTTGGTGTAGTGTAGCAAGCATGAGTTTGTCGTCGTCATCGTCCGACGACGACGATGAATCTACGAGAAATCGACCACTCATTTTGGGGTTACAAGGAAGAAAGAGCAAAGGCAATGACTTGGTATAGCAACCAGATGAATGGACATGTATATATAGAGGTGGAAAACTAGCCGTTGGAATATAGTCGTTGAAAAACTAGCCGTTGAAATATAGCCATTCAAAAAATAACTGTTAGAAAAATAGATGTTGTAGAACTAGCCATTAAAAATATATCCGTTCGAAATAACGCTATTTAAAATATACGATTATTAGTTAGTTACAAGATAATAATAAAAAAGAACTAATTGACATATAGAGAGGCAAATTTAGGGTGTCGGTTAGAGCACGCTGAGTAGTAGGGAGGAAAATATGAGTAAGGAGCTCTTTACTCAAGTAAATAGGGAGGCAAAAATAGCAATTCTATTGGAGTTGCTCTAAACCAGCAGCACCTTGCGACCACGCATGTGGAGGCTAATCTCTCACTGAGGCGTTGAGCATCGTGATAACGTCAGGTCGCTAATTTTTACATTATGGGAAAAATGCAAAAATCCCTCAAACATCATTTGGATTTTGACTTTCCCCTCAAAAGATGTTTTGGTTGCAAAAAACCCCTAAAGATTTGGTTTTGTTACAAAACACCCCTAAAAATTAAAAAAAATTAAACAAAATCACAAAAAATTCTAAAAAAACTAGAGATAATTCTAAGACCTTTTGTGAAATTTGTTTTCAAAAATAATATCCTTTGCATCATATTTCATGAAGAGTAAGTTTGAAAAAAAGAAAAACGTATAGCTCATTTATTAATTTGAGTTAAATGCATAGTTAATTATTTACTAATCCAAAAATCATGAAACAAATTTTTTTAGTCTTCTTACATGATCCTCTATCTTCTAAAGATACATGAAATTTTGAAATAGTTATTGTGTTCAAAGTTTTGATGTGCTATTATGTACTTTTTTCAAAAAAAAAATGCAGGATTATTTGTATAGACATTATCTCTGTTTTGTAACTTTGGTTGCCAATATTTTCATTAGATTTATTGAAAGTACTTTGGTAATATAACATGGGTGTTACTAACATATTGTTATAAATATTGGCAACAAAAATTATGAAACAGAGATAATGTTAATATAAATAAACCTACATTTTTTAAAAGTGCATTATAGCACATCAAACTATTTATTTATGTATTAGTAGTCTAAGTTATTATAACTAGATTGTGCCACATTTGTAAACATAATATGTTTTTGAAGGTTAGCATTATATTCTGTATATAATAAAAAGTATAATTCTTTACTGGTATTTTGAGGAACAAAATGGTTTGGGCTCAAGATAGAAATCATTTTCTGCACATGATTCCATTTCCGTGTTGAACATGTCACAGTTTTCCTTTTTAAAATCATGCGACGTCATGTTGATATGCAAACATGAAATGTATCCAATCAAGGAAAATAAATATATAGAGTCCTTTGGCACTATATAATATAATGGCAAGGTGAGGATCTGGGTAAAAGAAGTCGGTTGTGGCCAGCATTGCAGCAAAATTGAAGTGTTGTCTTTATGTCTTATTAAACTCCTTTCTTCTTTTCTTTTGCGTTATTGCTTTCTCCGTGTCTATAAACTTGCTCGGACCTAGATAATAATTGTGATTATTCAAGGAACATACGCTGAGATTTCAAGTTTGAGTCATTGTCAGGACAAATTTGAATGTCTATTTTTTTTCTTAATATAAAGTTGCATAGTTCTTTCTAGCTTGGTCTGGTTTTTTCATAAAGACGGTCCACTAACGTACGCGGCGTCATCGAGGCCCATATTCGAAGCACTGCAGCCCATTTACGGTCTACTAAAGGCCTACCGTGCGGTTCAACACTTGTTGACGTGAAATGTGGCCCACTAAAAACGTCATTAGCGGCCCTTTGACCACCGATGTTGTCAAGAAGTTCAACCTATCAACGGCCCATGCTGAGTGCGGATTGCGGCCCATCATGAAGGGATTAATTGATATCAACGGATAGACGAGAGAATCGACGGATTAATTTATATCAGGTAGGAGGAATGGACAAAATAGAGAATTCGTGTGTCTACTATCTACACCCTTATATGAAATCGCTTTTCCCATACTGTAGAGGATCTGCGCCCGTCACGGGAGGTATTTGGTGACAAGCTCCAATGACAGCACCCAAACAAATATTTGTTTGGTAGAGCTCTCAGAGCATTTTTCTGGCTGGAATTAGAAAGAACTCTGTCAAACAGCAGTTTTCAGTTTTTAGCTCTTTGAATAGAATCTATGAGAGTGATTCTCTGAAATGAACTAGAAGCTAGAGAACTGAAAAAACAGTTTTCACTGATTCACTTCCCGCACAGAATCACTTTATTTATATATTTTATTTTAAAAAATAACTAGATAATCATTTTCAGCTACAGAATCATTTTCTTAAAAAAAATCACTCAACATATAGAATTTAGATTATGAAGAGCTTACCAAACAGGCCCCTAATGGCTTGGCTGGTACCTTCACGGGAGGCATTCGGTGACAAGCTCTAATGGCAGCACCCAAACAAACTTAATCGCCTGGCTGGTACCTTCTCTTTAGTTTGGATCGTACTGCATGTTCCCTTTGGCTCGGCTGCTTCACGTCACACTCATCAATAGCCGTGGTTGAAGATCACATGTGCAGCTTGAGCGACCTGGTAAAAGACACGTTAAACTAACCAACCTAGCTCAACGAAGCACTCCCTCCGATCATGTTTACTTGTCGTTTCAGCGGTAGAACTAGTATTCCTAGCGACATATATTATTGACCGAAGAGAGTAACCGGATTTGACATAGAAATAGATCTTGCGCTCGGTTCAGAAAGTCAGATGGACACGATTTTGGGAGCTGCACACAAACACCGCAACAGTATGGAGGTAGAGTATAATAGTAATTAGACACTTGTTGGCAGCATGCAGTTCCATCCGCACGTGGATGAACGCCAAGGGGCAAATAAGTTACGAAACGTGACCTTCACTAAATGGAGCCGTAAAGTCGGGAACAACTGTACAAGAGTGTTCTCATAGCATCTCTAATCGACTTCCAAATTTTGCTCTTATATCGTCGTATAAAGAGCTTCTTCAAAAGATTTTATTTCTATTTCTCCACACGCTTCAATCGACTCTAAATATCACTCTCTAAATTTCATTCACATATATTTTATTAGTATCTTATAAATAAAAACTATTTATAATGGTTATATTTCTAACGGCTAAATTTTGTATATATTTGAATTCAAATCGAATTAAAAGAATAATATCGCATGAAATGATAAAATTGCATATAAGGCGAGAGGGAAGCTATCTTCAACCTGCTCCTACGAAACTGGATAAGATACCACTCCCACTCTGCAACTAAATAAGCATCCGTTTCATCACAATCTAACAAGGTACGTATATTTAGAGTTTATTTAGTAGAATTTTAGATTTTAATTTTTTTAAGCTAGGTATTTTTAATTCTAGCAATTGGTAGAGCCGGAGGTAGAGCTAGAATGGTTAGTATACCGAGGGTGATTGTATGAATTATTTTATTTTTATTTTAATATAAAAATAGAAATTTAAATTATCTTATATGAATCAACAAATTTAAAATCTGATATAGAACTGAGAGCCAAACACAGCCTTAACAACCGATTTGATCGTACTCGTAGTAGTAGTTTTCAAGCTCATAGCGGCCTTGTTACGCCGAGTAGCGTCAACCAGGATATCACAGAGATCGTGTTAGCCTAGATACCGCTACACTCACGAATCGGACAACATTCTGAATTGTTAATGCGCACACCATCATCCACTAGCCGTGGAATATCCACTCTGCCCAGCGACCGGGACGCGCGAGCCGACGTGACACGAATCGGGTTGGAGAAACGCGCCCCGTCGCTCTCGCCTTGGATCCTTGCGGTGCAAGTGCAGGTGCAGATGGGGTGATGAACCGATGAACCGTCTCCAGATTAGCAGCGCGCCGATGGCAGCGGATGTGCTTGCGCTGGCTCAGCTAGCTGTATGCGCAGCATGGGTGGACCGTTCCGCGAAGGTGCCACGCAGCGGCGATGGGGTTTGGTCGTGACACGAGCTCGGAATTTTTGTGCTGTCTGACTGCCGCCTTCCAGGACCGCTGAAACTGGACGTTGCCCGGCGGCCGGCTCGCTTCTGATCATCGTTCATCCGACCCATCCGATCGACTCTGGAATGAACGAATTGATAGTATCTGTTTCTGTCGAATAACAGTAATTCGCTAGTACCTTCGTTAAGTATCTTGACGACGGCAGTTTTTCTTTTGAGGTGTTTTGTGGTGCTTGCAAATTGTGTGGACCATCCATTGGTGGCAATTCAATGCTTAACAATCAGAGGAACCTATGCGAAGGTATCAAAATCGTGGACCAGGTACTAACTAAAAAATAGGATGAAAGGTTAGGTTGGTAAATTGCTACAGCATTAAAATTGAGATGGGGTAAAATGAAAAAGATATAATCCCAACTATTATGGGATGAAACAAAATCACGTCTTCTTTCCTATTTATCTGCTTGATTTATGTGATCACAATGCCTACAACCTTGTGAATAGAACCAACGTCTGCATTGTCGCAGCGACATGGAATCGAGGAGACAAGGAGTGAAATGACGAGTAGACAAATGGGTTGGACCACGACGGATTGCGGGATCGGAAGTAGCCAGTGGAATGAAACGGAGTGCGATAATAACTGTAGCTACACCATGCGTAGGGTAGTGCGACGGGTGACGACACCCTGCAAATAGCAAAGCGGTTGCTGACCAAGCAACATGACAAGCTGTCCTCGCCGGAGTTGAATATGTACCAGTGTTGTTTAGCATCCACCATGTAGGAATTTGAAGAACGGCCGCACATTCATAAACACTAAAAAAAGGTTGAAATTACATGTTGAACAATGGCTGGACATGAACGACGTTGATGGTTAAGTGTACAGGAGCACAACTATTTTTTCTCAGAGTAATCCACAAGTTCACCAGGTCCTTGAATCCATCACAAATGTTGCATGTTCTCATGATCGAGTCAGGCATGGCTTCTTACAGACCGCGTGATGTTCGTGCAGCAGATCATGGAGAACACTTCTGAGTCCAATGATGCGGCTGTAGAGGAAAAAGCAGTGGTGGGGTTGGATTACTTGTGTCAACAAATCTCCATTCCTAAAATACCCTTCTATTAATCAACGATAGTCTTTTTAGTGGTGGTACCTCTTGGTACCTTGCAAGCACAATAAAACTTCTCTTTTCTTTTTACTTATCTTGCACTACTTGCTACTACTAATCTTAGCATGACCATGTAACAGATGATGAGTATGTAAGTAGGATATGGAACTGTGTATCCACCTATCACAATCATTTTCTCTACCATGACGTGCAATTTTTTCAGTAGAAACATCGCACGCCTTACCATCTAAACTCGTGTGCACCTAGGTTCTCTAAAACTCACATCCAGAGCGGACAAGGGCGCTGCCACTCACGTCCCCACCAAGACTCCAACCCTGAGTTTCAACTATACTAACGGGAGCCACTACCACCCGGGCTACGAGCCATTCGCCCACGACATAGAAACTGAAAAGTATCCCATCCGCATAAAAGTCTTGATGTTCTTGATAGCAAATCCTCCAATTGTCCACCTCTACCTAAGAAAAAATCACCAGAAATAAAAGCAGCAGAAATATTCGCACATTTAGTCGTATCTCCAGGCATGAACAATATGACATTTATGACTAAGATGCTTAAAGAAAGAAAATGTTAAACATTTATATCAAAATTGTAATTTTTAATGTTAATAAATACTATATATGTTTAAATATCATTAATTATCTTATTAATACTAATATAAACATCGATATTTAAATAAACACATATGTTACTGTAGCTATGAAAAATCTAATTTTTTTCATAAGCATTTTCTCTAAACAACCTATTATACATGCTCTTAGTTATATGTCGCGGCGCATGTAATACTCTCTTCGTCTTATTAATATATGCCGGAATTGGCCGGATCTCTCGAAAGAAAAAGAGGTATTCGCGTCACGCTAGTCGGAGTCTTTGACTACGCCGAGCATGTGCTCCACACATCGCTGTGCGTGCCACTCCCGAAACCCAGCAGAGCACCCCTTTGTGGCACCGCCCCTCACTAAAATAAGCCCGATCTCGCTGGCGCATGAGTAGCGATCGATGCAGCCATCCAAAACGGGAGCAGTAAGCAAACCGTCCGCCCCGGACTTTTTGCCGGCTCGGCGGCGAGTGCATCTAGCTCTTCCGGCCGTCCTTCTGATCCCATCGTGCATCGGCTGCTCCATCGCTGCCCTTGCGCTGTTGCACACAGCTAAAAAGGCAGACCAGGCACTAACATATATCGTGTGCCTTCGATCTGGGCTGGGGTGATTTGGACCCTTGCCTCTTGGAGCGCATGTGTACTCGAATACTCGATATGCATAGTGGTGTGGGAGTGTGGTACAGTGGCGAAACTAGAGGAAAAAAAAACCTATTGCACCATCTCATTGTATTTATAGCATATATAATTTTTCACAGAATATTTTACTAAATAGCATGCACCATGAGGATCAACGTGGGTCACTGGTGTGATATGCGTACGTAGTCGTAGGTGTGATATGCGTTACCTTGTAATAGAAAAAAAAGAATACTCGATATACATGGTCGCGACCATCATATTCCCTTCTCGCCTGCAGCAGTGAGTGACAGCGTGAGCAGGTCCCAATATAATATCGCGTCTCTTTCGGCCGGTCCAGGGCCGGCGTCGTCAGCGCGTGCATCACCCGCCCTGCCGCCCGAAGGGAAGGCTCGTAGTCGTAGTATATAACATAATCCCAGAAAAACATTTGAACAACGGCATAGAAGCGACTTTGATCTTCGACGACGGCCGCGCGAGCCACTCCGTTCTTGCGCACTCTTAGTGCACAGGAGGGAGCTGCTGAGCTGGTCATCGAGGCTGTGGAGGAGATGGGGAAGGCTGCGGCGGAGACAGTGGTGCTGGCCGTGAACGGCAAGCGGTACGAGGCGGCGGGCGCCCACCCGTCGACGACGCTGCTTGAGTTCCTGCGCACGCAGACGCCCGTCAGGGGCCCCAAGCTCGGGTGCGGCGAAGGTACGTCATCCATCGAGCGCTGGCCCTTCATTGCCAGACCCATCTTGTGCACGCATGCTTCGGTTTCTAGCTAGTTTCCTTCCTCCTTGTTTGGTAGCTGGGCGCAGAGTCTTGGTCTGAACGAAAAAGGAAATTACCAAGTACACGGTAGTTAGGGGCGGAGACAGACCCGGTGAGTACAGGGCTCTCTCTTCTCCCTCCTTCACGTCTTCTTCTTCCACCTTGACCTCTACCTCTATCTCTAATCTTCAGTAGAGTTCCAGCCGGTAGGGCCACAAGCAGTGGCAGATCCAATGGATGGTACGGGTGGGCTGTGGACTACCCTAAGAATTTGCACCGGCGAGCTGGCGTGGAGCAGCAGCGTACGGGCACGGCGAGCAGAGCAGCAGGCGCAGAGCAACGGCGTGCGAGCGCGGCGAGTGGAGCAGCTCGACTCCTGTCCGTTCGGCCGTCCCTCAATGGCTCAGCCTGCCAGCGCCGCGGGCCTGGGCTTGGCTTCAGCGCGCGCCCTAGACCACCCTTGCCCAAATTCTTGGATCCGCCACTGGCCCCAAGCCCGCTGTAAATCCGCCCTGACAGTAATAGTCTCCCTCAAAATGATTCATTCATACGATTGGTGTCCTCTCTTCTAGTCCTGACAAGAACTTGTAGATGTTTAAACTATAATAACTGCTGTCCATGCATGAGTATTCTCCACCTCCAGTTCTCTCGTAAAGGAAAATTTGCAGAAAAGAAACAAGTGGCGAGGGAATTCTAGTACACGTGCATGTAGGTTTTACCGGACATCCGATTTCAGCTTCTTCTGCTCGGCCTTTTTGTGTTCCTGGTGAGGACTGGCGCTGTCGTTGGCCCCACTCCTCTTGCACTTTTACAATTTTCCCACTGTGGCAGGTGGTTGCGGTGCATGCGTGGTCCTCGTCTCCAAGTACGACCCAGCCACCGACGAGGTGACCGAGTTCTCGGCGAGCTCCTGCCTGACGCTGCTCCGCAGCGTGGACCGCTGCTCGGTGACCACCAGTGAGGGCATCGGCAACACCAGGGATGGCTACCACCCCGTGCAGCAGCGGCTCTCCGGCTTCCACGCCTCGCAGTGCGGCTTCTGCACGCCCGGCATGTGCATGTCCATCTTCTCCGCGCTCGTTAAGGCCGACAAGGAGCCCGGCCGCCCCGCCCCGCCCGCTGGCTTCTCCAAGCTCACCACCTCCGAGGCCGAGAGGGCCGTCTCCGGCAACCTGTGCCGGTGCACCGGCTACAGACCCATCGTCGACGCCTGCAAGAGCTTCGCGGCCGACGTCGACCTCGAGGACCTGGGTCTCAACTGCTTCTGGAAGAAAGGTGACGAGCCTGCAGATGTCAGCAAGCTGCCGGGTTACGACAGTAGCGCCGTGTGCACCTTCCCGGAGTTCCTCAAGTCAGAGATCAAGTCTTCAGTAGATCAGGCGAATGGTCCTGCGGTGGCGATCTCTGCCGACGGCTGGTACCATCCTAAGAGCATCGAAGAGCTTCATAGGCTGTTTGATTCTAACTGGTTTGATGAAAATTCTGTGAAGATTGTGGCTTCAAACACTGGGTCTGGAGTGTACAAGGATCAGGACCTCCATGACAAGTACATTGACATCAAAGGGATCCCAGAGCTTTCAGTCATCAACAGAAGCAGCAAGGGAATTGAGCTTGGATCAGTTGTGTCCATCTCTAAAGCCATTGAAGTGTTGTCAGATGGAAATCTGGTCTTCAGAAAGATTGCTGATCACCTGAACAAAGTGGCTACGCCGTTCGTTCGAAACACAGCAACCATAGGTGGAAACATAATCATGGCACAGAGGTTGCAATTTGCGTCGGACATTGCAACCGTACTCCTAGCTGCAGGTTCAACTATCGCCATCCAGGCTGCTTCCAAAAGGCTGTGCCTCACTTTGGAGGAGTTCTTGCAGCACCCTCCATGTGGTTCTAATACCCTACTGCTAAGCATATTTATCCCAGATTGGGGTTCAGATGGCATCTCCTTCGAGACTTTCCGAGCAGCCCCTCGTCCATTTGGCAATTCTGTCTCATATGTCAATTCTGCTATCTTGGCAAGGACATCAGGCAGCCATCTAATTGAGGATATATGCTTGGCGTTTGGTGCTTACGGAGTCGATCATGCCATCAGAGCTAGGAAAGTTGAGGATTTCCTGAAGGGCAAATCGGTGAGCTCATCTGTTATACTTGAAGCAGTTCGGTTGCTTAAAGATACCGTTTCACCATCGGAAGGCACAACACATCCTGAATACAAGATCAGCTTGGCTGTCAGTTTCTTGTTCAGCTTCCTGTCTTCCCTTGGCAACAGCTCGAATGCACCGACAAAGGTTGACAATCCCAATGGGCCATATACTAATGGAATTACAAATGGTACCACTGAGCACTTACCGGAGGAGTATATTAAGGCTGACAGCAATGATTTGCCAATACGCTCAAGACAAGAAATGGTTTTCACTGATGAATACAAGCCAGTCGGCAAGCCAATCAAGAAAGCCGGGGCAGAGCTCCAAGCTTCTGGTATATATTCTTATTTCAACGCATAATCTGATTTAGCTTACATTTAATTTCCATAGCTTGAACTTCTGAACATGATTATTGCAACCTTTTCCTTCTGCATACTGCACAAAATAATAATCTGATTGTCCTTTTGTTCATTTTTAGTACGGTAGTTTAGTCAGTGCTGAACCATCTGATAAGCTCCATCTTGCATATTTTGTTTCTCACATTTTTAGAAACTGTAGTTCCTCTCTTGAAAAATGCACTTAACCATATTCTTTTTTCTTACACAGGGGAGGCAGTGTACGTTGATGATATCCCTGCTCCCAAGGATTGCCTCTATGGAGCATTTATCTACAGCACACACCCGCATGCTCATGTAAAGGGTATTAACTTCAAATCATCTTTGGCTTCACAGAAGGTCATCACAGTTATCACCACAAAGGATATTCCCAGCGGTGGACAAAATATTGGATCCACCTTCCCGATGACAGGATCCACCTTCCCGATAGGAGACGAAGCACTTTTTGCTGATCCAGTTGCTGAATTTGCTGGTCAAAATATTGGTGTTGTGGTAATGTTTCTTAAGTGTTCTTTCAGATTAAACAAAACCAGTAATATGCTTATGTATATCCAGAATTTAGAAAAAACAGGCAAGCTTACGGTGTCTTATTGCTTTTCTATCACTCAGATTGCTGAAACACAGAGGTACGCCCATATGGCAGCAAAGCAAGCTGTTATTGAGTATAGCACAGAAAATCTGCAGCCACCAATTCTGACAATAGAAGATGCCATCCAACATAACAGCTACTTCCAAATTCCCCCATTTGTAGCTCCTAAGCCAGTTGGTGATTACAACCAAGGGATGTCGGAAGCTGATCACAAGATTTTATCAGCAGAGGTACATACTTCGTTTTGTTTAAGATGATGTGATACTGAGTTTTCGACAAGGCCAAAACTCACACCTAGTATTTTCATTTCCGCAGGTAAAACTTGAATCCCAGTACTATTTCTACATGGAAACACAAGTGGCGCTAGCTATTCCTGATGAAGATAACTGCATAACCATCTATTCCTCGTCACAAATACCTGAGGTCACACAAGGTGTGGTTGCAAGGTGCCTTGGCATCCCACTTCACAATGTCCGTCTCATCACCAGAAGAGTTGGAGGAAGCTTTGGTGGAAAGGGAATAAAAGGAATACATGTATGTCCTGACTAACCATAGCTTTGCTTTGCTAAACATTTTCTATTTTCAATTACCAGTGTATTGCCAACTCAAGTTAATGATCTGACCAGAAAGCTGTTTGAGAGGCAAAATTTGTTAGAGATGACCATGAATTTACTCTCTGTCAGGTTGCATGTGCATGTGCCGTTGCCGCATTCAAGCTGCGGTGTCCTGTTCGGATGTACCTCGATCGCAAGACGGACATGATAATAACAGGTGGGCGGCATCCTATGAAGGCGAAGTACTCCGTCGGGTTCAAGTCAGATGGCAAGATCACAGCCTTGCACCTTGATCTTGGGATCAATGCTGGAATATCACCGGATGTGAGTCCATTTATGCCAACTATTATCATAGGGGCTCTCAAAAAGTACAACTGGGGCAATCTTGCATTTGACACCAAGGTCTGCAAGACAAATGTCACATCGAAGTCGGCAATGCGGGGTCCTGGAGATGTGCAGGGCTCTTTCATTGCGGAAGCCATCATTGAGCATGTTGCCTCGGTGCTCTCAGTCGACACTAATACCATCAGGAGGAAGAATCTTCATGACTTCGAGAGCCTTGCAGTGTTCTATGGAGAAAGTGCGGGTGAAGCTTCTACATACAGTCTGGTCTCCATGTTCGATAAGCTGGCCTCGTCTCCAGACTACCAGCACAGAGCTGCAATGGTCGAGCACTTCAACAGCAGCAACAAGTGGAAGAAACGCGGCATTTCTTGTGTGCCAATCACATATGCGGTTACGCTTCGTCCGACTCCAGGCAAGGTGTCTATCATGAATGATGGTTCCATTGCTGTCGAGGTCGGAGGAGTTGAGATAGGGCAAGGGCTGTGGACTAAAGTGAAGCAGATGACGGCATTTGGGCTGGGACAGTTGTGTCCTGACGGCGGCGAATGCCTCATCGACAAGGTGCGGGTTATCCAGGCGGACACACTGAGCTTGATCCAGGGAGGGGTCACCGGTGGGAGCACCACTTCTGAAACTAGCTGTGAAGCCGTTCGACAGTCATGCGCTGCACTTGTCGAGAGGCTGAAGCCTGTCAAGGAGAGTCTGGAGGCTAAGGCTGGCACAGTGGAGTGGAGTGCCTTGATTGCTCAGGTGAGGATAAAGTCTTGTGAATTCCAACTTTGTCAGTAACAGCCAACAATTAAGTTGTTTGATAATGATACCAAGAGTTACAGTTGATTTAATCTTTTGCCTCCCTCCTTTGTAGCATCAATAAACTGCAAGCAGCATCGGTAGCAATTTAGTGTGGTGATCTTGTAGGTGTGAGGAAGTCGCTATCTGACAGATTCAATTGTTCATGGCATTTTTTCCTCACTTGCAGGCGAGTATGGCGAGTGTGAACTTATCGGCACAGGCATACTGGACTCCTGACCCAACTTTCGGGAGCTACTTGAACTATGGAGCTGGGATTAGTGAGGTATCGCTGATCCAAATTGCAACAGCAACACTGCAAATGCACTTACCAACCCAAATTGTTAGGCTGCACCGCTGCAGCTTCACTTCTGCTCCATGCTGACACATGATTGGCAATTTGCAAATGAACATCACAGGTGGAAGTTGATGTCCTGACAGGAGCAACCACAATCCTACAGAGCGACCTCGTGTATGATTGCGGGCAGAGCCTGAACCCTGCTGTCGACTTGGGGCAGGTCAGCTCCCAAAAAATTGTTCATGCAGAACATTGCATCCATGGAAATGTACTTCTCTGAACGCTGTTCTTAATTCACTCAGGTCGAAGGTGCATTCATCCAAGGAGTAGGCTTCTTCACGAATGAGGAGTATGCGATAAACTCTGACGGCTTGGTCATTCACGACGGCACATGGACGTACAAGATACCCACCGTCGACACCATCCCAAAGCAGTTCAACGTCGAGCTGATCAACAGCGCCCGCAACCCGAAGCGCGTCCTCTCTTCAAAAGGTGAGCTTTTTCAGTTTTTCTCACAATGCTTTATCCCCTCCACCATTCTTACAAACTTTCTCAACTTCCTTGGAAGTGAAAAACATCAAAATTTTGTAACTTGTAAAAAATGACTGCCTGCAACTCTAACATCCCGTGGCGACCTTTATATGGACTTATGCAGCATCAGGCGAGCCACCGTTGCTCCTCGCAGCCTCGGTGCACTGCGCGATGAGGGAGGCCATCAGGGCTGCCAGAAAGGAGTTCTCGGTGTGCACGGGGCCCGCAAACTCCGCCTTCACGTTCCAGATGGACGTCCCGGCGACGATGCCCATCGTCAAGGAGCTCTGCGGCCTCGACGTCGTCGAGAGGTACCTCGAGAGCGTGTCTGCTGCCGATCCAACAACAGCGAAAGCGTAGATCTAGCAGGCCTCAGGCTGCAGCCAGCGCAGTGCTCGTGAATGAGGTTAATCATCAGTGTAAAATAATGGCTTGTTTAGCTTGGGCATAATGTGTGTTGCTCTGATGTACAAAAGAGATAGCAATGGCGAGCAGTGAGCCGTGGTGTTTGTGAATGAGGAGTGATGAACAGTATAGAGGGAAATCAAACTAAATAAGCGACGGGAAGATCAAATGTGTGGAGAAAATCGTGTGATTGGGACTGGTTTTTGAAGCAATTTTACAATGAATCGTTCAGAGGTGCGCACCTGCCTGGGTAGATCGGGATCGGATTGAACCGGCTGGGTTAGGACTCGCCGCCTCACTGGCTGCCATGCGTTCGGCGTCGTGCTCGCCAACGGTGGCTACTCCTCCCCGCGCGCTGTTGCCCGTTGCTTGGTCCCATCCCGTGCTGGCTGGCGAGCGAGTGTAGCGACCGCGCGCCTAATCGAACTGGCGACGCGGCGCGGGAAGACGGATCTCTCTGCTTGGATTCGAGGGACCTAGCCTGCGTACCCGTCATGCTCGGGACTCATGCTGCGCGGGTTTTGCCGCTGCCTTTGGGCCCGGTGGTCGGCGTATTACCGCAGCCGCCGGCCAACCAGCCTCGAGTGGCCGGCACGGTCGGTCGTTGCTTGTACTATGGTCTCTCCGGCTTCTCAACAGGATTAATCACTAATCAGAAGCGTCGAGATTTAATCTAACGGACGACGTGCACGACAGCAAACTTGAATCCGAATACGGTTTGGCTGCCTTTCCTGAGCGGTTGCGGAATTGAGTTTGAGGTTTGCTTGAGCTTTTCATAGGAGGGTGCCACCATCCTACGAATCTAACCCATTTTAGCGATAAAAATATCAGAGGAGGTGCTTAAAAAAACCTTTTTTTTTTCTTAACTGCAGTGGCACATTTGCTTAGGTAGAAAGTATAGTGCTTACTTAAGCACATTTGTTTATATCAGTGTTAACAATATAATTAACTATATTTAAGTACATGTAATCTTTTTTTTAACACTTAGCATTGTTCATGTCTTTAGAGAAAGTCTCTAGTACAAGTGGAAGTTGATATTTTCATCCTATATCCATTTTATTCACTTGTTGGCGGTTTGTGTAGAGATGAGTACAAAATATAATGGGGCAAAATTTAGTGCAAGTTGTGATTTTCTTCAAAAGCTAATTCTGGATTATGGCTTCGGAGAGCTGACGTAAGTGGCGGATCCAGAACTTGCATGACGGGCATTCGAATTTTGAACGTAATGAAAATTGGGCAAAGTTGATTACGTCACACTATTTTTGAACTGTAGTGTAAACATATCACTAGAATTCATCCTCTGCTAAAATGCAATATTTTGTTCTCACATTTTTTAAGCTACTAATATGTACCGTTTCGTCTATTTTTCATGACATATGCATGATATATGATATGTAAACTATATAATTATTTTTTTCTCCAAAAATTTGTGCATTCAATTAAATGCCCTTGAATTGAATGGGGTCCGCCCCTGGCTGACGCTTCAAAGTTCTAACTATTTTGCATCATAACATTTTTATTGAATTTTGATGTGGATGATAATGTCTCTAATAACTCTAGTGATAACCTTATAATTCACATAGGGGTGATTGGTTCCTCACATCCAAGGATTCTGGCTCCGCGGATACGTATAATCTTAAAGAGAAGTGTATTTAGTTACCCATATGCATTGTTCCAGTCTGGTCCGGCGGATGCAAATGTACGCCCACAACATGTTTCGGGAGTAAAGCTCTATTCGAGCTTCTCTCCGCAGCCTGGCTGGGCGGATGTAGACTGTTGCATCCGCTCATGCAACCCAAAATATTTCATGCCGTGCCGTGCTTTGGACCGTGCCGAAAGTCGTGCCGTAAGCAGTCCAGGAATGGCACGGCCTGTAGGACCCGTGTTGCCGGGATCTCCTGTGCCTCCTGTATCAGTCCCTGGATTACGTAGCTGATACGCACAGTACAACAGTTATAGTATCATAGTCAAACTTCGTACAATACATTAGCGTATAGTGTACTTTAAGTTACAAACCATATTGTACCTTACAAATATGGCCTAGCGGCCTTCATGAAAAGCACAGCGGAAAAGGACCCAAGCCACAAGCAGCGAGGGTGCGAACACGACACTTAGACTACTCTTCGTCTCCGGCTTCGCCCCCGGCAAAGTCGGCATTATCTTCTTCATCTGAATGACAACAAGAGTGAGTACAAAAGGTACTCAGCAAGCCCTATACTACTTTCAAGGGTTTGATAGATGCATAATGAAGTATTTCAAGGATAAGGCTTTACGGAATAGTTTTAGCGTAAAGCAATTTATGCAGGTATTCAGTTGTATCATCAATGATTAACTTTAAAACAGTTTTAATAGTTCAAAACCAGTAACAAGTTTTATCTGGGAGTTTTCGGTCCTAGGAGGGGCTATACCTCACTCCTCAGTCCCTTTTTACCACATCTGGTGCACACCTAGTACCACACAGCCTCTGGCGATATCGAGCCAGGAAACATCACCATACGGACATCTAGTCCACCCACTCACTCATCAAGACACACGCACCCTGAGTCTAGTCAATGCGATTGCTGCTTTCGCATGTTCATAACCGTGGACACGGCTATTCGAATAGTTTTACACTCTGCAGAGGTTGTACAACTTTACCCACGCGATATGCTCAGCCTCCCACTGTTGCATGCAGGGGAGCGAATCATACCGAGACCCTCCATAACACCTTTCCTGCCGGGCTTTTCCACGAGACACGCCCAAGTACCAGAGCTGCATGCTTCCGAAGGCCAGCATCCCTTTTTAAGCCTTGGCCGGTACTAGAAACCTCCAAGCATGCGGGACAGGATAGTACTTGCCTGCTCGTTGCTCTCAGCCTCCTGGTAGGATGTCCGACCCAGTCCAGTGAAAGGAAAGTCAAGTCCTGCCCATACAGGATGCATGGTTGTACGTAGTGGCTAGGCTAGACGGGCCGCAATGACTCGGTCCTTAAGCGGCCGGGGTGGGCATCTCCCAGCACGAGTATTTCCACAATACCACATGCCCCCAAGAGCATCCCCTCCCACAGAGGACTACTCTACCTGCCCCCGCCAAAACAGTTTTCACCAGTTTTCACACATCTCCCACCATAACCCACACACCATCAAGGATCTCACATCTATCACAGAATTCATATCCATCAAGATTCATGGCATGACTTTAATACTGGATAATGGTAATTTGTCACCTCCGAGGAGATGCAGTTTAAAAGCGACGCCTCTGAGGAGACGTATTCAATCCTAAGCATGCTAGATATCAAGACGTCTTCCATCGTTAATATAGATAACAATAGGTAATCCTAGGGTGATATGTATTCTGGGCGAAGTTAGTTATGGCATGGCAGTGTTGATAGGATTAACTACTACAAACAATTGCAAAAGCATAATACATAGCACCTGCAGTAGTATTCCCAGTTTTAGTTGAGCATGTAGATTATCGGAAAACATAGGTTCAATATGATCAAGGAAAATAGGACTTGCCTTCTCCGGAATTCTCCTCTTGATTTTGGTCAAAGTCAGGATCCTCTTCAGCCTGAATAATCCCAGCACAGATCTCGCAAAACAAATGTTCTTGTTCCCGCTCTTGCTCCTCTGTAATTCACAACTACGATCAACACGGCTAAACTAAAGAAGAACCGATTAATACCAATTGAAAAGCCAAACAAGTCCTAACGAACACCACGAGGTGATCAATGAGTAGATCTTGATTTTCGATGAATTTCGGCGAAAGAATCGCCGAAATCGGAGCCAGAACGGAGAAGTTACGGTTTTGAGAATATTTAAATCTAGAAAACATGGAAAGACACTATTCATGGGTGGGCCCACTGAACAGTGAAAGGGGCCCATATGAACAGTGACCAGGTGGGGCCCACTTGGGCTCCATCCGGGCCTGGATGGGCCGGGCCTAGGCCTAGGCCGGGCTCAGATATACAGTAATGGGCCCGCACAGTGCGGCCTACAGAGTCATCGGGCCGGCGGCCTATGGCCTCTAGAACCTGGGCCGGCCCAGGGGGCATGGCCCATTTGCGGTACAGGCCGGCCGGTGGGCCAAGCGGGGGTGCGCGGCAGGGCAGCCCACGGCGCACGCGCGCAGCGTGCGGCGGAGGGGAGGGGATTTGGCGTCGGTGGCGAGGGCTACGACGGCGTGGCACGGAGAAGCTCGCCAGCGACGAGTCTCCGCTAGGGTTTCACCGCGAGAGCTAGACGCCGGGGCACTACGCGGCACGACGAACTCGACTGACAGCACGACGACGACGGTGAGCGGCGGCGGCGGTGTCAGATCAGTGCCGGAGGGGGAAGCGGCGGCGCGGCAAAATTTGGCAGCACCTCCCCTGCATGGGGAGGCGTTCTTCCTGCAAGAAAATGGGGCTCTGGGTCCCGAAGACCTTGGCACGATGGCCGGAGAACACACATACGACGCAGGCACGCGCCGGCGGCGACCAGACGCTGCGGCGGGAGAAAAATGCTCGGCGGCGCGCGACTAATAGCCTCTAAAGGGCTCGGAAACTCCCACTAACTAGCCTAGGGGGATCCTAGGGGGCAAGGGGCTCACCGGAACGGCAGGGACGAGACGACGGCCGGCGGCGAGTTGCGAAGAGCGGTGGCAAAGCTTGCGGGCTCCTCTTCGCGGACGGCTTGCGTCGGTTTCTGACGAACGGGAGGCGGCACGGGAACGGCGTCCGACCTCCGATACTCCTTGACAGCCCGTCGACGGTGTCGACTAATCGGCGAACGACGGTGGCGTAGATTGAGACGGAGGCGGCGGTGATTTGGGCGGCGGTGTGGATGAGGTACAGTGGGGGGGGGCGAAAAAGGGGGAAAAAAAGGGGAGCCAGAGGCTCATATTTATAGCCGGAGGGGAGCGGGGCAGCGGCAATGGCGCGAGCACGCGGCGCATTGTGCTGGCCTGGTGAGTACGGTGGCGAGCGGCGTGGAGGGCAGCGAGGCGCGCGGCGTGGCAGCTTCGCGCTGCTTCGGTATGGGCGCGGGCGCAGAAGTCTCCGCGGCAGGGCATGGGCGAGTGGCGCTGTGAGAGGGAGGGGGAGAGAGAAGAGAGAGCGGTAGCTCAGGGAAGTGAAGGACGGCGGTGAGCGGCGTCCTCACTGGCGGCGGGAGAAAGGAGAGAGGAGAGAGGAGGCGCTTGGTCGGGCGGCTGGATGACGCGCGTCGCGGCGAACGGCTGAGAGGAAAGCGTACACGGGCGCGGACGCCTTCGTGAGCAGGCGTGCCAGCAGCCGAGACGCGCGGCGGGTTGGGCTGAAAGACGGCCCAGGCGTGGGGATAGGAAGGGCGGGGTGGCCGAATGGGCTGGGAGACGGTATGGGCCGCGCCAAGGAAAAGAAGAGAGGCCGATGTGAGCTAAGGGAGAAGAAAGGAAAAGAAACCGGCCTATGGGGAAAATTAGAGAAGTAAAGAGAGAAGAGAAAAAGAAAGAGAGAAACAAACATTAAGTGTGAAAGAATTCAATTTGGCAATTTTTGAATTTGGAATCCTGACTTTGGATTAAGATCAACTTCAATTAAATTGAAGTTGATTCATTTTGGATATCTGGTTTAAAGGGGATTTGAATCTGAAATTGATTTTTGAGTTGACCAGAATCTAAGAGTAGGTTTGAGTTGAGAGATATTCACTTCAAACCTCCACACAAAGAATCATAAAATCCAATAATGCATGACAGTCAACTTAATGCAGTGATCTTGCTAGAATTTGCACTGGTAAACTTTGGAACAACTAGTCAACTCCATACCTCCAACATGTGTGAAGGTGTATGTACTGGCATACATACACATCCCTGTACATGTACTAGCTTACTTAATTATCCTCAAAAAGTTTTAATTTGGAGCAAATTTTGTAATTATACAATATGCTAAACACAGGGTGTTACACGGCCCAAATCCCAACTCTAGGCAGGCCGGTGTCCATTGTCTCCAGCTGCACCTCAGAAACCTGCATAAAGAAGAGACAATGACCGCAAGAGGGCGCTCTGTTGTGCGCAATCTAGGTGCAAGGCAGGAGGTGGTCAGAAGGAGATGGGGAAGAAGGCGGGAGCGGTGGTGGTGCTGGCCGTGAACGGCCAGAGGTACGAGGCGGCTGGCGACGCTGCTCGAGTTCCTGCACACGCAGACGCCAGGACCCTAACAACCCTCAAACCTCAACTCCCAGACCCTAAGCCGCCTAATGCCAGCTTCGCGGTGGCAGCGTGGAAGGGGCAAGGGCAGTTTGCAGGAGGGTGACGGGTGCATCGGGTACCACAGGAAGACGACGACTCTCGATAGGGAGGAAGACGAGGACTTAAGTCGCGCACGACACTCGATAGGGAGGAAGACGATGACTCTCGATACCATACATGCGGTATGTAACATTTCGGTGAGTCACTGGGTTTCCTACCAAATACGGAAATACCGGTGAGCAGTGAGATGAAAGAGAACACCATAAGAACTTCTAATGGGCATAATATATTCATTTCTCGGCAAACCCCAACAACCTTATTTACATACATACCTCATGGAGCTACTGAGAAACTGAAGTTCGATGGTTCATTTTGTTGACTGAATTCACCTCTAAGAACACTCGCGGCCCTTTGAATTGCCCGGGAGACTTTCCACACTTCATGCTGCATTGCCACCTGCTGTTCTTTGGCACTCAGATTGCCCGACCGTGAGATGGCGTCGGCGATGCCAGGGAAGAACGATAGTTTGCTTTGGTAGTCCTCCGGAGGCGAGTACAACTGGACAAATAAACACAAATGTCGTTGAATTGCATGTTCGTAACACTATACTTGAACTTTCACAGAAGATAAGACGTAGTGCAGAGACAGAGTTATTATTTTGACAAATTTGAATAAGTTACAGCGTTGCTCACTAGATGCTTAAACCATCCTCTTCCTTGAAGTCCTTCCAATTGCAGGAAGCTTCTTTCAGCAAGTAGGAGGCGGTCGTTCAACAATCGCCTTATCATCGTAGCGTGTTCATCGTGTAAATACAGCTGCTGTAGTCTCTGGATTTTTGTTCGAAACCAACAAAAAGAGCACATAATCGAAAATGGATGAGCTTCAAACACCCAATCCAAATTGGAAAATAATTATTATTTTTCTGTGCAATAAATCCGATCGATTGCGAGATTGTGAAAATATTGAACGACATTACTTATCAAATGATAAATCATCGTTACTAATTCAACATGTCAGGCATCGACATGACACTTTAGGAACTTAAAAGTCCATTGTCTAGATCGAGCAAAAATGCAAATTCGTTTAAGCATTGGACTACCCAAACCAAAAAATCTCCTCTCTGCAGAAAATACTTTAGCACCCTCAAAGTACATCATCGGACCATCCGCTATTTGCTTTTATTTCTGCTTCAGTATTGAAAATGCTCCGACGATACCCTCCAGTATAGCCACCATACTCACCGGATCTTCCGGTACATTAATCTCTAATTTCGTCCGAAAATTACTCTCTGCAAGAAATAGTTCGACGAATATATATTGCCTACACCGGAACTTCCGGTGAACACTGAAACTTCTGGTGTGTTTATTTTTTCTGCGACAGAATTTTTTTTGTCAATTTCAAACGCCGTCAAGTCAAGTTAAATATGAATAAGAACAAACATCCACAAATACATAGTAACTAAGTTTAAAACACATCAACTATTATCAATATGTCATCACATATAAACCGAAATATATTTCCACTTAGATTTCTTACGTAACATAATCTACACGAGAAGAAATGCAAATTGCCAAAAACAAAATGTTTCCCAGCTCCATACGCAGGTGAAGTCGCCACTAAACCAGCAGCACCTTTCGACCACGCATGTGGAGGCTAATCTCTCGCTGAGGCGTTGAGCATCGTGATAGCGTCAGGTCGCTAATTTTTACATTATTCATACGGCGGATAGAGAGAAGCACACCAGTGCCGATGGAAGTTCCCACGCTGGAACCAGCAGGACAGCCACTGTGGCCGGTCGTGCCCATCTCATCTCAGTGCACCGGTGAGAGACGTCAGCCGGTGTTCGTCGAAAGCTGTCATTGGCCAAGCATTTTTCCAGTAGAATGGTAGACAAAATTCAGTCGCTAGCACGATTTCAGAGCGAACTTGACGAATCCAAGTGACACACTGACACTATCGTGGCATAAAACGAGCAGTGGTCCTTAGGAGGTACAACCGTGTGCCGGGCTGAGCCGGCTCGTCGAACCGCGGCTCACATGAAAGAGAGAAACTACCCGCTCTTTTTTTCAATACTTATCGCTTTTAATTATTTTGTTTGTTTTTAAACACTTGTTACTTTATGTTTTTCAAGATATAGTTTCTAATTTTATTTTTACAAAATTATATCTATTTACGATAAATTTTAGAATATTTGGTTAGTTTCTAAGGGTATTTATTTATTTTTCATTTAAAGTTGGTACTATCTTGATATATATGTTTGGTCAAAATGATAAGTATTGAAAAACAGAGAACCTGTTTACGAGGATTTTTTATTTTTATATTTTTTAAATAAAAATTACAAATATATATATGTCTGTTTTAAAAAAATTGCAAATCAAAAAATTGGAAGGGTGACCGGAGTCAACTGCAATTATTGAAAATAGACGTATATATTTACAAATTTTTATTTAAAATATAAAAAATTTCCTAATGCGGCACCGGCGTTCTCTCTAGTCATCTAGTGCTCTTCCTGTATACTGACAACTGACAGGTAGCTATTCTAATTTTTAGATAAAAAAAGTTCATTTCATCCTGCAAATAATAATATCCTAGCATTTGCATCCTTGGATGTACGCTGGGTTACTATGTGTACGAACTTTGTAAAACGGCATGATTCAGAAGCAGAGTTTTTGCCACCTGTTACGTACGCGCAAACACAATGCTAACATTTCCACAAAATTAATCAGCCAAGAAGAATTGAATTGTATAGATCTAACCAAACTCGAAGGCCCTGGACTGAACAATCGGACCAGGGCATACATCACTCTGTTTATTGGTACTGAACTTGTCCGGGCTGAAGACTCTTGAAACCGTTGCAGCTGCGCATGCATATAGCAGACGCTGGAGAGCAAGCGAGCCGCGGCCTCCACATGACAATCGGCCAGATGACTAGTGGACGCTGACGGCGAGCTTCATGCCGGACTCGCAGTGCCCCTCGACGCCGCAGACGAAGAACCACTGCCCGGCCTGCCGCAGCGCCACCCTGTCGTCCCCGGAGGTCAGCGTCGGCGCGTTGCTCGGCACGGCACACGCCGCGTAGCTCTGCGCGTCCACCAGCGCCACGTTGTGGAAGCCCTCCGAGTACAGGAACTCTGAGACTCAATCAGTCACCGTGCGCACACGTTACACATTAACACATATGATATATACATGTGGCCGGTGATCGATCATATGCTAGTGCTATGCATTGTTAGTCAATCACACGTACGCACCGAGCGTGTCGCCGACTTTGAACTTCTTGCCGCTGGCCCATGCGTTGTAGTCGACCCCATTGTCCCAGCCGGAGTCGTCCCCGACCATGTACGACGTCGCGGACGCGGTCGCCGGGAGTAGAGCGGCCACTGCGACGACGGCCATGGCGGCGGCGATGAGCAGTGTCGCACGAGAAGCCATTTTGCAGAGCACCGGGTGAATCCTTGATGCTTCACTTCTCACCGAATCTTGCAGTGATGGCTGTGAGTACCAGAGTTGAGGGCACGCGAATATATACACCACCGTTCATGGAATCACGGTGCGCATTGGCCGGCCGCCTGTAAACTTCAGCGTTGGTGCGACCACTGGCAGCGTTGGCTGCTTGGCGAGAAGACGTGTGGTTTTCGGTGTATTCGATGGAAGGCGCACGGCGACACGGGGGGTGAATTCGTCGTGTCGTTGGCTCGGCGCTCGGCGCCGTTTGACGAGCTCGAGGATTTTTTGGAGCTGAGTTGATCGATTCAAGCGTCAGATGTTGGGCCGCACGGCGTGCGCCGGCTGAGCATTGGACTGCACAAGTCCAGCGACCTCGTGGTGACACGAAACACGCACTGCGCCGCGCGGCTCCTGATCCTAGCTCGTCCAGAAGAACGGGTGAACGAGGCAAAGATGGGCCTCTAGCTCCAGCAATCTCGTGCTCGGGCCTCAGGGCACACGCTTTCATTGACGCCGAGGTTGTACCGGTCGAGTGTCGACCCAATAGCTCTCAGAACAGATGAAGCGTACCATCGTCTCAAAAGAAGAAAAAAGAAAAAAATATGAGAAGAAACTATTAGAAAACCTGAGTATCACAACTGAATGTGAGCCTGTCTCGATCTCTTAAAAGATTTGATTCTATGTTTTTGGCACTATATATACAGAGCAGCAACCCTCATTGTAAACACAAATGAATAAAGAATATATAGCTTTTCACCTATGCTTGCGTCTACTTTTGCAATTGTTCCAGAGAGAACGCTAGACTGCACCCGGTAGCAGCAGTTTCTCAACACGTTATCAGCACGAAACTCTGTCGGAGATCAAGTTAGCGGAACGGATCTGCCTACAACCGATCTGCACTGTATCGGTATCGACATCAAGCGGATAGGTCTTTGGCCTAGCCTATATGACCTACGCAGCACGAATCGTTCGCAAGAATTGAAAGATACGAGATCGTCCGGTACGTTTTCTCGATGCTACTGTTTTCATGACTAAATAGATCTGTGAATCGTATAGCACGTATCGCATGAACAATATGTATGAACAGTAGCCTATAGCAATGAACAGTAGCGAAACAGATCTATCGCATCGTAATGGTGGGGCCCGTAGCCACCGCCATGCTCCGTCGGCCAAACCCCTACAAAGATCAGAAAACAAAGAAGGGAAGAGGAGGTGCATGGTACCTCGCAGGCATGAAGCCGACGACCTTGTCGCACTGGTCACCTCCTCCTTGCCGCCGTCTCTGCACAGATCAGAAACAATGGAACACATCACCGACCGAATCCGACGGCCAAGCATGGTATGCGGTGCCTCGAAGGCCACTGCTACAAATTGAAAGAAAAAAGGGAGGGGAGGATGCACGCGAGCATAGAAGCCAGTGGCTTTTCCCGCCGGTGCTCGTTGTTGTCTACCCCCCCCCCCCCCCCCGTGTGACTGACCACGCCGTCCGCGTCGCCCGAAGCAGTGCCACCAGGCCACCACGCTGCTCGATGTGAGAGCCACCGCCAGCACCGGCCCGCGCACCAGCCAGCAGCTACGCTGGGCCGTGCGCCTCCCACCGCCGCCGTGGCTCGAAGCGACCGCCGGCGCCGCCCCTCACCCACACCGGCCGCCAATGCAGCCCTCGCATGAGCCCCACTCGCCGCCGCACGCCACGTTGGCTTCCGCCGCTCCAACACAAGCGCAGCCGCGCGTCGCACCGTCTGCCGCCGGCTCCGCCGCTCCCGCACGAGCGTCACGCCGCGCTTCGACACCAGCCCCTCCGACCACCTCCCGGAGCAGCGCCGCTGCAGTTAGTCGGTCCACCGCAGGCGCCGCCCTCGCACGGGCATTGAGCGCCACCGGTCGCCGGACTGAGTGACGGCTAGGGTTTGGAAACCCTAGCCGCCCCCATATATAGAGCTGGCAGGTGGGCAGTTGGGCCGGCCCGGCCCAATAAGGTAAAAAATCAGAGAAAAAAAGGGAGGGCGGAAAATCACAAATTTTGCGTTTAGTCCCCTGATTGTTTTGAAAATTATCCAGAGGCTCTGATTTTACAAATTAGACCATGTGGTTTCTGAAAATTACGCAAATTTTGGAATTTTGCGTATAAATCCTCGAACTTTATGGAGAACCCTGAAAATATTTTTCCTGCAGGAGAGTATCTCT
This sequence comes from Phragmites australis, assembly GCF_958298935.1. NCBI lineage: Eukaryota > Viridiplantae > Streptophyta > Magnoliopsida > Poales > Poaceae > Phragmites > Phragmites australis. Next base: position 46,872,552 of record NC_084923.1, on the reverse strand, counting down.
AGAATTCAAATTTTGCATATGTTTTAGCCATTATGCAGTATTTATTTCTATGTTATTTTGCTGTTTAAATTGCCTGTTATGCGTTTAAATTCAGTAAAACTCACATAATAGCATAGAAAATATCGAAAAAAATTGCAGCAATCTAATCTAGCAACATGAAGCAACTTTACTAGTAGTAATACTTGCATCATTTAAATATGTAGATGGCTGGCATCACGAATAAGAAGTTCGCTGAGCTGAGTAGTGATGGTCGCAACTATCTCACTTGGGCATCGGATGTTCGGATTGTACTGGGAGCAAAAAGACTCTGCACTGCAATTGGTCTGGGAACAAGTAGTACAATTATTCCCACGGAGGATGCCATCATCTCTCTCCCACTTTGAATGATGAGTACTTGGTAATGACTAGCTCTAAGGCACTATAGGACGCACTACAAGAGCGTTTTGAGCGTTTTAAGTATACCATTAAGCCTCTCGCAGAACAAGAATGGGTCCGGCTCCGTTTCTGTGACTATAAGCATGCTAGAGAGTACAACACCGTGCTGCACCACATTTGCACACTACCGTGTCTCTGTGGGAAAGAGATCACATACGAGGAGAAAATTGAGAAGACTCTCTCCACTTTCACCCAAATGCGGCAAAATCCGCACGCAATCACCTTTAATCAAATTACAAGAAGTATTCTGAATTGATTGATGTGTTGCAACTCCATGAAGTTCATGACGAAGTCATAAACAAGAACCTTTTATCCCAGCCGCAAGGGAAGAGCAGTGGTCTAGAAGTCAATCACATCTCTTTCAAAGCACGCAAGAACCGCAATATGAAACAGGTGAAGGGAGGAAAGAAAGTGGTGGTAGGCAAAGTCAAGCCTGGTGATGATAATGGTAAGACAAAGAAAAAAGTCAAGCTATATGGTGAGCAAAACCAGAAATGCTATAAGTGTGGTGTTTGAGGTCATTGGTCCCGAATCTACAAAGCACCAAAGCATGTTGTGGAAGCATTCCGAAAGAAGAAGAAAGAGCAGCCAGAAGCACACCTCACCATTGCAGTGGGGATGGAAGAGGACAAAACAGTCGAAGTTGAAAGAGATGCATCTCACATGGAAGTTGATGACGCTCCCGCAATGACTGTAAAAGACCTCCCGATGAAAGATGCAGAGACCTCTACTTTGCCCTCCTCCACTGACATAGAAGATGGCATAAATAATGAAGCGAAAAAGAAAGCCATTGAAGCAGAAGTGGTCGGATTTTTTTGCAGATTCTATCTGGAATTAGAGTAATTAGCCATTCAATTAGTTGCTGAATTTAGAAGGATTCAATAAATGTAAACTCTAAAGAGAAATCTTAGCTGCAAACAATATTATTTTTCGATAGCTAATAAAACATTTAGTTTTGTTGCTACTTCCTCGCATGTGAATGATTGAATGTTTTATTTATAGAATATTTGTGGCGCCCGCATGGAGGAAGTGTGTATTGTGGATAGTGAAACCACAAACACCATCTTAAGAGAAAAGATGTATTTTTAGTATATTAGAAATAGCTCTGTAAAGGTGATGACTATCACTGGAAGTAATAAATGTATAGTAGGTTCTGAAAGAGCCATAGTCATACTACCTATAGGAACTATTTTGCACATTGAAGAAATATTGTTATACCCTGAATCTACAAGAAATCTCTTAAGTTTTAAAGACATTCGCGCTAATGGTTTCCATGTAAAACTGGTGAAGAAGATGGTAGGGAGTACCTACACATCACTAAGTGTGATAGTGAAGTGAGAATACTAGAAAAACTTCCCTCCATGAGCAGTGGCTTGTACTACACTCGCATTAGGGCACTTGAAGTGTTCACTAGCTTAAAGACTATGTTTCGTAGTGCAGAATTATTCTTCCTGTGGCATGATAGGTTAGGTCACCCTGGTCTTAGAATGATGAGAAACATAATTACTAACTCACAAGGTCATGACATAAATGTGAAGAATTTTCCGAATCATTAAGATTTTGTATGCCCTGCATGCGCTACTGAAAAATTAATAATAAGACCGTCTACCTTGAAGGTACAATATGAAATTCCTGCATTCCTGGACCGAATCTAGGGGATATTTGTGATCATATTCAGCCACTTTCTGGTATGTTTCGGTACTTTATGGTATTAATAGACGCATCTTCAAAATGGTCGCATGTATATCTATTATCTACCCGCAATCATGCCTTTGCAAAGTTGATCTCGCAGATCATACAAATCAGGAATAATTTTCCGAATCATCGCGTGAAATCCATCAGATTGGACAACGCTAGTGAATTTACTTCTAAAACGTTCGATGATTATTGCACTGGTATGGGAATTAAAGTTGAACATTCTGTACCGTATGTCCACACTCAGAATGGACTAGCCGAAGCGCTGATAAAGAGAATAAAGTTCATTGCTAGGCCTTTGTTGCAGCACTGTAATTTGCCTGCTACATGTTGGGGACACGCAGTCTTATATGTGACAGCTCTCACTAATTATAGAACATCCTCCTACAACATGCAGTCACATATGCAACTAATGTAAGAGGTAATTCCGAAGATTTCCCATTTACATAAATTTGGATGTATGATTTATGTGCCAATACCGTCGCCACAGCGAACCATTATAGGACCTTTGCAGAAAATTGAAATATATGTTGGTTATGAGACTGCATCTATAATCCTATATTTAGAATCAACAACTGTAAATTTGCATACGGCCCGCTTCGCTGATTGTATTTTTGATGAAAATAATTTTTCGTCATTAGGGGGAGGAAATATACCCTTGGATGAAAAATGTCGGAAAATTATATGGCATGCTATTACAGAGGAACTCTTTTTTTCACCATATAACTAGGGTTAGAAATAATTTTAAAAATTAGTCCATCATATAATAATAATAATATTAGTAAAATTTTCCATATTTTTAAAAATTAATTTGAGGCCATCCACAGGTCATCCGCTCGGTTTGGGAGATAGCGAGTCTCTCCCGACTCCCCAACTGTGGCCAGCGGACCGAGCAACATAGAGAGGCGCCAGAATAGCGACACTCGTTTGGAGAGTCAGTTGGAGGTGGATTAGAATAGCGACACTCGTTTGGAGAGCCAGTTGGAGGTGGATTTTTTTTTGTCGACTTGTCAAATGTGATGATGTTGAGCCGGATAGCGACTCTTGTAGTTGCTCTTAGTGCTTACCTGGTTCATTTTTTCATCATCTTCCCACGAGTACCTTCCTATCTGGTCGCACCTAGATGATGCTTAAGTGATTTAAGAGTATATTATTATTAGTCTAAAATAATAATAAAATAGCTCAACCAAACAAACCTAACCTAATGTACTTATCTCTAGCCCAATGAATTCATGGAGCTAAGAATATCAGCTCCAAGAACTTGTTTCTATCGCCCAGGAACCAGAAGTCACGATTTGTTCAACACCAAACAACGCAACAGTCTGCTTCAAAAAATCAAAATTCCAACACATGCACGGAGAAACACAACGACGATGGCCGGTCGTGCACATGCTGCTGATAGTTTTGAACGCGTGGCAGCCTGCAACGATTCCCAAGCTATTAGATCTGGACATTTCTTTTAAGATGTCATGGGTGACGCATCCATTGTTTACAGCGCTAGTTAACTCCACATAATCCGCCTCCTAAGTGGTAGTATATTAGATTTGTAATCTTTCCGCTCTATTAACTACAACTTTTTTTTGGCTCTATTAACTGCCGGCGATGACAGTGATGGTCTCCTCCAATGTTCTTATGATGTGGTCACTGATATTTGTTCAGTGGCTTAAATACGTCTCGGCTATGTTCTGGACATTGACTCTTGCGGCTTTTGTAAGGCTAAGAGACTGTCATCAAGGTCAGTTGGAGGGCTGAACTCCAGCATCGGTGGTCTGTGTCGTGCTCAAGCAAAGGGGCAATGATCGATGGTGATGGTGGAGGTAAAAGACGATAGGATGTTCTGGTTTTACTTGTTTGCATTTTTTGTTCTTGTCAGGGGCTTGAATGTAAAAGAGGTTGTACTGAGGATCTTTTTTAATATAAGTCCCCCTTCTTCTTGAAAGAAAAAACCTATCTTGGATCGGGACTAGTGAAAAGGATCAGGAAAATATAAATTATAAAAGAATCCGGTTCTCCCGAAAAGTCTTAGTTGACACGTTCATTTTCAGACAGCCACCTAGCGAGAGGGAAGCTGTCTTCAACCTGCTCCTATGAAACTGGACAAGATACCATTCCCACTCTGCAACTAAACAAGCATCAGTTTCATCACAATCTAACAAGGTTAGTATATTTAGAATTTGTTTGGCAGATTTTTAGATTTTAACTTTTTTTAAGCTAGGTATTTTTAATTCCAGCAATTGGTAGAGCTAGAGTGGTTAGTATACAAGGGTGATTGTGTGAACTATTTTGTTTTCATTTTAATATAAAAATAAAAATAAAAATTATCTTATCTTAATTTATAAGCTTAAGATTTGATGTAGAGCTAAGAGCCAAACAGAGCCTTAACAACCGATTTGATCGTACTCGTAGTAGTTGTTTTCAAGCTCATAGCCGCCTTGTTACGCCGAGTAGCGTCAGCCAGGACATCACAGAGATCGTGTTAGCCTGGATACCGCTACACTCACGAATCGGACAACATTCTGAATTGTTAATGCGCACATCATCATCCACTAGCCGTGGAATATCCACTCTGCCCAGCAACCGGGACGCGCGAGCCGACGTGACACGAATCGGGTTGGAGACACGCGCCCCGTCGCTCTCGCCTTGGATCCTTGCGGTGGGTGGGGCGATGAACCGATGAACCGTCTCCAGATTAACAGCGCGCCGATGGCAGCAGAAACGGGTAGCTGAGCTAGCAGGCCAACCGCGCGCGCGCGGCGCTCAGCTCGGCTCTCGTCTTCCGTTCCGATCGAGAGTTCGAGGCGTCGTCGTCCTCCCTCACGTCGCCTCCGCACCACCCTATCTGCGGCGAGGAAAACGACGGGGGCCTCCGCCTCCGCCTCCGCTTCGATCGCTTCTGCGTCGTGACGGATGTGCTTGCGCTGGCTCAGCTAGCTGTATGCGCAGCATGGGTGGACCGTTCCGCGAAGGTGCCACGCAGCGGCGACGGGGTTTGGTCGTGACACGAGCTCGGAATTTTGGTGCTGTCTGACTGCCGCCTTCCAGGACCGCTGAAACTGGACGTTGGCCGGCGGCCGGCTCGCTTCTGATCATCGTTCATCCGACCCATCCGATCGACTCTGGAATGAACGAATTGATAGTACCTTCGTTAAGTATCTTGACGACGGCAGTTTTTCTTTTGAGGTGTTTTGTGGTGCTTGCAAATTGTGTGGACCATCCATTGGTGGCAATTCAATGCTTAACAATCGGAGGAACCTATGCGAAGGTATCAAAATCGTGGACCAGGTACTAACTAAAAAATAGGATGGAAGGTTAGGTTGGTAAATTGCTACAGCATTAAAATTGAGGTGAGCTCAAATGAAAAAGATATAATCCCAACTATTATGGGATGAAACAAAATCAGGTCTTGTTTCCTATTTATCTGCTTGATTTATGTGATCACAATGCCTACCACCTTGTGAATAGAACCAACGTCTGTATTATCGCAACAATATGGAATTGAGGAGACAAGGAGTGAGATGATGAGTAGACAAATGGGTTGGACCACGGCAGATTGCGGGATCGGAGGCAGCCAGTGGAATGAAACAGAGTGCAGTAAAAACTGTAGCTACACCATGTGTAGGGTAGTGCAACGGGCGACAACACCCTGCAAATGGCAAAGCGGTTGTTGATCAAGCAACATGACAAGCTGTTCTTGTCGGAGTTGAATATGTACCAGTGCTGTTTAGCATCCACCATGTAGGAATTTGAAGAACGGCCGCACATTCATAAACACTAAAAAAAGGTTGAAATTACATGTTGAACAATAGCTGGACATGAACGACGTTGATGGATAAGTGTACAAGAGCACAACTATTTTTTCTCAGAGTAATCCACAAGTTCACCAGGTCCTTGAATCCATCACAAATGTTGCATGTTCTCATGATCGAGTTAGACATGGCTTCTTACAGATCGCGTGATGTTCGTGCAGCAGATCATGGAGAACACTTCTGAGTCCAATGATACGGCTGTAGAGGAAAAAGCAGGTGGTAGGGTTAGATTACTTGTGTCAACAAAACTCCATTCCTAAAGTACCCCTTCTATCAATCAACTATTGTTGTGTTTTTAGTGGTGGTACCCCTTGGTACCTTGCAAGCAAAATAAAACTTCTCTTTTCTTTTTACTTATCCAGGCATGAACAATATGACATTTATGACTAAGATGCTTAAAGAAAGAAAGTGTTAAACATTTATATAAAAATTGTAATTTTTAATGTTAATAAATACTATATATGTTTAAATATTATTAATTATCTTATTAGCACTAATATAAACATCGGGATTTAAATAAACACATATGTTACTGTAGCTGAGAAAAAAACTAAATTTTTTCATAAGCATTTTCTCTTCGTCTTATTAATATATGCCGGAATTGGCCGGGTCTCTCGAAAGAAAAAGAGGTATTCGCGTCACGCTAGTCGGAGTCTTTGACTACGCCGAGCATGTGCTCCACACATCGCTGTGCGTGCCACTCCCGAAACCCAGCAGAGCACCCCTTCGTGGCACCACCCCTGACTAAAATAAGCCCGACCTCGCTGTTGCATGAGTAGCGATCGATGCAGCCATCCAAAACGGAAGCAGTAAACAAACCGTCCGCCCCGGACTTTTTGCCGGCTCGGCGGCGAGTGCATCTAGCTCTTCCGGCCGTCCTTCTGATCCCATCGTGCATCGGCTGCTCCATCGCTGCCCTTGCGCTGTTGCACACAGCTAAAAAGACAGACCAGGCACTAACATATATCGTGTGCCTTCGATCTGGGCTGGGGTGATTTGGACCCTTGCCTCTTGGAGCGCATGTGTACTCGAATACTCGATATGCATAGTGGTGTGGGAGTGTGGTACAGTGGCGAAACTAGAGCAAAAAAAAAAAAAAACCTATTGCACCATCTCATTGTATTTATAGCATATATAATTTTTCACACAATATTTTACTAAATAGCATGCACCATGAGGATCAACGTGGGTCACTGGTGTGATATGCGTACGTAGTCGTAGGTGTGATATGCGTTACCTTGTAATAGAAAAAAAAGAATACTCGATATACATAGTCGCGACCATCATATTCCCTTCTCGCCTACAGCAGTGAGTGACAGCGTGAGCAGGTCCCAATATAATATCGCGTCTCTTTCGCCCGGTCCAGGGCCGGCGTCGTCAGCGCGTGCATCACCCGCCCTGCCGCCCGAAGGGAAGGCTCGTAGTCGTAGTATATAACATAATCCCAGAAAAACATTTGAACAACGGCATAGAAGCGACTTTGATCTTCGACGACGGCCGCGCGAGCCACTCCGTTCTTGCGCACTCTTGGTGCACAGGAGGGAGCTGCCGAGCTGGTCATCGAGGCTGTGGAGGAGATGGGGAAGGCTGCGGCGGAGACGGTGGTGCTGGCCGTGAACGGCAAGCGGTACGAGGCGGCGGGCGCCCACCCGTCGACGACGCTGCTCGAGTTCCTGCGCACGCAGACGCCCGTCAGGGGCCCCAAGCTCGGCTGCGGCGAAGGTACGTCATCCATCGAGCGCTGGCCCTTCATTGCCAGACCCATCTTGTGCACGCATGCTTCGATTTCTAGCTAGTTTCCTTCCTCCTTGATTGGTAGCTGGGCGCAGAGTCTTGGTCTGAACGAAAAAGGAAATTACCAAGTACACAGTAGTTAGGGGCGGAGACAGACCCGGTGAGCACAGGGCTCTCTCTTCTCCCTCCTTCACGTTCTTCTTCCACCTTGACCTCTACCTCTATCTCTAATCTTCAGTAGAGTTCCAGCCGGTAGGGCCACAAGCAGTGGCAGATCCAATGGGTGGTACGGGTGGGCTGTGGACTACCTAAGAATTTGCACCGGCGAGCGGCGCAGCGGGCGTGGAGCAGCAGCGCACGGGCATGGCGAGCAGAGCAACGGCGTGCGAGCGCGGCGAGTGGAGCAGCTCAACTCTTGTCCGTTCGGCCGTCCCTCAATGGCTCAGCCAGCCAGCGCCGCCGGCCTGGGCTTGGCTTCAGCGCGCGCCCAGACCACCCTTGCCCAAATTCTTGGATCCGCCGCTGGCCCCAAGCCCGCTGTAAATCCGCCCTGACAGTAATAGTTTCCTTCAAAATGCTTCATTCATACGATTGGTGTCCTCTCTTCTAGTCCTCACTAGAACTTGTAGATGTTTAAGCTATAATAACTGCTGTCCATGCATGAGTATTCTCCACCTCCAGTTCTCTCGTAAAGGAAAATTTGCAGAAAAGAAACAAGTGTCGAGGGAATTCAAGTACACGTGCATGTAGGTTTTAACGGACATCCGATTTCAGCCTCTTCTGCTCGGCCTTTTTGTGTTCCTAGTGAGAACTAGCGCTTTCGCTAGTCCATGTCATCAAGCCAAGTCTCCAGCACTTGTAGCTTCGATCTTCTTCTTGTCCTCCCCATTTTCCTTGGGATGTCACGATCTCACGGATATGCCAAGAAACCAAAGCCGTAGAATAGCACAGGACATCCCAGTACAAAACTGCAAATTCTCTGAACTCGACTGCTACTGTTTCTGAACATTGAACATCGTCAGATGAAGATCCGAAGGAAGACCTCAGTAGAAATCCTCCAACCTCAGCTGCTACTGTTTCACCCACCAGTATCATGTAGGTAGTGAGCACTTTCCAGTAAATGGGGCCAAACCTTCTCTGTCGTTGTTGTTGTTCTCTCTCGATAAAGTAAAAAAGAGCTCAAAAGGCCTGGCTCAATTATTGGGACGTCCATCTCCAATTTGCATTTTTATATCCTACATGTTAGGTCGTTGAGTGAAGGTTCATACAACTAGAGTTTTTTATTATAAGCTTAAAAGGTACCAAAATTTGTACTAATGGTACCTCATAATTCTACCATCGGGGACGGACTATCAAAATTAACAATAGGTAAAATGGCACCTCTCGGTACCTCTCCAAAGGAACCTAAAAAACCTAACGTAACTGACAAGAATATATGCTCAGCAGTGATGATTAATCTCAGAACAGAGTTTCTAGATTCGCCACTAGCTACGGTCCGCACTTTGCACAAAACAATTATGCTAACCTCTTGGACTCTTTTCTTAAAAAGAGTAAGCATCTTGCATTTTTTTTTACTAGCAAAGTGACACATGCTAATAGCGTGGCTATCCGGGGTAGCTAACCTCTTGCACTTTTACAATTTTCCCGCTGTGGCAGGTGGTTGCGGTGCATGCGTGGTCCTCGTCTCCAAGTACGACCCAGCCACCGACGAGGTGACCGAGTTGTCGGCGAGCTCCTGCCTGACGCTGCTCCGCAGCGTGGACCGCTGCTCGGTGACCACCAGCGAGGGCATCGGCAACACCAGGGATGGCTACCACCCCGTGCAGCAGCGGCTCTCCGGCTTCCACGCCTCGCAGTGCGGCTTCTGCACGCCCGGCATGTGCATGTCCATCTTCTCCGCGCTCGTTAAGGCCGACAAGGAGCCCGGCCGCCCCGCCCCGCCCGCTGGCTTCTCCAAGCTCACCACCTCCGAGGCCGAGAGGGCCGTCTCCGGCAACCTGTGCCGGTGCACCGGCTACAGACCCATCGTCGACGCCTGCAAGAGCTTCGCGGCCGACGTCGACCTCGAGGACCTGGGTCTCAACTGCTTCTGGAAGAAAGGTGACGAGCCTGCAGATGTCAGCAAGCTGCCGGGTTACGACAGTAGCGCCGTGTGCACCTTCCCGGAGTTCCTCAAGTCAGAGATCAAGTCTTCAGTAGATCAGGCGAATGGTCCTGCGGTGGCGATCTCTGCCGACGGCTGGTACCATCCTAAGAGCATCGAAGAGCTTCATAGGCTGTTTGATTCTAACTGGTTTGATGAAAATTCTGTGAAGATTGTGGCTTCAAACACTGGGTCTGGAGTGTACAAGGATCAGGACCTCCATGAAGAGTACATTGACATCAAAGGGATCCCAGAGCTTTCAGTCATCAACAGAAGCAGCAAGGGAATTGAGCTTGGATCAGTTGTGTCCATCTCTAAAGCCATTGAAGTGTTGTCAGATGGAAATCTGGTCTTCAGAAAGATTGCTGATCACCTGAACAAAGTGGCTACGCCGTTCGTTCGAAACACAGCAACCATAGGTGGAAACATAATCATGGCACAGAGGTTGCAATTTCCGTCGGACATTGCAACCGTACTCCTAGCTGCAGGTTCAACTATCGCCATTCAGGCTGCTTCCAAAAGGCTGTGCCTCACTTTGGAGGAGTTCTTGCAGCAGCCTCCATGTGGTTCTAATACCCTACTGCTAAGCATATTTATCCCAGATTGGGGTTCAGATGGCATCTCCTTCGAGACTTTCCGAGCAGCCCCTCGTCCATTTGGCAATGCTGTCTCATATGTCAATTCTGCTTTCTTGGCAAGGACATCAGGCAGCCATCTAATTGAGGATATATGCTTGGCGTTTGGTGCTTACGGAGTCGATCATGCCATCAGAGCTAGGAAAGTTGAGGATTTCCTGAAGGGCAAATCGGTGAGCTCATCTGTTATACTTGAAGCAGTTCGGTTGCTTAAAGATACCGTTTCACCATCGGAAGGCACAACACATCCTGAATACAAGATCAGCTTGGCTGTCAGTTTCTTGTTCAGCTTCCTGTCTTCCCTTGGCAACAGCTCGAATGCACCGACAAAAATTGACAATCCCAATGGGCCATATACTAATGGAATTACAAATGGTACCACTGAGCACTTACGGGAGGAGTATATTAAGGTTGACAGCAATGATTTGCCAATACGCTCAAGACAAGAAATGGTTTTCACTGATGAATACAAGCCAGTCGGCAAGCCAATCAAGAAAGCCGGGGCAGAGCTCCAAGCTTCTGGTATATATTCTTATTTCAACGCATAATCTGATTTAGCTTACATTTAATTTCCATAGGTTGAACTTCTGAACATGATTATCGCAACCTTTTCCTTCTGCATACTCCACAAAATAATAATCTGATTGTCCTTTTGTTCATTTTTAGTACGGTAGTTTAGTCAGTGCTGAACCATCTGATAAGCTCCATCTTGCATATTTTGTTTCTCACATTTTTAGAAACTGTAGCTCCTCTCTTGAAAAATGCACTTAACCATATTCTTTTTTCTTACACAGGGGAGGCAGTGTACGTTGATGATATCCCTGCTCCCAAGGATTGCCTCTATGGAGCATTTATCTACAGCACACACCCGCATGCTCATGTAAAGGGTATTAACTTCAAATCATCTTTGGCTTCACAGAAGGTCATCACAGTTATCACCGCAAAGGATATTCCCAGCGGTGGACAAAATATTGGATCCACCTTCCCGATGATGGGAGACGAAGCACTTTTTGCTGATCCAGTTGCTGAATTTGCTGGTCAAAATATTGGTGTTGTGGTAATGTTTCTGAAGTGTTCTTTCAGATTAAACAAAACCAGTAATATGCTTATGTATATCCAGAATTTAGAAAAAAAAACAGGCAAGCTTACGGTGTCTTATTGCTTTTCTATCACTCAGATTGCTGAAACACAGAGGTACGCCCATATGGCAGCAAAGCAAGCTGTTATTGAGTATAGCACAGAAAATCTGCAGCCACCAATTCTGACAATAGAAGATGCCATCCAACATAACAGCTACTTCCAAATTCCCCCATTTGTAGCTCCTAAGCCAGTTGGTGATTACAACCAAGGGATGTCTGAAGCTGATCACAAGATTTTATCAGCAGAGGTACATACTTCGTTATGTTTAAGATGATGTGATACTGAGTTATTGGCAAGGCCAAAACTCACACCTAGTATTTTCATTTCCGCAGGTAAAACTTGAATCCCAGTACTATTTCTACATGGAAACACAAGTGGCGCTAGCTATTCCTGATGAAGATAACTGCATAACCATCTATTCCTCGTCACAAATACCTGAGGTCACACAAGGTGTGGTTGCAAGGTGCCTTGGCATCCCTCTTCACAATGTCCGTCTCATCACCAGAAGAGTTGGAGGAGGCTTTGGTGGAAAGGCAATGAAAGGAATACATGTATGTCCTGACTAACCATAGCTTTGCTTTGCTAAACATTTTCTATTTTCAATTACCAGTGTATTGCCAACTCAAGTTAATGATCTGACCAGAGCTGTTTGAGAGGCAAAATTTGTTAGAGATGACCATGAGTTTACTCTCTGTCAGGTTGCATGTGCATGTGCCGTTGCAGCATTCAAGCTGCGGTGTCCTGTTCGGATGTACCTTGATCGCAAGACGGACATGATAATAGCAGGTGGGCGGCATCCTATGAAGGCGAAGTACTCCGTCGGGTTCAAGTCAGATGGCAAGATCACAGCCTTGCACCTTGATCTTGGGATCAATGCTGGAATATCACCGGATGTGAGTCCATTTATACCAACTGCTATCATAGGGGCTCTCAAAAAGTACAACTGGGGCAATCTTGCATTTGACACCAAGGTCTGCAAGACAAATGTCACATCAAAGTCGGCAATGCGGGGTCCTGGAGATGTGCAGGGCTCTTTCATTGCGGAAGCCATCATTGAGCATGTTGCCTCGGTGCTCTCGGTCGACACTAATACCATCAGGAGGAAGAATCTTCATGACTTCGAGAGCCTTGCAGTGTTCTATGGAGAAAGTGCGGGTGAAGCTTCTACATACAGTCTGGTCTCCTTGTTCGATAAGCTGGCCTCGTCACCAGACTACCAGCACAGAACTGCAATGGTCGAGCACTTCAACAGCAGCAACAAGTGGAAGAAACGCGGCATTTCTTGTGTGCCAATCACATATGCGGTTACGCTTCGTCCGACTCCAGGCAAGGTGTCTATCATGAATGATGGTTCCATTGCTGTCGAGGTCGGAGGAGTTGAGATAGGGCAAGGGCTGTGGACTAAAGTGAAGCAGATGACGGCATTTGGGCTGGGACAGTTGTGTCCTGACGGCGGCGAATGCCTCCTCGACAAGGTGCGGGTTATCCAGGCGGACACACTGAGCTTGATCCAGGGAGGGTTCACCGGTGGGAGCACCACTTCTGAAACTAGCTGTGAAGCCGTTCGACAGTCATGCGCTGCACTTGTCGAGAGGCTGAAGCCTGTCAAGGAGAGTCTGGAGGCTAAGGCTGGCACAGTGGAGTGGAGTGCCTTGATTGCTCAGGTGAGGATAAAGTCTTGTGAATTCCAACTTTGTCAGTAACAGCCAACAATTAAGTTGTTTGATATTGATACCAAGAGTTACAGTTGATTTAATCTTTTGCCTCCCTCCTTTGTAGCATCAATAAACTGCAAGCAGCATCGGTAGCAATTTAGTGTGGTGCTCTTGTAGGTGTGAGGAAGTCGCTATCTGACAGATTCAATTGTTCATGGCATTTTTTCCTCACTTGCAGGCGAGTATGGCGAGTGTGAACTTATCGGCACAGGCATACTGGACTCCTGACCCAACTTTCGGGAGCTACCTGAACTATGGAGCTGGGATTAGTGAGGTATCGCTGATCCAAATTGCAACAGCAACACTGCAAATGCACTTACCAACCCAAATTGTTAGGCTGCACCGCTGCAGCTTCACTTCTGCTCCATGCTGACACATGATTGGCAATTTGCAAATGAACATCACAGGTGGAAGTTGATGTCCTGACAGGAGCAACCACAATCCTACGGAGCGACCTCGTGTATGACTGCGGGCAGAGCCTGAACCCTGCTGTCGACTTGGGCCAGGTCAGCTCCCAAAAAACCGTTCATGCAGAACATTGCATCCATGGAAATGTGCTTCTCTGAACGCTGTTCTTAATTCACTCAGGTCGAAGGTGCATTCATCCAAGGAGTAGGCTTCTTCACGAATGAGGAGTATGCGATAAACTCTGACGGCTTGGTCATTCACGACGGCACATGGACGTACAAGATACCCACCGTCGACACCATCCCAAAGCAGTTCAACGTCGAGCTGATCAACAGCGCCCGCAACCCGAAGCGCGTCCTCTCTTCAAAAGGTGAACTTTTTCAGTTTTTCTCACAATGCTTTATCCCCTCCAACATTCTTGCAAACTTTCTCAACTTTCTTAGAAGTGAAAAACATCAAAATTCTGTAACTCGTAAAAAATGACTGCCTGCAACCCTGACAAACCGTGGTGACCTTTATATGGACTTATGCAGCATCAGGCGAGCCACCGTTGCTCCTCGCAGCCTCGGTGCACTGCGCGATGAGGGAGGCCATCAGGGCCGCCAGAAAGGAGTTCTCGGTGTGCACGGGCCCCGCAAACTCCGCCTTCACGTTCCAGATGGACGTTCCGGCGACGATGCCCGTCGTCAAGGAGCTTTGCGGCCTCGACGTCGTTGAGAGGTACCTCGAGAGCGTGTCTGCTGCCGATCCAACAACAGCGAAAGCGTAGATCCAGCAGGCCTCAGGCTGCAGCTAGCGCAGTGCTCGTGAATGAGGTTAATCATCAGTGTAAAATAATGGCTTGTTTAGCCTGGGCATAATGTGTGTTGCTCTGATGTACAAAAGAGATAGCAATGGCGAGCAGTGAGCCGTGGTGTTGTGAATTAGGAGTGATGAACAGTATAGAGGGAAATCAAACTAAATAAGCGTCGGGCAGACCAAATGTGTGGAGAAAATCGTGTGATTGGGACTGGTTTTTGAAGCAATTTTGCAATGAATCGTTCAGAGGTGCGCACCTGCCTGGGTAGATCGGGATCGGATTGAACCAGCTAGGTTAGGACTCGCCGCCTCGCTGGCTGCCATGCGTTCGGCTCGCCAACGGTGGCTGCTCCTCCCCGCGCGCCGTTGCCCGTTGCTTGGTCCCATCCCGTGCTGGCTGGCGAGCGAGTGTAGCGACCGCGCGCCTAATTGAACTGGCGGCGCGGCGCGGGAAGACGGATCTCTCTGCTTGGATTCGCGGGACCTAGCCTGCGTGCCCGTGACGCTCGGGACTCATGTTGCGCGGGTTTTGCCGCGGCCTTTGGGCCCGGTGGTCGGCGCATTACCGTCGCCGCCGGCCAGCCAGCCTCGAGAGGCCGGCGCGGTCGGTCGTTGCTTGTACTTTGGTCTCTCCTGCTTCTCAACAGGATTAGTCACTAATCAGAAACGTCGACTTTTAATCTAGCGGACGAC
The DNA here is from genome assembly GCF_958298935.1 of Phragmites australis. Classification (NCBI taxonomy): domain Eukaryota; kingdom Viridiplantae; phylum Streptophyta; class Magnoliopsida; order Poales; family Poaceae; genus Phragmites; species Phragmites australis. The sequence continues at coordinate 46,857,350 of NC_084923.1, read as the reverse complement.
GTGCACGACAACAAACTTGAATCCGAATAGCCTGTCCTGAGCGGTTGCGGAATTGATTTTGAGGTTTGCTTGAGTTTTTCATGGGAGGGTGCCACCATCATACGAATCTAAGCCATTTTAGCGATAAAGATATCAGAGGAGGTGCTTAAAAAAAAGGGTTTTTTTTCTTAAATGCAGTGGTACATTTGCTTAGGTAGAAGGCATGATGCTTACTTAAGCACATTTATTTATATCAGTGTTAATAACATAATTAACTATGTTTAAACACATGTAATCTTTGTTTGCATTGTAAATTATAATTTTTATATAGGTATTTAACTCTATCTTTTTTTTAACACTTAGCATTGTTCATGCCTTCAGAGAAAGGCACGTGAAAGTTGATATTTTCATCCTATGTCCATTTCATTTACTTGTTGGCGGTTTGTGTAAAGATGAGTACAAAATTTAATGGGGCAAAATTTAGAGCAAGTTGTGATTTTCTTCAAAAGCTGATTCTGGATTATGGCTTTGGAGAGCTGACGCAAGTGGCGGATCCAGACCTTGTATGATGGGCATTCGAATTTTGAACGTAATGAAAAATTGGGCAAAGTTGACTACGTCACACTATTTTTAACTATTGTGTAAACATATCACTAGAATTCATCCTCTGCTAAAATGCAATATTTTGTTCTCATGTTTTTTAAGCTACTAATATGTAGCGTTTCGTCCATTTTTCATGATATATAAACTATATAATTAATTTTTCCTCAAAAATTTGGGCATTCAATTAAATGCCCTTGAATTGAATGGGGTCCGCCCCTGGCTGACGCTTCAAAGCTCTAGCTATTTTGCATCACAGCATTTTTACTGAATTTTGATGTGGATGATAATGTCTCTAATAACTCTAGTGATAACCTCAGAATTCACATAGGGGTGATTGGCTGATAGCAACTAGGGATTCTGGCTCCGTGGATGCGTATAATTTTAGAGAGAAGTGTATTTGATTACCCGCATGCACTGTTTCAGTTTGGTCCGACATATGCAAATATACGCCTGCAGCCTGGCTGGGCGGATGCAGGCTGTTGCATCTGCTTATGCAAGCGGGCTCACTTATCAGTGTCACAAAATCACCTTCATATGAGCAACCAATCAGAATCTCAGTTTTTGCATCCGCTCATGCGACCTCAGATTCAATCAACCAAATAGAAACTCAGCTCAGCCTGTCCAGACTACAAACAACCAAACACTCTTCTCTTCAACACTCTTGCATCCACTCAGCCTGCTTCCACTCAACATGCATATATGGTCCATACGAGCAACCAATCACACCCATAAACACCTTCATACTAGCTTGTGAATTCTAATAGTATAGGTAACCGATTCGACCCAGAAACAGATGCGTCTCTGCCAATCAAACGCACCATAAATGTTCGCTTTAATCGCACCCATGCATCATCGCTTTCGCAGGCAGGCGTAAAGCTGGGACTTGGGTCGTGCTGGCACGGCCTGGCCCCGCAGTGTCTCGTGCCATGCTCACTAGGCACGATCGGCCCATCGTGCCGTGCCGTGCTGGCATGAGTCAACTCTAGGAAGGCTCAAGCATGACCCTCAGCACGCCGTGCCATCGTCGTGCCGTGCTGGCCCAGGCACGGCCCTACCTCATGTCGCCTAATAATACTTACATATTTATCTCTTATCATCTCACACTTATGTCTCTCATGCTCCATATCGTCTGACAAAGCCTGCATATTTATCTATTACCATCCCACACATGTATCTCTCATGCTTATATATTTATCTCTTACCATATCTCACCAAACAAACAGGATCTTAATGTCTCACGCTTTGTATTAGAGAGATTAGAGAATAAACACGAGAAAATGGTCAAGCAGATTGTGTCGTGCCCTTTTCATACCGTACCGTCACAAGCACGACCTAATCCATCGCGCCGTGTCGGCACATCCACCGTGACAAGGTCCTAGGCACGACACGACCCTTGTGTTCGTACCATGCCGCCCCGACCCGACCCAAAATATTTCGTGCTGTAAGCGGCCCAGGAATGGCATGGCCCAAATCCCAGCTCTAGGCAGGCCGATGTCCATCGTCAGCTCGTACCTCACCAGCTGCACCTCGGAAACCCATATAAAGAAGAGGCGATGACCACAAGAGGGTGCTCCGTTGTGCGCAATCTAGGTGCAGGACAGGAGGTGGTCACTCGTCAGCGAGGTGGCAAAGGAGATGGGGAAGGCGGCGGCGGCGGCGGTGCTGACCGTGAACGGCCAGAGGTACGAGGCGGCCGGCGACGACGCTGCTCGAGTTCCTGCACACGCAGACGCCCAGACCCTATCAACCCTCAAACCTCAGCTCCCAGACCCTAAGTCCCCTGATGCCAGCTCCGCGGTGGTGGCATGGATGAAAGTGCTTAGAGGGGGGAGGGGTGAATAGGCTTTTCCGAAAATTAAAACTAAACAACGGTTTAAAAGATGCCGGATACTCCGGTGAAGGTCGGATACTCCGGTTAGTCCGGAGTATCCGGTCTAGTCCGGAGTCTCCGGTCTATACAGGATTTCGAGAATAACTAAGAATTAACACGAGCAGCTAGAATATAAAGGTGATATTAGGTCTACTAGATATCACAAAGCTTAAACAACAATAAATACTAGCAAGATGATCACTAGGATAAATTACAAACTTTCCGTAGCACTCCACAAAGATTGGGTGCTCTACGGGCGACGTCTTGCCATTTAGAAACACAAGGCTCCAAGAGAAATGATCACAGCGAATGTTTGATGAAGAACTCAATGCTCAAGTGCCTTAATCTCACTCCAAACCCAAACTCACTAAATTTACGCAAAGCTAAATACTAGAGATGGTTGGAGGGACTTTGAATGGTCTTGGAATGCTCTAGGAATATAGAGTTCAGCAGCAACAGCAAGTCTTTAATGCCATGAGGTGTGGAAGTATATATAGCCCTCTCTCAAAAACTAGCCGTTATTATTCTGACAGACCTAACCCGGAGTATCCGGTCACAATTCCAAAACGGCGTTAGAACGGTCACAGAACTGTGTCAGAACTAGCCGTTACGGTTCTGTTAAGTTATCGGAGTCTCCGGTGAACACTGGAGTCTCCAGTCCTGACAGGGTTATCACTCAGACAAAGTCCGGAAACTTGCCGGACTCTCCGGCTTTTCCAGGTACCGGAGTATCCGGTGAACACCGGAGACTCCGGTCTTTTTTAACAAAAGAATAAATATTAACCGAGCCACCCTTGCCGGAGTCTCCCTCAGAGACTCCGGTACAAATATTTTCTTTTACCGGAGTATCCGGTGAACACCGGAGAATCCGGTCTTTTTCAACAAAAATAAATGCCTAACCGAGCAACCTCTAGTGGAGTCTCACTCGGAGACTCCGGCCTTAAAACTCACCAATCACCGGAGTATCCGGTGAACACCGGAGACTCTGGACAAAAAGAAATTCGGAATTGAGTACCCTCTGCCGGAGTCTGTCTCGGAGACTCTGGTCTAAATACTAAGTACCGGAGTATCCGGTGAACACCAGAGACTCCGGACTCAGTGAACTTCTGTTTAACATCCTGGTGTCTGTGGGTGAGTGTGTCTCTCAACTTATTGGTACTAAAGAATATCTTGAACATTAAGATACTAAATAAGTAATCAAATGCAACCCTCTTAATAGAGCGGCTATCCTAGACATAATTTCAAAAATAGAAAAATTAAATCCTATTGAGTACTCCTCGTTGCTCGTTGCTTCTCTTTTCTTTTCAAAAGGCGTCAATCGTCATGTCTTCTTAATTTAGACTAAGACATATTCATGACTTAGATAAACATATTAGATCCTTAATCGTTTTGTCATCAATAAGCTAAAACCCACTTAGAGGGCCTAGATGCACTTTCAGTGGAAAGGGCGAGGGCAATTTGCAGGAGGGAGGACGGCGGGCGCATCGGGTATCAGAGGAGACGACGACTCTCGATAGGGAGGAAGATGAGGACTTAAGTCGCGCATGGCACTCGATAGGGAGAAAGACGAGGACTCTCGATACGGTACGTGCGGCATATAACATCTCGATGAATCGTCACTGGGTTTCCTACCAAATACGGAAATACCGGTGAGCAGGGAGACGAAAGAGAACACCACGAGAACTTCTGATGGGCACAATATATTCATTTCTCGGCAAACCCCAACAGCCTTATTTATATACATACCTCATGGAGCTACTAAGAAGCTGAAGTTCGATGGTTCATTTTGTTGACTGACGAATTCACCTCTAAGAACACTCGCGGCCCTTTGAATTGCCTGGGAGACTTTCCACACTTCATGCTGCACTGCCACCTTCTGTTCTTTGGCACTCAGATTGCCCGACCGTGAGATGGCGTCGGCGATGCCAGGGAAGAACGATAGTTTGCTTTCGTAGTCCTCCGAAGGCGAGTACAGCTGGGAAAATAAACACAAGTGCCGTTGAAATGCATGTTCGTGATGCTATACTTGAACTTTCACGGAAGATAAGACATAGTGCAGAGGCAGAGTTATTATTTTGACAAATTTGAATAAGTTACAGCGTTGCTCACCAGATGCTTAAACCATCCTCTTCCTTTAAGTCCTTCCGATTGCAGGAAGCTTCTTTCAGCAAGTAGGAGGCGGTCGTTCAACAATCGCCTTATCATCGTAGCGTGTTCATCGTGTAAATCCAACTGCTGTAGTCTCTGGATTTTTGTTCCAAACCAACAAAAAGAGCACATAATCGAAAATGGATGAGCTTCAAACACCCAATCCAAATTGGAAAATAATAATATTTTTTCTGTGCAATAAATCAGATCGATTGCGAGATTGTGAAAATATTGAACGACGTTACTTATCAAATGATAAATCATCGTTACTAATTCAACATGTCAGGCATCGACATGACACTCTAGGAAGTTAAAAGTCCATTGTCCAGATCGAGCAAAAATGCAAATTCGTTTAAGCATTGGACTACCCAAATACATGAAAACAGAAACACAGTAAATCAATACCTTTGCCTCCTTCGTAACTTCCATGGCTGCACCAGAAAGATCTTTGATGAATCCATTCATCAAATTGACTCGTTGAATATTATTCATCATGGCAGCAAATGCATTTGTATGCTCCTGTGATATTATAAATTGCAATCATATATCAAATAATACTGTCAGATATGTTATACTGAAAGCAAATTGGTGGTGGTTTTATGTAATATGTATGGCTTCTCATAGATCAAATTCACTCAAATGGAAATCTCCATGTTCAAAATCAGTCACCATAAAGTTACAGATGCTACCCCTGAGATCACTAAGTCGGAAATACCATCTGCAATGTCACTGACATGTGACCCCAGACTTCACATGTCAACCACATATTTGGTGGTATTTTCCAATTTATACATCTTTGCAGTGGTAGAAAGCAAACTGACTCTAAATGTGCATGAATAGCCCACTCATAAAAGAGAGTGAAATGCTAAGTGATATGAATCTGATTACAGTAATTCTGACAAGAATTGACGAACCTGTATCTGTGAAGCGTAAGCCTGATAATCAAAAGGTAACACAGGATCATCTGCCAAGCGAAGAGCCAGTAGTCCCCAAATTTCTGTGACTGGTGAAGCAGGAAAACTACATGAGCGCTCTGAGGATAATTGCAAGAAATGCTAGCAACACATTATTTTGACGCACCAAAATTTGAAAAATAACTATGATTACGTAGCTAACTAGCTTTATAGGCAACAACAGTGCATAACCATTCTTATTATTGACCCCTTTAGCATCAGTACATTCAGGTGATCATAATTTTGACCAAAAATATCATAAAGCCCTGTACCCCTTCTGTTTTTCAAAAATAAAATAAAATAAATCACAAACTATGTTGTTACTTACTAGCCAAATGACGAAGAAACAATGGATCACCATGCTTTGCCATCCAGTTATAAGAGTCAAGAGCAGTATGGTAGCCAGGAAATTCTGCATTAGCAGTACATTGGTTAGTAATGATGATTATAAACATGTTAGAAGAATTAACAAGGCATACGATAGGACAAAATAGAACAAAGGAGAAATTGTGTGTGCCAGCTTTGAGATGGAAGTGGAACAAGGAAAAACATCAATAAATAAATGATAGACGCACATAGACTCGAACAGCTCGGACAAAATACTTAAAAAAAGTAGTAATGATCCTCAAATGAAGTTACAGCAAAAAACCAAATCTATATTAGCAATTAGAGAAATCTGATTTCCAGCATGTCAATTTTCTCTTCTGGAAAGGGCCTGTTTTAACTCCAAGTAAATATATATACTCGCATGGATATATTTGACAAGAAAGGGAAATTACAAGGTAATCTCTTTGAACTAAATATCGACATGAATCTCTGGGCAATTATTGAATTAAAGGCCCTAAAATACCTTTTCCATAGTACAAGTCCACAGAAGGAATCCCAGCATGATGTAAAAATGGAGAGAAGTCGGAATCAGTTCTGGCCAGTCTTTCTATCTGCAAATTGAGAGCATCATTAGAAATAGAACAAACAAATATAAGCCAAGTACAGCAGTACTCCGCCATTTGAGACGATCTAGGCATCTAGCTCTTTCTGTGATGAACAAACATTACTCCATGTAAATCACGAATTGACAAAAAAAACTGGGAAAAAACAAAAGGGAGTATTAGGCAAAGTCAAATTTAAAGAGTGTGCAGAACCAAATATGTTCTGCCATCCTCCACGCATTACTCTAAGCAGATCATGAATTAAGGTCAAAACAGTTATAAAGCAAAGGAAGCTAAAGGCAAGTCATGTTAGAAGAGTGAGTAAAGAAGTAAAAAAGAACCAATGCTAACAAGTAGTAGCAGATCTAGAAAGAAAAAGAGTTGGGGATAAGAAGTTCTAGGCAAGGCACATTCGAAGGGTGTGTAGTTAAGTTTTCTAACTTACGAAGGCAAATTATTTCCTTAACATCAGAACGGCGCAGCAATTCAAACAACAACCATGTAAGTGAGCTATTGACCCTTCAAGGAGGTGTTACAAGGCATATAGTATGAGCCATAAACAAAACTTGGAGTTGAGCAATGGACCATGTGGCTCTGGGAACTAGCATCTACGGTCCTCAAAGAGGGATACGAGAAACACAATGTTCAAAAGGCAATAGCAGATACAAGGGTTACAAACTTGTGTATTGGACTATTGGTTAGGGTAACTGGATGCATAAATCACATCCTCTTCACCCCACGTATCACATATCCGTCATCACAAAAGTATATTGCCTTTCGTTGGTATTCCAAAGTAAAATGGGCACAGTGCATGCATGAATGCGTACACGGGTGGGTGTGGGGGTTGGGGGAGCAATGTTCTCCTCCTTCCAACTGGGATCCACATGAGGGCTGAGGCACCTCACACATGACAGAACAAATTCCTGCCTCTACTAACATCACGAACACAATGTCCTGTGAGCCCACAAGACATGTGTATTCAACATAAGAGGATAATTCAACTTCATGGTCACCATGCAATTAACACACTATGCTCACATGGCTCAGCTATGTTGTTTAACCATTTCAGAACAGCTAGAACTAGGTGAACATGCTAGATAATACAAAATGGCGAAGCTGCGATCTCAATATATACAAAAACAAATTTTAAAGTTCTTTTCTTACATTGATGCCGCCATTCATTTCATTCCATGTATCATGAACCATCTTTCCGATGACATCAGGATCCTTTACCTAAAAATAAAAAAGTTCAAATAGAAGTAACTTCATGTAGTCACTCTCGTTTGCCCATACTGCAGACAATGTCATTATAATTACATTTTTCAGTACTACTATTCTTCAATATCTCACACTAAGTTGTTTAAACAAATACAAGAGGTTAGATGATGTTACATTTGTAAAACCTTGTTGTCCAAGTAAGATAACTTTGCTCAAATATGATTTCAGATCTTAACTAGTTAGCTGAAAGTGAGCAGAAGTTTGCAGCCAAAAACCAGAACCAAACAAGAGTGCAATAAGAAAATATTCTATCTACCTGTCTCGTAACATCAACCAAGAGCTTGTCCAATTGGGGAGTAGAGCCAACAAATAGTCCCACGCCTTGCACAGCACAATCAACGTTCAAGTAAGCTACAGCTTTGGAATGCAGATCTGCAAGGTTCTCTTCAACCCATTCAGTTGATCCTATCTGGAAAAAAGAACCTTCAAAATATAGAAGAAATAAAAGTGACAAGAAATAAATGAGTTCTTGCAAATTATGAAATATTTAAATGAACCAGAAGGACATTCCAAATGAAACTAACTCTAAACATACCTAACAAATAGGCAGCACATACAAAGTTGACATGATCTAACAGCAGGAAAAAGGCATTCCATGGATGAATTATAGGGAAAAAATTATCAAAAAAACACTTTAAATAATTAAACGATGCCACTGTTATCCAGCATCCGCTATGCATGGACAAGAGTCTCTCAGTCCTATCTCAAATAATCCAGGTAGTTTTGTGTTATTTGTGGTTTAAAACGCGACCAGCATGTCTAATGTTAAGAGCATATCTAGGTCTGTTTGCAGTTATATGCATCATGTTTATACAGTAATATATTATCATCTTTCTTCCATATCCACTTACCATCCCAAACTCTTCAGCGTCCCAACTACAAAGAATGATGGACCTCCGTGGTGTCCATCCTGACTGCAGCATTATTCCGAAACGCCGAGAAATATCAAGAAGTGCAGCGGTCCCACTGTTAGGATCAACTGCTCCATAAGTCCATGCATCCCTGTGGTTACCGAGTATCACATAACGATCAGGTTCTTCATACCCTTTTATGATAGCAAAAACGTCCTGTATCGTGGCAAATATCCTGTCCTCCTTAAACAAAGAGATTAGACAGCAATCATGATCTGATCCATCTAGAAAGCACAGAACAGTATGAAACTCTAAAGCAAATATTCATCCACATGCCACCATAGCCAACAATGATGAAAAAATGCATTCCAAAATACTGATGAGATGAACTAATTGCACTTCACAAGAGCAACAACCAACCTGTGAAATCTATGGCATCCAAATGCTGATAGCTCTTAAATTTGGTTCAAGGAAAGGATTTCTCCTAGGAACCGTTGGTCCACCATGGGGAAATCCGATGATTTATATAGCATATCATTATTCCTCGTCTTCTATTGGCATTGTGGTCATGTGGATCAGCATGGTGAGTGAACAATTCATTTCATTCCACAAATTAAACTAACCGATCCATTTCCCAGATCAGACACCACATTAATTTGGTACTTACCAAGCGAGCGTCAGCTTTCCTTTATTGATCTTTCATTTCTGCCTTGACTATAAATAATCTAATTATTATGACCTCCTCTTAATTTATTAATAAAATCAAACCAAGCTCGAGCATCAACTTCCCTTTATTGATCTTTCATTTCTAACGTGACTATAAATAGTCTAATTATTATGACCTCCTCCTAATTTATAAATAAAGTCAAACCAGGCTTGCCGCTCACAGCATAGAGTATACAGAGCTGCTGAGCACAACTCTACAAGGAGATGCAACCAGAATACAGTCACTGTTTCACTGTTTGGTAGTACACTATAGGGTACAGAAGCTGTGAAATGGCCAGTAACATCCATGGACCACTTACATCAAGATAGTCTAAGTTGATAACGACATTGGGTGCTGAATTTTCCCAATCAGATAAAAAAAAATCTCACCTAATTTTAGCAGCTGGAACAATTTAGGCACCCTATAGACATTCTATAGATGGCAGTACACAAATACAGACAGACAACCTAGTAAACTACTCCAACACAAGAAGCAGGCAAGACCATATTAAGCTCACGTCAATTCACTGCCTACAAAGGGCCCTATTCCCAATCGATACAAACATGTAATATTAGTTCATAACAACATTGGAAGAGTAGACTAATATAGCAATCCAGATAGGTCTTTGGATCTAGCGGCCCATCCAGGTTCTCCGCATACATGTCGTGTTGCCTCTAATCATTCAGAAACAAGGCCAAGCAGAGCATACCTGATACGTGAAGTTGACCAAGGTGGGGCCCGGTCCAACGCCACCGATATCCACCCCGATACCGACCTGCCATTCCGCGGGTATAGCCGGGCCTCCCAGGCTCCGTATGATCGCAACTGCCGTCTTGGCTGAAACTGGCATGGAGGGGATCGTCGGGAACCGCCGCTTCACTGCCTCATTGTCGAACCCCAAACGCTCCGCCCCGCCGGTGGCGGCCCACCCGGGCGTGAGCGGGTCCCCGGGGCCGCCGAGCAGAACGACACCTCTCTCGACGCCTCCGTCAGCGTGGCCGGCAATGAGCACGGCGACGGCGCCCTTCTCCGCGGCGCGCGCCACCACCCCGCCGCGATAGCCGCCTCCGCGGAGCGCCACCGCGATCCGGCCGCGCACGCCCACCCCGAGCCTCTCGAGCCCGAGGTAGTCCTCCTCGCGGCCGAGGTTGACGAACACCGCCTCCGCGACGGCCCCGCCGGACGGCGCGTACGCGTGGTAGGGCGGCACGAGGCGGCGCCCCACGTCCGCGGGCTCCTCGACAGAGAGGCGCGAGAGGAGAGACCGGTCGGGACGGAGCAGCGCGAGGGAGGCATGCCCGGGGTACGAGAGGAGCGGCTTGTACTCGCGCGTTAGGGTTTGGAGCCCGGCGGCGCGGAGGCGGGCGAGGACGTGCGCGGTGGCCCCCGCCGCCGCGGGCGTCCCAGCGAGGTGCGGCCCCGCGGTGAGCGCGCGGAGGTCGGCCGCGATGCTAGCGTTGGCCCCCGCAGACAGCGACAGGAACAGCGCGGCGGGGTCGGGGTGGCGGCCGCCGCTCCTCACCAGGGGTCTCGCGGGGCGGCGGTGGAGGACGAGCAGCGAGACGAGAAGCAGCAGCCCGAAGCCGATGACGAGCCGGACGGAGCCGGGGGGCAGGCGGGCCAAGGCTGGATGCGAGTAGGAGTGCGGCATTCCGCAGCCGCGGCGCTGGAACTGCCCGCACGCGTCGGGCTCGGCTCGGCTGCGGCAGCGGCGAGCGAGTATGCGGTGACTGGTGACACTAGTGACTGGTCCACTGGGACGTGGGCGAATGTTGCCGTGCGTGCGTGCGTGCGTGCGTGCCGCCCGTGCGAACGCTTTTTCACGGGGGTTTCCGCTTGGAGCGAGTGCCGTCTGGGGCCACCATTCGGGCGCCCGCGCTGGATTCGCTGGGTGCCCGGCAGCCTGGGTCGGGTCGGCAGCGGCAAGTGGCGCCGGGGTGACGGTGACTTTTTTTTTATTTTAACCTTTTTTAAATTAATATTTTGATAATAACCTATCGAAATCTAAATTTTCATCAAACAGCCTTTTTATCACGCCAAAATACCAATGAACAGTATTTTTCGGATGAACAGTGTTTTCTGCAGTTTAAATTGTTCTTTTTTTGCTTTCTCTATTTAAACAGTAAGGTTGCCGTACTCTAAAATTTATGAAACTTTTTTTTATATCCTATAATTCATGATGAATCCATTTTACAAGGATTCACCTCAATACCCTATCTAGGTTTCAAAATAAAAAACTCCAAAAATGATTACTTTTAGAAATTCTAGTAATTTTTAAGGCCTCAAATAAATTCCAAAAAACTGAGAAAATTCATTAATATTCCTATCATGTGGCGTAATAATTTCTAAAATTATTTCCAACCCTAGGTTACTTGGTGAAAAAGTGAGTTCCTTCGCAATGCTCCATTTATATGCATTTTTATCATTTCATACTATTTAGCCTTATAAACGTCCTCTAAATAATTAGCAATTATATTAAATTTTCCTGGGCGGATGATGGTGGAGGTGGATGATGGTGGAGGTGGATGTTTTGCCGGGGCCGGCGGACAGAGCGGCCGATGCGGGAACGCGGCCGCCGCCCGAGTCTTCGGCGCCGGCGGAGCCTACCACGGGCGCGGAGAGCCCGGGGCGGATGATGGTAGAGGGCCCTACAGAGAGCTCGAACCCCCCGAAGGCATTCTGCGGGGAGGCATGGGCCCTACCGGCGTCCGGCCAACCCGCCGACCCCTTCCTGGCCGCCATCGAAGGCGTCCAGGTAGCGGTTGGGCGGCTGGGAGCAGCAGTGAATGCCAAGGAGGGGGAGCTCGAGGCCGAGCGCGCCCGCCTGGCATCGGAGAAGGCGCAGCTGGCGAGCGCCCAGGAGGAGGCCCGTGCGGCGGCCGCGCGGGAGCAGAAGCTCCTAGAAGACATCCGCGCGGAAGCCGCGTGGGAACAAGAAATTTTGAAGACCGCGCGGGCAGAAGCCGCGCAGGAACGAGAAGACGCCGCCCGCCTGGCTGAGGCGTCGAAGCTGCAAGCTGCCGAGGCCCTTGCCAGGATGGGGCAGGCGCAGGAGAGGGAGGTGGCAGTCGCAGCTTGGGAGCAGGCGGCGGAGGAGCGGCAAGTCGAGCTGACCCGCCGGGAGGGCGCGGCCGAGAAGACGCGCGCCGACCTCCAGCGCTGGGAAGACGACCTTCGGAAGATCAGGGAAGAGATCCGCCGCTGGGAGGAGGACGTCTCCCTTCGGGAGGTGGACAATGAGTTGTCGGCGTCGGATCTTGGTGCTCGGGAGGATTCGGTGACCCAGCAGGAGGAGGTGCTGGCCCGGCGGGAGGGCGAGCTGAGTCGCCGAGAAGACGAACTGAGTCGTCGAGAGGGCGAGGCTGCTGCGGCGGCAGCGGCCACGGCTACCAGGGCGGAGAAGAACGCGAAGCACGAGGCGGAACTGACCGCCTGTGAACGCGCCTTATTCGAGATGGTGGCCAAGACGAAGCAGGCTGGGGACCAGGGACTTGAGGCGCAGCTGCGGGCCGCCAAAGAGAAGCTCGAGACCGCTTTTGTCTCGCGGGTCAACCTGCCGCATATGCTGGAAGACATACTCCGGCGGATGCGGCGGGCCGTAGAGAAGGGTGGTCTTGGGCGGCTCGTAGAAGATCAGAAGAGCGATAGCCCCGCACGACAAGTGTTGGGGCTTCAGCAGGTCTGCGAGCGCCTTGAGGCCCTGCTTTGGGCGGTCCAGGAACTTGCCGCCCGGGAGGGACGTGGCTTGGCACATGCAGTGCCCGAACACGTCCTGGCCTGCTACCGAAGCAGGGACCCGAACTTCCCGCTGGAGCCGGCGCGGGAGGGAGTGGTCGAGGCTGAGGGAGAGGCCGCCCGGGTAGCGGTCCGGAGTACCGCCGCCGTGGTGGCGGCTGGCTTCAGGCGAGAGGTGCCGCCGCCGCCAGCCCCCGGGGACAACTCAGAGGATTCAACCGACGCCTCCGCCGCCGACTAGATCTTTTGTAGCTTTTTTCTTTCTTTTGTCGTCTTGATGAATGTAAATATAGGAGTGAACCCTTAGAAAATGTCTTTTATATGTCTTGTGAATATAATGGCAGCTTTTCCTTGGGCATGCAACTCCAATTTCTCTGAGTGTTTGATGTTTCTTCTGATGTTTTGCCTGGAAGTCCCGGGGAGTACTCAGTCGGGCCGTTCCCGACCTTCCCATCCCCGAGAACGAAGTTGTCCCGATCGCTGTTGCTGGCGTAGTCGGCCCTCGAGTTCTCGCGAGTCCGCGCTGTCTAAATAAAGAAACAAAAACACAGACTTCCTTGCCCGGGAGATAGATCGATCCAGCACGGAACACGCCGTGCCCGGTGAACACTTTTTCACCTCGCGACCACCCAGTTAGTAGACCGGAGACGCATGCGGGCGAGAATGTGACCAAGAGTCCTCGTGGTCCGGTGGTGCCCGGGCTTAAAACGGGCCGGACCGAGCACTGACAGCCCGCCCCAGAGGCCTGAGCTCCGGACTACTCGAGCAGCTCGAGCGATAGGATTACTCAGGGCACCCGAGGACTCGGTAGTGCTCGGGGTCCTTAAAAGCGGACCGAACACCACGACCACCACGAAGGGCTCCGGTCAGACATTACCGTACACGCGGTACTCCTTTCTACAAACCGCCCTGTTGTTCTGAGAAAAAGTAGACACGCGGCAGGGTTTTGCGTGCGAGGAGACCACCTCGCCGAACAGATTAAAGCGTGAGAGCCCCCGAGAATGAATCGGGAACATAAATTTACTGAAAGCAGACTTGTCTGAATATAACCACTCACCGGACAGCTGTCGGCCCTTCGGCCAACCGATCCAGGAGGGGCGTGCTTCCGAGCTCGGGTGCCCGGGGACTTGGTTCTTTTAGCGTAGCGCCCGAGTGCCCAGAGGCATACGAGGCTCCCGGGGTCGGGTGATCTCGACCACCCACGCCTAAGTGGTAGGACCACCCGAGGACCCTTGGGGCCGGCCAGAGACCGGGGCATTTAAGCCCCCGCGGCCGAACTGCTCGTGATCGCCAGCCTGTGACTTAAGAGAGAATATAGAATATCTTTGTCTGGTGCGCTCTGTTAGTGCGGTACTTGCTATAGACTGCTCTCGTTTTCGACCCGAGACCTCTTGAATACCCAAACCGGCGGACAAGAGCGGACAGAGGCATAACCCAGAGGTCCTATGGTTCAGTGGCGCCCGGGTATGACATACCAGACCGAGCACCGACAGTCCGCTCCGGGGGCCTGAGCTCCGGACTACTCGAGCAGCTCGAGCGATGGGATTACTCAGAGAACCCCAAAACTCGGTAGTGCCCGGGAGCCTGCCACGACACCGAACACCACAGCCTACCATGTCGGACGTAAGTCAGCGGCGACTGCTCGCATGCATACTGATTGGGATTCTTTTATCAGCGGGGAAAATGAGAGAGCAAACTTTTTCTCGCACAACCGAGCACCTCACCAGACAGATTAAACATACGGAATCCAGAAAAAATATCTCGACATAGCAATTGCTTATTGAAATACCGAATGTACAATATTTACAAGGTTGGGCGACAACGACTTACCCAAGGGGCAGAGCCCTTGGACTGCTTGGGCGGGGAGAAGCCCCCGGCCTTGCTGACCTTAGCCGCGAGCACGACCATCTATGGGCAGAAGCGTCGGAGATGCTCGATGTTCCACGGATTCGGGAGTGGCTGTCCTTCCTCCGTCGCCAACCTGAAAGAACCTGCTCGCGGGACCGCGATCACGGTGAAGGGACCTTCCCACACAGGGGACAGCTTATTCATTCCTTCGCGCGATTGGACGCGTCGGAAAACTAGGTCCCCCACCTCGAGAGACCGGGCCCGGACATGGCGCAGATGATAACGCCGGCGCTCTTCCAGGTAGTCCACGTCGTCGCGCCTTTGCTGCTCCTGCTCACCCTCAGAGTATGCATGCACTCGAGGGGAGCCCAGAGTGAGCTCGGAGGGGAGGACTGCCTCGGCGCCATAGACGAGGAAGAACGGAGTCTCCCCTACCTGGCGCGCAAGCTGTCGGAGGATGAACTCCTGTCGCAGGGATCCCGAGAGACCCCTTTTTAAAGATTCGGCCGGGGGGATGATCCTGAACGAGCTTGTCTGGGAAATAGATGGGAGCGGAAATAAATGCAGTGGCTGGTGGTGGGAGATGATCGTCCTAGTGCAAGAAAGATGGGTGCACCGCGGTTTAGACAGGTTCGGGCCGCACGGAGGCGTAACACCCTACTCCTGTGTGAGTGCTATACCTTTCCTTGAAGGGAATTCTTCAAGGATGTATCTGGTTACAGGGGTGAGCTGTCTACAGAGAGCTTGAGACTCTCGTGTTCTAGCTTGGCTCGAGCTTATTTGTGATGTTCTTCGTCTTTTGATCTGAGCTTCGGGGTATTTTTTCTATGTGTTCTCCATCCTTTCCTTTTATAGGCGCGCCGACCTCGACTTATCCTGAATGGAAAAGAGGGGGCGTGAGTGCCAAGGCGCCACGGAGAAAGGCGTCATCATTCCGTCTTGGCGAAGTGACAGAGGCGGTGAAAAAATGCGGCATGCATCCGACCATCCGTCACTGTAGATGTCCTCCGGCGCTATTAAGAGGCCCCACCGGGCAGCCACAGAGGTGCCCGGTGCGCCCACCCTGTCTTGTTCTTCTGCCGGGGCAGGGTGGCAGGTAGAGCGCTTCGATTTTGGCAATGTTATCCCGAGGCACCCGGGTGAAACGGGACGGGACCCGTGCATTTAATGGTCCCACGCCCCCCTGCCAGAGCATGGCAGGGTCTGATACTAGGGCGTGGGCAGCTGAGAATGTCAGGATGTCAGGATGTCAGGCCGCGCGTGCCTATTAAATGCGGCATTGGGCCTTTGACTGGCTGACACCCCGACGATGGGACCCTTCGGGTCGTCGGACGATCTTGCGCGAACCTTCGGGGAACCGAGTCCTCGGGGACTGCCACGTGCAGCCCCGAGCACTCTCTCCCGAGCACTTCGGTGAGACCTTCGGGGAACCGAGTCCTCGGGGGCTGCCACGTGCAGCCCCGAGCACTCTCTCCCGAGCACTTCGGTGAGACCTTCGGGGAACCGAGTCCTCGGGGGCTGCCACGTGCAGCCCCGAGCACTCTCTCCCGAGCACTTCGGTGAGACCTTCGGGGAACCGAGTCCTCGGGGGCTGCCACGTGCAGCCCCGAGCACTCTCTCCCGAGCACTTCGGGTGAAACCTTCGGGGAACCGAGTCCTCGGGGGCTGCCACGTGCAGCCCCGAGTACTCTCTCCCGAGCACTTGGCTGTTTGTATCATTGGGGGATTACAGTACTCGGGGGTAGGCGAGGACCCTTCCGAGTACTTCCTTCCCGGTACTTGGACTCTGCGGGTCATCGGGGAACTGGGGTGCTCGAGAACTAGAGGCGGCGGCCCCGAGCACCTTCTCCCGGGACTTAGCTTCTTCTTATCTTGCAGGGTGGACCTCGCGGGATGGTGACACGTGGCGGATGGCCGGCCCGGTCTCGGGACTCAGGGACCCCTGGTTCCTGATACACCGACAGTCTTCTTAATACCTTTGACATAAGTTGTTGTAGTAGGTTCAATAGAGACCCTTTATCCTATTGTGTCTGTATAATGTTAGATTATATGTTATTTTATTAAAGTTATATGATGGTATTACAATAGATAAAATGTATATTAGGAATGGTAGATGTAATATATAATGAATATATAGTTACCTGACATGTCTCTAGTGTAATCAATTCTGGTCCTTAATGTATCAACGGATGCTAGAGTATATGCATACTTGGGGAACGTTGGAGAAGCACCAGGGAATTCAATTACCTCAGTGTGACTCATGAATTTTATCATGTATATATGGTCAACTGCTCGATAATTATTCTTAGCTAGGAACACTTGGAAAAACTTTATGAAATGTACAACTCCTTCTCTAAGGTGTGTTTTGAATTGATCTACATGGCGTTGTGGCACTTGAGCTTTCATTGCATTTCCCTATACATTTGCATAGAAAATTATTTTAAATGATGTATACTCTTTTATTTTTTCTAAAGTACCTAATGTTTGTGGATACCTCTTGATCCAATAGTACAAAATCAAGTCTATGGAACTTTTCTGGTTTGTCATCCAGAATATATTCGGATAATCTTGTCACGACAGATGTGTCGTCATTTCATGCTAAAAGCTCTGTCGTGTAATCACCATCGGATGGCTCATTCCAATCCACAGTTAAACTACTCATGGATAATGGTTGCCACTGTTTCATTCAATATAACCTAAATTGTGTATAGATTCTTGATGAACATATCTCATGGCTTAAACCTAAGAACATTAATGTTATCAATTGCCTACTTTCAACAAAATTGGAAATTATTTCCTAATTTAAATGTACGTTTCAAAATGCTTAATTCGCACTGTAGTCTCAAAGCCTGTGGGTAGCCATAGCACTTAGCCATGTTTGAACATGCGCAATTTAAAGTTTATTAGTTTTACTAAAAATCATGTGTGTGGTTCGGCTAAAACATATTCTGAACTATCCATACAATAAATTTGGTATGGTTTAGACCGCAAATGGCAATACTTTTTGGCTCCACAAGTCACCTAAGTATTATTGTTATAGAACAAATTGTAACATATACCAACATTCGAAATTGAATAATTCAAATTCTACGACTCTATTGGATGTGCATGTTTGCAAATAGGACCTGCACATGTTGCATTAAGCGCTGGCAAAATTTTGAGGAAAATTTAATATAATTGCTAATTATTTAGAGGACGTTTATAAGGCTAAATAGTATGAAATGATAAAAATGCATATAAATGGAGCATTGCGAAGGAACTCACTTTTTCATCAAGTAACCTAGGGTTGGAAATAATTTTAGAAATTATTACGCCACATGATAGGAATATTAATGAATTTTCTCAGATTTTTTGGAATTTATTTGAGGCCTTAAAAATTACGAGAATTTCTAAAAGTACCCATTTTTGGAGTTTTTTTTTATTTTGAAACCTAGATGGGGAATTGAGGTGAATCATTTTAAAATGGATTCATCATGAATTATAGGACATACAGAAAAAGTTTCATAAATTTTAGAGTACGACAACCTCACTGTTCAAATAGAGAAAGCAAAAAGAGAACAATTTAAACCGCAGAAAACACTGTTCATCCGAAAAATATTGTTCCCCCAGTCACGCCAACCAATTTAGCGTGACTCAGGCTGCCACGTCGAATCCACGTGTAAAGGTGTCGGAGTTTTCGTCAGAGTGACCACTTTAGTCACGTCAATGAATGTGACGTGACTACGTTGAAGAGTCACGCTAGTTATTTTAGCGTGATAAAAAGTGCTAGTTCCTGAAAATTTAGGTTTCGACAAGTTATTATTAAAATATTGATTTTAAAAAGGCTAAAATATAAAAAAAAAATCCGCCGGGGTCGAGTCGGGAACGCGGGATATCGTGGAGGAGGTCGCGGAATTTTTTGGCCTTTCTGAGCCGGCTGGAGTTGGTGTGGTGGTGCGCCGGCGCGGCTTTCCAACGAGCCGAAAGAGGCCGGACAGCAACCGGCGCTTCTGGTACGTAGGAGGATTCTCGGCGGTTGCCTGGCTAGGCTAGTGGTGGACTGATTGTCGTCTCACGGTCTCACGTTGAGCGTGTTTGGTTGGTTTGTCCGTTCAGCCCGACTCGCTCGGTAAAAATAGTTTTGTTAGGGTCGGAGAGCGGTTTCAACTCGTCCAGACTAGCGAAGTAAATCTTGTAAAGTACATGACCAAGGCAACGAGCTAAGACAATCAAATATCCGATTTCTAAGACAAGTGACGGCAAATGATCCAAACGCGGTCATATTCTTATCCAGCTCAAAATAATTATGAAGATCAGCAAACAAATTCGTAGGCGCCAAGCAGCGAGTAGTCCATATAAAATGTTGCTGACAGCTAGCATGCATGTGAATCCAACTGAATGAATACTGATTCGAGTACTCTGCCTCAGCATCGACCTTTCAGCAAGTCGCCATCGCCTCCGGCAATGCACCACCACATGTTGTGAAGAACTTCGCCGGCTTAGGGTGTGTTTTGGTTCACATAAGAAGGGTGGATGGGATGGTTTTGTCTAAGTTTTTATCTTGCCAAATATTTGGTTTGTGGATCAACGGACAGGATCATCCAACCGAAGAGAATATTTCTTCAGATCTAGATAAGCTTATCCCAAAAAAGACCTGGATGACGCCACCCGGTTCCTCTACTCACCAGCAAGAGTGGTATGTTGTGTGTATATGTGTGTTCATGTTTTTTTATTTAACTCTCGATTTTATCTATGTACAAAAGTAGTTCAAAATTTTTAAATATTTTCATAAGTAAACTAGAGCTCTCTAACAACTCATTTTCATTAGTTTGATCTAAGAAGACTAAGTTAATATTTAATTAAAATCCTCCAAAGAAACCTACTTTTATAACTTCTAGCCATTTTTAATACATCAAATAAAATCCTAAAAAATCTGAAAAAATCCATTAATATTCTTCTCATATGATTTACTAATTTATAAAAATATTTCACCCTAAATTATTTGGTGAAAAAATAAGTTCCTTTATAATGTTCTATTTATGTGTATTTTATCATTTCATGTGATACTCTCTTTTTAATTCAATTTAAATTTAAGCATTCACAAATTTATCTAAATGCTTATGGAATACATATAAATATGAATATGCATAATTTCATATGTGACAATTCAGCTCATCCAATTAATCCAACTAAACAGAAAACTGACTCATCATATTCACTCTAATCCTCACTAACCAAATATAAAATTGATTCATCACATCTATCTAACCAAATAAAAAATTAGATAATCTTATCTAAAAACAAGACAATACAATCCCATCCAACCTTTATAAAAACCAAACGCACCTCCCCAGCGACCGCACAGTTGTTCGTCGCTCAGGCACCAACATCCTCCCGGCCCTACCCTTTCCACCCACCCTATTTGCCCAATGAAAAGATAACGTATACAACCCAGACCACAGCCAAAAACTCCGCATTTACGAGCCAACTCCATCTTCTGCCTACGTCGACGGTGATGTCTCCAAGAACCTCCCGGTGGTCGTCTTCATTCAAGGTGGCGGATTTTGCGCCGGCAGCTTCGACATTCCCAACGTCCACGCGTGCTGCCTCCGCCTAGCCGGTGACCTCCCGGCCATTGTTCTCTCGGCCGGCTACCGCGTCGCGCCTGAGAACCGCCTGCCGGCTGCTCACGACAACGCGCGGACCCTCCTTTTCTGTATTGACGCGCGGCACTCGAGGACTCTGACCCCTGGCTCGCCGAGTCGGCCGACTTCGGCGAAGTGTTCTTCACCGGTGAGTCGGCTGGCGGCAACATCGCCCATCACGTCGCCGTCGAGCCTGCACAGCGTCGCCCCGGCACACGTCGCCGGGCACGTGCTGTTCTGGCCGTTCTTTGCTGGTGTACGAGGCAGGGTACACTCCTGGCCCGTTCCTGACGCTGCCGGTGTACGACCAGTTTTGTTGCTTGTCTCTACCGGCAGGGGGCACGAGAGACCACCCGGCGTTGAACCCCGTTCGGGCCGCACTTGATGCTGTTGAAGTGTTGAGCTCCCGCCGATGCTCATTGTGGTCGGTGAGCACGACCTGCTGCGGGATCGTGCCGTGGACGGCGTCACGAGGCTGAACTCTGAAGGCGATGGGCAACCGGTGGAGCTCGTCGAGTTCGAAGGGCAGCATCATGGGTTCTTCGTCGTCGTGGAACCGTGGGGCGACGCGGGGAACGAGCTGATCCGTGTCGTGAGGCTGTTTCTCTACGGCAGCAGCACACTACCTACCCAGCTGAGAGTTTATCGAGGCTCCATTATTGCCCAGCTTGCACTGTTTGATCAATATGTACTTGCTACAGTCTATAGCACTTTGCTGTCTTGTCCCCCGCGTGACGACGTTCGGTTTTGTGTCTCTGTTCTGTTGTGCTCACTTGTGCCACCAAATGGTATCAAATCAGTGACCTTAATAAAGAAGATTCATAACATCTTTCTTACTAGTGAACACATAGGTCAATCGTAAAGTAAGGAAAGAGAGGGAAATTACACATTTATCAATGATGCTATATTGCGAAGCATGAAAAATTCTCATGTCTATAATATACACATAAGAGCTTTTTCAGTGATAAATTTATAGTCATGCGATAAGGGCGTAGTCATCGTAGTATGAATGTGCGTGAAACGTAGATGAAAAATATTATGAGCAAAATATCCAATACAAGTTGCCACTCTTTTGCTCTACTCCAGCTAATGATGATGGACCTCTCTTTACTCTAGAGTTATCACTGATGGTGAACAGAAAAAAAAAAGCATAGTTAACGCTATTCAAAATCAAATAAGATATTACACCTATGTTCGACTATCACATAGAACCAACATCATCGGTCAGCCTTATGGTCCAGTAATTTTTCAATTGCATGAAAGTTTTTAATCACTTAAAGCTACAACTAAATAGCTTAAAATCACAATACTATGCACGTGTTAGATGCTCATACAATAGTTAAAAAAATGATTGGAAAGTAACAAAATCCAATCACTTCAAAATTAGACACTCAAAATCACGTTTTATCCTTTCACACTATCCAAGGCGCCAGACATTGTGCCATGACTACATTCTACCACTTTCTTCAGAAAAGTTCTGCATCTATTATATTATTATTTAAGTGAAAAAGGAGTTATCATATTAACTCTCAAAATCACAAAATTATCACGTTAATCGAAAAAAGAAAAAGATCTAAAATACTTATTGTATGAACATATAACGATCTAGATTAAACTAAAGAGTATATATAAAATACGATTAATAAATAACTAAATTCAAAAATTAAATAGTCCATATTAAATACAATTAATAAATACCTAAAATCGGAACTAAAAATGATAGAAAATTAGCATATTGATTTCCATACGCTTTAGGAAGCAAAATGTCTTAATAAAGAATCTAAATAAAATAAAATTGTTAATAATTAAAATTGAGGTTAGAATAGAAAAAATAACGATCCATATCAAATATAGTCTTATAAAAAATCAAATTATTATAAAAATTAAAGACCTAAATAAATAATCCATATAAAATAAAATTAATCAATAGCTAAAATTTGTAATAAAAAATAATATTTTTTTTAAAAAAATCTTACTAAGATAATAGATTAAGAAGTACGCTCAAGGTCATCACATCAAGCAGGCAGCAGGCAAGGCACAGCATGCGAGCAACGCAAACATATTCTAATTTTGGTTGGACTGTCTACATTTGATGCACAATTTTGACAGTTGATAAAAATTATACAAATCAAACCAATACATGTATACAATTTGGGTACAAGTTTGGAGTATAAATAATTTTCTTTTCCACTAACATAATTTTTATTTCTTCTTCTAATTTTACCCATTTTGTAACTAAATGACACTTACCTTTAAAAAAAACTAAAGAGATTAATTTTTAATCAAAAATTATCTGATAAAAATATTATAGCAAGACTAATCACACTATTAACGTAGGGCACTAGTTAGTTCTGCAAATTTGACGGCCAAAAAAAAACCCCAAGTGTCACAAAAGTGGTATAAGCTTTTCCTGTCCTGGAGTTCGTTTCGTCGAAGTGTCAAGCACTAGCACTGCAAACTGACGTAACACATCAGAACTGATTTTGCTGCTGAGGTGCAACACTGAACGATCGATCTCCTTCCCTTTAATTGAAAAAAGGTCGTCCATCAATTGCATCATCAGTACATAATTTATAGGACGACGCTACCATCACGGCGGCTTCTCCTGCAAAGCGAAGTCACCAGGAAGTCAGGACGAAAGAAGCTCGGTTTCGCGTCGTACTACACTACCGCAGACGCCAATCCCGGAACGATTTGCAAGAGAAATTGCATTCTTAATCGGCACGTTTTTTTTTCCTGTATGAGCATTTACGGACACGAGTGGATATCTCATAGTTAGTTTTGGTTTAGTATTTAGTTTTTTTTATTTAATTGAGCACGATGAATCTTTTTTTTTTTTTGAGTTAACTCAATAACTTAGAAAATATAAAAGTCGAATTCCTTAACTGATGACTAAAAAATACAAAACTTGAATCTCTAGAGTATTGCAGCGAGACAAGTCAAAAGTATGAAACTTGGAACAGAGGTGAAAACACGAAAACGAATGAGATTAGCGAGCAGGTTCGTGGGTGCCAAGCAACGTGTTGACGTGTAGTCCTATAAGATGGCGCAGAGAATCAGCAGCTGCGTCCAACTGAAGAACTGCTTCTCGTGCTCAGCCCCAGAGAAGCAACTGTCCATCAACCATCATGTCCTCGGCATCTGCTGGGGTCGCCGCCGCCGTCTTTGGCGATGCTCCACCGCACGTCGTCGAGGACTTCGCCGGCATGGCTCAGCTCCTCAGCGACGGCACGTTCGTCCGTCACACGGACGCCAATGGCCTCCCTCCCGCGTCCTTCCCGCCCACCCTGTCCGCACAGTGAAAGTTTTCTTAGGACTCAGCTGCACACTTTCAGGCTGATGATCATCTTGATGCCGACTACTAACTTTGAAATATTGAGGAGAAACTTGCGTTTCTTTGGTGTGAGGATCACGAGAAGGCTCTCTTCATCGCTGATTAACTTTAGAGCGTTGTTGGCGCGTGGTGGTTCACAATATACTGTTCAATCATTGGTCGTTGGTTGAAAATATTGTTCACTGATCGAATATACTATTCATTGATAAAGATATTATTTACCAGTTGAATTTATTATTCACTTATTAGAGATACTGTTTATCGGTGGGATGTAATAACCACCGGTAGGAGGCACTGATCTCATCAACACCAACTGAATCCGGTCGATCGCGACTCTGTTGGCCTGTGCTATTTGGTCATGTTCGTCGTGTACGGATTTTACTTGTTAGGGCATGCACTTTGTTGTCCCCATGCATTTGACATGTTTGTTTTTGTGAATTTGTTTTACTCGTTTGTACGATCAAATATCAGTCAGTGAGCAATCAAGAGGAGTTAAAACCATTTCATTCCTCATATAGTCATACTTGTCAATACACAGTTACACAGTGATCGAATTGATAAATCTATACTATCTCCGTCCCAAAATATAGAGCATATTATAATTTCAAAAAAATCTTTAAAAATATATTTTAATCATTAATTTATTTTATAATATATTATCAATAGCTATAAAATTAATATCGTATTAAAAGATCTATGAAATACAAATATATTGATATAATTTTTATTTCTTCTTCTAATTTTATACGATTTGTAACTAAATGACACTAGCCTTATAAAAAACTAAAGAGACTAATTTTTAATAAAAATTATCATAATAAAATATTATAGTGAGACTATCCAACGTTATTAATGCGAACTATCTTACTATTTATCTTACGACACATGGTTGCTGAAATTTCAGGTAATGTTCCTTGTTTTCTTACCGTAAACGGAGCGGTGTCCATTCATTAAGAAAGACATGAGAACAGTTTCTGAGAGTTTACAAGGGCCCGTGGCGCCTCCCAGTAAGCCATTAGGCCCTTGTTGCAAATTTGATAGCTTATACAGGAACAAAAGAGAGTAACAGGGAGCATACAGCCATTTCTGAAACGTATCTCAAGCTACTAGCTACTGGGAAGCAAGGCGTCCGAGCTTGATCTCCTCCATTGCCCGGTAGACTACCGCCAACTGTGGTTGTTCGTCCCTTGGAAAATTCGTCGGTTTCGCTTCTTCCATACATTCCACTATGTATATAGCACAAGGCCGGCTACTCTCTTCTTACCTTCTTTCGGCACTTGCTTGGTTATTGCCTCAATCCATGTCCATTGAACCCAACTTGTCATCCGATCCAACCCAGAGTTTCCCTGCATCTTCCGCATCACGATCTTTTTGACGAGGAAGCCATCAAGTCGTACTACTAGTATAGGTTCTCGATCAGTCAATGAAACAACGAACCTAGTCAGTTGAATACTACTCGTACTATGTTTCGAGGAACAATCTTGCTAGATGTGACAGCAAGAAGGTCCCAGGTATCATCTACTAACCTTCCAGGTCACTTCGGTTGACTGACAGGTGGTTGTGCAAAGAAAGGGGAAACCAACAAGCAAACGCCAACAAAAGCATCGAGACGAAATGCCGATTTGGTGCCACTCTGCGAATGCGTCGTTAAAAAGTGGAGTGATTTCGTCCGGTTATTGCAATCTGCTGATCGAGAGATAAACTGCTCGTTCACTTCTTGTCGCGCCAAGCTCACGAGCACCAACAGCGATGTTGTCCTCCTCGCCGCCACACGTCGTCGAGGACTGCCCCCGTGTCCTCCAGCTCCTCAGCGACGGCACGGTGGTCCGCTTCGACGAGTACAACACGCTCCCTCCCCCGTCCGTGCCTCCCGCGATGCCCGTCCGGTGGAAGGACGTGGTCTACGACGCGGCCCACGGCCTCAAGCTCCGCGTGTACAAGCCGCCGGCCGCCTGCGGGAAGCTGCCCGTGCTCGTCTACTTCCATGGCGGCGGGTACGTCCTCGGCACCTTCGAGCTGCCCAACTTCCACGCGTGCTGCCTCCGCCTCGCCGGCGAGCTCCCGGCCGTCGTCCTCTCCGCTGACTACCGCCTCGCGCCCGAGCACCGACTCCCCGCGGCCCTCGACGACGCGGCGGCCGTCATGTCCTGGGTGCGAGGCCAGGCTGTGGCGGTCGGTGGGGACGATGCCGACCCCTGGCTTGCCGAGTCGGCCGACTTCGGCCGTGTTTTCGTCTCCGGCGACTCGGCCGGCGGGAACATCGTCCACCACGTCGCCGTCCGTCTCGGCTCGGGCCAGCTCCCGCTCGACCCGGCGCGCGTCGCGGGGCACGTCATGCTCTGCCCGATGTTCGGCGGGGTGCAGAGGACGGCGTCCGAGGCGGAGTTCCCGCCCGGCCCGTTCCTCACGCTGCCGGGGTACGACCAGACGTGGCGGCTGGCGCTGCCGCAAGGGGCCACGAGGGACCACCCGTTCGCCAACCCGTTCGGGCCGGAGAGCCCCGCGCTGGGCGCCGTCGCGCTCCCGCCGACGCTCGTCGTGGTCGCCGAGCACGACCTGCTGCGCGACCGCACGGTGGACTACGTCGCGAGGCTGGAGGCGATGGGGAAGCCGGTGGAGCTCGTGGAGTTCGAGGGGCAGCACCACGGGTTCCTCGTCGTCGAGCCGTCCGGGGACGCCGGGAGCGAGGTGGTCCGGGCCGTCAAGCGGTTTGTGTACGGCAACGGCAGTGACATTTCCAACTGAGCTGGGTGCTCCGTTCTGTCATCCCCATGTGACGGATTGCGACAGGTGCGACGCCGATAAGTCTCGTAGTAGTGACGTAGTGTAACGAGCTTTTGTTCTTGGCTGGAGTGCCTGTGCACTGAACCTTATGTGATCGCTAAATAAAGGGCGTTTTTTAATCCCTTGTCTTGTTTGGCTGGTAAGAAATTAGACGTTTGATTTGTTTGCTAGTTGTCTTTCAGCTCGTGTTTTCCAGCCCAAGCGAGTTAAATTGGCTTTCATCAAAAACAAGTCTAACCTCGCTTGGCAAGACGAGGGAGCAAACAAACCAAATGCACCTAGAATAATCTTGAGAGTGTTGATGCGTTGATCAAGTGAAAAAATAGTCTACAATGGGTCGAGAGTAGACCACCATGCATAACGAGCCGAATTCGGCGAAATGTAAAAAGAACAAAATTGACCCCCAGTCCCCAGATCAGTGATGCTAGCACGATCATTCATGTTCCAATGACCTAACCGTGCGCTGGCAGAAAGCTATCCCAGCTCGAATCGGGCATAGCAAGCGAACAAATCGTACTGAAAATCTTGAGCCGGCAAAACTGGAGGCATCCTGCAGTAGTTTGCAAGATATTTGAGCTGCTTTTAAAGTTGTACTAGGAAACAAAAGATGGACAAGTCACGTTAGGTACGGCTCCACCATCACCAACACCATGCTCCGATTTGCTGGCACGTGGGGCTGGCATGCGTCCAACTTTTATCAGTTCAGAAATTTCAGACATTCGACAGATCTGTTAGATCACGCCTTTGTCCGACTCCATCCTGGACCGGATCGGTAATTACTCAGGTCTGCTTGACGAACTCTTTTTTTTTTAAGTCGGTCATCTTTAGTTTAAAAATTTTTAGAACTGAAGTTATAGATATATTAATGATCTTTGATTGAGATATATTATTTTTATTTTAAACTAAAAATATGTATTTAAATTATTTTATTTTATTTTACAAACTATAAATTTTACATAAATCTCAAAACTAAAACTATGCTAGACAAGGTCTTACCTGAATACCGTTGGGCTAGCTTACTTGCACGGCCGTAGTCAACGGCTCAACGCAACGCTTACCCTCGCGGCCTCGTCCCACATGGCCCTTGACCGTTGTCCCACATGGCCCTTGACCGTTGTCCATTGACCCGGAGAGGCAGAAGAACCAACGGGATCAGCCAGCACGGCGACCACACGAGACAGCAGTTTCTGCGAGCCGCCAGCGTCATTTCCCGTCCCCGCAACGCGAGGCCAACTGCGGTTTCCCTTTTCGTGTACGAAAATACGCGCCGAGCACTCACCACTCCCCCGGCCAACGCCCTTGTGGCTTGTGTCCACGGGCCGCGAGAAACCAGTAAAATTTCCGTGGCCAGCTAGTGCAATCTGCCGGCGGCAACGTGAAAAGTCGCACCAAAGTTCCCCTGCACGACTTTCCGCGGTTAGTGGCCGTCCACATAGTGCGACCGTGACGCCGAATCATAGGCATAGCCCCCCACCCACCAACTCGTGCAATCTTCCCTTTGGTTCCTTCGGAGCCCTAAATACATGTTGTTCTAAAAAAAATCGATCAGATTTTTAAAACTTTAACTAATATAATAGTTTTTAAAATAATTAATTTTAAAATTATATGTGTAAGTTTGTCTTAAAAATATTATCATAATATTACAAGTTCAATAAATCTTATAAATATATTAAAAAATAATGATTAAAATTATATATTAAGAGTACTATCTTCGTTCTTTTTTACTTATCGTTTAGGACGTCGATACGGTCTACAATAAGTATGTTTGATTATTATTTTTGACAAATATCTCTTGGTAAAAGTTAATAAAAATTAGATGATGTTAAAATATTTTTCAAGACAAATTTATTACTATTATTTTTATATGTCAAATTCTAATAGTTTTGTGTATATTATTAGTCAAAGTTTCTAAATTTTGACTGTGTATATTAGTATGTGTTATATAAAACTATATGTATTTATGATATGAATGAGTACGGCGCACCGCACGACAGGAGAGGATTATTAATCGTAAATGCACCTTTTGCTTGGCGCGGAAACGGTTTGTTTGGTGCAAGGCGACGTGGAAAGCTCACCAGTATAAAGCTATTCTAATGGCGACGCCTTTTCTATTCCTGTTTTTAATCCATCAATGAATTCATCATTTCGACTGAATTATTCAATGCCATGCTGCCTCCTAATCTAGCTGCTCCAGCCTAGCTATCTCGCTCACGTCGCTTCCAACAGACGCCACGACCAGCTCTCACAGCAAGAGAGGCGTCGCGGCTTTCCGTTACCTCGCCGCCGTGCAGTGCGCGCGCGCGCGCGCAACCGCCGCACCAACCGTTAGCCCCCGACGGCGGAGGCTGCGGCGGGATCCCAGCTCGGGACTGGGGGATTCGCGTGTCCCCCCCAGCCACTATTACATACATGCCTCCATGGATCCGATCGCGGACCCCTCGCCGTCGCGGCGGTCGGTGAAGCGGCGGCCGCCCGCTCGGTCGCCGGAGCTGTCGCCGAAGGCTGGGGCTGGGGGCGGGGAGGCGGAGCTGATCCGGCGTGTGGAGGAGCTGGAGGCGGCGGCGGCGCGGATGCGGGGGGAGAAGGAGGCCGCGGAGGAGGCGGCGCGGGGGCTGCAGCAGGAGCTGGACGCGGAACGGTCGTCCGCGGAGACGGCCACGAGCGAGGCGATGCTCATGATCGAGCGGCTGCAGCGGGAGAAGGCCGCCGCGCAGATGGAGGCCCGCCAGTTTCGGCGCTACTCCGAGGGCCGCGCCGACCGGGAGCGCGAGGTCCAGGAGGAGCTCGCCTCGCTCTCCGACCTCGCCGCCTCGTACCACTACCGCCTCCAGGCCCACGGCATCGACCCAGACACTTTCTCCGACGAGAATGAGGAGCAGGATGAGGAGGAGGGCGAAGAGGTGCAGCAGATCAACATGTCCGCGTTAGAGGCGGAGCGGAACGGCGGCGACTCGAGCAGTGGCATGGAGGTGAAAGCCATGGTTGTTGACAACGACGACGGGGAGGAGGAGCCGTCGTCCCCCGTGGAGAAGGAATTCGAGTACACGGTGGATGTTACGTGCGCGAGCACGACGAAGGCGGCCGGGTCGGTGGTGGCGGAGTATGTGGGGGACGGGAACGCAGGGGGATTGTACGCGAGGGTGGAGGCGCTGGAGGCGGACAGGGTGGCGCTGCGGAGAGAGATTGCGGCGCTGCGGGCGGAGAGGGCGCAGCTGGTGATGACCAGGGAGATGGCGCGGCGGCTGTGCTGGGATGTGGTTGCCGAGCAGGGAGCCATTGTGAAGAAGGCGGCAGTCCCAGCACGCAGCTTTTCGGTGGTCAGGATTTGCAAGGTATAAGTTTGCTAAGCATAGCATTGGTCATTGTTACTAAGCTGGTAGTCTCTCTGAGTACTCATTAGTGTTGTGCGTTAAAGGTTCTAAATTTAGCACATTTGGAGAATTTATTCACTTTGCAGTTAAGGATTTGGTTGAAAGATTTTAATGGTGTCTTAGATGAAATGAAATGTTGGCAAGTCTTTGTTGGGTAGGAGATAGAATTACATTCTTGACATTTCTTTATTAGGGAGGGCAGAAGTAAGTAGGCAATTTCTTGTGGTGGCTTAGATGAAACAATCTATCATTAGTTCAGATGTACTGAATTCTTATACAGTGAAGCAACAAGGTAGCAACTGGCACAATTAATCAAAATTAGAGTAGCTGTGATTTTGCATACCTTCATTGATGAAGTGGATTCCATGGTCCACTTGATGTTATAATTTTAGTGATTTGGCATTTGTAGTTTGATAGGCTCAAACTTGCTTGAAGGTCTCCTGTACTCTTGCAGAAGATAAATCTTGAAGTGTGTTTCAGAGCAATTGAGTGGCAATTTTGAGATTATATGTATATGTTAATATCTCTCGGTAGTTAGGATTTATGTGGTTATGTTCTTGGAGGAGTATAGAAGCAGTTTGCAATTTTTAGAAATATGTTACTTTT
Source organism: Phragmites australis (assembly GCF_958298935.1). Classification (NCBI taxonomy): domain Eukaryota; kingdom Viridiplantae; phylum Streptophyta; class Magnoliopsida; order Poales; family Poaceae; genus Phragmites; species Phragmites australis. The sequence continues at coordinate 46,826,731 of NC_084923.1, read as the reverse complement.
TAGTTCATCAATATCAGTACACCGGTGACTGGTGAGTATCTCTCTTATTTTCCAAATGTATAATATGACTAGCGTGGAACAGTTGATATTTTGCATATAAGAAACATTTGTGTTTTTTTCTGATAAGATTTTATGCAGCATCCACATTGATATTTATAAATTTATTGTTTGAATTGTGTGCTTGTCATACGGAAGTAATCATATGTTCTACCTCGTAAGCATGTTGCACTATTCAGTAAAGGTCCAGTGTTACAGTCAATTATGTGAGTAACAGTTGATGTTTTGCACACGATTGTATTTGTGTTTTTCTTTTCTTCTTCAAAATATGGTATCTGTATTTTTTTGGGTCAAATTCAATACACATCCACGTTGGTGCTTACATTATTGTTGCTTGAGTTGCATAGATGGCATGAACAAGTACATGTATTGTTCTATCTCACATGCATGAAGTGCAATACAGTGAAGATTCGTTCATGCAGTCAATAATCGAATTATTACAGAACAAAGTTCTCCCAAAATGTTTTCAGTGTTATGACAACTTTTGATACGCAATTTGTGGATTAAGAGGAGCTTATTTACCAAAGTTGGGGAAGATTCTCACGAGACTGTTGTGGCCAACTGGTCATTTGAGCTAATATTTACTTGAACATTTAATTATTTTCTTTAGATTTTTCTTCAATGTGTCAAGGTATAATAATGTGCTGCATAGCATCGAGCATTGGTACAAGGACGCTATAAAATAACCATGATAAACTTGTGCTTCTTGCTATATATTTTATCTGTTCAGAAATAGTATGCGTATTTCTTTTGAACTCGGTCTTCGAAGTTAGATTTTGACTAAGGTTTTCTCACAAAATATACCATTTATAGCTACAAAATCTATATAGTATGAAATAATTTGAATTGTGAACCTAATTATATAATTTTTATACACTAGACATTCTTATAATTTCTTTAAATGTTAGTCAAAGTACACAGTTTGATTTTTTAAAAAAGAAATGTGCATAATATTTCTGAACGGAGGGAGGATCTCAGTTCCAATTTTGTCTCAAAACATGAAGGTGTAGTTGGGGAAAATCAAAACAAGAATAATACATTTTCAGTTTTTTTTTTCCTTCCCTAGAGAAGCTACATACAGTTATCGATCATTTTTTTCTAGTTTGAAATACTAGTTAATAGCATCACAATTGTTCATCCTTGAAAGGCTGACATCTTTTATCTCTTTCTGCAGTGGGTGCTCTCAATAATATTTTGGAGAAATAGAAGTTCTATGGCCAAGTATGCTACATACAATGGTTTCGTTATGCGCCTATGATGGCCTTTTCCACTCTGAAGCGAAACTAAACTACTGCTATGGATATTCCGTAGGTATACCTTTGGTTTGTCGACTACTTTCGTTGGCCTCCTGCTGCTTCTCAACAGATCCACAATGTTGAGTCCCTGGCGCCGTCTGCCAAGGCCTCAGCGATGAATACGACCTTCTCAATCCTATGACCAAATGCCTGTAAATTCGGAGCTTTGAATGATTGTTTGACTCTATTGTGCATGTGTATTGCATTCTTTGATGCTTTTTTTCTTTCTTTGGGCTCATACAGTATTTGAGTTGTACGTTTTGGTTTTGAAGCTTTGAGCTTGCCATATAGTGTGTTATTTGTTGATATTTATATGAATTTTAATGTTTTCGTGGGCTTTTCTTCTAGGTTGGGCTTGTGACCTATTTGCTTTGGCGGGTCTAAGCCCATGCAGTGAAGCACAAATGGGCATAGCTTTGCTAGGTCAAGTGAGCAGGGATGATGCGTGTGCTTGGTGAGAGAGGGGGCTGGTGGCGGCACAACCACCTCCAATTCCCTTGGGGTTGTGGGGTGGATGGCGTCGTTGCTGCTGCTGACTCCTCCCTAGAAGAAAGTAGAGAAAAACTCGTTTTCCCCCTTACTCTCTCATTGTTTTCCTCTTCGATTCGGTTGATATCTTTGATTTGGAGTTGAGTGGATCTTAGGCTTCGTTCTTGGTGCTTCGGTGCTTGAAGAGGTTGAGTGGAGGAGTTCCTTTGTTGTTGCTTCTCAGAGCTATACATGCCGAGGCTTGCCCGCACGTGCCGATGCGGTGCGATGATGTTTTGTATCTCTGTTTTCCTCGGCGGTGGCAACGACGGCGAATTGGATTTCTTGGACAACAGCTTCTTTGCTATTCCTTGCCTCGATTGATTTTGTTTTTAAGCAAATCTCACTGTGAATATTTCGGTTTTACTATTCCTTTCCATCTCTCTGTTAATCTAGACAGCTTGGTTGAAGTGAAATGTTATGTGATGATAATAGTACATTGAAATTGGGTTGATCTGACCTTAGTTCAGGCATGTGTAGTTCTCAGGTTATCGGTTTTGTTTGGTTGATTCACTGGACAAGTGCTATTGTTGATCCAGTTGGTCAGTTGTGACCAATGTACTATATGAACTTATTGTCCAGATTAGTCAGTGAATGAGTTGTAGAGCTGCTGTTTTGTGGTCGCTCTGATTATAGATATGATATGATATGATATCATTCTCTGAATATTTGTACTTTGGAATAGAACAATAACACTATCACCTTAATCTTTCTTCCAGAGTTGGTATATAGGTTCTGAAACTAGTTGAACGCTTAGATTCTTCCCAATTTATGATGTGTAACTTGTAATATTTAGGGGATAGGACTTTAACTGTCCTGGGGTCATTTGTTGCAAACAATCCGAGAGCTCTTTTATCTATTTTATTTGCTTGTTTTTCAGATTTGTTAGTACGTATGTTTATTATTCTTATCACTTAGGAACTACAGTTGATCACTTGTGATATCATGTGTAAAGGAGATGATTTGTCCTGCTCTTGTACTTTGGTTTTGGAATATTGATGTCTATACTCATTTTATCGCATTATATACAACAATCTAGAAATCCAGTTGCTTCTGAGATGGCTAGTTCATGCTCCTCTGCCTTATCACCGTCGTCCTCGAACGCGATTAAGCCTGAAAGCTTTGATGGGATCGGTTTTATTCGATGGCAGACCCGTATGAGACTATGGTTAATGGAGCTCGAATTATTCTTGGTTCTCACCGAAGAGTAGCTCCCCTCTGCGGGGGAAGCCGTGCAAGACGAGGTCGAAAAAACGTGTCTCAACCCGTTAATGGCCTGTTGGGAGAAGGCTAATGCCTCAACCTTAGCACGCCTTCTGACTGTCCTATCGAACAAGCTTTTTGACTCTACATGGGGTTCGAGGAAGCACGAAAGGTGTGGTCAGAGCTTAATGACAAGTATGTTGAAAGAGACAATGGCAATGAGTCCTTCATGATGGTAAGTTAACTGAATTTTTGTATGGGAGATGGCAGATCAGTCATGAAACAGATTCATAAGTTGCAGTTGATCGTGCGAGACTTAGGCTAATATGGTTGTGTTCTCTCTGAGAGTTTTTAGGTTAATGCCACCCTAGCTAAGTTGTCCACTTCTTGGCGTGACTTTGTCACTGCATGTCAGCACTTAAAGCAGTTGTTGATTCTTAATGAGCTCATCGCTGCTATAAATATCGAGGAGAAGTCCAAGGCAAGCTATGGTGGGGTGAAGTTGCGGATGGCAATCGAGTGTGACGGGCACTGATAGAGCTCTCCCATACCCATACCCGCAACAATTTTTTTGCCCGTGGGTATGCCCGTTAATATTGATGGGTAAAGAATGGAGAACACCCGTCACCCGCGGGCATACCCGTGTGCCCACCAACATCTCCCACCGATAGCCATCTCCACTGACGAGCTTTACGATAGAGATGAGGTGAGAGGGTCCTCACCAAACAACTCACCTCTGAAATCATTGCCTGGATCTGGCCCCTCCGCGCGCCTGCCCCGCCCAACGAAAGCAGCACAGCCACGGCAAGCATGGGCACCGCCACACATTGCAGCTGCACCACGGTTCCTCCTCCGGCTCTGCAGCAACAACAATGGCTTCCTTTACCGCCCCTTCCTCCTTTGTTTCCTCTGCTGTCGCCCTCTCAGGGCTCCCTGCCTTCGGCTCTTCTGTAGAGCAGGGCATGAGGGGACTAGATCGGGGCGAGGTTACACGGCTCTAAGTTCTCCGGCCACGGAGATGGCAAACCAAGGCGCTACGAGTGGTTCAGCGGCTAGAGGCCGACCTCTTGACCGGGCTGCCTAGGCAACCGCAACCAGGTTTAGGCTACGGTCTGGCTGTGGCAATACAGAGTGGGGGGCAGAGAAGTGGATTGGGGAATAGAGTAGATAGCTGAGGCAGGTGGATTAGGGGATGAAATAGACAGCAGAGGGGCGGGGTTGGATTGGAGACCCACATGTCATATATCCATATATATTATACGAGTAAATGGGTGCCACGGGTATGGATAAGCCTTACCCATACTCGTACCTGTATACTCATCGGGTAGCAATCTGCGCCCATGAACGTGTCTGCGGGCAGTAAATAGGGAACAAACCTAACCCTATTAGGGTATTTACCTACATGGCGCAGATGGTGGATCCGTATTGATAGGGAACTGGGTCTCGGTAGCAGTATGTGGAGGAGGACGAGTGAGCCTGAAGTTGACTTCCAGCAAAACTCTTGTCCTGAAGGACGTGCTGTTTGCACCTGCCATGACCCGTAATCTACTCAGTGGATCAATATTGTGTCGGCAAGGAATAAAGTTAGTCTTCGAGTCAAATAAAGTAGTGATGAACAAATGTGTGTCGTTTGTAGGAAAAGTCTATGATTGCAGAGGTATGCTCCGTATTTTTAATCTTGATAGTTCCGCAAATATTTTCTATTCTTCATATTCTAATAAGAACATTGATATATGGCATTCTCGTCTGTCATGTCAATAATGAAGCAATTGCGAGTTTGAGCAAGATAAATCTTATTCTCTCATATAATTATGACAAGAGCCATAAGTGTGAGGTGTGTGTGCAAGCTAAGCAACCCCGTAAATCATTTCACTCAGTTGAGAGGAGAAGCATCTCGCCGTTTGAGTAAAGAAGTATCTTTTACCACCCTAGTAGCCTATAGATTCCTAGTGGTCCATTCTGAGGTCTCAGATATTACTGTCAACTCGATAACGGAGTCTCGGGTTACGACATTCTTTGAGCACATCTTTCCTATGCAAGTGAAGGAGAATGACATCGATGATCTTTTAGTTGATGATCCTGCTCCTCATAGTGTCAGTGACACAATTTCTGAATTGGAACTTAAGAGTAAGAGGCAAAGAACTGGAAAATCACTAGGAGATGACTTTGTCACATTTGTCGTGGATGATGAACCACGAAACCTTTCAGAGGCATACGCTTCTTCAGAAACAGAGTACTAGAAGGAAGCAGTCCGCAGTGAGATGGATTCGATCATCACTAACGGAATCTGGGAGTTAGCATACCTCCCAGTTGGCTGCAAACTGGTTGGATGTAAATGGATCTTCAAGAGAAAGCACAGACCCAATGGTACTATAGAAAAGTACAAGGTCCGATTGGTGGCTAAGGGTTTTACGTAAAAGGAAGGTGAGGACTATTTTGATACGCATTCCCCTATTGCTATATTGTCCATTATTTATGTGCTCTTAGCACTGGCTACTTCGTATATCTCCTAATGCATCAGATGGATGTCAAAACCGCTTTTCTTAATGGAGAGTTAGATGATGAGATTTATATGGAGCAGTCAGATGGATTTGTGGTAACATGACAGGAGAATAAAGTATGCAGCAAATTCATGTATGGTCTCAAACAGGCCCCTAAGCAGTGATATAAAAAGTTTGATAGTATATTGATCCTGATCGGTTTCTGTGTCAATGAAGCCAATAAGTGTGTATTATCGATATGGTGAGGGGTGTAATTCTATATTTATATGTGGATGACTAATTGCTGTTTGGGACTGACTTAGAAATGATAAATCAAACTAAGTATTTTCTATCTCAGAACTTCGATATGAAGGATCTGTGAGAGGCTAATGTAATTTTAAACATCAAGTTGCTAAAGGGCGAGAATGAGATAACTTTAAGTCATTCATATTATGTGGACAATGTGCTTACACATTTTGGAATGATAGACTGTAAGCCTCTATGATCCAAATGATAAGATGAAGAAAAATGTAAGGTATGAGAAAGACCAGTTAAAATATTAACATGTGATAGGTTCTCTCATGTACTTGGCCAGTGTAACTAGGTCAGACATCTTGTATGCAGTATACAGGTTGAGTCATTATATGTCCAACCCAGGAGATGATCATTGGATAGTACTGGAGATGATACTTAAGTAAGGAGATAAAGAACGTAGGGATACACTATTCTGGCCATCTTGCAGTCATAGAGAGATTCAGTGATTCTAACTGGATCAATGACTTAGATGATACGAAGGCAACGAGTGGATATGTTTTCACTCTAGCAGACGGAGCTGTGTCTTGGAGATCATCTAAACAGACCATCCTTACTCACTCCACAATTGAGGCTAAGCTAGTGGCGCTAGACTCAGCAGTCGTAGAGGCAGAATGGATCCGAGAGCTCATTTCTGACCTGCCGATATTGGATAAGCCAATTCTGATTGGTCTCACCTATTGCAATAACCAAACTATTCTGGTTAAGATGGAGAGTAGGAAAGATAATATGAAAACTTCAAAGTATATAAAACGATGACTCAAGTCGCGGAGGCATGCAGTAGAGACGGGTATAATCATTGTGGATTATATTCAGTATGAAAGGAATCTTGCAGATCATTTCACAAAAGGAATGGCTAGAAAAGTCATTCAGGCAGTGTCAAGAGGAATGGGATTACTGCTCACTGATAAGGTTTACACCAACAGTAACCTATCTTAAGATATCGAAGATCCCGTGAACTAGGCTCTAGGAAAACAAGTTGTGTGGATACAAGAGCAAATCAATCTTATTTGTTGTTTTGCTCTTTTGTAGGAGAGGATGAGTTATTGGCTCTTAATGAATTTAGTGATATGTGACAATAGATGTCGTCCTACAGGACATCTAGGAGAATTCATCTATGTGAGTGTGATTGTGTGGTCACAATCATATAGAAGTCGGTTACTTCTCTAGGTGGCACTCATGAATTAAGGTACATGGACATGACCATAAAGTCCAGCCCGAGAGCTAAGGCAAAAGCAGTCTTGTACAGGGCGTTGTATATAAAGAGGCTCTCACACCAAGGCTGAGGATCAAGGTTTAGTCCTCCTCATCCTGTGTGAGTCAATTTATATGCAACTAGGTATTTGTTCAAACTCGAAAGATAATTGATATTTATATGAATTTTAATGTTTTCCCTGGGCTTTTCTTCTAGACTGGGCTTATGACCCATTTGCTTTGGCGGGCCCAAGCCTATGTGATGAAGCACAAATGGGCATCAGCTCTGCTATGTCAAGTGAGTAGGGACGATGCGTGTGCTTGGTGAGAGAGGGGGTTGGTGGCGGCCAGTGGGGAGGTAGCGGTGCAAACACCTCCGATTATTTAGGGTTGTGGGCTGGATGGCGTCGTTGCTGCCTCTATATGGGTAGCTGGCTCCTCCCTAGAAGAAAGCAGAGAAAAACTCGTTTTCTCCTTCCTCCCTCACTGTTTTCCTCTTCTATTTGGTTGACATCTTTGATTTGGAGTTGAGTGGATCTCAGGCTCTGGTCTTGGTGCTTCGGTGCTTGAAGAGGTTGACTGGGAGGAGCTCCTTTGTTGTTACTTCTTGGAGTTGTACACGGTGAGGCTCGCCCGTACGCGCCAACGCGATGTGGTGAGGCTTTGTATCTCTGTCTTCGTCGCCGGTGGCAACGACAACAAATTGGATTCTGGGATAGCAACTTCTTTGTCGTGCCTTGCCTCTACTGATTTAGCTTTTAAGCGAATCTCACTGTGAGTATTCCAGTTTCACCCATCCTTTCCATCTATCTGTTAATCTAGACGGCTTGGTTGAAGTGAAATGCTCTGTAATGGTAATAGTAAACTGAAATTGGGTTGATCTGAGTATATTAGTTCAGGCATGTGTAGTTCTCAGGTTATCGGTTTTGTTTGGTTGATTCTCTGGACGAGTGCTGTTGTTGGTCCAGTTTGGTCAGTTGTGACCGATCGGTGAATGAGTTGTAGAGTTGTTGTTCTCTGGTCGCTTTGATTATAGCTATGACCTGATATCATTCTTTGAATATCTGTACTTTGGAATAGAACAACAACATTGTCCCTTTAATAACCTGAAACTAATTGAAGGCTTAGATTCTTCCCAATTTATGATGTGTAGCTTGCAATATTTAGAGCCCAGAACTTTAACTCTCCTAGGGCCATTTGTTGCAAACAATCTGAGAGCTTTATTTATTTATTTTATTCACTTGTTGTTTAGATTTGTTAGTACACATGTTTATTATTCTTATCACTTGGGAACTACAGTTGATTACTTGTGATATCATGTGTAATGGAGATGATCTGTCCTGCTCTTGTACTTTTGGTTTTGGAATATTGATGTCCATGCTCATTTTATCGCATTATATACAACATTATTCAGACTATTAGGCTTGAATAGCTTGTAATCTGTAGCTAACTGACAGCACTGTATAGAGTGTACATACTAAGCTGTGGTATCTGACGTTGTTTGCTGTGTTAATATCACTCCGGCATTTTTCAGTTAGTATGGGTTGATCACCTTCTTGCTTTCTCTTCTGACCCTGCTGCACAATAATGTCAGCACTTTGCACATGCTGGAATACGTTGTTTTCCCTTCTGGCCGCATACTGTTTGCTTCTCAAGGAGTGTCAAATTTGTGCTGCGATGGGTCATCTGTTTTCTCCTTGTAACTGAATTTCATAGCCATCTCTATTTTGAAATGCTAACCTTCGTCTGCGAAGCAAACTCGGTTACATACTTCTATTCCCCCCCCCCCCCCTCCCCGTATTGATCGATTCATTTCAACCACGACATTTTCCAAGTGTTATGATTGATTGGTTCTAAAGAGGTTGCCGGCTTCAGGACAGCGAAATCTACTTCAAGAAATCAAACATATATAAATGTGCTGCTCAGGGATGGAGAAAGGTTGAGAAAAATGCAAATGGACCATTTGACATTGGTGCCAGTGATGCTGATGCTTACAACTTATCGTGGGAGCCCGTAACTACTACTGACGATTTCTCCAGAGAGGCAGCATGTCACTATCTCTCTTCTAATGCTAAAGCGCAAGCGTTTGGGGAAAGGCCAAAGCAAAACTGAATCAGGACGAGAACATGAAGAACAGAACAACTTCTGTATTATACATACTCCTATCTAGATAGACTTTCTAACATATGAACTAGCCAGGATGCTTACACATCAGGAAGCTCCAATGGAAAGAAGAATTGTACAACAGTGCAAGCGCTGTGTAACAGATGCTGTGCGTGCGAAATTTACCCCCATGCGAAATTTTGCACGAACAGCAAGAAAAACTGAAGGTTGTGATTAAAACAAGGGGCTGAGCTCCTGGATGGACTGCATGGTGTTGGGGGAGAAGATGAAGCCCGGGGACATGAGCAGCCCGGCCGCCATGGGAGACGTCAGCACCGGGCCGGCCTGACGCTGCCCGAGCGTGAGCAGCAAAGGGTCGCCGCTCTCCTCGACCGCCGGCGAGAAGTTCGGCGCGTACGGCATGGAGGACGTCGTAGGCCCGTTCGCCGGCGCGCGCGGCTTGCCGGTCAGCCGCTGCACGACGGTCATGAACTCCTGAGGCCTGGCGTGGACGACCTTCGGCGTGTGCTCGTACACGATCACCGGCGCGGCAGCGCCAGCCTTCTTGGAGTTGTTCGGCCTGGACGTCGGCGACGAGCCCCTCGACGACGACGACACCTTCAGCGGCTGCGGCCGCGGCCCTCGGAGGCCTCTCTTGGAAGGAGACGACGCCGCCTCCGAGGAAGGCATGGCCATGGTCATGGTCATGGCAGTTACTAGCTTCTTGCCACTCGCTGACGCTGCTGGTTGTTGCTTGCCTGCGCTATCCTACGGAGTACGGAGCGTTGCGGTGCAATGCGCAGGGATTTATAGAGAGATGAAGAGGAGGAGGAGAGAGAGAGAGACTGACTGACGGAGTGCGTGGCATGCAAGTGGCTGGAGGACGGGTGAGTAAAATGTCAAAAGTCGCCGGTCAAGTACGGCAGATGACTGTTGTCATTTTTTTTCTGGGTTTGCTTGCTTCAGCTCTCGGGAAAAGTCAGACGTTCCATTTGGAAGGTGGTTGATTAAGGGGGCACGTACGTTCACACAGCGGTAGTTTATAAGACTCATCAATATCATTTCTAATAAAAAAATTATATAATATAATCAATACTATATATTAAAGCTCTAAGAATTAGAGTGAGTCTAGATCTAAGGCACTGTAGGTACTCTTCATGCGGATCCTACGTATATATACATGTATCTATGATACGAATATGAATACATCATAGATACATGTATATATTCTGTGCAAATAAAACGGATGTGGCGTAGAAGCGCCAATCCGCCTAGTATCTATAAAAGTTGTCTCTGAGTTACAATGCTATACACTAATAATCGTTTTTATAATAATTTAGATAATATGACAGCAACAAACTATCTAATAGATCATCTATTAAATACTAGATATGATTTATCTTTCCCTCATCTCCCCTCTACATCTCAAAATCTGATATGACAACCAAAGTCGTCTCACACTCTCACCTTTTACATGTCCTCAAGGGTGGTTGGGTAAGAAGTGGTTAGCTATTTATTTGTTCCTGTTCGGTTGGCTAACGCTGACCACAAACAACTTTCTAGGGCGATATATAACGCATAGCGCGTCCACAGTTCGCTCGAGGCGTTTAAATTCTTAATTTGTGGAGTGTTCAATCTAGTTTTTGACTCTTTGCATATCTAAACTATGGCATCATGTCATGGACTTCTGTGGATTTTGGATGATCTTAACCATCCATTTACAGAACAACCAGTGATTGATTCGCGATTTCGTTCGTGCTTATTACCTTATCGACGCTACGTACCACAAAGATACACATTTCTCCTCCATGTTTTTGAAAAGGAATGTACCCACCGAATAGTCTTTTTGGGTGACTTTTACGTTGTTAATCTAGAACTAGAATTCCACATGTGTGTTTGATCTGAACAAAAATTGAACTAGTTGAGATGTCCTAATCCCTTTTGACAATTGACAAGGGCTTACCTTTTGCGACTACAAGATGGTCGGCAATTCGAGCCTTTTTGTCAACGGATGCCTTCTAAGTACTAGCAACTACACATATTATATATATATATATATATATATATATATATATATATATATATATATATGAAATCAATTTAGAATCTAGCAATTCAAAGAAATAAAAGAATATATTATAAAAAAAGAGATTTACATACACGAAATTTATAACATGATCATATGTAATTTCAAGAATGAGGAGAATGACGAGTACCTAGGCAGAAGAATGAAGGTAACCGTATCGTCCAGAGTTTGCCGTTCGTAGCAGTACTATGAAGAGGATCAAGATGGTGACCGATTTTATAAAGGGATGAAAATAATTCTCGCATAGTAACTTGGAGTAAAAATAGTGTGATAAAAGCGACCTCCGTAGTAGACGGCGGTAGAGATGATGCGCAGGTGGTGATGCATCCTCTCTAGAAAGCTGACATTGTTGGTGAAATGAAGGAGGCAACATAATCTTAGGAGAAATCTGATGTTGTAGGCGAAATGCCGGAGGTGATACACTCTCTGAAGAAACCTGGTGATAATTGTATAGAAGATAAATATTGAATGTCTAGCTATAGAAGATAAATAATAAGAAATTGAATATATTTTTGTAATGTGTGAAAGGTGATATCGGACATATAAGTATAGAAAATAAATAATAGAAGATTGAATATATTTTTATGATAGAGTAACGAAGTCTAATTTTATATGGTGACTATTTGATCAATTTAGATGGACGATAGAGATTGATCAGAGCTACCACAACTCATATATTTTATATGAGTATATATGCAACCTACTCTTGAAGCAGCTCAATAGTGCTGGTCAAATAACGGATATGAGACGGCAGGAGTCCTTAGTTAGAGGTGCCTATGATATTCTCAACTTGAAATTAAAAGGTAAGAAAGGAGAGGGAGAAGGAGAAGGTAGTACTAGTACGTATGAACTTGAAAGACCACGTACCAAGTCGTTTTGAACGAAAAAGTCAACCATTTCGTAGAACATGTATGTTCTAATTTCAGACTAGTTTCTTTCTGGCCGGCATCACCCCATTGCTTATTCAGAGTTACTACATTGATTCAGCAGCAAATTCGGGGGGACATCTATAGTACCTGGAATGTGATTGCAGGTTCAAAGCTGTTGAATTCGGATTGGCATAGGATAGTTTATACACTACTCCACAGAAGCTTGCATGATACTAAAGGTTTGTCCTACCTGGTGCCAGCATCGCCGCTACAACGGTGCTCCCTTCCCACTTGTATTACTCGTTGAGGAGGCGTCCATTATTGCCGCTCCAAACAGGCATGTTTGGAAGAGAGATCACTCTAAGGATTTTTTGATCTAGTTCAAATTTGTGCTAAATTCTGAGAATTTGGATACGAAAACACCCTTAACAAGCATGCCCTCAGTATTTTGCCCATTCCTGCCACCACCGTCCAACCTAACTCGTGAGCCTCCACCTTAGCCATCCCAGGTTTGCCCACTGCCTAGCATTGAACTTGCAGCCGATGGCACCCTCATTAGGAATAACAAAATTGTTGTTAGATATTTTTGAGAAAAAAGCTATAGTTTTTTAAGAGATAAAGACCCTCTGAGTTATATTTTATAATAATGCAAGCAGGTACATTAGTAGTACCTAACTATTATATTGAAGATCCTAGATGAACAATTTGCTACCATCAAGTTCTTCAGACGATGAATGTGCTGAATTTTTTGATCTTCCTCACCGAAGACCCGAGGTCTTGCAACGACAACATGATAACTGATGATCACAGATGCAGAAAGTAGAATTTCAATAATCTTCATGGACGGATAGGACTTGCGACTTGGTAGCAATGTCGTTCATCGAAAGAAAACCAGAGGGAGTTTATTTATAACCATTTCAACTAGGAATCAATCTTCCTAGTTGAAATTGTCATCCGAGTGAGTTGGTCCGATAGTACCTATTACGAGTAAGTAAAATCCAACAAAAAATCGTAAGAGAGAAAAACTATAACAATTTAATTTAGAAAAGAACACTGAAGAAACTAAAGGAATTTAAATTACTTTTGAAAAAAGACAGATCTCCCACCCACTCAATGGGTCGCTGGTGAAGAGTGGGGAGTGACCGGCGGTAAATCCTTAGATGGGGCTACTCCTTTGTTGTCTTCACGTCTCCCTCCTGGTGTCGGCTAGAGAAATTATTCTTAGATGTACGAACTAATTCATAAACTCTAAGACCATTTCCAACTATATTCCCTTTATTTCGTTTCCTTCTCTATTCCTCTCCTCATTTTTATTTACTTTATTTTCTCTTATCTTCAACAGCTTTCTTTCGAAAGGACGTGAAGGGAAAGCAGAGAGAATTCCGTCTTGTAGAGAATGATCTTGAAAATCTCTTCGTAACAAAAACTGTGAAGAGAAACTGTTGTAGTGCTGAAAAAACGAAAATTCTTTTGTGAAAAAATTTTAGTCACCGACAAGTATCCATTGAAGATGATACGAGGCTAGCGTCATAGTTTTATAGACTCTGAGGGCCTGTTTGGGGCGCTGTAGTTCGGCCTGCTTCGGTTGGGCCAAACAAACGGGCGCCCAAGTTCCAAACGCGGCGTTGAATTGATGGGAGAAAACGGCGATTAACCATCCGATTTGGCGCGAAGACCCCGATCCGCATCCCGCGGTGTCACTCGCCTCCAAACTCCGGATCATGGATCTCCCACTGACAACCGGTCCCACACTATGTCGGCCCCACACGTCACACACACGAACCCGCTGCCAGGGGTGCACATGGGTTCCGTTGCATTCCTCCCCTCCGCTCCGCTCCGCCTGCCCGATCGATCCAACCTGAACCAGCCAACCGCCTGCCTCCTCGCCGCCCGCGTCCAATGCCACCGCCACCGCCGCAGCCGCAGCCGCCGTCAGCGTAGCGTCCCACGGGGCGATGGGCAACACCTGCGTCGGCCCCAGCGCCGCCGGCCGCAACGGCTTCCTCGCCTCCGTCACGCTGTGGCGCCCCGCGCGCCCCAACCCCGCGCCTCCCCCCGCCCTCCCACCGCCCTCATCCCCCGCCTCCGACAAAGCGCCCGAGCCCGTCACCATCCCCTCCTCCGAGCACTCCTCTCACCATTCCTCCCGATCCTCAGACCAGACGACGCCCGCCGCCCAGGCCCAGCCGCAGCCGCAGGACAACCCTCCGGCGAAGAAGCCCGCGCCCAAGGTGAAGCGCGTCCAGAGCGCCGGCCTCCTCGCGGACTCCGTCCTCAAGCGCGACGTCAACACGGCCCGGCTCAAGGACCTCTACACCATCGGGAAGAAGCTAGGGCAGGGGCAGTTCGGAACCACCTACCTCTGCGTCGAGAAGGCCACCGGCCGGGAGTTCGCCTGCAAGTCCATCGCCAAGCGGAAGCTCCTCACGGAGGAGGACGTAGAGGACGTGCGCCGCGAGATCCAGATCATGCACCACCTCGCAGGCCACGCCAACGTTGTCTCCATCGTCGGCGCCTACGAGGACGCCGTCGCCGTGCAGCTCGTCATGGAGCTCTGCGCCGGCGGGGAGCTCTTCGACAGGATCATCCAGAGGGGCCACTACTCCGAGAAGGCCGCGGCGCAGCTGGCGCGCGTGATCGTTGGCGTCGTCGAGGCGTGCCACTCGCTCGGTGTGATGCACAGGGATCTCAAGCCGGAGAATTTCTTGTTCGTCAACCAGAATGAGGACTCGCCGCTTAAGACCATCGATTTCGGCCTTTCCATCTTCTTCAAGCCAGGTATATATGGCATCGGTTCTATTGGACTCTACCAATGCAGTTTGGTTTAATTGTGATGTTGTTCTAGTAATGTGAGCCTCTCGTCTTACTGGAATTTTTTAGTTGAGTTAACAAGTAAGGTGCTAATTTCATACGGTGCTTATAGAAAGGGGATTTTTGTGTGTATGGCAGCACTGGTGCTTTGGTGCGTGCAAGCAGGCCACCTTGCGTTGATTACAAAATGTAGATTGACTGTTACGTGTAAGGTGATGTGTATGTTTGCTTCCATATGACCATGGTTGCATCAATTCCGCCAATTCGCTATCATTTGTGCTGCTGGACTCCAGTAGTCAACATTCAGATTTTCTGTTTTGTAGTTTGGCTCAGCTTCTGTATAATATGATTATAATATGCAACTGAGCATTGCCCCAAAAACTTATGAAGTGCCTGACAACATTAGTGCCCATATATTCTCATCTTTGTTAACAGTCAGTCACATTCATGGATGAGAATAGATCTGTTTCCACATTAGTTTCCACATGGAGATTTAAGAATAGGTTTTTTAGTAAACACAGGCTCGTACATATAAAAATATGCAGTTGATTCTGTGTTTTCCGAAGGAAAGATGGGTTGTCCCAAAATATGACAGTCTCAAACTAGCTACAGAGAACCAACCATGTAATTCTAAATAGCTTCTTCTGATGCATATGAATCTTTTTTTAAAGGAATATGAATCAATATATTGCTTGTGCAGGTGAGACATTTACGGATGTTGTTGGAAGCCCGTACTACGTCGCACCTGAAGTTCTAATGAAACACTATGGTCGTGAGGTTGACGTATGGAGTGCTGGGGTTATAATCTATATCTTGTTGAGTGGTGTCCCTCCATTCTGGGATGGTGAGGTTACATGTAGCCTTTTCGGTGAATTGTTGCATTGCCATTTTTGTGTAAGGTTAACAGTTTTCATTCAAATTTTCTTTTGGCTTCTGGGGCAGAAAGTGAACAAGGGATATTTGAACAAGTTTTGAAAGGTGACCTGGACTTTTCGTCGGAGCCCTGGCCTAGTATCTCAGAGAGTGCAAAAGATTTGGTCAGAAAAATGCTTATTCGTGATCCAAAGAAGAGATTGACTGCCCATGAAGCCTTATGTGAGTAGTATGGAAGCGTTACTACCAAATTAATAAAGTTTATTCCTAGTTCTTTATCATTTCAATCAAATCAGCTATAATGACCTGCCTTGGTTTTCCTAGGTCATCCTTGGGTTTGCATTGATGGAGTTGCTCCTGACAAGCCTCTTGATTCTGCTGTTCTAAGTCGGTTAAAACAATTTTCCGCAATGAACAAATTAAAGAAAATGGCCCTTAGGGTGAGTGCTGATATAAACGTTTAAGACTATTTACGTTTCATTTTCAGTTTTGAACTGCCGTATGTTTTGTAGGTTATCGCTGAGAGTTTATCCGAGGAAGAAATTGCAGGGCTAAAAGAAATGTTCAAAATGCTTGACACTGACAACAGCGGCCATATCACATTGGAGGAACTAAAAACAGGCCTGCAGCGAGTTGGTGCTACTTTGATGGACTCAGAAATTAACGCTCTTATGGAAGCAGTAAGTATTCCAAGATAATCTTTTCCCTTTTGTTGCATATCTACATAAATTATTGCACATAATTTTGTCTGTATTCTTTTAAAATTAATGTTTTATGCACACTCATCTGATCTCCTGATCTATGTGCAAAACGTTAACCATGAAACTATGTGAAAAATATATATTATATTTTGTCTGAACTTGCAAGGCTTTGAACATTGAATTAGCTTTAACTCTAATTTCAAACAAAAGATCATATTATGAAGAAGTCTTAACTCCAATAACAAATATTAATATATTTTGGAAAATTTACTGAGACAGTAGCAATGCTTTAATTTTGTGATCATTCTTTCAATTTATGGACTTTACTTCAATTGGAGCACATTTCATAAAAACATCAGGCAGATATCGACAATAGTGGCACAATTGATTATGGGGAGTTCATTGCTGCAACTTTGCATATAAACAAAGTTGAGAAGGAGGATAAGCTCTTTGCAGCCTTCTCATATTTTGATAAAGACGGCAGTGGTTACATTACTCAAGATGAGCTCCAAAAAGCATGTGAGGAGTTTGGTATAGGAGATACCCGTCTTGAGGATATTATTGGAGATATTGATCAGGACAACGTAAGTAGATCATATTAACCGTTAATGTTGAAATTGATTCAACATTTTTTCTCATTTATCCATCATATTTTGCAGGATGGAAGGATCGACTACAATGAGTTTGTTGCAATGATGCAGAAGGGAGATAATCCGCTGGGGAGAAAGGGACATCAAAGTAATGCAAACTTTGGTCTTGGGGAAGCACTGAAGCTTCGGTAAAGAAGGTAACTGATTTGTGCTTTCCCAAATTTTTCCTTTTAACTGATTGACAGTATTAGACATCCTTTCAAGTCAAAATTATATGATTTTCTATTGCTTTAATGGAGAACACATTACTTATTTCAGCCTTCACTCGGTTCTTCCAATGATTTGAGGCAATCCGTTTGACACATCTCGTAGCAGCCATCAGATTATTTGAATTTTTATGTTGCGCCTTACATAGGAACTCCATAATCCAAACCAGTTTATGTCAGAAGTTATTGTAGATCAAGAGTGACGATTAGAGATGAGTGAATAACCGTCTCAACAAATTTCTTACGAAATTGATGATCTTCTCCTATTCGATCACCCAACGACCTCTATAAGAGAATCACAACAGAACGCAACACAAATACGCAGTGGAAAAACTACACCTACTCAGAAACTCCGGAGAAAGATAAAAAACAAAACTTGAAGATTCAACAAAAAGTGGATCTGATTCGAATATTAGGTTCCATAGCAAACCAATTAATGACTTATCTCCACACAAAGGTTGAATCTTGAGAAAAGTTCACTCAAGGATCAAGAGATGAATACTAGGTGAACAAGATCTCTAAAATGATGGTATAAAGGTAAGAGAGTTCAAAACCCTATTACATATGCATGTGTGTGTGAATTTTATACCTTTAGTATCAAGAAGAGCAACCAACCAAGGTGTTAAAATTTTAGTTCAAAAGAAAAACGAAAATCAACACCTAAGAGAAGAAACTTACACATAAGTCAAGGGAACCAAGAGAGCGAAACTAGAAAGAGAGGAATTTAAGCATATGTTACAAAATAAACTTCATTACTCAAAGAGGTCAACCCTATTTTAGACAAATTATAAAGGTTTTTCTCTCAAAACTCTCACATATTACATAAGTTAAGCACTCATTATTTTCTCTAAAACCCTAGCACAATGATCTCATATGGGTGACAAAGGGGCTCAAATGGTTGGTTCATACTCTCCCATAGCCCTACCTCTCTATTCATAGATCTAGAAAATTTGACATCTAATTTTTGTAACTTTTTCTCAAAATACCCCTCTCTTGTAGTACACTTCTACATATCATAGAGGATATTTTAGTCTATTTTCTTCTTCATTCATCGGACGGCTTCGGCGTCTTCACGACTTGGCTTTGCCTCGACATAAGCTTTACGATGGTGCTACTCCTCCAGTCATCTCATGATTTTGAGACCAAACCGCGAAACTCTAGCATGATTCTCAAAGCGTGACTAGCCGTCACTTGCTTCCACCTGAAGCAAGCGCTCTAATGATGACGTGTATCCTCTGTCTTGCAATTTTGACTGCCGGTAAGTCCCTCTCGTTCTCGATTCCTCGGACCGGCTTGTCACTTGCACTAACATCCCATTCTTGCACTAACATCTCATTCTCTTAACTTTTTTAACACGCCATCTTCATCTTTCGTTTCATGTTTTGCTTGACTTTCGTATGTACAGCTAGAATCACTTTTAACTCCGCCCGATCCTCCTTATTGTTCGGCACCAAGCACCCGTTTAGCCCCGATCACCCTCCGTCGACCGCCAAGGTTCATCCATCACTTGTACACCTTGAAACAAGAAAACATATGTCTCCACACTCCAAAACATCTCCAGGTTAACACAAAATCAAAAACTTCAACTCATAGCACATCCTATAGAAAACGTGAACACCGAATGTTACAGTGTGTTCTGCTCTTGAACACCGGACCATCTGATGAGTGTAACATTATCTGTTTCAGGAAAATTTTGCTATCTGCAAGAAAAAGTCCGGTGAAAGCTTCCGATGATCTCATATCCATCACCGGATAATCCAACGTGTGCCAATTCACCAACCACCCTTCTGCAACCTCTCTGCAACAAAATGTTTGGCACATTCTCTGGTGTTCAAAAACTCAGCACCGGACTATCCGACGTACATAATCAAACTTGACGCTAAAAATCTCCTCTCTGTAGAAAATACTCCGACGCTCTCTAAGTCGATCACCGAATCATCTGATGTTTGCTTCTATTTTTACTTCAGTACTGAAAATACTCCGATACTCACATCACCGTAACATCGGACTATCCGGTGTGATAAAAAACTCACACACCGGATGTTTCAGAGAGGCATAATTTTTTGGACTCTGAAACAGTCTGCTCTAATTTAAACTTTGGTTAACCATAAACAAAATCACACACAAACAAACTCATACCAACTAAAATCATTTCAAATCCAACATTATCAATAACTCATCACATATGAAACAAGATAAATTTCAACTTGTTTTTTCAGTTATAGAGTTCATTAATGAACTACTTCTTAACTGTGAAGGTTGTGGCGTTCATAGTCCCACATTGAAAGCCTCTCATAAGAACAAACTGAACCTGATTGAAATATAAGCAGGTGAAAGAAGTTTTTGGCTTCTGTAGAAAACCATACTTTCAAATACATAGCGGACACCCATTTGAGACATCATTGTACCAGTCTATGAGCCTGGAACTTCCACATTGTTACGAACGATTCATTTCATAGGTACTATAATTCTACGTCACGGAAAGACACGAGACTTTTACAGTCAGATGTGCGTGTTAATAGACAAAGGTGAACTGAGGCATAGATATTATCACCAAGTCCTTTGTGGTTTTGTATCTGAGAAACACTGCCATAAAGAACTGGCGATGAGGTATAAAATTGGAACGTGTTGGGCATAAAGGAGTACTGAAAGATAGACTGGATATTTGGTTGGCTGTTTCCCTTGATAGCCTTCTGGAAATTCGTAAACCCATGTTTTACTGCTTTAATATTTTAACTAGCTGGGTGCATCTTACCAAGCCAAACTCATTCATCGAGTCGCAACTGTTGTTTCTATGCAAGTAACTCGGGATTCATGTACGTAAAGAACACGTGTAATCTAAAATAGCTACTATAATCCCTAGTCTCTGGATAGTGTTTCTTCGTTAGTGTTGCTGGTTGATTTTTGCGCTTAAGTTCTGCTTACTGTTTGTATTGGCTTTTTACAGGTGTGGTTATTCTCATCATAGCAAACTTACCATTCAGTGAATCAGAAAATTTGACACAAGAACAGAATAGCTACAAAAGCTTGTCGAACGCAGGCATTCTGACCTCGAGCTTCCATCGCGCCACAGCCAAAGTTTGGGATCTCTGAAGCAGCCTAGGAGCGTAGAAGATTGCTAGACATCATCTCACAAATTGACAGTAGGGTGCTGATGCTCAAGCTCAACATGGCATCTTTTGATTTCCCTCAGGAAGTATTGACCATCTTTGTAGTTCGTATTCAGTGGCCAAATGCTCTTGAATCAGCCGCCATGTATCTGCATTGTAAGTAAGCTTGAGAGTAGGTGACGTCCTTTTTTTTCTGCCCCTTTGTTCTTTCCATTCTGATCAACGGGAGGAAGATTGTGAACCATCCTGCGTCTGCGTCCGAGACTAAAATTCCAGTTGTTACATTCAGTTTTATTAATCCATGTTGGATAGCGGTTTAGCTGTTAATGCCTGTAAGAATATATAGGTTGTACTGTAGGCAAGAAAAAGTCTGACTAATGAATCCATTCTTCTGTCCTTGTTCTTTTCATGTAAGAATGGGAACGGCCAAAGCCTGACGGTTGATTATTCCAAGTTTCATTTCTTTCCTATGGAGTTGTATGTTCGGCTGTAAGCCGTTTTGTTTTGTGCCCGTTCGTCGCCGAGCCGGCCACCCACTGTCTCTGCCGGCTTCATCCTGATGGTGCCTGAAAATGACTGGGAAATTACTGTACTTGTGCGCACCACCGGTTCGGTGGACGTTGCCAACAATGTATTATCGGTGATGCTACGTGTTTTAAGACTATCGTGGGATCTAATGGAATCATTGAAGCTTTTTCGGGGCAAAATTAAAAGAAAAAATGGTAGCAACGTAAGGGCCCAACCGGGTTCGAACCGGTGACCTATTGATCTGCAGTCAATTGCTCTACCACTGAGCTATGGACCCTGTGATGCTAGCTTTTAAAATACAACTGATAAATAAATAAATTAGACCTCTTTGAAGCAGAGGGCCGCGACGTGCTTGATACGATCTCACGATAATTTTTGCC
The DNA here is from genome assembly GCF_958298935.1 of Phragmites australis. Classification (NCBI taxonomy): domain Eukaryota; kingdom Viridiplantae; phylum Streptophyta; class Magnoliopsida; order Poales; family Poaceae; genus Phragmites; species Phragmites australis. Next base: position 46,805,345 of record NC_084923.1, on the reverse strand, counting down.
GGCATGGTGCTCCACCAATCACAGAAGACGTGCCGTACTCACGAGCGGGCCCCGCTCTTCAGTGGAATACCGTGCAAACCACTACGCACGCCTATCAATTTTAGCACACCCCAGCAATAACGTCACTAGATAAGGCGGCCCCACCAGTCATTGGCGTCGGGGGAGGAAAGGGAGCGGGGCGGGGGAAATTGTTTAAGCCGCCCCCGTCTCCGTCTCCTCTCGCGGTCTCGCCATCGTCCTTTCCCCCCGGCCCAGCCGCGAAAGCGACGTCGCCGTCTCGTCTTCGTCGCCGCAGTGGAACGATTCCACAAGGAATCGTATCATTTTCGTTGCGTTTGCTGCCGTTCCGGCGAGCAAGCAGGACCAGGTATCCTCTCGATCCCCGTGCGTTCCCCATTTTCTTGGATTCTTTTGGGAGTTTTCTCGGTCCAGTCTTGGTCGGATTGGCTCAATTCTGCGGCGTTTGCTGTCATTTTGCTCAAATTTGTTGCATGGATGGGGGTATTTTGAATAACATGTGCTGTCTATTTTTTAAAAGATAGATGCCGGCTTCATTTAGCTCGATCACTAGAAATTTCACCAAAATACGGTGTTCCGTTTGGTTCTTGGGTGCAGGAATCTTGCGTGAGGAGAACTAGTCAAGCTTGTTTGGTCGTCGCGGAGATGGACGAGAAGACGAAGACGGAGAGCAAGCTGTCCTCCGCGGCGGCGTTCGTGGAGGGAGGCGTGCAGGACGCCTGCGACGACGCCTGCAGCATCTGCCTCGAGGCCTTCTGCGACAGCAACCCCTCCACGGTCTGCATCTACCGCGGTCAAATCTATTGGTTCGTTCGGTATGCTTGTGATCGATGCGGTTGTCGTTAATGTTTGCTGGTGCTGGTGTTTTCTCTTGCAGGTTACGAGTTGCAAGCATGAATACCATATCCAGTGAATTCTTGAATGGTAGTGTTTCTTAATGTGTTATCCTTTTATTTTTGAGAAAATAATGTGTTATCCTTTTTTTTCCTGCAAGATATGGGCCTCGTGTAAAGATTTCTGAATGTGTTATCCTTCTTTCCCTTCAAGTTATGGAACTTATGGTTATGGACCAATGTGTCGATAGGGTTAAGCTGCTCTAGTTTATAAAAGTATAGAAAATTCTTCTGGTCAGTTTGTATTGCATCATATGGCATCAATTATTACATCAACCCCTGTTTTGTTTGTTTATACTTTATACTCATACCTTGGTTGCCACCAAAACAAACAACCTTGCTTTTACCAGAACTACATTTGAATTCTTGCTTGTCATTGAACTGTTGTGCTAAAGGAGAAGGGTAACTACATGATTTGCAAGTGAATCATGTGTTTGTATATTCTAATATTCTTCTGTATTCAACTTGTCTACACAAATTGGAAATTACCATAAATAGTGTAAGCACTGAATAATACTGCAGAACATGCGTGTCCCCCCGTTAGCATGGAGTTATGAACACACACTGCAGAACATACACTTAACACATGCGCTTCTATTGATATCACCACTTCTATTTTCAGATTCCTGTAGGGGCAGATGATGCGGAACTTGAAGAGCGCATTATACAGCACTTGGCTGCTGCAGCTGCGATGCGTAGGTCACGCCATCATCATAGAAGGGAAGGGCACCACAGCAGATCAGGATCAAATAGTCGCCCACAAATTCTGGTGCTTTCAACAGACCAAGAAGAGGATTATGAGCAATCCCCTGCAGTAGTTTCTGTTCGCTCTTTAGCTACACTTGTTGAACAGGAACGCACAACTCGAGGTTTAGAGGGTGCTGTCAATCCATCTATCCATTGTTCTACCTCTGCTAATAGTACTGGTAGAGCAAACAATAGGTATTTCCTACATCCTACGATACTAGCTTTTTTAAAGAAAAATCTAGGATATTTGCCTGTGCACTTTTCCTCTCTATCCGTTTGCTCTTGCTGAATGTTTATTATGATTAGGGTTTCTGAGAGTCAATCTACACCTGTCGAACAAGACAGAGCAGGACCATCTGGTTTACAGTCGTTCTCTAACACACCGAGATGTCATCTGCAGTCAGCTTCAATGAAGTACTCTCCAACTCCGATAGAACACCTGAAACATGGAACACAGGCATGCATATCTTGTGGGCATTCTTGACAATGCCAGGTACAAGGATTCTGTGACAAGCAGTACATGTGGATGGAGGGAAAGGTGGTTTTCTCGGAGTAAAACGATATCAGATATTGGTTCTGAAGTAAGGAGGGAGATCAACGCAGGGATTGCTGCAGTATCTCGCATGATGGAACCGGCTTGAAACAAAGGATGGAACGGGGCCTTCTGCTACGTCTGCATCAGGATCTTGGCCTCAGTGTGCCACTCCATGTCCTTGGAAGAACCGCTACAATTGTAAAGGCAGGTATGTGCTCTCGTTGTACAAAAGAAAGCTCAAAATTCGGCAATCTAAACTTTTAAGGTGGCATAATACCGCCCTTTATCGAAAAAAAGGAAATTGAGTTGTTTTCTGATTATTACAGCCAATTTCTCTGCTGCAATATACACCGAAAAATCTATAATATGCCATTGAATAAGTGCGTGTTATACAATATGCCACCCACCATGAGACTAACATGTAGGTCGCGGTCCCATATGTCAATGAGACATAAGTAGCGTATCGGGGAGGTACGAACTTCAACCATGTAGACCGGTAGTCTTACTGTCAAGGCTTAAATTCCACGGAAGCAAAAGGGAGGGAGAGAAAGAGAGATGGCTGCGGTGGAGGGGTTCGTGCCCTAGCTGTGCGGCAACAAGGAGGCGACGACAGAAGAGAAAGAATGTAGGAGGCAAAGGGAAAATTCTAACTCCGCTTAACTCTATTGATAGATTTCCCTCTCTTTATACAGAGAGAGTTACTTAATTCTAAGAAACTAATAGATTGATTCTTAATAGATAGAATCCAATATAATTATGATTTCCCTTTTGTAATTAAAAGTTCCCTGATTTATCATCTTGCGGGACGCTCATGGCCCCACCACCCGAATGGGTTAGCCGGCCCCTTGGGCTTGGCCCTTTCGGCGGCTAAATGTCTTGCTGACCATGACACTTACACTGTTATCACAAACGATTCAGTAGTTTCTTTGTCTGCTTCTAATGGAGTATTATTAACTTGCTTCAAGTCCAAAGAGAAACGCCATCTGTTGAGAGCACCTGAGATCCAGCGATGCTTCATGATCTCTCGTAGGTCTATGCTTCAGAAGTTTGCTGAAGCTCTTGCGACCAGGTCACGGGAACACAGTTGCTTCCAATCGAATCATTACACATTTTTACCTCGTGTAATATCTGCAAGGATGTAATGAGATCTCTGTATCTGTAGCAATACCGCCAGTACAAATGTTGGTGCTGCACCACCTGATCATGTCCATATAAATATGATGTGCCAACGTATTATTTCTTATGGTATGTTGCAGTTGGGACAGCCTTGACCACGAGAAGTGCACGTACTGAAATTATACTGTAAGCATTTTTTCTGACAGCTTCCCACGTTCGATTGTATCCGCGTGTACGATTCAGGATTTATGCAGAACTCGTACACTACCAAGAAAGGTGTAGCATATCTTGATCTACTGTCTAGTTCGGTCAAACAAAAAAAATTCCGTGAATGAAAGTCTGTCATCAAAGGTGTCCTTAAAAAATGTAACAGTTGTATCCTGATTTGACGGCAGCAAATATAGCCCTCACGTGGCCAGCCCGGCCCATCCCCAATTCGCCAATCCGGGTGCACCACAGCATCAGCAGTAATTAAGCTCTGGCATGTGCATGCGCAGGCAGGTTTTTTTTCTAGTAAATAAAATTACCGATATATTAGATGAGGAAGTATAAGTGTATAAGAATATTTTGATATATATATGCACAAACTTAATCTCATATATTGGATCTAATCTGAATGGACTAAGTGAGAGATATGAATTCCTCCATCCCATCTAGACTTCTTTTAATTTGATCGAGTCTTATTGGGACTAAGAGGACTAGTGGGATGGAGAGCTCCCCATTTCTCACCTGATCTACTCGGATTGGATTCAATGTATGAGATTGAGTTTGTATATGAGATTGAGTTTGTATATATATGTATCAAAATACTTTTATACATATGATACTTCCTCGTATTAGATACCAATTTTTTTTAATAAATTTAAATAAAAATTAAACAACAGAACGATAAATATGATAATATTTTCTAGCGGATACACCAGTAGACCTAATAAACCAAATATATCGGATATACTAGGTAAAAAATTCCCAATGCGCTGGTGATGATCTCCTAACGAACACAAAAACTAGGATAACTATACTGAAAAACCAGAACAAACCCAACGAACAAATTAAGCGTTAAAATGAGTGCGTTTAGCTTGATGGTCACGAGGACAAGGTGCACGGTTCGTCTCCCGGGCCGCTTCTTGTCTGGCTGGCCTGCCGTACCATTTCCTGTCGCCCAAGCTCACGACAGGAAATTGGCCGTGGCAAATCAACGCGACCCCTCCCCCTTAACGAAACGACCTGGCGCCTTCCCTTTCATTCGCTCGAGCCGATTGGATCGCCCGTCAGTACCCGGCTCGACACCGGGCATGCGTCTTCCTGCCTGTTTTCTCTCGTCTCTGGGAGTGGGAGACGACGAAATGTCGCGCGTGTTTGGTGATGCCGTGTCCGTCGATCGGTTGCTTTTGTATGTTACAAGTAAATTTTATAAATCTTATTTATAAAGATTTTTGTGAGATCTTATTTATATTATTTATTTTGTGATTTAATATCTGAGCTGAAAAAAAGATAATGGACATGTGTTATCATACGAAAGAAATTCTTTGATAGTACAAGATTCTAGAGAATTTACTTTCCTGTATGTCATTGTGTTAGTAGCATAAGGCTTGGCTTCAAAGGAGAAAGACAGCGTACGTGCCAGTTCAGACTTGTGAGCATGAAAAGTATATAGCATACGGATCTATAGTTTATTAGAACTATTTATTTATATTAATATTAGTATTATAAAAAAATAATAGATGATAAGTATCGGATAAAAGAAATAAATGGTTCGTATAAGTTTTTTTTTTGCGAAGAAAATGGTTCGTATAAGTTGTGCATGTGCAAAAGGACGGAGTTATATTTCCTATATCTGTCGTTGGTGAGTCTGAATGGATGAATGGAACTCGGAGCAGGAACTTCAACGTACCCAATACTGGAAATTTGGAGGCAGGGACTAAGCCGCCCGGTAGCTTCAAGCACGACGACGCCTCAGGCCAAACCGTCGAAAAAGGGACAGCTCACTTTACCCTCTCTACAACAATTGAAGCAAACAAAAAGGAAAAGAGAGCACTACTGATCGCTCGATGTTGCACCTTGCTTACAAAAGCGTGATTACGAGCTGGTTTTCTGCCTAGTACAATTTGCGGTTTATTAGGAGCTTTAAGTGTCGCGAACGTGTGAAAGCTGGGATTATAGGGAGACGGTACGGTGCTGTCCTGTGAGTTCCTTTTGGGTGTTGCATTGATCGCCGTTTTCGGTTGCGGCGTCCACGAAGAAGCACGATCCGGCGATGGCGACCGTCCAACCAGGCCTCGTTAAGCACTCGATACCGTCGCCGCTACAGTGCACGGCACGGCAAACAAGCTCCAGTGGACTTCTTTTCCTTGCGGATTTCCTCTCCTAGTATTTGTAGATTTCCTCCTATTTTTATCACGATTTACAGAGTATAACTGTAGGTTAAAAAGAGAAATAGAGTAATATAAGTTAGGAAATATAGTAGATACGAGAGATTAAAAAAATAGAGAATATTATAATAGTGTTAGAGAATATTATAATAATATTATAAGAGATAATTTATTAAAAATTAAGTTTCTTTTACTCTCTCGAACTATCATGTTTATCCAGATAATTCTGAATTTTAAACTGTCTATTTTACTTCATCGAATATCAAAACCGTCCATTTTACCCTCGGAGTGATTTTTCTAGGTGATTTTGATGACGTGGTGGTAATTTCGCTATATGGCGGTCCTAGTTAGCGTGTCCAGTCAGCATGCTGATATTAGCGTTGCGTCGTAATTCAATTTTTATAATATTTACATAAATAAAAAATAGAGCTAAAATATATTAAAATATTTATCTAAATTATTTTATATTTTTTGAATTTTTTAAACATAAAACCTATTTTTTTGGAATAATCTATTTTCATGAATTATTTTTCAAAAAAAATCGAATTACTGCACAACACTGATGTCAATACGAGGACTAGGACTACCACGTGGTGAAACCACCACTATAACGTCATCAAAACCACCGAGAAAAACCACTTTGAGGGTAAAATGGACGGTATTTATATTTCAGGGAGTGAAATAGACGGTTTAAAAGTTCTGTGGTTATCCGGACAAAACGTGATAGTTCAAGTGAATAAAATATACTTATTACTTTTTAAAATATCTATTAGAGATGAGCTTAGCTTCATACTGTGAGAATCCAATCAAATCTGTAGAAACCATATAAACTACTTCCTACAAAATTATGAATGGTTGGATTTCGCAGTGGAATGTAAAGTGTGAGAAACAACTTTCATATGGTGACCGCTTTTTTTTTGTTTTTAGACTAAAATTCATAATTAAAATAAAAAACAAATACGACATAAACCATGCTCCCCGGTGTGAAGCTAATGCTGGGTTGTACATGCCATGCAACGCCGAAAAACGTGATAATCTAGTATAATGGTACATTCGTTTAGTTTTTCATCTGGAGCAAAAAGACAATGCTTTGGAGGCTTTTCTTTCAAAAAAAAATAAAAACTTGTTGAAGGGTATGCGGTAGTAAAACTCCAAGCAGACGATATTCTTGAAAAATCTCACAAGTCTATGATGGACCATTGGTCATATAATGTGAATCTATTACAGAAAGTATTAAGGGTCTATTTGAATGCCAGAATGTTCCAGATTCACAGTCGAATAGGGCGGAACGACATCCAAACGCTCGGCATTGAAACGTTTCGTGAATTTCACCGTTTCTGTGCGGACAAGTTCGAACATCCCCTGGGCTTCAATCGATTTTACGCGCAAATGTCACTGGTCCACGCCGACTCGCCGGAGTATGGGAGAGCTCACCATGGATTTGGCTTGGATGGAGATGGCCAGCGTTGCAGTCTTGCAGATCGACGGCGTGTTAGGAAGCTCGGCGTATGGCTGGCGCAGATGAAGACGGCGCACACGCGCTTGGCTAGGCAGCGAAAAGAAGGGGATGGAGGAGTTATGCCAGAGTTGAGGAAGATGAGCCCGAGTGGCTTGGTCCAGCGGGGAGATAGCGGAGCAGCTCGGGGAAAGCGGCGGAGGAAGGCAATGTCGGCTCCCCAGAGCTCCTGGGCGGTGCTGTGCGTGCTCGCCTGGGCTGTGGAATTGTGGAGGAGGTCTGCTATGTGTTCAGTGTGGTGCTTAGTGGAGAACAGAAATAGAGACACAAAGAGCAGCTAGGAAGAAAAACAGGAGGGAGGTGTCAGAGTTCTGTTGGGAAGAGATGAAGGGGAGAGAGCAGTAGAAGTGGGAGGTGAGGCTACTGTTGGTCGGCTTGGACCATACGCACATGTTGTCACCACTAATTTCTAAAACAAACAAACACGATAACAGTTCAATGGTGAAATGTCAATTGCACCACCATTATTTTTTTTAAAAACTGAATCGGGACAGCTAGTCAAATAGATTTTAGAGGTGATTCTAATTTAATAAAGAAATATTTTAAAAAAACTTCAGAATCGAAACATTAAAAATAAGAACCCTACCAAACATCGCAACGGGCCAATTGTCTTTCTCACAGGCCATTTAACTACTCGTATCTAATCTCCCTCTACACCCTGTCAGGCGAAAAGGAGACGATCGATTCTGTGCAACAACACCCACACAGCACATTGCTTCTCCATTGACCTGCTGCAACTTGCAAGTTAAGTAACACGAGGGTGTTTGGGGAGCACCTAGTGCGTCTTATTTACATTGCGAATGCACATGCCGCCACTCTTGTAGTCTCGTTTGACCTCCAACACTATATTCCAGCATGAGCATGAGCATGATCAATCTCGTCGCTTCCTGATCCGGTTCTGGTGGCACCTAACGAAACGCACTTGAGCACTTCATCATTTTCTTTTGGGCCCGCTCAGGAAACGAAGTTGTTTATTTCTGGCACCGCACCGACGGACTAGCGGATTAAAATTTTACGAATTTTGGAGAAAAGGGAATATCTAATTCCGAAATTTTATTTCACTCATATGTACAACCCATGGAGTAAAGGATGGAAAATAACAAAAAATTCGGTAAAATTTTGCAAAATTCGGTTTTTTCACGGTGAAAAAAATTATAAAATAAAATTGAAATTCCTGCTAGCTACAAGGCCGAGTACGTCTAGAAAGAAAGCTAGAAAACCGAGTCCATTTTACTTGGAGAGTTGCTGTGTTTTTTAGGCTTTTAGACCATGGGAATGATGTGAACTCAGCATGTACTCGAATCATTATACTCGCAAGTCGCACCGAATTTGACGGTTAAATACGGACAGGTACAGGTTGAAGATGAGCTTTTGACCACAGTTTTTTTAGCCCAAAATCTGATAGGCCGATCTGATACTCCCATTGGCTCACACTGGAATCTGTGACGACGGTAAAAATCGCGCCAAGGGCTCAAAAAAAGCGCGGCGGGCACCGTGAAAAGTCGCAGAATTGCTCGCGCGCGGGGGCCAAAACCGCATGAGACCGAGGCGCTCGCCCGCAGCTTGGGTTGGCTGCCTCTACCTGCCCGGCTCGTCGCCCGCAGCGAAACACGGGAGCACGCAGCGAGCTGAGCATGGCCCCCGCGCGACCTCGCGCCATACCGCGTCCCGCCTTTCTCCTGCGTACGCACACGCGAACCTTGTGTGCGCGCAAGCGTCGTGCGCACACCGACACTTTCCCCTCCCCTCCTCCCCCTCGGCGGCCCCGCCTGCCAGCCTGTGCCTCGAGCTGCCTGCCTGCGCGCCTGCGCCTCCGCTCGGTTCCCGTCTCTCTCTCTCTCTCTCTGTCTCTTCACTTATAAGCAAACTCTCTCACAGCTCAGTCCTCTGCTTTCTCTCTCTACAAAGTAAAAGGCAAAAGAAAGGCTCACACCACCCACCTCCTCTTCCCCAGCTAACAAGAGCTGAGCTAGAGCGACGCAAGGGAAGAACACATCACCGCAGCGGGGCAAGCTAGAGCAATCCACACAGAGCAGAGGGCGCACGCAGGCATGGGCGCGCCGGTGCACGGCGTTCTTCCCTTCCTCCTCCTCCTCCTGGTGGGGGCGGCGGCAGCGGCCGAGACGACGACGCAGGAACCCACATTGCCCTCCGCCGCCGGCGGCGGCGGCAACGTGGCGGGAGGGATCAACTCCAACTCGGTGCTGGTGGCGCTGCTGGACTCACACTACACGGAGCTGGCGGAGCTGGTGGAGAAGGCCCTGCTGCTGCAGACGCTCGAGGACGCCGTCGGCAAGCACAACGTCACCATCTTCGCGCCGAAGAACGAGGCGCTGGAGCGGGACCTCGACCCGGAGTTCAAGCGCTTCCTGCTCGAGCCCCGCAACCTCAAGTCGCTCCAGGCCCTGCTCCTCTACCACGTCCTCCCCTCGCGGCTCCCCTCGGCCTCGTGGCCCGCAGCATCCCACCCCACGCTCTCCGGCGAGGAGGTCGAGCTCGCCGCGGCCGGCGACGGCGCCATGCGCGTCGGCCACGCCACCGTCACGCGCCCGGACGCGGTGCTCAGGCCGGACGGGGTCATCCACGGTATCGAGCGCCTCCTCGTGCCGCGTTCCGTGCAGGAGGACTTCAACCGCCGCCGCAGCCTCGCCGCGATCTCGGCCGTGCTGCCCACGGGCGCGCCCGAGGTGGACCCGAGGACGCACCGCCTCAAGAAGCCAGCGCCGCCGGTGCCCCCCGGCGCGCCTCCCGTGCTGCCGATCTGGGACGCCATGGCGCCCGGCCCCTCCATCGCGCCCGCGCCCGCGCCCGGGCCCGGGTCCGGGAAGCACCACTTCGACGGGCACAGCCAGGTGAAGGATTTCATCCAGACCCTGCTCCTGTACGGTGGCTACAACGAACTCGCCGACATCCTCGTCAACCTCACGTCGCTCGCCACCGAGATGGGCCGGCTCGTCTCCGAGGGGTACGTGCTCACCGTGCTCGCGCCCAACGACGAGGCCATGGCGCGCCTCACCACGGACCAGCTCAGCGAACCAGGCTCGCCGGAGAATATCCTGTACTACCACATGATCCCGGAGTACCAGACCGAGGAGTCCATGTACAACGCCGTGCGGCGGTTCGGCAAGGTGCGCTACGACACGCTGCGGCTGCCGCACAAGGTGGTGGCGCGGGAGGCCGACGGCTCCGTCAAGTTCGGGCAGGGCGAGGGCTCGGCCTACCTCTTCGACCCGGACATCTACACCGACGGTAGGATCTCCGTGCAGGGCATTGACGCCGTACTGCTCCCGCCGGACGACAGCAAGGCGGCGCCGACCGGCGTCCCTGACAGGAAGCCTCCCGCCGTCACCAGCCACAACAAGAGCAAACTCCGGCGAGGTCAGTACCTTCAGATCTGTACTTTCTCCTTTCTTTTCTACCCGTATCATTATAGATTGCTCAAAGCAACACGACACATTGTCCTTGCCGAGTACTAGCACTGAAGTTTACAGTTCGCAATCTAGATTGGGGGAGGTTGATAGATGAACTTTGCAATTGGTTAAAATCAATGTGGGTTAATCCGTTGTGGTAAGAATGTTGCCGGTGAGTGTTCGGATCATTGCGGTGGGATTAATTTATCAGCTGGTGGGTGATGTGTACTGGGTAGTAGAATACTAGAATAAAGACGAAGGTGTAGGCATAAAATAGAAGCAATTAGGGTTCCTTACTGTCCTACTATCATGGCCGTATTGGAAGGCATATGGGCCTGTCGGTGCCCGTCACAAATGCTCAGATTACTGCAGCAGTTCTCCATTGATATTTATGCAGTCACAGATGCTCAGATTACTGCACTTGTGCTGGCCACCGTGGTAGCAGCTATACAATAGAGATAGTTGAGCATATGCTGGTGGGTTGTTGTCTTTCAGCATCTCTTGATGGTTGATACCGTTCCTGGGACTGCAAGCAACACTGTTCTTTAACCAACGACGCATGAGCAACAATTTTGCCTTTCCCCAAAGCATGAAAGGCTCAAGCTTAAGCCTTGGTAATGTCCTTGTTATCGCAGTTTTGGTGGAATAGTACCTAGATCTGTTTGCGCTGAGGGAAGGCAAGTGGCAAACTTGGCTTTGCATGGGAAAATAGCAAGAGCTAGTTGTGTTTTGGTTGCAGACACTGATAAATGAACAAAATCAAAATCTGGTACATGATATCAGTGTGCTACAACAAGAGGAGCCCATATGTTACGGAGAAATATTTAGATGGCCTCAAAAGCTATATATATATAATCTGAGTTAGACAACCAGATCAACCCAAACCACTAAACCCCTGAAATAGGCCTTTGCTAGCGTTTATTGTGAAATCAGATGGCGACTCAGGCCTTTGGGCACTTTGCTTGTTGCATTTAATCTTAAGACTAGACTTTCGTGAGATACCAAAGCCGTCTAGGAACCGCAGGGCCTTAAATTCTTTAGGCTCAGTTTTGCCTCACCCAAATTCTATCTGGCCATTGAAACTGGGAAAATACACTTCCTATACACTTTCTGGATTACATTCTAGGACTGCAACATGGCAATGCTGATTGCATAATTAGATACATTTGATCTGTCGGTTATTGGGCAATATCACCCTGTATATTCTTTTGCCTGCGATTTGGACATCAGATGCCATTCCACCTGCCATGGATGGTGTTTATTCGTACCTGCTTCTAGCCTTTCAAGCGAAGTTACCGGCAGCCATTGTCATGTCCTTGGCCATAAAAAAAGATATAAAGTTCGCAAGTTTTTCTTTTGCATAATAAATTATTTAGGCATCGGGTGCTGATTTGACAGGATATCTGTTACGGCATAATCTAGCGTATAATCTTGTTACTCTCCACTATTCAAATTTTTTATTTTTCTGCTCGGCATCCTATTGGTGTCATTATTTGTTAACCATGCAGTTAGTCTCATGCTTTGTTCCTTAACGAAACACTGCAGGCAAGTTGTTAGAAGCAACGTGCCAAATGGCTGGTGTCTTCGGTCAGCGATCGCGATTCGCAAGCTGCCTGTAGACGGAGAAAGATACCACTTCATGATACCGAAAGACGAACCGAAATGAAGTGATGGACTGTGCTGGAGCCGTCCACATTATTATTATTATTATTATTATTGTTGTTGTTTTTTGTTTATTGAGAATAATAATCAATCAGGTGGGGAATGTAAACTTGGTGGTTGTCGGTGTGTCCAGAAAAAAAAAGGCAAAAAAAAAAATGTTCATACAAGAAGAAGACCAAGATCATCTGTGTATAGGAATTAAACGTTTTATCTTTTTTGTTTCGTCATTCTTGCTTCTGTCTCTGTTTTGATAATGAGAATCACGGGTAAACTCATCATTCTTATAATTCCTTTGTAAGATTTTTCTCAAGATTTTGGCGCATTTGTCTTTATAAATATTACTAATATGGTCGCAAGGCTGTGGTTTGTCGCTGGGTGTACTGCATTGTTCTTTCAAGACCGTGGGTTGAGATGTGGATTCTTCTGGAGAACATGATGGATCTTCTGAACTATAAATTAGAGACGCTCCAACTCAGAAGCAATCGAGCAGCTACTATTAATCAAAGAGGCGACAGCTAATGCGAATTGGCGAAACAACTACTGATGCTAACGCAAAACAAAACTAAGGTTATGTTTGTTTGTTTCGGATGGTAAAAATTAGATCATAGTTATAATCTGCATGTTGAGATAAACAATTAAATTGTAAAAGTTAGATTGTGATCATAAGTTGAAACAAACAGTTAGATTGTAAAAGTTATATTATTACAATTCAGTCCCTAAATTATAACAATCTAGCAATTCGTTTTCCACCAGCTTTTACAATACACAATCTAGATTGTTATAATATAACTTTTTACAATCCACAATCTACAAATTACTTTTTACAATCTTCAGTTGAAATAAATATGCATCAAATGGTGCAGCTTTAGTAATACTAGGCCAAAATATCTCTAGAAATGTGTTGCCCCTCTGGGAGTCAGAGCCAGGTGGTCCAGAGGGCGACGCAACAGTAGCATCCCAGGAACGGAGCACAACTGGAGCAAAGCGACAGAGTCAACGTGCAGTTGGGTCGCGTTTGCTGTTGGGGGTTCAGACGGCGAAACGTTTTCACGTGCCTGGTTTCACGGCATTGCTCCGGGAGGAGTAGACGCCGGTGATGGAGCTTCCAGTCCAGGCCGTGGACGTTCACCAATGAGGCGGTGGCTAATCCGTGCGTGCAAGGTCAGCTGCAATGGCGAGAGCTTGATAGCACGATGCATTGGCGTGAATTTGTTCGCTGAAAATGAGATGGCCTGAGCTAGGGAAATGCAGTTTACTGCATTGAGGTGAGAGAGAGAGTGAGACACGAGTTGGGCGCCGCCAGCGGTCCTCCACCAACCTGGTAGATGCGAATGTGAGTAGGGTAAGCAGGCACCTGAACCGTGCGCCCGAGAGGTCTCGAGGACGAGGCAACGAGCCGCGCGGTGCAGTCAAGCTGCCGTGCCGAGCCATGGGGAGCGGCAAGCGGGCGCGGCGTTCTCTGCCCTGCGCGTCGGGTTAGGGCCCCCCCACACGAAATCCTCAGCTCGGCGTGGCCCCGTCGCGCGGGGAGTTTACTCCGGATGGGCCGCGTGCTCGCGGAGTTGCGGCGCCGCTGAATTGGGGCGATGGCACGGCACACGCGGGCGGGCTCAGCGCGATAATTCGGCGCGGTGCTCGCTGCCGAAACGGACGCCTAGGCCTGGCGCGTGGGAACTTGGCCCAAGTGAACTTGGCGCGTGGGAACTTGTGGGAACTTCAATTTCGTTTTACAATTTGTTTCGCAGTAAAAAGATCGAAATTTGTGACATTTCAACTATTTTTCACCCTCTGCTCTATATGTCTCATGTATCGGTGAAAGAAAATTCCAAAATTAAATATTTCGTTCTCTCCGAAATTCTCGAGATTCGCGAAATTTCGCACGCCAAATTTTAATCCCTAGGGGCTTCACGGCACGAACAGAACTTACCGAGTTGGGCAGTTGGCCGACCGCCGAACCGAGGTGGGTCACGACGCTCGGTCGGGCGGTGCGGTGGGTGGCCGGAGAATAGGACAGAGTCCGTCAGAGCTCGGCGGACAAGAATCACGACGAGCAACAATGTGGCAGATCAGATGGTACATGTGTATACAAGATCAAACAAAACCGTTTGTACCTCACTCATAACCAAACAATTGAACCTATTCAGGAGAGACCTGTGGCTGATTTCCATGGCTGCCTCTACGTACACATCTCGAGCCGTCGCCACTTCAGCCTCGAGCCATTTCGATCCTATGAAACCAACCGCCTTACCAGTTATCACCGTCTCTACAGAAAATGTACTCAAGCTGGCACTCCATCTACGAGCAGTAAAACTCTCCGGAGCACAAACAAGCGCTGTCTAGTTTATGACATCCTCAATGCCTCTCTGAAGCCGATGCTGAAACTATTCTGCAGACCAGCCTTCTTGGGGAGCCCCAGCGTGGGCTTCTGCATCATCGCGACGAACTCGTTGTAATCGATGCGACCGTCCTGCGAAAATTGCAAACGAATCAGTTAATATTTCTGAGAATAAGGTTTAGAGTAAACTTTGATCCAGAATGTTTTGACAAGATACTGACGTTGTCTTGGTCTACTTCTCTGATCATCTCCTCGAGCTGCACGTCTCCCAGACCAAACTCCTCGCACGCAAGCTGCAGTTCGTCGGGTGTTATGTATCCGCTGCCATCCTTGTCGAAGTATTGGAACGCAGCGAAGAGGTGATCCTCCCTCTCGACTTTGTTCAGATGCAGAGTGGCAGCGATGAACTCGCCGTAATCTATCGTGCCGCTGTTGTCTACATCCGCCTGTTGAAGAAAAATTCAGTAGTGCAAGTCTGTCAGACACAACAATTTTTCACTTGCTTTGATTCCCAAGTGAAAAAAAAACTGAAGATGTACTGAAAGACTTACGGCTTGCATGAGTGCCTGGATCTCGGATTCTTGGAGATTGGCGCCAACTTTTTTCAAGCCGACCTTCAGTTCTTCGAAGGTGATGTGCCCACTGTTATCTGTGTCTATCATCTTGAACATTTCTTTCAGGCCGGCGATTTCGTCCTCGGATAAGTTCTCGGCAATGACCTGGAGAGAACAAACATATCAGGACAAGCAATTCGGCTGAATTCTTCTATAGGAACAGCATTCAGCCATTTGGATAGGATTACCCTCTTTTTTTGTTTCGCGTGATTTTGTAACGTATTTTGCATAAGCCAAATGGCCAACAGCTATTCGTTTAGTGCATGAGTACAAACGCAAGATGATGATAACTAAGGTTTAAACACAATGTACAATGAGAAGTACAAAATATCTTCCAATTCATACGTACCCTAAGAGCCATCTTTTTCAGCTTATTCATAGCAGAGAATTGTTTCATACGAGACAAAACAGCAGAATCCAGCGGCTTATCAGGAGCCAAACCACCAACCTGCACCCATGGATGCCCTAAAACACGATAACGACAACACTCTTCAGTGATATAGCTACAGCACATTGTTGAAGGGCTGTACTTCGGAAATAACTGAAATGCATGAACGAACATATTATATGATAAAAGAGTTATGAACTCACGTAGAACTTCATGAGCGGTCAATCTCTTCTTGGGGTCCCTAACAAGCATTCTCCTTACAAGATCTTTGGCACCTTCGGAGATGCTAGGCCACGGCTCTGACTGAAAGTCAAGTTTCCCATGCAAAACCTCTTCAAATATACCCTGCTCATTCTCTGGTTGACAAAAATGAAATGCAAAATCAGTACAAGGAGATTGAACAAAAAAAATGTGGTTGACATGAAATTCTGCAGTGATGTATTGTATCTTTGAACTTAAAAGTGAATGAAATTTGCACCTGCCCAAAATGGTGGCACACCGCACAGCAAGATGTAAATGATTACACCAGCACTCCAGACATCTGCCTCGGGACCATATTTCTTCTTCAGGACCTCTGGTGCGACGTAGTAAGGGCTACCGACAACATCATTGAATATTTGACCTGAAATAAGATCCACATATAAGTATCGAGGAAATGGAGAATGATTGGTATCATAAAGGGTGGGAAGCAGACTGCAGAATGATAAAGATATGCAACTGTATGTTGATAGTGGGACGGCAGAACTTTTCAGAAACGAAGTGGTGTTGATGGATTGAATTTGATACGACCAAGTACCTGATTTCACCAGTACTTTAAGCATTCAGAACATAATGTAGTACGACTAACCACATTGCAGCTAATGAATGCCGAAATTCAGAAATCTAATTTTGCTGGAGATCAAATAGGTACATTGAAGATCAGGTGCCATCCTCTCTGTAGCTGATGGCAACAGGGTTATAATGCGCTCTGTTGAGGAGCATTGCATCACATCATATTGATAAAATGTTGATGGTATGAGAGCATATAATTGAATAATGGATCAAGTCAAGAAAAGAATCAAGGTACAAAAAATGCCAATTCATGTTTATGTAGGAACAATGCAGTGCAATTCCTTAGAATGAAAGATTTTAGATCTTGCTCCTATGACAAAGAAATATTCTGTGGACAAAGTGAGCGTATGCTATTTTTGGGGGACGAAGCAGTTTTATTAGAGAAATGTGATTGCAGGAACTCACCAGGCCGAAAGAACATGGAGAGACCAAAGTCAATAGTCTTGAGAGCGGCCTCCTCCTCCTGGTCAACGAAGAGGAAGTTCTCCGGCTTGAGATCCCGATGCATGACGCCCATGGAGTGGCACACCTCGACGACGCCGACGATGACCCTGGCAAGCTCGGCGGCCTTCCTCTCGGTGTAGTGCCCTTTCTGCACGATCCGGTCGAACAGCTCGCCGCCGGCGCAGAGCTCCATGACGAGGTACACGGCCACGGCGTCCTCGTAGGCGCCCCTGATGGAGATCACGTTGGGGTGGCCGGCCAGGTGGTACATTATCTGGATCTCCCGGCGGACGTCCTCGACGTCGTCGTCGGTGACCAGCTTCCGCTTGAGGATGGACTTGCACGCGAACTCCTTACCGGTGCTCCGCTCCACGCAGAGGTACGTCGTGCCGAACTGCCCCTGCCCGAGGCGGCGCCCCAGGCTGTACTTGTCCTTGAGGTTCTCCGTCTTGCGCTTGAGCACCGAGCCGACGAGCAGCCCGGCGCTGGACACGCGCTTCACCTGCGGCACCTTGGGCCGCGGCCTGGCCGCCTCGCCGGAGTTGGCGCCGGCGCCGGCGCCGCCCGACTTGGCGTGCTGCTCGGCTGGCTTGGGCGCCTCCTCCTGGTCGGCGGCGATCTTGACGGGCTCAGGGGCCTTCCTTTGCGCCGCAACTGGCACGTCGGACGGCGGTTTCGGCAGCGCCGGCGACGGCGACCGGCCCGGGCTGCCGCCGTCTGGACCATTGGCGGCGGCGGGCAGCGCGTCGCCGTCCTGCGGCGTCTTCCACAGCACCGTGGAGACGGACTGGAAGAAGCCGTTCTTGGTGATGCTCGGGCCGACGCACGTGTTCCCCATCGGCGGTCCGACAAGACGATAGAATCTTTATCGGGTGCCGCGCCGGGATCGGAGTCAAACTGCTCTGCTCGGATCCAAGAAACACCTGGACCCCTCGAGCTCCGCACCGGCTCAGATCACGCCGCGAATGTCTCTTTCAGCATCAAAGAACGACTCTTTTCGGGTAGGAAATCAGCTGAATTGCGCGAAACTAGCAGGAATCAAGGATCGGAACCGCGCCGATCACAACGAGTGCGTGATGACGCATCGAAGTCAACGCCACCCGAAAGCGATGAAGCTATCCTGCGAAGCCTCAATTTGGCAATGCAGAAATCTAACGCTTCTGGACAGCACTTATGCATCAAGGATAACGAAGCAGCAGGAAGAATTGTTCAATGAACATCAAGCGTTGGACCTTGTCCAGCCGGCTCGTCAGGTGAAAGAAACAGTCAAATGCAAAGGCGAAACCAAATTGTCCAAAGCGTGAGGGATCGGACCAAACTAACCAAGCTTTGGAGCATGGCACAGCATGAACACCTACCGACTTGAGAGCTATCACAAGAAGAGAAGCTGAAGAGGGGAAGAGGACGACAAAAAAGGTAGGGCGTGAAGGAGGAAGCGCGTGGTTCCACGGATGAACGAGAAAGGGTAAACAAACAGTACGTGACGGGAAGTCTGAGCGGACGAACACGAGAACAAAAAGAGATCCACGAGCAGGAGGCGGGCGGGGGATCAGATAGACTCGCAGTTCCAGGGCCAATGATTAGGTCGCTATTCGTCGTACATAGCTGTGAGTTTGACTTGGCATGGCGCGGCACACGCGAAGTGGCATACTGGCATGGCGGGGGGCGGAGGAAGAGGCCGCGAAGTGGGGGACGGCGAGGGGGCACGACGGCCGTTTCGGTTGTGTACCGTCGTGTTCGTTCGGTTTCGCTGTTCCTTCCATTCGCCGCAGCTGGCGAACGCGATCGCGGAGGGAAGGAAGCTAGCGCGTGGGTGGCGGACCGGGTCGTGCTGCCGCTGTCCGAAAGTCCAAAACGCGTCACCGTCCGCCCGGGAACCAACGGCAATCTCCTCCCAGCCGCGGCAGGTGGCCGTCATCTCAGTTAATTATAAATTCAATGTAGGTGCCCGTCAGTTGCCCGATTATAAATTTTAAACTTAGGTGCCCGTCAGTTGCCCGATTAGTAGCTTTCTCAATATCAGGTCAAACCCATACGAAGGAAAATATCATGGGTGAGCAGAAGAGAGCATGGCGATGAACAACTCATACAAACTATTCGGGGGATAAAAACTCATGAGTAAACAATTGCTATCTTGCAGCGGAAAGAAAAAACGGAGAAACATGCAGAATGTAGACTTGGATCTAAGATTCTAAACTAGAGTTCTGAGCTTGTCGAATGTAAACAAAAATACAACAGTACATTACACTCCGAGCCAAAATATACCGGAGGCAAACCCCCCTAAAAAAAGCGGACGGCACCAGAAAGAACAAAATTACAGCTTGGCATACATCTTTTGTTCTATTTTACACCCCAAGAGCACAAGCATACTACAACATGCAGGCCGGCTTTGACGACGAAATAAATGAGTGGGAACTCTGCACTGACCTTTGGATTTACAAGCCATCCATGAGACATAGTGGGGCTGTTTGATGCTGGCAAGCTTGTATGACCATACGAACCATGATAGTAGTTTTTTCTGTCTATGGATTGATTGGATTCTCAATCGAGGCCAGCATGAGATATATCCGAGCGGTGCGATCCAAAATGGCACCATGTAATGCAGATTCCAACAGAGGCTTATCTTTTCTTCGGTCCCCTTTTGACCTTGATCACTCTTCTGTTAGACTTGTCGCCGCCGCCGCCGGTGCTGCCCAACGAGAAATTCCCGCCCTGAAACTCTAGACTACTAGCAGGTGGGAGGGACTGGTTCTGCTGTGCAGAGCCTTGTTGTTGGCCCCCGAACTGAAAAACTCCACCAGGCTGGATTGCTGGAGCACCAAATACAGGGGCAGCGGGTGAACTATCTTGCTGTCCAAATGGTGAAGAACCAAATATTGGTGCCTGTGCAGGTGCTGCTTGGTTAGTGTCATCCGCCATGCTGTCATCATTCATCTGATCATTTCCAGTAGAGCCCATGCCAAAAGACGTGTTGTTATTTGTCATTGCAAATGCAGGCTGTGGAGTAGCCGAGATCATGCTTGTGCTAGCTGAGGTAAATGAAAAAACAGGAGGTTGAGACGAGAAAGCTGGAGCTGAATGTGCTCCAAATGCAAAACTGCTGCCTGAAGAAGCTGATTGCCCAAATGTGAACGTGCTGGGAGGGGATGAACTTGGACCAAAAGGGCTGCTGAAAGCTGAGGCCGATGAAGCTGTGGAGGTGCTGGTGAACACACTTGTACTGACCACTGTTGACGAGCCAGCAGAAGAGCTAGGTGACGAAAATGTGAACGCAGTACCAGAGCTAGAGCTGAATGGGTTTGAAAATGTGGCTCCAGTACCAAATGGCGAGTTACCAAATCCGGACCCAGACGAGGAAGTTGTCGCTCCAAAAGAGACAGTCCCAGGTCCAGATGAGGCAGCTCCTGCTCCAAAAGACAGAGTCCCAGGTCCAGATGAGGCAGCTCCAGCTCCAACTCCAAAGGGAGCAGTCGCAGATCCCGATGAGGAAGTTCCCGCTCCAAAAGAGAAAATCCCAGGTCCAGATGAGGACGCTGTCGTCCCAGAAGCCACAGTTCCAGGTGCAAATGAGGAAGTTCCAACACCAAAAGACATGGCCCCTGAACCAGCTGAGGAAGCTCCAATTCCAAAAGATATGGTCCCGGATCCAGATGAGGAAGCTTCAACTCCAGTCTTCACATTTGAGAATGGCGAGCCAAATTGTGCTACTGAGCTCCGGGATGGTTGTGATATTGTGCCCTCCGACTGCAGTGTCTTACTACCAAAGACAGCACTTGCAGCAGATGATTGAGAGGTACCACCAGCAACAGATGTGCTGAGGCCAGTAGATTGGGCTGGGGAGTTGAACCCAAAAATGCTGTTTCCTGAACTTGAAACTGTAAATGAAGCAGTTGAAGCAGACTGAGCACCAGGTGCAGTGGAAGATGTGCTAGATGGTGCAGTAGTAGTTGAGCCAGTAGCATCACTTGAAGCTGCAACTGGAGAAGATGAAAAGGTTGAAACGCTCGAGAAAGTAGGCACAGACGTGATGGGAGAACTTGAAAAGGTTGCAATGTTTGATGAAATAGGCGAAGTAAGAAGGTTCGATGATGGCTTGCTAGATGAATCTGGGGCTGTAGGTTTAACTTCTGCTGTAGTAGCCCCTATACCAAACAATAAGGTGCTAGCTGGCTTTGTCTCTGCAATTTCGCTATCTGATTTTGCTGATACTACCATCGATGAACCAACTGAAGCGCTGGAAGCAAAATTTAATGCTGGAAATGCTGGAGATGATGTAATAGCTGGATTGCTATTGGACACAGCAAAGATAGTCGTGGATGGAGCTGAGCTGACAACGGATTTATCAGTACATGTGACAGTTGAGAGCTTTGGTGATGATGAGTACAAGAAGCCATTGCTCAGGCTTGGTGAAGTAGACGCAGCAGAAGCAAAATGGAGAGCTGCATTCAGTGTAGTTGATGCAGCTGAGGTCACCTTGTCAGATGATTGGTCTTCTGCCCTTTCTCTTTTATCACTTCTCTCTGAACTAGTGCTGCCTAATGTTGTGGGCTTGGTGACACTGGAAACACAAAAGGTAGAATAGATGAGCAGATAATAAGAAATATAAAAAACAGCAGATTTACACATCCAAAGAAGGATATTCAATTTAAAACTCACTTAATTTTTAATATTTCTAATGCACCACCAAGTAAAAACAATAACCAAAGGCAGAAACCACAACTTCTGGCAGGTTTTATCTCTACCATCCATGTAAAGGTCCATACATCATATGAATAGGACTAAGGGTACAATTTTCTTTCCAAATACATTCTAACTAAGTTCTATCAATTTCACTAAACAACTAACACAATAGCTGCAATCTCTATTGCAACCCCGATGCATCTCTGCTCCAGCTATAGTTCCAAAATTTGACTCAGCTCAACATCATAAATCACCAACAGGCCACAGCAAATCAAACCTATGTTTAACATTTAAATTTGACAATATCAAGTGCTCATTATGCTTTCATTACCTCACTGGAAGCATAACACAGTGCAATACCCTTACTGTGCACATCATTACTAATAATAACATAAATGGCCCATGAAACATCACAACGCAGAAATCTAACTTTTCATGAAGATGCAGGAGTTGCATATAGCCAGAAAAACAATGTGACTGAATTTAACTAAAATAAGGTAATTTGGGCAGTATATTCAGTCGCCCGCTATAACCATGATATGAGAACAATGTAATACAAAACGAACTAGTCCAGAAAATGACTAAGACGAACAATCGTATTTAAACAGGTTTCGTTCTAACCTACCATTTTCATTTTTAAATCCATGTCATATTTGAATTCACAAATACCGGGTTATGTTTTTTTTTTTTTACCATCATCTCCTTCCAAAGGATGATTAGTGCAATCGACCTAATGGACTGGGTTCTTAAGAAGAGAGAAACATAAAGTGCCAAGAGAATCACCTCTGCGCAAGTCCTTCTTTCTTTTTTACATCAGCAACTGTTGGTGTTTCCAAATCTGACGTAGTAGACTGCTTGAGGCCAAAAACAGAAGTCAAAGCACCAGCCTGTTCATCATCTTTAATTGTAGAAACTGGCAGTGCTGACACAGCAGTCCCAGGTCGGGTGCCAGGAGGTACATGTGAGAATGCAACACTAATGTTTTTGTCAGCAGAAGCATGGGGAGCATCCGTCTTTCCAGGATCATTAGATGAAAGCAAACCCGACGGAGAGACAGTTTTAGACACTGGTGCTATAGCCTGTACGCTAACCAGAGAACCAACAACATTCTCCTTCAAAAAGTTTGATTCAACCTTTTGCTCTGATATATTTTGTTCAACTTTCTGCTCCTTTCTTTTTGAATCAAATTTCTGCTCAGTTGTCTCAACCTCTATCTTGCTTGATGAATTCTTGGATGGAATCAGGACCTCCGGATCATCATCCAACTCGGGTAAGTCCTTCAAAACATAATATTAAAAAGGAAAAAATAAGTGTCAGGTAAGAATATTGGACATGCGACTGGATCGCATTCGATGAACCAAGAGTAAACCTTTCCCATACCTCGAACACAGCCATTTTAAAGCCTGGTTTCCGTGATGTAGTAGCAGAAATTGAATTCCTCAAAATGGTAGATTTATCAGGCGAAGCAGCTTTTGATGATCCATCTTTTATTAGCCTTAGCTTGTCTTTCTTCAACAGGGAATCATTCAAGTCTGGATCAAGGGGTCCATTGGCTCCATCCAAATCATGAAATTTCAGGGAATCAGTCATGTCACACATACTGCTTGGCCCATTATCTTGCAAAACCGGTTTCTTTGACATTGAATGACTGGCATTACTAGTGACAGCTTGTTGTCCAGACTGCTTCTCTTTTGGTGACGGAACTATTATATTAAGCTGCTCAAATATCTTCTCAGCCATCTTGTTTGATTGAGGTGGTATGGGTGGAATGTTATCGTTAGATTTACCATCTCCATTCTTACATGACTCTAGGGGTCGAACAGATTGACCAGTCCCAAGCAATAGTTTTTTTGACTTAGATTCCTGGATGGATGAGCTGACTTCCGTGAAATCAGAACCACTTGAACGGCTAGTAAGAAGGTTTCCCCGAGGACTTGCACGGGCGTCTCTAAAAGGAGACATCATATTTGACTTCTGCCGAATTCTACGAACGGGACCAATAGACCCAAGTTCATTCTCTAAGTCTGCACCTCTTCGTTTTAAGACCTGTAGGGAAGATGGGAGCATGATGAGAAAAGCTCTGGTGTATAGTTCAGACCATGCAGAATTTATGTATATAACACACAGAAAATTTCTCTGGTGTATCTATCAAGTCTCAATAAAATATTGCCACAACACAACACTAGTATCAATAAAACAAAATGATCTGATACTTTCTACCACACAAACGCTTCCATATGCCACAACATAACCATATCAATAAAGAAATCCTAGATTTACCATTACTACAATGCTTTCTAATGTACAACGCAAGAACAAGAATACATACTTCAGTATGTAAAGCTATTCAATACTCAGAATCGGAAACAAATTACCTGCTTGCCACCAGCTTGCAAACTTTGCGCTAGTTGGGATAATGATGACATGTTCACATCACTGGAAGAGCTCGGACCCTATGATATGCATAAACAAATATTTACTATCGAAAACTTTTACAGCTTTGCTTAACAACTCACTAAATAGAACAAGGAGAAAAAACCCAAGCAATGTACAGAACCAATAGCGTTCTATGTGGAGCATATATGGATAAATTAATATAACATCTAATGAAAAACAAGTGACACCCTAGAATGCGAGCAGTCAAACTATTTTAATTTTGATCAAATAGTATCACTATAAATGTTTATTTGGTATGATGGTGAATAGATTTGTCGCAAAAAATACTTCCTGGTACTATAGTTTTAGTAGCTTTTACAAACATATTGAGAGAGTATCAGGCTGATAGTCAAAATTGTATTTTGGGGACTGTGGCAATGCAAAACAACACTTATTGTGCGATTGGAGGGAGTATAAAACTAGCAATTAGAAGGATATAACATAGTGCACAGTAAACATATTGACCTTAAAATATGGAGAGCGGGACATTCTATATATCGCTGACCGCCCACGTAATCCTGGGGTCACATAGCCATTCACAGGAAGCCCAGGGTTTTCATTGCCAAATTCAATTGGCACCTGAACAATTGGTGGTCCAGATCTCCTATCATAGGCAATGTTGCTTGCTTCTCCTTTGTTCTCAAGAAACAACCGGCTCCGCAAACTACTTGATTGGGGTTCTCTCGAATAACGGGAGCTCATATATTGTTTCGCGAGCTCTGCAGGGGAATTACCATGACTAGGTACCTGCAAAAGTGCAAATTGAATATAAATTAGATTAAA
The DNA here is from genome assembly GCF_958298935.1 of Phragmites australis. Taxonomy (NCBI): domain Eukaryota; kingdom Viridiplantae; phylum Streptophyta; class Magnoliopsida; order Poales; family Poaceae; genus Phragmites; species Phragmites australis. The sequence goes on along the minus strand of NC_084923.1, from coordinate 46,780,565 downwards.
CAGGGAACTGAAGTTTTGCACGAGACTACCTAAAAGCATTTGCTTGCTTCTTCCCACATCACTGAATGATGGAAGCTGCAGACCATATTCTAGTAAATACTAAATAGACATACAAAGACAAGTTAAACCTATGCTTACTGAGCTGCATGCACCATATAAAACTAGGAGTTCAGGAAAGAACCATGTATGAGAAGTTCAGCACAAATGACCGAATCAAACAATCTAATCAGCTTTCTTCAGAATAGATAAAGGACTGACATGCGCAACAGGCTCCTAAGGTAAACTTGCACAGGTATGCCATTTCTATCCCAGAACTGGAGACAAATGCATATATTTAGGCCCTAAGCTAGCACAAGTAATTAAATATAATAGACCCAGTAATTAGAGCACACGCAGCAACCTAGTTCAATTTAAATAGTTGTTTGGTCACATGATTGTTATCTGAAACAAGTGTAGAATTGACCAAATTTAAACCAAGTTTTTAAATTCTAATTGAAAAAAAAAATCTTACTGCATCCCATAGTTTTCTATTTAGCAAACACGTGACCCAATTTGACCTTAAATACAGTCGAAGTGACATGTCATCACAAGTGCTGATAAAAGAGGCGTGTTAGTTCAGTTATACAAATCGGGAACCTAAATTTGTAGTTATCTAGCTCTGGGATCCAAGTGATACACCCAGAATTTTAGGGCCTACAGTACCATCCAAATGAAAAAAAAAAACTATCATAATTTGAAGAAGGTGAACATTGTGCTACCACACAACATGACCACAGAGATACTGGAACATGTTCCTCTAATTTGTTGCAACTAACGACATGAACTTTCATGCTTCTTCTCAGGTATTGGCTCAATACAGAACTGTCTGTTATTCTACATTCATGAGTAGCATTAAATGCTAGCATGAGTAGGTTGAGTCCTTACTTTAACAGTCGGAGAATAATCTACAGCCATCCCATGCGATGTGGAGCCTCCTGTTCCATCAATTCCGATACTTTCTTTGTTCTTCTCCTCACAAGAAACCATAGATGTAGGCAAATCAGACTCTATGGTTCTTGCACGCAATAAGTCTGTAAGACGGTCGAACTCAACCCTGCACAGGAGGAACTCATCGTCATGAACTGCTTTTGAAGAAGTGAACAAAGAATATTGTTAAAGAAACACACAAGCACAAAGAAAGAAAAAGGTGAAGAGCACAAATTAAGGCACTAGTAAAACAAAGCTCATTTTAGCAATTACAGATCATAGACTGAAGCAGGTTGAGCATCACAGAACTAAATAATAGCAATTATACCAGGGGATGGGAATGACTGCTAGTCATGAACTAAGAATCGTCATTTTTATATTTGAAGAAAATATAGCTATTTAAACACAAGAACTTCAAGAAGCATTATTGCGCAGATACTTACCTAGTGAATGTTTTCCGCATTAATAGGTGCTCTATTTCAGACAATGCTTTGTCATCTGACATGCCAGCTGGGTTCTTCTCCTTCCCCATTCCACTCTCCAGGACTGGAGTTGAATCCTGCATTGAATTTTCAAATGCTCTAGTCAGAACAATGGTGAACGAAATGATACAAAAAAATATAGCATATGCCACGGCAAACACAAGGTATAATGTGGTATGATTAACTGCTAGCAATCAGTTGCTACTTACAACATATGTTGAATCAGGTAAGTCCTGTTTTGGCTCAGTATTTCTTCCTGCAAGCATAAAACAGCAATCAGATCAGCAACAGTGCAATTTAAATATTTAATATTAATGTGCCAAGTCAGTATTATCATTAGGCAATTATTACACAAAACGTCTTTTAACAATTATGAGCCAACAGTACAAACAGAACGGGAACGAGAAGAGGACCCCTTATATATCGCATTTTCCAACCCATACATAATGTTCCAACAGTCTAGACACCTCCCATATGCTAAAGCTAAGACCATTTGTAGCTTACGTATATCAATCATAATGTGCCAGATGTTCTACCCAAACTTGTCTGATCTTACTACCTTCAAGCACCAAATCCTTGTGATGCTCTTCAGAACGAATAGCCAAGTACTATTAATGCAATATCCATTATTAGTACAAATCAAGGTTTTAAAGCTAACTAAAACGAAACAGAAATGGAAAGCTCCAGTAAATTCCCGTAGCAAAACATCTCGCTTTCCTGACGAACTTACCTCTACGTACCAGCAAAACCTCTGCTATAGCCAAAATCACCCAAACCTAACGCAGATGCTTGGTAATGTGAGGTAAACCCTAACATGCCGGGAAAGCCTGAAACCCTAGCCCAAGCCCACAATCACGAACAGCTGGAGTAGACACCAATTTCAGGGAGCACGGAGGAAGCTTACGCTCACCGGGAGACGATGATAACGGCGGAGCCGAGGCCGGCGCGGGGGCAAGGCGCTTGCGGAACATCGAGGAGAAGAGCCGCTCGGCGCCACCCGCGATGAGGCGGGAGGCGGGGTCCACGAGCCGGGACAACCACCCCCCGCCGCCGCCCTCCCCGCCCGGCCCCGAGGAGGCGGAAGCCGCTGCCGCGGCGGCCGCGAGGCGGTGCGCCGCGGCGGCGGCAGGGGGGCGGTCGTAGGGCGTGGCGGCGGCGCGGGGCAGCGGGCGGCGCCGGATCTTCCCGCCGGCGCCTGCTCCGGCGTACGTGCTCGGGTCCATGGTGCGGCGGAGGCGCGGGGTGGAGGAGGAAAGGGGGTGGAAGAGGCTAGGGCTCCCGTCCCGCGCGAGTCGCGAGGCCCGTGTATTTCGCAGCTTCCCTTTCTGCGATAGGCGCGGGGCGTGGGCTCGCGTGCTGATACGTATTTTCGTACGGGCGCCTGCCGCTTCCCGGGCAGCCCATTAACGTTCCAATTTGATCGTTTGAACACGATTAGAGCCGTTAATGCAATAGATGAATTTGAACTGCCTTTATGAGCCTTTAATATAACCCGCAAGCTTCGCTCATTCTACTGCAATTACACGCACGCACACACATACTCCCTCCGGTTCCGATATTCTTGACGTTTGAGGCTTAGAATCTACGGATGGTAATTCTTGACGTTTTGGAATACTGGTGGTCACTTTGGACTTTTTTAGCCCTGAATGCATGCAAAATTCATTATTGCAGCCGTCCAGCGCCGCATCGTCTCCGGCGCCGCAACGATAGTTCCCGAGGCGCGCGTTTAAACTGCCATCTCCATTCACCCTTGCCAGCGTCGAGAAAGGTTGCTCGTTCGCTCGCTCGCCGCTGATTCTGGCTCTCTGCTCAGCGCGAGTTTCAGCGGCAAAACGCGCCCGCAGTACCAGCGCGCTAGCGAAATGCAAAGCGCGCTAGCGAGTTTCAGCGCCATGCAGCGCGCGCACGCCATAGCAAAAAGATCATCCGCATGCAGAAAGATCAGCGGCATGCAGCGCGAAGCAAAAATATCAGCGTCATGCAGCGCGCGAACTAAAAAGATCAGCAGCATGCAGGCATGCAGCGCACGCACGCTTGCACGAAGCAAAAAAAAAAATGATCCAAACCAGCACGATGCTCTGCACGCCAAGCCCGCGCGAAGAAAAAAAAATTGCGGCATGCAGCACACGCACGCTTGCGCGAAGCAAAAAAAAAATGCTCCAAACCAGCACGATGCTCTGCATGTCAAGCCCGCGCGAAGAAAAAAAATAGCGGCATGCAGCGCACGCACGCTTGCACGAAGCAAAAAAAATGCTCCAAACCAGCACGATGCTCTGCATGCCAAGCCTGCGCAAAGAAAAAAAAATAGCGGCATGCAGCGCACGCACGCTTGCACGAAGCAAAAAAAAAAATGCTCCAAACCAGCATGATGCTCTGCATGCCAAGCCCGCGTGAAAAAAAAAATACCAAACCAGCGCGTGCGAAAAATTGGGGTGCCAGGAGTCGAACCCGGCACCTAAAGCTTCAGAAGCGTCGGCTGTAACCACGCGGGCTGAGAGGGAGAAGTGATTAAGAGTGCCACGCGACTATATTTAATATGGGTAAAACAGGAAATACGCACCCTAATTAATGACTGCTTGGTATGCGAGATGGTGTCCAAAACGTCAAGAATATTGGAACCGGAGGGAGTACACATTACACTACTTGATGTTGTAGTAACCTATGCTTTGCTTAACGCAATGCGGCTTGCAACGATTATTTAGAAGATGTAGTGCATGTTAGGATCTATTTGGTAGAGCTCTGTCTGATTTAAATTTTTTACAGGGAGTGATTTTCTGAAGGAAGTGATTATGTGGCTGAAAGTGATTCTCTAAAATAAAATATATAGAGAAAGTGATTCTCTGTGAGAAGTGAATCAGAAAAAACTGTTTTTTTCAACTCCTTAACTTTTAATTTATTTTAGAAAATCAACGGATTCCATTCGAGGAGTTAAAAGCTGAAAAGCTACTGTTTAACAGAGCTCCTCCTAATTTTAACCAGAAAGCTACTATAGAAGTTCTGCTAAACATACTCTTAGAATCATTTGCCAGCAAAAGCGAGGTAAGCAAGGATTACCTAGCCTCGCCGGGCAAAGCTAGGGGAAAAAAAAGGTGGTGTTTGAATCTAAACTATACTAGCTCTGCTCCCTTCCTGCCCCTTTATTCTTCTCTTCGTCCTCTTCGTGGTGTTTGAGCATGAACGCTGTTGAATGCACTCCCGAATAAATTGAGCACCAACACTACTGAATGCTAGCTCGATCTAGGCAGCAAGGACTTCGATATGGAGAGCGGAGGGCTCGATTTGAGCATTCCCTCACCAGCTCTATTGAATCCAAGCTGGTCGATGTAAGTTATCGAGCTCGATTCCGGTGATTCTTTGCCGGATCCATTAAGCTCTGCTTGTAATTTCATCTCCTTGATCATTCCAGCCACCACTAGGTGTTGATTTATGCCGTCAGTGATCGTTTTTTGCTACACAATGTGCCTTGTTCTTTGTTGGCTACCACATTCGAGGATGAGACAAAGACATGGAGGGGTTGTGTGGCGTGGCGTTGATGGAGCAAACGTGTAGCCAAAGCTTGCCCATGCCTGTTGGCTTTCCCGCGTGGCCCTTGCCAGTCTAGGCTAGATTGCCTAAGTAAAACAAAGTTTTAGATGAGAACCAAACATTTAGCCTTGTCAGATAAAGAAAGGCAAGCCTTTACCTAGGAACCAAACGTGCCGTGAATAGATAATAAGATATCAAGTTCTAGTTTGAAACGTATGAATTCCATGTGAACTTCCCATGAATTAATATAGATTCAAATAGAGATTATAAGCCTATTTGGTTGGCGTATAACTTTGCCACAATTAAATTTAGGAAAAGTGTGGTGAATAAAATAATTGTTACACTTGTGACAAAATTTGATAAAAAAAACTAGTCTATGACATATGAAGTAGATGGCTAAGAAAATTTAGCACATGGCTAAAAATATATGGCTCATTTAAGGTGTGACATGATAAGATATTGCTAACAATTACAACGTAAGCTTAAACTGAACACTAGTAGACTTAACAATAAATTCAACGCAGGTACGGTGTCCAAACATCAAATTCAAAGAGAGAACAAAGAGATCTTCATCTTCCTGTCGGTTCGAACTGGTCCCATCACGCGCACGGCGCAACTAGTATCATACAAAAGGAACCATTTCGGCGCACATGGTGCGGTCTCACAAAAAAATTGCCCGGCAGTGTTGTGCGTACCACGTGGGTGAAGCCCACTACAGCAACGGCATTCATTCATTGCCGCCATGTCTAACCCGTTTGCTGCTGCTCTCCTGCCACACCAGAGGATTGCCGTGTACCACTCAGGTAGCGTCAGTCTCTACTTGCTCGGCTAGCTGGAACGATAGCAACCCATGAGGCCACGTCACGCCATGAATGGAAGGGAATTTTTTACGTAAACACCTATGATTTATCAGTACTATTAATATTCATATGAAAAGAATATATAAAATAAGTAAAAGAGATGAATAGTTAAGATAAACCGTGTGTATACAAATCCATACGATTTTGCATTCTCCTGCCATCCACGCTTCTGCCGGGGAATCTCATCTTATATTTACTAATTGGAGGTTCTTTTTGATGCCTCCATATTAATCTAAAAAAATCTTAAATTTTTTTATAAAAAAGCAAAATATCCAACCGTCGAATTGATTGATTGACTAACTATAACCATAGATCAACAACTAGAAAAAATAAAAGATTAAAAAATAAATCATAAAGTCTAACTCTAAGACTACTTCTTGCCTTGGCTTTCCTTCTTTTTTTTTTATAGATACCCATTGTCCAACGAGGTTACGTTAGCAAACTACAACTTAGTTACGTCAGTAATAAACACACTTTTTCAAATCAATTAAAATATACCAATTAAATATGCGTGTAATTAAACATTACAAACTTAAAACAACAGAACGCAAACATATTACAGATTATCACATAAAAGTAATATCAAAGAATTTATAATGCATTTTAAAAAATAATATGAGATACGGTGACGACATTAAAAATAATAATAATTTCAAAAAATCAAGAAACAAATAAAAATCAATTTGCATAACACATAAAATGAAAATTATAAATTAGATCTATTCACAAATAATAAATATGATTCCAATATTATGAATAAAAATTACATTTATATTTTAGATTCTAATATTTAAATATAAATATCTGATGTATCTTAGCATACAATCATTATTAACACAAATATCTAAAATTCAGCTGTAAACTAAATTTCTAACCTGTGCAGTCACACATGTCGATGCGCTAGTAGAATGGAATCGAGAATCAAAAGCGGCGAGTCCAATTGCCAGTTGAAGTGCTCACGATCCATGAAAGCGCAGCGCTGCTTACACGGCAGAAAGCAACAGATTAACGGGAGGCAGTGTCCAGTTAGACAAGTAAAGTGCATGCTTGATATGAACCGAGCTCCATGATGACACCGTTAGCAGTTAACGTTCAGCTCCGATCCAAATAAAACGGTAGGTCAAACACATGTCACTGCTATAAAATTGATTATAGATAACGGCTCATTAATACCAATTATATACCGTTTGTGTAAGATTCATTATTGAAAATATATTACTATCGACTTTTAACCTCCCGCGCTCGAACCGAGCTCAACCTTATCTCTTCCGGGTGTCTCTCTCACTCTCTCTCTCATTTTCCCCCTCTCTCTCATCTCTCCTATGTCTTGATGGCTCGACAGAGCGGTGCGACAGGATGACGATGTGGTGGCTCTGCAGCGAGACGACGACGAGGGGGCACTGCAGGGCGATGGCGAGGCAGTTCTACAGCGAGGTGACCCTGCAAGCTGGGCGACGATTGAGGCGGTGCTACAGTAGGGCAACAGCAAGGCAGCTCTACAGCGGGGCGACAGGCAGGAGATGAAGCTGTTCGACATGTCTATGACAGATAGGCCTAGGTGGCAACAGTTTGTCATCGGTTCCTCGTGCTTCTTCTTCAGATACCTTGTTAATGGCATCTACGTGGTGAATTCTAGCTAGTTACAGTATCGATGAGGAAATGTACGAGTATATGTTATAAGAAATCCTCACACAATTTTGTACTCGAAATTCGTCATTCTTGAAGGTGCATTTTCTTATTAACAAGTGGAGCTGCTCAAAAAGGCTGTGTAATTGTGTTGAAATCAATGCATGAATTTTGTGTTGAAATCAATTTGTGTATCAATCTGCGCATAAGGTGGAATCTGGACTTGCAACGATTTGTGTTGAAATCAATTTGTTTCGTAGTTTTAGTTCATCGTTTATGTGATCATTCAAGCTGGAATGAAAGCCGCTCACACTGGCTCGGAGGAGCTAGTCGGAGCGGCTTGATCTGCTCAATTTTTTTTGCTCCTCAAAAAATCCATCACTGCCGATTGGAGTTACGAATCGATATTGATGGAAACTTTCAATACTGATTCTGAAACCGATATTGATAGTTACTGACTATCAGTAGGATTCAGTAAATGCATCCCCGGCGTGTTTTTTGCTGCTCCGGTTGAGTTTAGCTGATGGCAACAGGTGGAACGAACCCGATGCTGAACCCGAACGAGATGCAGGTCAGCTCCTAGTTGCCGTCCCCCAGCAGCTTCATGGTGATAGTGTAAGAACCCTGCAACAAACAGAATGTCAGGAAAAGTTAGAAATATCCTGTATATATGTCACCTGTCTCAGTCCTAAGGAAATCTAACAAGAGAAAATATCCAGTTCGCTAGCAGAACAAATGTGGCGGTATAGTTATGCTTAGTGGTGGGGTGAATGACGGTAACGTATGCTCAATGTTCACTAGCTAGCACAAATTCACCAGTTGCTGGGCAAGAAGTCTCATCACAGAGGTTATGAGTTTCTGAGGGGACTTGGAAAATGAAGTATGTAACATCTATCACCAACTTCCCTTTAGTGATGTTTTTATCTGTATTCATAAAAACGTCCCGTGAGTACCTTGTACGGCAGGAAGCAGCAGATACATTGAGTAGGTGATAGAATTGAAATATCACACACGAAGCAGCAGATACATTGAGTAGGTGATAGAATTGAAATATCACACACTCATGAAAAGCAGATCATAGTGATATAGAGTACACCACCTAGATACTTTTCAACTTCAGATTCATCCGTAGTGTCCCGACATCCATAGATTCATCAAATGTAAGCCAATTTCCTAAGCTAAAAAAATGATTTGGCTTGTATATTGTTACAAGTTCAAAGAACGGCATACTTCTGCCCAACCATGAGAACATGAACGTCTGAAAAAAAAATAGCAGCAAAAGCTACCTGCACGTGTATCATACACTCAATGTCTAAGGCTCAACACTGTCCGGCTTAAGCCCTAGATACAAAATCGCAACTATATCCGGAACATTTGATTAGTACGACCTTTTCACTTATTTGTAACGTTAGTTTCACTCTGAGGGTTATATGACTAGGGCCTAGTGTGGAGATACTAGTGATGTGATTCAAGGAAGTATGTCACTAAAACCCCAATAAGTTGTCATGCAAAAGTTTAAGTTGTGTTAGGTGAAACAGATGAAAAATGTAAACAATTTTGTTAAAATTCTTGCGAGTTGTTCTTTTCCTAAATCATAGAAGCTGCGGCGTAGTATATAATAGATCATGTGCAGGCAACAGAATTGTGACCCAAAGAAAGTATGTACCTAAGTTTTCAAATAATAATATCAGCATGTTGGCTAGGTGGCTTTGTGTCGCCTAGCGGATAGGCGGCCACCTAGTGGAGCAACGTATGAGAAAGGTGGCTATGATCCTAATTTTAGTTCAATCTTAAAGAAGGAATGGTAAATATATAATGGTTGCATTGTAGTCCGAGTCACAATAGTCAGATCGCCCTGTTTTGTAGTCTAACCCTTGCTACTATAGCAACTCAATGGACACATCGCACAAAAAACAACAGACCATTTAGGATACAACTAGTACACCAAAAAGGCCCTCACTGAATCAAACACTGGAATCAACAAAAGAAGAAAAGGATATAAACTAAGGGAAATAGCTGATTCGGCCTGCACACATGCATACGACTTTGAAACTGACGGTGTTTCATGAGCAAACCAACTATTGTAAAGAGCACAACCTAAAGAGAAATGTTTTCTAGATTGTAGCAACCAACCCTATGTCCATCAGAAAGCTCTTCGCCATGCTTGGTACACTACAATAATCCTAAACTCCTAAAATGTGAAACAGGGACAATGCCGTAGAAACGCTACCAGGACACGAAATTACAGCATGTTAGTATTAACAGATAGTTCAATCTCACAACCACAAGCAAAGTTTTTGAGGAAACCACAAGCAAAGTTGCAATACACCAATCTGAGACAACGAATACACTACAACTTCCGGCTAAATGGATAAGTACACTAAAACCACCGGATGCGGCTATACACTCTGAATCGCACGACGCCCTAATCTGCAACTCACAAGTGAAACAAGAGGCTAGTTCGGCGAGGCGTTGAGCCCATCGCAACAGATAGATTGTGTTACCCGTGGAGGCGGAGATCTTGAAGGTTGCGGGCTCGCCCCGGACGACCTCGACGCCGCTCACTTTCACCGGGTAGTCCCGCACTCCCGCCCCCTATCTGCGAAAACCAAACGAAATCACCATCACACAATCCCGCGAAAACAAACTCCCGACGGGGCACGGCTGCGGGCCGCAAGGGAAGGGCTCCAAAGCGCGCTTACCGCAGCAGTACTCGGCGGCGGTGGTGGAAGGGAGGAGGAGGAACGCCACGGCGGCGAGGAGGAGGAGGAGGTGGTTGGTCGCCATCGCTGCAGGCTCTCAGTCTCCGGCGTGGCAGGTGACGCGAAGACGACTCGGTGCGGATGTCGTTGCCACTTGTCGGGACCTCCAAGAGGGAGTGGGCCCGGTCAAGTCAGTGCGACTGCCACAGTCCTGACATGTGGGCCTGCTCAGACTGTGACGTGGGCTGGGCCCATCTAAGTTTCCAGTTCAACTAGGGCCCATTGGTTTCGTCAATCTTGAGATTTTGGGGCGATTTTGTGCTCTGAGTCACACAGTTCGAGATTTTCTGCGATTGCGAGATCATCGAAAAACCAATGGTCACCTCCTGCTGCTGTAAATTCCTCTAAGAAATTTACAGCAGAAGCTTCATGGCAGAATGAACAGGGAACTGTTCCAGCCTATTGCTGATCATTTTATGAAAAGAATCTCTTGCATAGAAGGAGATGGATCTCTTGGTTGGAGCCAAAGAAATTTTGATCAAGTCTGTAGCTCAAGCTTTACCAATGTATGTCATTAGTATTTTCGAGAACCAATGGTCAGCTTCTACTGTAAATTCCTCTAAGAAATTTACAGCAGAAGTGTCATGGCAGAATGAAGAGGGAAGTGTTCCTGCCTATTGCTGATCATTTTATGAAAAGAACAGCTGCATGGAAGGAGAAGGATCTCTCGGCTGGAGCCAAAGAAATTTTGATCAAGTCTGTAGCTCAAGCTTTACCAATGTATGTCATGAGTGTTTTCAAGCCTCCCCTCTCCTTATGTCATGGTCTGGTGAAAAGAATCCGAGCTTATTGGTGGGGTGCTGAAAAGGGCCGGCGCAAAGTTCACTGGATTCCATGGGAGAAAATGATTTTGCCAAAATGTTTTGGTGAGATGGGGTTCAAAGAGTTGTGTTTGTTTAATCAGGCTCTCTTAGCTGCCAAGCTTGGCGTTTGATTATGTTCGCAGATAGTCTATATGCGAAGGTTTTAAAGGCAAAGTACTGTTCCCAAGAAATTTTACTGGATACAGTGTTCGCAAGTGATGCATCTCCAAACCAGCGAGCAATTGAACATGATCTTGAATTGTTGAAAAAAGGAGCGGTGATGTGTATTGGTGATGGGGCTAGTACTAGTATATGGAGAAGTAATTGGATCCCAAGGCCACATAATACGAAACCGATTGGTACAATTGCAAATTGTAGGCTTCGTCGGGTGTCACTTCTTATTGATCAAAGATACAACTCGTGGGATGAAGCTATCCTAAGAAGGTATTTTTTCTCATCTGACGTTGCTGAAATTTTGAAGATTAGGCTTCCTCAGCAAAAGCAACCTGATATAGTGGCGTGGAATTATAAGCAGAAGGGTATTTTTTTTCCGTTCGTAGTGCTTATAAACTAGCCCTCTTCAATGTTCATCTTATCAATCAACCGGCTAGCAGCTTTGCTCCGGATGGTAATCGCAAATTGTGGAATGCTGTTTGGAAAGCTCCTGTTTCATCCAAGGTTCATGTGTTCATCTGGAAACTGATTAATGATGGTTTACCAACCCGTCAAAACCGACATAGACATCATATTGATCCCCTTCAGGACTGTCAATTGTGTGGTTACCCGGTGGAAGATGGTTTCCATGCGCTGATTGAATGTCTTCACGCTCGGGCCTTGCGTGATGCATTGAAGAAACATTGGCTGCTTCCGAAGGATGAAGATTTCTGCTCTCGTGATCCTGAATGGTTGTTGATGCTGCTCGACAAATATCCCAAGGAGATTCATGCTAATATTTTCATGCTTTTCTTGAGAGATTGGACTAATCGGAACGGTGCGGCGATGGCTGGAGAATCAATTTCCATTGATGGCCCGTTTTTTGTTTCTACCAAATATATGGTTGCACTGTGCGCTGTCCGACAAAACAAAAGACTGGATAATCTAAAAGATAAAGCTCCATTATTGTTTACGGGTCATCGTCCAGTTCTAGCCTCAAAAAGTCTCTCTTGGCGTATTCTATTCCATTGCAGAGACACCGAGGAAGTTGAAGACATTGTGTACCGGGATGGTCTTTGTTTGGCTACCCAATGGTTCAATTCGCCGGCTATCTTGGAGTCAGGTTGCTCAGTGGTGGTAGCCAAATTGTTTTCAAGAACGAATGATAGATCGGTGGTGGCATCCATAATAGCTAAAGCTAAGCAGAAGAAGGATAACCTACCTATGTTAGAGATAAAAAAAAATAGGGAGAGCTAATAACAAAGTTGCTCATGAGCTTGCTCATCGAGCCATTGTTTACAAGGATAGCGAAGTAGCTTTGGGTAATTTTCCGGATTTTGTTATGCCTGTTATGTGTAAAGACATTATGCCGTAATCAATAAAGCTCTCCTCCGCAAAAAGAAAAAAATCCTCTAAGAAAGGCTTTTGCTGTAAATAATGCTTTCTTGAAAAATAAAAGCTATGCATATCAAATTCTTACCCAAAACTGTCTGAACCATCGTATACATCTTCGTTCACTATACCTAGTTAGAAATTTCTAGAGCAGTTCCTCTTTTTCAAACGCCCTCTAAAAGTGGATAACATCTGCTTTGCTACATTCTTTAGCTTTCACGTGCTAACAGTTCTTAACTAGTTTTCTTGTTAAAAACTGTGGGAATTTATTATGTCTCTTCTGAAGGATTATGTTGCGGGCAGGGTTAGCTTTACCATCCTTTTTAATTTACTTTTTTTAAATCTTAAGTTTTCTTCTGAAAATTAGCCAACAGCTATGTTGTTCACTAAAGCAGAGGATGAGCACCTAAACTGATCCTGGGACTAAAACCCAAAATGGACAAGAAGGTTAAACAATGCCAAAACTATGCCGCTCGCATGTTCCCAACCTGAAGCCTTTCTTTTCTTCTCAAGATCAATCTGAAGCTAAATTGGATTCCATGTTCTGATCTTATATGGACCTAGAGTCCTAGACTAGTACTTATATTACAGTACAATATATAGAGCAAGATAAATAATTATCCATGTTCTACTTCAAGTCTCATGTTATGAAAGCAACTAAATGATCATTTTTTTCAAATTTTGACCTCAAGTTTCAAGACATTTACGACGGAATTCACGCCGACAGAGATTTTACGGGCAACTAATCGAGTCAGCAGGAATTTTTATCGGTTCAATTTTGCCGATGACCTTGTCGCAGTTGTCAACGGAGCCACCTGTGAAGAACAAAACAAAGATGAGGTGCAGCTGTTGGCCGCTGGTCATCATCACGGGCTCCAGGTTTTTAGAAGAGAACAATCAGTCCTTCTGTTTGTGTTACATTGTTGTATCGATCATTTCAGGTTTATGGTCCTGATCACATGGAGGACAAAAGATTGCAGGAATGTATTAACGGTAATGCTCTGCTCCAAACGTCCGAAAGATAAAAAAAATCAGACGCCGGATATTAAATGCAACATAAAAAATAACTATGACAATAAATTTTTATAACGTATGAAATATTAAATTTGAACATATGAAATATTGGAGATGCAAAAATATAGGAATTAACTAAAATGTATAATTTTCCGGGTCCGAATCTGCATGCTATTTTGATGCATAAATTAAGTGCAACAAACGAAAATAACTTCTGCAACAAATTTCTATTATGTCTGAAATATTAAATTTGAACATCTGAAACATTGGATATACGAAATATAAGAATTAACTCAATTGAATAATTTTTTAGTCTAAATCTATGTGCTATTTTGATGTTACAAACGTTGATTTTAGATGTTGCAGATGTTAATTTTCGATGTTACAACATGTAATTTGAAGCGTCCGATTTATCAGACGTCCGGACGCTAGAATCTCCTATGTATTAATGGTATGTAGATTCCGGACAAAATCTTTGCAAATCTGTTCTTAAACTTTGTACGGCTTTTTCCGCACGGACCGTCTCAGGACCACATTAGATTGGGGAACAAGGTGGCAGGTTGTCATAGATGTTGCCGGTGGATTAAGAATAGTACCACGGACGCTTGAAACACTGACAGAGCAGAAATAGTCACCACTTGATCACTCTGAACAGTTTGGCTCTGATAAGTTGTATTGACTATAGTTCAGAGTTTCAGACAATATTCCAAAACGCGTTATATAGGACTAACTGTAATCATGTGTCTGTCAAAGCGAGTAAGATGATGGTGGATGGTGATTATGTTTCAAAAGGTGAAGTTTCTAGTGTAAAAATACCTTTGCCAAGCACAAGAAAGAAATCAACTGATGCTGTATCCTTCGCTGTTTTAAAATGTCGGTTATGCCCTGTACTGTAGGGCACCAGTGAATCTATTGTTGTGTCTTTTGAAGGTCTCATGTACTGCAGAGCACCACAGCTGATTTAACAGAGCTATAAAGTCTCTTGATCGCAGATCGTGTACGAAATTCAGAAATGACTCCTGGACCTCACATGTCCAGAGGATCAAGTCCTGTACCGAGTACTCCGTCTACTGACGCAGGCTGTTCAAAGGTGTGAATATTTTCAGTAATGCAATCGCCCATAACAATTCTTTCTTGTCCCGTTTCCGTTTTCTTGTAAAACCAGCATCGGTTCACGTCGATGGAGAAAGAGGTTAAGATAGATACACGGTTCTTGTTTTATTCAGAGACTCAGATCAAACTAGAACTTGCATTCTTGGGAGTCCAAAGAGCCTGCCTTTTTGCTCTCGTCTTGCAGAGCATGCATCGATATTGGCATCCGTTACTATAAAGCACGAACAGTGAAGTTTGCATAATTGACCCAGCAATCCTGCAACAGGGGGGGGGGGGGGGGGCTGTATGTATGTTGTTTAGGATCATGTAGGGACCACAGGTTAATAACTTAATATTGTATATTCGTTTATTACTTGCCTAGTAGAACTTTAAAATTAATCAAGTTGCACGAGTTTGAAGTCTGAACCCCCTAGTCTAATTTTTTGTTTGGCACCAAAAGTCAAGCAACTGGGAGCGGTAATATATATACATACATCCACACAACAAGACTATTCTGTGCATAGACTTGTGTTGCACGCTGCCTGACCGATCGAGCCAATTCTTCCTCGCGCGCGCATCCCGGCCTCTAACATACACAAAATAAAGAAGTTAGTCAACCAGCTCGTGACACTTAACCTATCATCCTACCCATCAGACTTGTATGTAGGGAATTTTTTATTGATTTTAATCGTTAAATACAATATCTCTAGAACTATAAATCCAATTTCCGATCCGTTTGAAACATATTATTAAAAAAATGTGCTTAACAAAATAAGATCAAAAAAGGCTATATTTTGATGAAGTTTCAGAATCGTAACGAAGTTACATCCATGTAAGTCATCTCATTGTGCTTTATGTTATATTGCAGTTACAACTTGGATTATAGTTATGATTCAGAAATAGTCGAATAACAATATGATGAACAATATAGTTATAATATGGTAAACACTCTAGTTACGATAATATAGTTACAATACGGTAGACACTAGTTACGATAATACATTATTGAGTGAGTACTAATTACAATATGATAGACACTTCAGTTACACTATGCTAAACAATATAGTTACAATATTATCGATTACAACATGGTTGTAATTAATTACAATCAGTCAGTCTAAATAGATAAGTTACAATCTCGCTATGCATACAGTTGTAACAGCTATATGTTTATAGTTGTAACAGTTAATTGCAATCACTCTATACTTATAGTTGTAACCCCTCTATTTACGTAGTTGTAACTGGTCACAATCACTGTCATGAGGTGGGAACTTGCTTAGACATCCAGTGGGCCCACGAGGTGGGTGGGTGGGAGCAGGTGAGGCTGGTTGGTTGCTCGGTCAGACTCGAGCACGGCTTATGCACATTTTGCAGGTGCAGAATATATATATGCATATATATATATATATATATATATATATATATATTCATTCAGAGTATGTTTCATGGTGAGTTAACGTTAGAAATTGCAAAATTCCGTTATATATATATTAACCATATGCTAATGTACAAGACCATTACCAGGCTTCTTCAGGATCACTGCAATTCGTTCTCATCAGAAATCCACAACTTCGGAGTATGTTTCATGGTGAGTTAACATTAGAAACCGATATTCCTATCTCTTACTTTTCATACGCTCACATTCAGTGACAAACTTTCCTTAAAAAAAACAAGATTCAATAGAGAAACTCATCTATAATAGTCTTGCTAATTTGAGATAAATCCCCTGTGAGCTTATCTCTGGAAGATTCATCAGTCATTGTAATCTTTGCATACAGAATCCTAATCCAAATTATGTTCTTCATCAAGAAGAAGACTAACCTGAACCAAATTTACAACCAAGGAAAGACTTTTCTAATTCCTACACCGAACACTTCGATCCATTGATCCATTCCATTGTCCAAAGAATGCGTACCCAGATTTCACCTCACATTTTGGTGGTGTAGCAGTAAGGGAAAGAAAATAAAAGAAATTAAAGAAGGGGGAAAATAAACAAGCAAGAACCTGGTCCGTGCGACCGTGCCTATTGTCATGACAGCCTCGCCATTGCCAATGGCGTGACCTCGGCGAGCGGCGTCGGCATGGGGCTTGGCATCGGCGACGTCCGGCACACGGGGCACGTGGGGTGGTGCCGGAGCCACGGGTCGACGCACTCCCGGTGGAACAGGTGGCCGCACTCCGGCAGCATCCGGAGCACGTCGCCGTCGCCGTAGTTGTCCAGGCATATGGAGCAGCACGTGCACGTGGTGCCCTTCTTGTCCTTCGCCTCTTGCCTGGCCTCGCCGTACACCACCTCCGGGTACCCTTTCAGCGTGGCGTCGTCGATGCCAAGCTCGACGTCGTGCATCCCTTGACCGCCATTGCCGCCGCCGCCGCCACGCCCGCCGTGGCGACGGGATGGAGGCTCCCCCACGTCGCCGGCCGCGACGGGCGCGCGGATGCAGAAGTAGGAGGCGAGCGTGATGGTAGTGATGAGGAGAAGGATGCCGATGGAGACGCCGACGCCGTAGCCGAAGCCGCCGATGCGGTCGGAGCTGAACATGCCGACAGAGTTGCCGTCGGCCGGTGTCAGCCCTACGGGAGGCGAGCCTCCGGCGCTCATTGCGGCGTGCCTAGCTAGCTCTCGGTTTCTTGCCCGGCCAGCCGGCCAAGTGGTCAAGACTCGATCAAGAGAGGGAATGGAGCGGCTAGGCGAGGAGTGGGCGTCGGCGTTGGTGCGGACAGCGATCCGTGCCCTTGCTTTCGATCGTTTTGGTGCGGTTTTGTTTGGGTTTGAAGGGAGCTTGGATCCGGAGGAGGGGAGGTTGCGAGTGGGACGTCAACGCTTTGCATGTTGCAGAGCGCGGGGCAGGAGTGGGAGAGAGAAGGGCAGAGGAGCAGGGGAGGGACTAGTATATAGGAAGGTAGAGAGAGAGGGGGGGATGTGCAATGATCTCGAGGTCAATGCGTCGGATTGGTGTTTTTTTATATGCCTCTTTCTTTCCTGCTGGTTTTGCTTGCGTCTGTGTTTGAACAAGTTGTTTTGTTAGGTTATGTTCGTGTATGGTTGTTGATTTGTTTGGTTTTTGTCAAGGTCAACACAATTATATGCAAGTTCTTGCTTCGAGTTTGTTTGGCAGAGCTCCAGTTTTAAAAATTCTTAAACCTAGATATTTTTAACTTCGGAAATTTGTACAGTTAGAGGTAGAGCCTTGCCAAATGAAACATGCAAACAAAAGTATTTAGATGAACCATTTTATTTTTATTTTCATCTAAAAATATGAACTTAACTATTTTATCTTAACATATAAACTCAAGATCTGACGTGAAGCTGAGAGCTGAAGTCCTGCCAAACGGAACCTTCGTTTGTTTTTTTAAAGCTGTGTGAAGCATGCATGTAATTTGGGTTTACCTACAGTTACTATTCATAGCACCAAGATGAGCACCTATGTGCACATGATCATATACACCACCCTACCATCATCCGAATTGCATCCGGAGGAACCAAATTTCAAATAAATGGTGTAACACTAACACATGTCCCGATGGGTGCATATGCACCAAGTGTCGCCACAATATATGTCAGTGTCCGAGGATATTATATAATGTATGCCCGAGAGAAGGCAAAATGGTCCAAAATTATATTTTGGAGGCAAAAACATAAACAACAAACCTTTTAGAGTGGCACTAATAGTGTTCTCTTTTTTGGACTGGAATTTTACTGAATGTTATCCTTAATTTGGGGTGGCGTGGATCAAATCATGAAAACTGGGGCCAATCCAATATGCTTGCTTTGTAAATCCATAACCTA
Source organism: Phragmites australis (assembly GCF_958298935.1). NCBI lineage: Eukaryota > Viridiplantae > Streptophyta > Magnoliopsida > Poales > Poaceae > Phragmites > Phragmites australis. Next base: position 46,762,100 of record NC_084923.1, on the reverse strand, counting down.
TGTCTTACTGCCTTAGAAGGCAAGGTCATTTGAGTTGCTTTTGCAATCCTCATGGTAACATGTGAAGTGCACTTCAAGTCATTTGAGTTCCAGACTTTATACGCCTTGCTTGATCCTCCATATTTTTAGATAAGAGAAATACAACTTACGACCTCTGCATCAATAAAGGAGTCATTTAAAAAAAATAGTCACTCAAATTCACATCTAAAAAGAGTCAAAACTTAAATAGTCTAGGCATACATCCACGGTCTCTGCCTCACGTCAGAGTTTTCTTATTCCTAAGTTGCCCTTTCTCTACACCATCAAGTAACCATTGTTCACACCAATAAAACCAAGTGACCAAGTTATGGAGCAGTTTAAGATCCTGTCATAGATCAGAAGAGCTCCGAGTGAAGTTACAAGACAACTACAGCCATGCAAAGCGACAGGAAGGATGGCAAAAGGTTTGCTTCACACCCAAGGGGGACGTCAAAGATCTAGCGAAATAGACCTCTACCACACCTTACTCAATCTTGAATGCCACACGATTGGTGCTCTTTTTTTGTTCGAGGATACAGTCGATTAGTGCTTTGGAACCGGATCTTGATAGTAGATGTATTGCATACTTGTTCTGACTTCTGAACTTTCTGTCGCCATGTCTCGGTGCAACGTCAGCGAAGAATGAGTTGACGAACAGGGTGGTCAGTAGCCTGGATTCTGGAAGGTCAACCGCCAGAAGCACATAGAACAACTTCGTTTTGTGGAATTGAGTTGAATTTATGGAATAATGCAATTGTTTATGCACGACTTGAGCAGCATCAGCCTACCTGCAGCGATGCCTTCCCCGTATGCTTCATCCTCGATCCAGATGGATCAAACAAGGCACATATTCAAGGAAATTTTAAATCTCCCTCTGCACCCCTCGAACAGCTGTCCTCGTTACACGTTGCCGGCGCTTTTGCTGTTCTTCAGTTTGCTTGGTGCAGCAGCAGGGCATCATTCAGTAGGTATCTGACAGTAGATTAGAGGGTGTTTGGCCGGGCTCCGGAGTCCACCGGGTATACTCGGAAGTAGCCAGCAAAGTTTTGCCATCGCCTGATCGCCCACCAGCGTGATCTTGTGATGCAGCTGCATCATTCTGTAGGCTCCTGCTTCACCTCCCTCTTGTCAACCGTGTCCGCTCAGGGCATCACTGTACAGGCACCAAATCTTTCCGATACCCTTAGTTTGGACATGAACGTGTTGTTAGCGAGAAATCTCGGCACTGATAGGCGCAGGTGATGCCGGCCGGTCTCCTGCTATCTAGAATCTACTGAAGGGTTTCTAGTCCTGAAACCTGATCGAAATCGAGCACAAGCAGCCAAAGGCAGGGCAGCTGCATGGCCGCGCCGCCACGCCACCACGACCACGCCATAACACTATTTAGATCGCAAACCTCGAATCGATAAACAAATCACGCCACGAGAATCTTGTTGAGGAGAGAAGAGAAGCAGCAAAACTCCCGATCGAAGGAAGATACTGTATTTTATCGCCAAAGGTATCATCACATAATTCGGGGAAACTTGAGATTCCAAATGCATTCGCATACAGCGAAACAACAATCAATTTGCCGCCACCGCCAAATCTTTCACTGCAGCGCCGCCGCCTACTGCTGGGCGCACTGCACCCTCTGGGCGCCGCCGTGCATGTCCTCGTCCTCGTCGTAGGCCTCCTGGTGCTGCTGCTGCCGCCTCCTCATCTCCTCCTCGATGTTCACATCGTACGTCATCGTCTCCTCGCACTCGTCCAACTCCATGTCCGTGTAGTGCGACACCGGCTTCGGTGGGAGGACGGCCTCCAGGGCCTTGCACTGCTCCGGGTTCAGCGAGTCCGGGAACTCCACCGAGAAGTGGACGTACAGCTTGCCCTTCATGAACGGCCTCTGGTACATGGGCATTCCCTCATCGTTGATCGCCTTGAATGAATCTGTGTGAGAATAAGTCGTAAGCAATCAGCACTGACCAAATGAGTAAGAATGATTTGCTGGGTTCTAATAATTGACATCTTTCACGATGCTATCATATCATGTAAGGACCACCTACCAGGCTTGACAACTTCACCAGGATTTGACTTGATGAGCAGCTGCCTGTTATCCAAGTGAGTTAGAACAAACTGGAAGCCGCACAGAGATTCAGTGAGGCTCAGAGTGTGCTCGTAGAAGAGGTCATCGCCCTTTCTCTTAAACTTGGGATGCTCCTTCTGCTGGAGGACGAAGATGATGTCCCCTGTGACAGTGTCAGGCTGCACGGAACATGCGCAATATAGTTAGCGATCCAGCTCTGAGACATAGGTGCTACCTCAACAACGGAGTTTCAACAAGTCAGGATACATACCGCTTCGTCAGCCTCACCCGGGAAGGTGATCTTCTGCCCATTCTGCATACCCTTCTCGACCACCACTTCGAGAACTTTCTTCTCCGGCACAACCTTGTCACCCTTGCACTGTGGGCATCTATCCTTATCGTTGATGGTCTCCCCAGTTCCCTTGCACTCATTGCAAGGATGCTGCATCTGCTGAATCATTCCTGGTCCCAACTGCCGGATTTGGACCTTATAGCCAGAACCTTGGCAACCAGCACACCTCAATGAAGCTCCAGATTTTGAGCCCTTGCTGTAAAATGAATGCAGCACGTCATGAGAATATAGAATGACAGGCATTAGATGCATAGTTAGACACACAAAAGAGCCGATTCACCTACCCATTGCACTTGGAGCAGAGCACATTGCGGGACAGAGAGAGCTTCTTCGACGTGCCATTGTACAATTCCTCCAGAGAAACCTTCAGAGGATGAACCACATCCTCTCCCCTACGTTGCCTCCTGCCCCTGCTGCTCCCACCACCTTTACAACACACGAGCATAGAATGTGAGGCACTACTTAGGCGAAAAGACTGTAAATCAGTTGCTTCTCACAGAACATACCTCCACCGCCAAAGAATGATTGAAAGATGTCAAATGGATCGTGCATCCCCCCTCCACCTCCCATCCCTTCCTTGAGGGCATCCTCACCATACTGATCATAGATCTCTCGCTTTTCAGGATCACTGAGGACCTCATAAGCTTGAGCTAGCTCCTTGAACTGAAATAGAAAAGAGCAAATATCAGTTTGCCATCTCAACCAAGGAATAGCTAATGCACCCACATCTCCATATACAAAAGCAAAGTGACCAACACATCAGTACTGCTTGTATCAAGCACCGAACAGATCAGTACCACAATCATAATTGAACTACCGCTTGGGAGCTACTGAAAGGCCTAACTAAATTAATTGGACTACCAGTTGGGAGCTACTGAAAGGCCAAACTAAGGCCCTGTTTGGAGAGCTCCAGCTCTAAAAATTCTTGGAGCTAGGAATACCTAGCTCCAGAAATTTGTGGAGCTGAAGCTATAGGTAAATTGATACCACTTTATTTTAATCTACAATCTCAAAATCTGACATGAAGCTGGAAGGCGGAGCTATGCCAAACATGGTCTAAATAGAAACACGGAATAGATGATAACTGAATTGTAAGTCTAATCACAAGTGGATATTTGCCAGACAATTAGAATATTTTTTTCAAGTTCACGATATAAATAGTGTACTACAACATCATTTGGACAAGTTATATTGAAACAGACATGCCCATCGTTTGTCAGGTAAGATGTGAGCAATTTCACAGTTGATATAGCTCAATAGGCTGAACAAGACTATTCAATTACTGATCCAGTATAATAGAAAATCTACAACTATGACACTCCACGATACCAGCAAAACAACCCAGACGAGCGGCCTAATCAACAAACTGATTCAGGGACATGGAGAGTTACACAGAACTTGCATCCAGTCGTTGACGGAAAACAGCTTTAGATGCACCTAGGCTGAGGCTCGGGATCCAAACCATTTCCGCGGCCACATCTACCTCCCCGCCCAAATCCCTTAACCCCAAAAGCACGGATCCATCAAACCAACCCCCTAAACACACCAAATCCTACCTCCCCCCCCCCCCCCCCCGTTCCACAGATCCACCTCCCCGACAACCATCGCACCAAATTGACCCACCCAAACCACTACAACCCAGCCGAAAACCTCAGGATTCGCCTGCTATGCCCCGCCGGTGGGAGATCGAAGCGAAACGGGGCCTCACCTTCTCGGGGTCGCCGCCCTTATCGGGGTGGTTCTTGATGGCGGCCTTGCGGTAGGCCTTCTTGAGGTCATCCTGGGAGGCGTCCTTGGGCACCCCGAGGATCTCGTAGTACCGCGTGTTGTCGCTCTTCTTCGGCGCGCGCCCAAACATCTTGCCGTCCTCAACAAATTTTTTTCCGCGAAACCCTAGCTGTTTGATCCGACGGGAGGCGGGGTCTCAGACGACGAGCTGTTTGTGGGGAGGAGAAAGAGAGAGAGGCGAGGGTAGTTATAGCGTGGGAGCGGGTGGTGGGGAGTGAATGTTCTGGAAGCTGCGGGGGGGGGGGGGGGGGGGGCGGGCCGTCGGATCCGGCGGGCGGCGGAGGGCAGAGCTTCCAGATGCTTCCGGGGTCTTCCTGCGAAAGGGCGGGCTACGGGAGGCGCGTGTTGACGCGACTAGACTCTTCGTAGTGTTCGCGTGTGGCGTGGGTTGTCGGGTGCGGGTCCGGTACGGAGGGAAGCAAACCATCTGATAAATAGATTCGCACATTGTGAGAGAGGCAAGTCTTTTTTTATGTACGAGATTATAATGAACCTATAATAATATCATAAATACAGCATCACACAAAACACGATAGTAATATTAGAAGTGTTTTACGTATGACTATGCTAACCAATGACAGTGATATTTACCTCATAACAACAATGAAGAGAAAATATAGAAAATTTTAAAAATATTATAACTACTCTTTTTATTTATAAACATTGGATCATATTAAGGTTCATTAGCAGTAAACATGGGGAAAGAAGAGAAGATAAATAAAAAGAGGCTTCCTTTGCTCGTTGCATTTTCTCGTTACCACACACACCTTCCCTGTTATTGGAGATATAGAAGCATAAATTTGGTATGTGTAAATAAATAGAAGTGAACCTTAGATTGTACAGACAGTAAAGAAACAATTCTTAAAATTTTCTTAGGTGTGAGGTAAAAGAACTGAAATTGCAGCAGTATCTATTATCATGGAGGGTCGTTTTCTTGATTTCTTTGACATCATTCCCCTACTGTAAAGGGCATACGTTATTGAACACCAGATGATTAAGCATCTTTTACCTTGGCTCTCTGATTACTTGCGTCAGGTAACTGACATCGTCCTCAATCCTCAGATGGGTAAAAATGTTAGATGCTGATTCAACAATGAGAGAAGCCCATGTCAACCTGAGAGAGATAGCATTGTGGTCCTTCAAACATACTTTGCATCTAATTTCTGTGATGAATTGTTAGATACCTTATTTGGATTTAGTAGGAAAGACTTATACTGCAAGCTCTTCTCCAGTTGTGTGGACTAAAAGAACCAAGAAATTGTGTTGAAAATATGATCTTCAACACAAACAACATCTCTCTCTGATCTATCAATTGAGAGCTGCAAGGGGTTTGTCTCCTTAAGTATGGAGGTCAGGTGTAAGCCCATTTTTCACTATCTCATAAAGCAGCTTATGGAACTGATCAAACTTCCCGAGCATATACTTTAGACGCATCACCACATTGTACGTCAATAGATCAGGCAAGTGCCCCTCGAGGAGCATTTTCTCGTGAACCCACTCGATCAATAGGTATTGCTCTATCGTCAATAGCGTGTGCAGTATCCGTTGAATGTGTACCTAAATGGCCGATAGTTGAAAGTGCCCGACTTGATGATGCGTGTTTGGCTGATCTTCTGAAAGGTAATATGATAAGTTAATTGATGGAGTTTCGACGTTGATGATTCAAATACTTCGAACAGAACAGATCGAGAACCCTTGCAATCACTACACAACTACTTTGTGGTTATCAACCATGCCAAGACGCGGTTGACCTCGTCAAGAAGACTTTCCCTGTAAGCAAATCGAGAACACAAGCAAGAACATGTATATATAATTTGAATATTGTTAATTACCAATGAAGTGCTCGAGTTGGGTTCCACAAAGCGAACAAGCAATGAAACTCTATAAAATAGAATAATGTAAGAAAAACCCGATCCTAAACTACGACGATTACTGTGTATATATAGAGGGGACGTGAGGAGGTCGACCTAGAGTTATGCAGCCATAGAAAGAGGCGTACATAACCTGGACTCTGACCCCGATACGATCACAAGACCCAACTAGGTCCAAAACGGTGGTGCAACACCTTGTTTCTTTGACTTTGACTAAACTATAAGAAATATTTGGTTGAGCTCATATCAATTGAAAAGACCTCGTTGTAAGCTTTCAAGAATATCCAAGACTGTCTAAAACTGACTTCGTATGAGAGGTATGCCCGTTTTACTGACGTGCTGTCATGTGACTTGACCACGACCACGACTAGAACTCAGCCTCGAGTCCAAGTAGACTTGTCATTCGAGGGGTGACGTCCGGGTAAGATTGTGATGCTTATCTTATGTTCATAAGCAATAAAACATCACACGAATTTAGTAGTAATCCATCTAAAGAAGCATAAACAGTAAGGAAAGAGTTCACCTGGTGGTTTAATTGTCGTGCACGTGCTCTTGTAATTAGATTTTGCATGATTTGAGGAATATTAATAGTATTGATAGTATCTGAAGGAGTCATGAGCTCATCACTTGATGAACCTCTCCACCTTCCTTTGCCTTAACCCAACCTGCCCAAATATGCATATCAAGAGATGGTATGTCCGGATTGAGACAGGCAACCCCCTTGTCCTCCCCCCACGGTTCACACTATCCATAGACATGATAATCCTGAACAACGCTTCCCTTACCAGCGCATTCGACACCCTAGGGCGCATTTCGTCGAGCGTTTGGCGGGCATTGAACCCCGGCCCGTCCTGCAACAAGATTATGAAGATCCTGTCCGCCTGTAGCCTCACATCCTCGAGTTACCTCCTCCTGAAGCCGTGACCAAGCACTTCTCGCGAGAAGCGGCTGGCATCCAGGCCTACCACTTCGTTTCCTCCCTCGCGGATGCAGCCAGCATTGCGATTTCTAATGTCGGGGGGCTCTTGCCGCCGTGTGTTGAACCATCGCTGAAGAGACGCCGCGACGGCCAGAGCCAGCTGAGGGCACCCGGGTTGCTCGGAGCGGAGGTGCGTGGGCGCCCATGATCATAGGGAGAGCTTGCCCGAGCGCATATCGAGCAAGCGACCGCACAGAGAGGTGGTGGTGGTGGCAAGGTCTGGTTCGAAGGGCGGTGACACCAATGGCGGGGCGCGCGCGCAGCGACGCTAGGACAGAGGAGGAGTTGAGGGAGTGCGCTTGATTCCGTGTTCGTTGAGGAGGTGGCGAATGTGGAGAGAGCTCTCCGCTTGTGAGGGCAACTTGACCAGGTGGCGCGGCGTGGACGACAGGGCGCTCAGGGCAAAGTAGGCGGGCATCGAGGCTTCCGGCGGCATCAACAGCTAGAGTATGGAGGGGCGTTTCTCACGGGAGCGGACGATGCGTAACGCGGGGGCGGATGAAGAAGCGTGGCCCACCTGTCAACGCGTGAGGGGAACAGACGTGCGTGCCATGTGGGCGGTCAAAGAGGCAGGACGTCCTGCCTGGTGCGGAAACCACTACGTACTTTTAAAGTAGTAGAGACGCGCTAAGAGTCGGGTGTTGAAAAAAATATAAATATTAGGCGCAATAATATCAAGTGCAAATTTAAAGTATATATATATATTTGAATATGTTATAGGAGCGTCATCAAACAAATGCGTCGAGAAAAACTTTCTTAAAAGAAAGTTGAAGACATGTTATGATTTAATTTCAGATGAAAACTTTAAAAAATAAAAAGAAGATTATATACTAATTTTTTCTAATTTTTTATTAGTAAAGTAGGTCATATATCTAGTTGGCAGAGAGGCTGTTGGACAAAAGTGGATAACAAAATTAGATAAATTATTTCTAATGTTTTACTACTCTAGTGTACGGAAAATAGTCTAACAAGACTTAATCCGTGGCAAGGTTTTAGGGTCGTGTGAAACTTACCTGGGTGGTCTTCTAAAGAAGAAACTTACCTTGGTCTAACCATGCCTAACTTTCCTTCCGATGAATCTCCAATATTTTTTCATGTCATGAATTTGGAAATCACAATCCAAATTCTAAGGACAAAAGTTCCTCGCAAAGGCTTTGATAGATGATGGGAGTTGTGGTGGAGTAGCATGTGGCCCAATCAGTATCCTGTTTCTGAGGAGAACAAATATTTGTTCTATTTTGGTTAGCGGTTGTAGCGGTATAATAATTCATATTCCTATTCATCAGTGCGTTCTGTCATCAGTGACTAACTGGCAATGAATAAAGTTGTCTCTTAACCCAACAGACAAATCTTCTTTTCTTTTTGAAAAAAAAAACCGAACAAAATGAGAGAGAAATAATTTATGCAGCTAAACTTTTCGGTGCTCATACTTAACACTTTTTTAGGAATGATACCATTCATGAGGTAAACACATAGCTAAAACTAGCCCAAATCACGTGAACCTCGTTTCTTAGATGCGTTTAGATCCCTTGTCGTTGCTTGTGTTGCCTGGCTTAGCAAAAAATCGAATATTTAGTTGTTTTGCTCATTGTGGATGCCTGTAATTTTCAAATTTTACTTGACGAGCCAACATGACTCTCCGACGCTAGCAAGGTTTGCTAGCCTTGTGGAGCGATACGAGACGAGTTGGACGTGCAAACCAACCAAACACGCTGATAGAACCAGCCACTCCCAAAAATCCACAGCAAAGTGATAAACACCACAGCCTTCAGCTGAAGATTTGCTAAAACCTCCGCTAAAAAAATTAAAGATTTGCTAAACCCAGCATGACTTTGTCTTGAAGCTTGCAAAGTGAGTACTGAAAAACACTAGTAGCAGAAAGGGCTTTCCCGACATGCGGTTCAGAAAGCGAAGAAATGTGAGGAAAGCGCCGTCCTTTCTTGTTTCTTTTTTTCTCGCTTCTCCCTGCCGTTGCCACTGTGCCAACACAGCACGCAAGGAAGCACAGGCAGCGAGTGCAATAATGCTCACGCAGGAACGCACGGCACAGTGGCAGCGCTGCTGCAAGCCTGCAGCAGCGGTAATGCCCCGGGGGCTCCACTACTGCGTGTACTAGTGAAGCATTGATGCTTCGAGCCCACCCTTGAACCCCTCCCCCCTCTCCGGATCGCTCACCGCCTGGCCCCCAATCACCCCGAATCTTGCAAAAGCGGCGCTCGCTCATTGGCCGGCGAGCGCGGTTCTTGGACCCCGGTTCGGCCGGCGTCCGGTGGCCGTGATCTGGTGATGCCCTTTTCTTGGCGTTTTAATTCTTTCGTATGAGATTGTACGGTTTGCGCGGTATGTGCTCGTGCGGGTGCTGATGGAAATTGGAAAGTTTGCGTCTTCAGGTCGTTGCGATTGAGGCGGGCGGCGCGATGGGCATCTCGGCGCGGTGGCTCAAGTCGCTGGTTGGGCTGAGGAAGGTGGAGAAGCAGCAGCATCGTAAGGAGGGCGCAGATGTTGGACGCACGGTACGAGTTCGTCCAATTAATGTTCTGCATTTTTGGCCAATCGTAGTTCTAAATCTGGTGGTTGGGTGCATTGATGCTGCCTGGGCACAACTGATGTGGATTGAGCAAGGACCATAGTTGTGTTAAGTCGCCAATAATTTACCAGCAGAAGAGGGTGGGGGGAGTGAATCAGTAGTGCTTCTTAATCATGTCATGACAGCTGCTAGTTGTAATGATCAACTTAGATGACCAATTCTTGACTGAATTAAGCTTGCACTTGGTAATTCCTTGTGCATTGCTGTGCATAAGTTTGAAACTTACCGCAGATAGCCTATTTGTTGGTAACTGGTCACCTCCTTGGTTCAAAGTCTGCACAAGTATTTACTGTATAAGTATGGAAGAGTGATAATATCTGGATCATTCTTTGTCTCTTTTTGAATTTTGAGAACAGAATATTCTCTGTCGACATACAATCATAAACAAAATGGTGGATATATAACATACTACCGCCGTACCATGCCTAATGATAAATATACGAAGACTATATTTTGGTACCGCGTTTTCCTTACCAGTCTGTTATGAGCATTGTATTGCTTGCTTCTGACTTGCCTACAGGGAGAACTGCACAAACCTGACGCCATAGATCAGTTTCACTGCCAGAATCAGCACTCCAAAGATGACGATAACCTTGTTGCACAAGAAGAATTTACTAATGAAAGTGGTCCACCAGAAGGTGATTCTGATATGCCTTCATGCTTGGAACCCACTTGCAGTTCACTTCATGTGCCATTACCTCAAACTGAAGAGGAACTCGAAGAGATCTTGGCTGCCACAGTTATTCAGACTGCGTTTAGAGCCTTCCTGGTACGCATTCTTGTTGTTGCTGTTGAGTCATTACCATTGTCGACTCCTGAGAATAGTGATCAGCTCAAATATTTGATCGAACCTGCATGGGCAGTCTATATACTAAAAAAAAAAAAATCAATATTGGTTGTTTCACATATTTGTTACCCTTGCATATGGTTCTTACTCCAGTTTTGTCACACACAATGAACGATTAACATCGAGTGACGAACTGATGACTTTATCTTAATAAAAAAAATTTGTTTTTGGTGAAAGTAACATCGCTCAGCTAGATCTTCATGGTACATGGTTGTCAAGTTTGCATATTTGGTTCATTTCTGGTTATAGCTAATGCCGAAGCAGTTTGTGTTTCTTGGTGTAAAAGTAAAACAGTAATTAATTATTGATCAACTTGGAAATCTTATACTCTATAGTTCTATGTCCATCCACATGGGTAGTCTGCAACCATGTACGTTCACAGGCCGGTTCCTGAAGTATTTAACATTGCACACAACTATAGAAATGGGCAAAACAAGCTTGCTTTACCTCGAAAATACAGAGATTCTGGAAAGAAATTGAGCAATTCATCATCATTTTCTTTAAATGCGCATTCCTTATAGTTACTACTTGAGTTCCTTCTTCAGGCTCGGAGAGCACGGCGAGCTTTAAAAGGACTGGTCAGACTTCAAGCCCTTGTAAGAGGTCATATAGTGAGAAAGCAGGCTGCTATAACACTCCACTGTATGCAAGCTTTGGTCAGGGTTCAAGCCCGTGTTAGAGCAAGGCGAGTTCGTTTGGCCTTGGAAAACGAGACTGATCACCAAAATACACTACAAGAGGAGATTAACGAGACACAGGCACATGTCCGAGAAATTGAGGTGAGCTGCACAAGTGGCAAAAATAGTGGTAACAAGGCATCATATTGGGGCATTTCCTTATATGCCACCGAAAAACTCAAAATACCCGGATATGCCATCGGTGTGTCTATGACACGTGGGGCCCGCCTCAGTCACTGACAGTGGCATATCAGGGATTTTGAGTTTTTTCGATGGCATATGAGGAATTATCCCTATCATATTATTAATATTTAGGTTGATTGATATATTTAATGATATAGTTTCATAAGTTGTCCCTAGCAAACTATTTCATAAGATTTCATCCTTCAGAATTGCATACTGTATTTTTCGTTAGGAAATAACTGGCATGCTAGTCGAGTGTTTGGCTTCATTTTTCAAGTTTCATCATCATCTTACTTAAATTGCAGGATGGCTGGTGTGATAGTATAGGATCTGTGGAAGACATCCAAGCAAAGCTTTTAAAGAGGCAGGAAGCAGCTGCCAAACGTGAGCGAGCCATGGCCTATGCTCTTACTCACCAGGTAACTTAATATAACACAAGGATATTACTTAAACTGTTACTCAAATAATAAGATATCTGAAGCCCGAAATCATGGATCAGTGAATATTGTAGCGCGCCAAATGTCTTGTTCTAATATAAGTACAGTTTCCGGACAGGGAAAGTTGCAAAAACCCATCTGCAACTCAGGGGATTTTTCATATACCCACCTGCAAGTCATTTTGTTACATTCTCACACGTGCAAGTTGCTTTATGTTTTCAAATTACCCCCTGGCCGTGTTCACCATCTACGTGGTGCTTGCATAGATCTCTTACGTGGTCGTCGGCTCGACCATATCTTCCCTTTGTGCAGCGCGGCCTATCCCTTGCGCCTTTGCAAGATGGCCATTGTCACACACAATACCAAGCCCTTCATATCCATACGTAATGATACTTGAAGAGGAAGAATTACAAGACTTGTTATTGGGCTCAATGCTCCACCATGAGCCACAATAGACAAAGGAGAGATATGGTGGAGTTGGTAGACCACATAGGAGATCCATGCAAATGTCACGTAGACGGTCTGCAGAAAATGGGGAATTTGAAAACAAATAAAACTTGCAGGTGTGATACTAACAAAATGATCTACAGGTGGGTTTTTGAAAACCCCCTTGACTTGCAGCTGGGTTTTTGCAATTTTCCCTTCTGTATATGTGTAAACTAACTTGACTTGGAGCCTATTAGCCTGCTGGTCTTGTGTGATTGGCTGAACTGTTGTCTTTAGTAGTGTCTACAGCAAACATGCTTGCTGTTGTTGGATTCCAAGTTTTCATGTCATGGATAACAATTGAAGTTGCCCTTCCCTGCAAGCTAGGCTGATTATTGATATGCTCATGGTTTTCATGCTGTTCTGATCCTGCTGGCCATCTCTTTTCGGTATTTTCATTCTGTAGCTAACATGAAGACCAGTACAAGGAAAAATGAAAGATGCGTGCTTCATTCCTCCATGAGAGGAAAGCACATCCAATCATGATTAATGACATTATGTTCTCTGATGGCGAAGCTAGAAAAGGGAACCATGGTGCAAGGTTAGGGAGCCTTTCAAAATCCTGGCACCTGACCTTATTTTTGTTTTATTGCAGTGGCAAGCAGGTTCAAGACAACATGCGGCAACTACAGCATTTGAACCCGACAATAACAGCTGGGGCTGGAAATGGCTAGAGAGATGGATGGCTGTTCGTCCATGGGAAAGTCGGTTCCTTGGCACTTATGCAGCCGATGGGATTGCCGTGGGTAGTGAAGCCAGGCAAGCTGAGAGACATTTGGCCAAGACTCCATGCAGGAAACCTGTTAAAAAGCGTACATCAACCCTTCATTCAAACGCAGTGAACCAGAAGGCCTGCCCGTCGAACTGGTCCAGCGGTTCGGTATCAGCTAAATCTAGACTGAAGTTGTTACCCAGAGAAGGTGATGAAGCTTCATCTCGTCCTTCAGGACTTGGTGTGCGGTCCACTAGTAATCCAAAGGAGAGGACTGGGGATTTGGATTGTCAGGTTAATAAAAGATTCTCCTTGCCTGCCCGTACTTACACCACCTGGCACCTGCATCTAGCATGACTGCATGAGCTTCTTTTGTCTAAAGATTTGCAAGATGTTCCTTTTGATGCATATGCTTCTATTGCACCAGTAATTCGGACATAAATGTTTAGAAACATGCTAGCAACTTGCAGTAGAATCTAGCTTTCCAGACTCCAGCCATGGGATATTTTCATATTTACAGCTGCGTAAAGAAAAATTAAAATTCATTCACTTGATATTGGCTATTACCAGGTGTAGAAGCTGGCAAACGCCTGACGAAGAAAGCCACGGTTAACCGATCCCTGATGGCTACAAAAGATCCCCGTATATTGGAGGCAAGGCATCATCTTGCCTGTTCCATTGATCCGTTGCCTAACAGAGTTGAGCTGGAGACTTGAGAAGCCGAGTGAAGTTGAAGCACTCTGCAACCTCAGATGTCATCTTCGCAGCGTGCTACAATGTATTGGCGGCCTTGGACCCTGGAGACCCAATCAGGCTACATCCCAGCATGTCGTCGCGATATAGATGTGTACTCGTCTCATTTCGTGAAATCAGATCAGATGCTTGTACATATATGTTGAAGTTACTATTGGTTCTACAGTTGTATTTTGTAATTAAGGCATGTACCTTTTCTGTATTTGACTGGTATACCTTTTTCTTTCTCTGGACTGATGTACCTATATGTTATCGGTCCATGGTATTGTTATAGTTGTTACGCTAAAGGTTAAGTGAGGTAAATCTACTGAACTGTTTTTGCCGAAGTTTCATGCCTTCCATCCTCACAATTCTTCATCATGTTTTCGGCTTCATCTGTCAAGGGAAATTTCGAAGAAATTGAAACATCAGGGTTCACATTATGAAGTAAAAGTAACTTGTGGGGTGGTATTTAGCACAAAATATGCTCTCTCTATTTCAGCACAAAAAAAATTAAAATAGAAAATGCAGAACAGACAAGAAGAACTGGGCCGTCTAGGCCCAACAAGAAACCCGCCTCCCTTTTAGCTTTTATTCCTTGCCCCCACGACGCGTCTTGTGAGTTGTAACGAACCGAACTTCGCCTCCCTTCCCTCTCGTCGACGACCTCGTCGCGCCCGAGGAACCTCACCCGGTTTCGCGCTATGGCGGCGACGTCGTCGAGGCGTTTGTCGCTGGCGGCCTTGGTGGCCATGGCCTCCGCCGTGCTCCTCGCGTCCGTGGCCGCGGGCAACGACGGCAACGGCGTGTACGATCCCTGCGCGGACGCGTCGGTGCAGCGCGGCGACGGGGTCACCTTCGGGGTGGCCTTCGCGGGCCACGATGCCTTCTTCTCCGGCGGCGTGCAGCTCTCCCCCTGCGATAGCCGCCTAGGGCTCGCCAACCGCGCGCAGCTCGCGCTCTTCCGCCCCAAGGTCGACGAGATTTCTCTCCTCACCGTCAACGCCTCCTCCTCATCCTCCGGCGCCGCCTTCGACCCGGTAAGGCCCTCGCCATGTTAACCCCTAAATCATTCTAGATTTTGCGTTTGCTTGCAAATTGTGCGTGAGATGGTATACGGATTATGGAATATAAACAGATACAAGGAACCCTAATTGATTGCTTATTTTTCACCTCCGGAAAAAGTATTTGTCGTTAGTTTCCCTTTTTTTACCAAAAAAATGTCAATGATATTGCTCTGCTAGAAGAATTTAGATTATCCATGCAATAGGTCGCTGCGAAGCAAAACGGTCCTTGCTAATGAGTGAGTTAGAGGTGAATAACTTGTCAGAAACGTCGGGGATCGCGCCCAGCTTGGAGAGGCTTAAGCCAAACGTTGAGGGAGCTGGACATTGTCCCATCGACACGTTGAGAGAGTAGTGCCAAATTTGGACGCATTTGATGAGCTGAAGCAGGGGTAGGGCAGATTGTCCTTTGAAATTGGGACATGCCTCGTGTTTTCCTGTGGTCCAAGTGCTGGGTAAAGCTTCCATGATGCATTTGCATCCGAAGTTTTACTGAATGTATTGTCCCCTCCAGTTTGGAATGTTCTGTTCTAACTGTTTGGCGCGTAGCAGTAGGTTGCAGTTGGTCGGTTTCTGTAATTTTTATTTGCAGATATTGTTCAGCACAAATTCTGAGCTTTTAGAAACCTGCTGATCTTCATGATGAAAGCTCTGCTTACTTTGCTTCCACTAGGTTGTCTAATTGGCATCTTCTTTATGGAATAGCTGTGAATTTTCATCAGTGATTTGTCATAGCATATACTGCAAAAATGTGCACTGGTACCCTGATCAATTGTTGAGATAACCTGAAACACATAAAAAAATGTTGCTTCTATTATCTATGATGATCACTAGCGAAATGGCATCCTCCCTTGAAGCAAGTAGCTTGCATAGTTCTAAACCTGTAACCATGGGATGCCGGACTCCCTTGTACTTGCTACATAGGTTAAAACATGAACTGGCATTGCATAGTGTTCTGAACTCAAAAGGCTATTTTTTCTCACTACATTCCAGGCATCTTCTGGTGGATACATGGTTGCTTTCGCTGGGAGGAAATATGCAGCGAGGTCATCTCCGGTATTTGTCAGTAACATCTCGTACACAGTGACCGGCTTTACCCTGGTGCGTCCATAAGCTGTAACAACCTGGTTACGTAATTGCATATTTTCACCATGTTAACCCTGACAATTCGCTTAACTGAAAATGCTCTGTTTCAGGTCTTCGAGTTCCAGAAGGGCACGCTGCAGAACCTGTTCTGGAAGGCCGACGGCTGCTCCACGTGCTCCGGAAAATCCGATTTCGCCTGCGTCGACCAGAGCTGCGCGATCAAGACGACGAGCTGCAAGGGCAAGGGCGGGCAGGTGAACTGCAGCCCAGGGATCCAGCTCGCCTTCTCGGGAACCGACAAGCACGAGGCCGTGCTCAACTCGTGGTACGAGGTGTCCAAGCTCCGGCAGTACTCCCTGTTCGGGCTCTTCTCCGACCTCAAGAACTCACTGACGAGCCAGTTCAGCAGCTTCTTCTAGGGCCCGTTGTGCTACCCGGCCAGGTCATCTTTTCCTTCCCGTGCAGAGACGTCGTTCTATATGTTTGTTTGTTGTATCGTTATCATGTGTGTTTAGTGAATACTTCGTTTTAACAAAAGCATATGTATATCAACTAGCTTGTTCATATAGTTGCTTATGTATACGAGAGATCAGACAATGTAAGTTATGCGTGACTCTGTTTTGTTTTTATTCCTTCGTTCTACCGATTTTAGACTGCATTTCCCGAGCTACGACCGTGTGTGTTCCCGAGCCTTTGGCTCGCGGTGTTGGAGGACACGCCTGTCCATTTCATTGGGAGAAAACGTCGCATGCGTTTGCCTTGGTCCTTGGACAACATGTCTGCTCATCATCTGCTGTTCTGCTTGGGCGACGTCACGGGGTGCCGCGCGACCCTTACAGCGGGAGGAGGTCGGAGGCTGCTATCTAGCGCGCGCGCGCGAGGAAAAAAAATCTCTCATGTTTTTCTGTTTTTAGAAAATTTTGCATGAGAAAATTTTAACTTTAAAAGGTTTTAAGAAAAAGTTTGTATAGAAAAATTTTACTCAAAAAGTTCTGAAAAAAAGTTAACGAGAATTTTTTTCTCTTAAAAGTTTTAAGAAAAATTTTCAAAAAAATTTACGTAGACACATGCTACAGTATCCGTGACTTAAACACTAGGCGTCACACGTGAAACAGGATTTTTGGAGGAGGTAGGTGCCGCGCGGTGCGGCCGTGGCCGGTTCTTGCGGTGCGGTGGGGCAAGCAGCGGGATAGAACAATAGGCGAAAAACGTGGCGAAAAGGGCGCCGGCGGGCGGCCGAGCGAGTGATGGGCCGTCCGCGGCGGCGAACCGAAAAGCAGCGGCTCGGTTGCTCGCGTTGCGTTGCGTGGCAGGCAGCTCGGGAAATTCTCTGCTCTTGCCTGGGTTTGGATAGTTGGGTGAACCATGTATTGGCATCGGCGATGGCCGGTACATGCATTAGAGCAGGTATAACAGGGTGTTTTAGAGGAGATATTTATATAAAAATTAGTTTTTTCCTTCTCAATTATAGTAGCATAGGTGTTTAGACGAATAGTAATGTACTTATTTAAACAACGCTGTTTATATTAGTATTAATAAGAGAATTAACTATGATTAGGCATACACGGTCTTTGTATTAGAAATTATAATTTTCAATGTAACCACCTAATTGTTCATGCCCTTAGACTAGGAAGACCGCGTCACGCCTGCTTACTCTGGAAGGAATCCAAAGCAGGTGTGACCTTCACCTGAGACTGCGAGTCTTGCCTGCTCGATACAAGTTCGCTCATCTGTCCCAACTCCCAAGAACAGAAAATGGATCGGGATCGGCTCCAGAATCCATACGAATCCAAGTGTTATGAACAAAACCACCAGTAAATATAATCATCAAGTCGATCAGCTAACCATATCAGACAAACGCCACGAACAAACAAAACTACGGCAAAAAAATGAATCAGAAAGAGAAAAAAGTCTCCCGCAGATGATCAGGAAGGCTACTAATTCTTGTTGACGTTCTTGAGCACGATGGGCAGGACGATGACGAGTATGATGACGAGGAAGATGAGGATCGCGATGCACGTCCACTTGCGCGTGCTCTTTTGGTGCTTCCGCGCCACCTGCAGCTGCTCCCGCCCGCGGTCGACGAAGGACCGCGCGCGCCCCACGTTGCCCTCGATGTCGTCCAGCTGCTCCCCCTGCGCCGCCACCAGCACCGCCATGTCGTTGAACACCTGCTGCAGCTCCAGCAGGCTGCGCTCCAGCTCCGCCACCGCGCCGTGCCGCTCCTGGATCTCCGCCACCACGCCCAGCACCTCGCCCCGGCCTTGCTCCGCGATCGCGCGCTGCAGGAACCGCTCCCCCTCGCCGGACTCCGCCAGCGCGTCCAGGGTCGCCTCGTCGGGCTGGGACCCCGTCACCGTGAAGTAGCGGCGCGCCACCGTCTCGCGGTACTCGGAGGCGATGCGGGACCGGAGCGAGGAGAAGGCCTCCATCGAATCCCGGAGCTTCTTGCGGAGCCCGGCCACCACGGAGGTCCGCGTGCGGTCCGTGGAGGAACCCGGTCCGCACCCGGGCACAGAGCGGTTGGCGGCGTTGGCGCGGTCCAGCGACTCGAGGCGGAGCTTCACCACCTTGGCCTTCTTGATCGCCGCGGCGACGTCGGCGTCCATCCGCGCACGGAGATCGCGCACCGCGGCGGCGTCATGCAGCGACTTGCTTCCCTCATTGGCGTCGTGGAGCGACCGCTGGATGCGCTCCAGGTCGCGGAGCTCGTCCTTGATGGACTCCACGTCCTCGAAGAACCTGTCCAGGCTCGCCCCCACCGCGGCCCCGGGCGGCGCAGACATCTCCACGCCCCCACCGGACTCGATGTCCCCGTCCCCCCCGCCGCCGCCGCGCTTCCATGAGCTTGAGAACAAGTTGTTCATGGCGGCTGTTTCTTGGATCGGGCTGCTGCTCTGGTTGGCTGGCTTCGTCCCGAACCAAAATCGTTTCTTGGACTTCGCTCTGGTGGTCGGTTTCTTGGATCGGGAGAAGAAATACTAGTAGTTGGGCAAGGAGAGAAGAGACTCAACCAATCATGCGAAGGGGAAGACGCGGAGTTGAAGGAGTCGGCGTTGGGTTATGGGGGAGGGATGTGGTAGTGACGGGCTGTGCGTGAGGAGACCGTGTCTGCGCGGCGCGCTGCTCTGGAATGGCGACGCGGGAGGAAGGTGGGAGGAAGGAGAGGAGGCGGGCGGACATGGGTGATGGCTTCGCGTTCCCGAGTCGTAACCAGCCGCGCAGCTGACCAGCTACCTCCCTGCACACAAGAAAAGCTTTCACCGGATGGCACAGGCCATGGTGACACAGGTATAGACTTGACGACTTGTGATTAAGCACTCTTATTCTAATTTTTTAGAACAATCATAATCTGTTGTGGGCCTTAATAATGCGGAGGGTGGGACGCATCTTTCAGTTGGACCAGATCAAGCGAAGCACAAGTACCGGTCAAGTTTGACTAGCACATGATTTCCCTTTTTTAACCTTTTTGTAAGGTGATATGCCATTTCTGCTCTTCAAGTGTGATGTGATTGCAGCGTAGGTCTACGTCCTCGTTTGGTACCACTCATATGAATAATAACTAATTGTCCGTACTAAAAAAATATAAATATTGAATATGATAATATTTTAATATAAATTTAAGATATAAAGATGTGAATAAATCATGTGAGCGTCTCGAACGAATACGTCGAGAGCAATACATAGTTTGATTTCATATAGATTAAAAAAGAAGAAAAAAATTATCCGCTAATTTTTTCTAATTTTTTAATTTATTTTTATTAGTAAAACATATCTTATATCTGTAGCCGTTAACAAGGTGAAAAGAGTGAAAGACGAGAATGAATAATAAAAATAGATAAATTATTCAAATTTAATTTTTTTTATTATATAAGATAAGGACAGGAAAATAGCCCATACATGAACAACTTATATTTTATACAATAAACATCGATGAAACGGTGAGTAAGTGACGCAATCGCCATCAATTTCTAGCGAACAAGTGCCACGTGAAAAATAACGAACTACTACTGCTCTTCAAGTGGTTTGTGGCTTTGCGCAAGTATTCTACTCCTAATACAACTTGTCACGCTGGGCCTGCTCGACTGGCGAGCTCATGCATTGGATCGCGCAGATGACGCCGTGTTCGTTAATCCACCCGGCCTCTCGCCCACTAGCCACTGACTCCTCTCCAGATTTGGGAGAATACGATTAGAAAATGACACAACAAACAAGGTATCCAGAAGCAGAGAACAACCGCCAACTGGGTATCCATGGCTCCATGTGATGCGGATTCACATGTCATGCGCAACAGCTGAAGCAAACGCAGCTTGTTTGCATGGCCGTGTCGCCGCTCGACACAGGTTGAAAGCCTGCAAGATTTGGGAGATACTAACAGATCAACCCGTTCGATACCGTCAAGCGCTTGTGTAGTGACCTGGATCTAAAGAAGAATTGCGTGTTTGAGAAAAAAAATGACGTTCAACAAAAACATGTCAACACGAGGTAATACGGCGATTTCAATCTTACGTCACATTTCTTAGTGCAAAAACGTAGTGATTATGTGCCACGAAGGACTGTTGAGCCAAATGAACAGCACTGACCACAAATAAATACAGGCGAAAATTGTGGAGAATATTGGGAATCAAGATAAACACAATACATGATTACCAGGGGGGCACAAAGGAAGTCAATCTACTAATATAAAAGGAATGAAAAAAAAATTACGGTACAATGTGGCCTCACAATTAGCCAAACAAAATATGACGTCCATAGAATAAAAGTGCCAAGAAGAATGTCTAATTACCTCGCACAAAATACAGAAAGTTAATAACTGAACAACTATTACTACATACTGCATCTGAGAAATGTCTAACAGTGAGGTAAGATTAAAAAGGATGTACAAGAATAGTATAAGAACCTACAAGCTAAAGCAACAGTTCGACAAACGAAACCTCTGTCGTATCAAGTCTGGATCTTTCCTCGGACCAAAATTTCACCCACAACAACTGTATACAAGTAGTCACCAGAATTATCCTTGAGGACTTGTGTAAACATATCAGTATTGGAGCTGAACGATCAAAAAGAATATCCACATATACGCCCACTCTATATTCAATCAGGGAACTTACAGGGCACATCATCACACCACCACAGGATTGGGTTGGTGGGGGCTTACAGCTTTCACTCTGCTGCCGTCGGGTCCCGGGCTGAACTACATGGATGTTCAAGGTGGTTTTCTCCTGTCCTCGTAATTCACTAGGCACCTTTAAGAACTGTAACATAGAAGGGATGCCCTTGATCACCGCCGGATGACCATCTTTCACTTTCATCCACTTGTGCTCCTTCAGATGGATGCATTTTCCAATGCAGCTCATAATTAGAAAAATTGTATGTACCAGGTGCAAATATGCACATTTTTAGAGGAACTCTAGCAGAACTTTCAGGTTGCAACTCAACTTGAGCAGAACTCAATGAACACCAAACATACGGTGAAATGCTCTCCGAAGATTGCTTTTCATAATGTGTACCCTTGGCACTAGAGATCGCTTTTATATCATTTTCCAGAGATACATCATACCATCCACCTTGAACACTGGTAGAATCCGGCGGATGTACAGTTCGGCTTTTGTTGGGCATACCATCAAAAGTAACCACTCTCACCAAAATCTTATGTCCCACAGAATTGTGAATCACCAACTGGACATTAACCTCACAGTAAGACTTTGAGAAATCATGACTAACAGTTCGAGGTCCTTCCATAAGCCACCATATAGGGCTCTGGTTTAGAGCACTGAGAAAAAAAAGATGGGATCAGCATATGTTCAAGGCCAACAAAGGTCCATCCAGCTAAAGGTTCTAGAACTTGCCTGCAGTGACATGCGTGATGGGAAATTAGTCGTAAGCCTGGTACTGACTTGGAAGAGTTATCAGCTACCACCTTTGAGATCAGAACAAAATCAAGAAGGCTGCATGACCCCTGAACAGGATACAAGTCAACATATAGGTCAAAATTTGATTAATCATCGGTCAAAAGCATGAAAATTATGCACATGCCCATACATCCACTGGACAGTTTGCTAGTCAAGTTCCCGTTGAGGACCTTGAAGGTTGGGGTTAAGACCCTAACCAGGTGGATAACCCTTCGAAACGGCGTGAAAACGGTACTGTATAAAACCTTAGTACTCACCTTAGCTAGCTTCCCTTGCCTGTATCTTTCTTGATAGTGAAAATCAGCAAGAGGAGATCGAGCAATGTCAAACACATCAGTACTGCCCCCAGGACATAAAGCCATATCGCTTCTAAAGGAACTGCTTTCTTCCTCTTTACATGAATCAGTTCCGAAATCCTAAAAACGAAGCATGCATTGGGAAAACATGTCACTACTTTGAATTTGCAAGATGTAATGAACAAGAGCATAAATAAGGCAATGAAAAACATGGTATGTGACAACTGTTTTGTATCTGGCAGCTTAATTAAAGAATGGACCTTCAACCTTTATCTTGAAGAAGCATGACACAGCCTGATTTGCGAATACTGTTTCAACAGAGCTGATCGAATTGCATGAAGGCAATGCTGAAACTACCCATTTACTGCCAACACATGACAACTGATGAAGTATAAATGACTCTGATGGAGTCCTGTTCATGACGTCCATGCGCACGATATACTCTTGCAATCTTGATGAGCACATACTTATAGCGAAGGATACGTCAAGTGATGGCAAAACCTGTAAAGAAGAATTACTTAGAGCTCAAGAAATCTTATCTCATTAGGAAGTTCTGGCAGCACAAATACAGGTAGCTAGTGCTTAACCAAAAAGATAATAAATGATAAAAAAGAGATAATAGCACACACCAAATTAACCAGTCCCTCTCTCACAACTCTCTTTTGTTCCGAAGCTTAAGGACATAAATACTATCAGTATGCAGGGAAACAATTATAAACATCTTGATGTTGCACTTTTTTACAATTTAGCATTTTCACCCTGGTAAAATAATTCTATTGAAAGGACACTCAACACTTCACCCATGCAGAGTGCAACGTCGACCATGACTGAGACCCTCTTCGAGACCCCTGAATCCCAACCAAAGGTTTGGTACCAGTTAAAAAAACACTGATACATGCATTATGCTTGTGCAGACAATCCTATAGTGTAACATAACATCCTAATACAAATCAATTATGGGCACAAACCATTACCTCAAGATTGTAATGCATGCGCAGTGTACGGTATATCATGTCACTAGAACCCTCAATGTCATAATATAGAGATATATAAAGAGAAAATTTTCCCGGGGTTGCAGCATGAAACCAAATAGGCCAAGAGAGTGTTGCTCCCCCTTGGATTTCAATATCCTGGAAAGAAAGGGAGTCAATATGTGCGAAAGAAACTTTCAATGTGGATTGGACTATTGAAGTACAAAAAACAAAAAGACAATGCCTTAAACCACCTTACCTGAGGAAATGCAAAGAGCAAACCCCTGGATTTTTCCTTAGTAATTTTTGGCGATACAGCATTTATTTCTGACTGTGCATGTTTTCTTAAGCAGTGCGGAAACTCAAGGTCGATGTCTGATGAATCACCAGGAATTACAAATCTTGGGTTGCTAATTTTCATTTTTATGCCCTGCATTACAGCATTGGAAAGGGTTAACAAAGGACATGGTGCTCAAGACATGCATAAAGTTACTCTCATTTGTAGAAAACTATGCAACTCTTTATTATTGGAAAGACAAAGAAGAGAAGAAAAAGTGGCCAGAGTTAGGACCTTCACAGTATAATCTGAATGGTTTCTCAGATTTAGCGTGAGGAGCTGTAAATCACCAGCAAATGCTCTTGTTGGCATGCACTCAATACATCCTGTAAGTTTTGGTAAACCCTGGAGGCAAAGAATATAAAATCTTCCACAAATCATCAGAATCTAATATTTGAGAGGAGAAATCTAGACAACACTGCAAGCTATAACCTTGATTACAATCAGACTGTTGGTCAAAGAACGACGAGGGCCACTTTTCCCTTTCTTGTTTTTCTTTCGTGTGTCAAATTCAAAGTATTGATAGCCTACTACTGAATCTGACAGTGTCCACTTAATCCCAACTAACTTCAGAATACCTTCAACTTTTGGAGTAACATCAAGTTGCACCTAATAGGATAGAAAAGAAATGAGCCATTATCTTGAAAGACTGTTTACAAATATCACAACAACTATACGAAACAATGAATGTCAAAGATATCAAATCAGCAAAAAACAAATTTAAAGGTAACAAAGGGTTGAATTCAGAACAGAATGACGTACTGATGCATCTATTCTACCAAAATGTATTTGATGAAACAATGACAAAAATGAGGGAATAGCCAGTTAAGTATTTGACCCTTGTTATGATTTCACTGCACATCTCATGTAAATCAGATTTAAAAAATCCAAGGAAATGAAAAAAAATCAAAACAACATAATATAGATTGCACTACATTGAACTATTATAGGATTTCTCAGGGTCTATTTGTGGTGGACTTCTAAAAAATGTTTAACCATATTTTGAAGTATAAGAACTAGTCCTTAGCATCATTCTTTTTTTTTGAGCCAAAACAGCAAAATCTAACGGTAAAGAGATTCAAATAAATAACTAGATCCAACACTCCAACAGCAAAGCACATCAATATTGAATTGAGCCATAAGCATTTTTTTCTGTTTGACCCCTAAATATATATCATGGAACAAAAAGAGGACTAAAAGGAAATTATTAAACAGTATATGCTGTTCACCTAGTTTTTACTAAAGGTGACGAGTTAGGCTGTGAAGGCATCCTGACAAGATTTTCAAGGCACACAGAATATTGAGTAGAGAGAAAAGACAAAGAAATGGAGTCGTACTCTTTTACTTTCACCTCCCCCCAATACAATGTCAAGCTTTGACACACTGATAGTATTTTCATCAGTCTCAAATCTGTAGTGCTCAACAAGAAACAACAATGATAGCCATGAGAAACTCAGGTGGAACCAAAAACATCTACACAAACAACACCTCAAGAATTACAAAAAGAATATTTACATTGGAATTGGAACAGAGGGATCTGTGTTAGCCTTATCTTCCCCAGCATCCATGGTCAACACACTTACCTCTGCATACAACACAAGCCATCAATAGTAAACGTAACTCCTCTACATATGGATTTCTAAAAAAACTTTTTGATCTCAGGAAGGAAAATCAAATACCAGAACTTAAAGCATCCAAAGTGGTGGAAAGTTGGCACATAAGAGAGATGCCAGAAACAGCAACAGAGATTTGTAGAGGATTCTTAAGCTCAATGTTCAATTTTACTGCCTCTGCAACCAACAAAAACAGGAATTCAAAATACTATATACACAGTAAAGCGAGATGATATCAGATTGCATCCAAATTTCCGTCTACTTTGTCTCTTATTTGATGAAGAAATTAACATGAAACTTCACATAACAGTTAGCGCTCCAAGATTTTGTTCCAAGATATACTCTCTAGGAGACATGTGCGCAAGGTTCATAAAAAATGAATCCAATGGTTCAGGGGCCCCTCCAACTTATGAATAACTGGGCACAACCAAATTTCTAGTTTTCCTATGCTGAAAGAAACTTCATTGAAATTTGAAGAGCATTCCCAGAAACCTACAGCTCAGCTTTGGTTAAAATCAGTCAGTCTAGCTAGGCTTAAACTGAGACAAAAAAGAGAAGCGGAAAAGCTTGTTGGATGGATCCAATATCCAATCACCGGCTCATCCTCTCTTTCATCTACCCTTAGTGTCTGCTCCCACAGCCTCTCATGTTGGCTTCTACTGTCGCTGCTCCCGCCTCATCCTCAAGATGATACAAGTGGTGGCAGGGACAGGAGCATTGTCGACACTCAAATCACTTCAAACAGCAGCTGATTCTACAGCATGGTCAACCACTGCCTGCCCCCTCTTGTCCGGCTTGATCAAGCATCAGGTACCCCCCCCCCCCCCAACACACACACTAACAAACCAGGCTAGGGATTGTCCCTATCGTCTGCATCCAGCTACCAATACGACATCTCGTGACAACTATAAATCAAAAGGAAGCATCAGGAGGTTTGAGTCACAAGATGCACTTCAGCCAAGTCAAGAATATTTTTGCAGATAGATCAGGGAAAGTTACAGTCCATTTCAAGATATTTGACAAAGGTCAAAGATACTTAATATGTTTTAAGTGACTTTGGGGACATGTCAAGTTCAAACTCATAGCTAAGTTCAATCATACAATTTCAAGAGGACTGGTGGACAATAGATGGATGCTATTTAGAGGGCCATGAGAAGGTGGGAGAATGGCGTCCCCATTAATAATTTTCCAACATATAAGGGAAGTTATTCAGAAAGATGCACACCACATGATCAAGCCCTAAAAAAAAGGTGCATCTATCCTTTAACCAACAACGCACATGAATGCACAATTGCACTCAGACGGAGTTCTGGAGTTCTTGGTTTGATCTCAAGTTCAGTTGATTCCCTCCAGAGAAGTGCTAAGGTATAACAATGAATATTGAAAAGACATTACCTCCAGCCACACAAAAACAGTAGTCCTTGTATTTTCTCAAAGCAGAAGATTTTGGCTGAGAATCAAGCCAGTTAGTTCTGACAATTGATGATGATGGGATAATTTCTTCCTCCAGCTCCTGCCAAGTGCTTTCGCTAACATCAACCTGTTACAGAAGGCAAACAACACAAGTTAGGAGTGCCTATCAATAGCATAATTAATGTCACTAATAACTTAATACATTGTCATTAGAAAAGTTTAATTCACCATTTGGTCTATGCTTTTTCTTTCTTTCTTTTTTGGTGGGGGTGGGTGGGTGGGTATTTCAAGTAACCATTTGATATTCTACCATAATATAGGGGCAGAACCACATGTTCATTGTTTGATTGCTCCCATAAATGCAAAGATACATAAATTAGAAATAATCCTGATATATTTGTGTTGGCCTTACATCTGCATCCGATGCATAAGTGCGATGATCTTCATATATAACTCTGAGTGA
The DNA here is from genome assembly GCF_958298935.1 of Phragmites australis. Classification (NCBI taxonomy): domain Eukaryota; kingdom Viridiplantae; phylum Streptophyta; class Magnoliopsida; order Poales; family Poaceae; genus Phragmites; species Phragmites australis. The sequence continues at coordinate 46,735,214 of NC_084923.1, read as the reverse complement.
TGACATGTTGAAAACAGGAAGTTGAAGCTTGTAAACATCAAATTTATTCCCCGTGCTCTGTATAGACAAAAAAACTCACAGATTATAAGTGTAATAAAGTTTGGTTCAAACAAGGTGCAAAGTATAGTAGATCCGGTCAAGAACCTGAACAAAATGGAAAAAATCGTTGAGGAACACGCTTTGTTTAGTCTGCGACTGATGGCTACAAGCAATGGCCTCCAGCAGGTGCTTGCTAGCTACATCAAATATCCCAAGGACTCCATACCACCTATTTGTACAACCAACGTCAAGTATAGCTTAAAGACAGGAATAAAATTGGATAGAAGCTAAAACGCACAGCTACCTCCCAACATTAAAATGTACATGATCATTGATGTAACTCCATGGATATTGTTTGTAAACGAACAGAGCATTTCTGTAAGCCCGAACAGCATGTTGTTTCTGCATGTACAGAAGAATAATCAGTATTCAACAACAATTCAATCAACTTCTAAAGCATTTATAACTGCAGTAAAAAATAATATATACACCTGATCAGACATGTAGTAACTATTTCCAGCTAAGATGAGGTGAAATCCGTACTTCCGAAGCATAGGTGGACTGGACAACAAATAGCAAGAAGCTGCTTGCTCAAGCAGTATAGCAGAATGCAAGGAAGGTTCCTGAACAGTAGAAATTTCCATCAATTGAGTATATAATGAACTAAAAAGCTTCACCAAAAGAGAAAAAGGAACTAGAATTCAACATTATGCATGCTTGATGCAAATTCTACCTCATTAGAAATGCGGAAATACACACTTGATGCCTCCCTATACTGTCCTCTTGCTTTAAGCATTTCTGCCCACCAAAGGCCACATCTAGTAGCATTTCTCTGCCCAGAAGATCCAATCCTCTGCAAACATTAAAACTAAATTACACTCTGAAGGGATAAGAGCAATATAAAACAAGAGAAATTGAAGAGTCAACAATGTTATTTAAACCCCGTATGCCTGTAATAATATCTTGTCGTGGGCAATATATTCCACTTTGTATCCCAAACACTTCTTCTAAACATGGCTCAGGTTTATCATATCCGAACAGTCAATACCAGAATGTCCATACGCAACTTTACATTAAAGAGGATAATTTTAAGTCAGTCTCGAATCCGCACATTCTGACTATTTCTGGCACATTGAAGGTTACTGAAAGATGTCAGAAACCAGAATGTATATATGCCTGAAACTGGTGACCAGTCCAGAAGCCATTATCCCAACTCAATTTTGGTACACGACATCTAAAGGGTTTGGAGCAGGCTATCACCAACATGACAACTATAGCATCCAACACCGTCATCATAAATATCAATGTTTTACTGCTAGTATTAATATCATATGGATGTTTTAATGAGTCAAATGACAAACTATATGCAGAGTAAATTTATTGACACGTGATGCAAGGATATTCACAAAGGGGTCCTTGCTATTTTTGTTACAACCATTGCTCAGGCTAGGCTTCCATTAATTATTAATTGGATATCAGACGTAACTTTACTAGAATAGGCAGGAGATAGTGTTCCACACAAAATGGGGTTTGGGCTGCTCTCCTTGCCCTGTGTATGAAACATGGGGCAGTAGCGTAATACCACAGACCAAAAACTACATCTCTGGGGAATTACAATATTAAGCAAGAATTGAAAGGAAAAATTATTTGCCTATGTCTGGAAACCTAGAAGTGAATTTCTAAAATAAATACCAGATATGTACTGAAGGCATTTTCCATGCAATATTCTGCGTCCTTCCTTGACTGATCCAACATGAAATAGCAGAGTCCACTCATCTCCTGCAAAAGGACGAATATACTATCACATAGTGAATATCTAGTTTGAGTGTTGGACACCAGGCCACCACAACAAATTCAAACTTGTTCCACTACTCATGGAAAAGCGATTCAGCAACTCTGCAACGATTTGGAAGTAAATGAAGGCATTTGACAGCAAGTATGGGTTAGGACCGTTGGGTTGTCAATGGAACATAGTAATTGTCCACTATCAATCATTTTTACGCTAAAGAGCACCATCATGTTTGATTGATACAGAGTACCAGGGTATTCTTTAAGAATCGCCATCCTGATTGCACCTTTACGTCAAACTCAAAGACACTACATATGCAGTATGTATATCCAGGGCAAAAGTTAAGCAAAATGAATCAATAAGTCAAGCACCTGTACGCCAGCAAATCGCTTCCAAGCCTTATCAAGCTTATAATCTGTAGAGAGTAATCTGTAATTGGACAAAGCAAGCTCATAGTCCCGTAACATGAAAGCAAAATCGCTCAGAACTCTAATCTGCGATTCTATGGAGGTGAATGTATACCTGTTGGAAAAAATAGTGTTACTGCACATTAAAAAAATTCATACAGTGAAAAGTGTCAAGATCTAGAATAACCACTTGCATTGGCCCATTTGCAGCTTCTGGGACATCATCTCTCTTTCTCCACCACAAGTTCTTTATCTGATTTCTAAAACCCTTTCTTGTCGTGGCTACCTAAAACAGTACTGAATCTTGTTGGAAAAAGGATGAATGGAATAATATAACAGTATTTTAACAGCATACCTGCTGATTGAGGACACGAATCTTTTGCTCCATGTAGGGGATGATATGATTAGAAGCAAAATCTTGCATGAAGTCCTTTATCTGACAAATAAACAAAGCTCAGGAATTAAGTATCTTGTAAAGTTTGGCTGTCAGCTGAGAAAGTCTGCATGTGGCAAAGCAACCACAAAGGAAGAACTGAAGAACATCGATCTAGTACAAGAAAAATAAGAGAAAAATTGATGTTATCTCCTTGGCATCAGTGCCCATAAATAAGAACCTTATATCAACTGAGTGCAAGTTAGTTACTCCAATACTAACTATCAAAAGCTCAACAGTCTTCAACCCACCCAACAATACCCATCACCAAATAGATGAGTCATTAGGTACCGTGAAAAGTTAAACAAAGTATCACAAAACTCTGTACCCAGCAAAGCTCAATGGAGAAGCACATGCATGATATGCACCAAATGCTGTAATACCTCATTCAAATCATCCATGTTAAGGAAACAGGCTCCTTCATGATTCTTTAAACCAAGAGCTTTCTGCATTTAATAATAAAAAAGACTATAAGCAGATTGCATATTTGCTGAACTACGTAAATGTTAATGCAATGTAATATGAAGGTAATTCAGTATGCTCACATAAGGTAACCATGAATCATCAGCACTACTACCATCTGCCTCTGTAGAAGAATTTATACATAACAATTTACAATCGTTCAGACCAAGGGTGCTCCTCATTTCCGCTAGGACATTCACAGCACTTCAGAAACAAAGTAACATGGGGTCAGCAAAAAAGAAATTTGTAATTGAAATTTTAAAATATAAGAGAGAAAATTACAAGAAAGAAAACAGGTTATATGGTCAAATGTAGAAAACCCCAGGCATCATGGGTTGTAAAACATAACCCAGGTTTTATGGTCCTAATGTTTCAAAAACTCCCTATAAAAAAAAGTTACAAAAACTCCATGTCTCCACCATAAGGAAATCCAACCCGAGTTGGCAAGATCAGCCCCACCTGCAGCATACTGCAAGCCAAGGTGGAGGGGTGAGGAGGACAATGTTGCACCGCAGGAAGGCTTGTCCTGTCAAATAGGGTGGGACTTCTGTATAGTGGGGTTTAGTGAAATGTTAGGACCACAAAACCATGGGCTACCCACAAGTAGATGTTCTAGGACTTTCTTCAACTATGACCGAAAAAAAAAGCCTGTGGATTTCTGTAATGTAAACAAAACATAAAGACTTAGTAAATCAGCAATGGAACAAAAATAGATTAAAAAAGGCTAGGAAAAATAATTAGAGAGATCTTAATGTAACATCATTGTACTCTGCTCTTTGCTTGACCAATGCAAGCAGTTAAGACACGAAATATCACTCTAACTCTTACTTATATAAGCATTAGCCAAAAATAGTATCTTTTCTAAAGGGGCTTAAGTGAGAGGCGCCCTTCTAGTGGTAGTTTGCTTCCTCCAGAAGTTCGCTTCTATGAGAGGCTGCTAAGAAGGGTGCTCGACTTTCCCTAAGAAGCTGGAGAACACATTGTTTCAGGGAGCTTAAGCTTCCAGTGGCTTTCAACCCGAAAGTGGAGTTGAAGCTTCCCAAACACGGCATTGGTTGCCTTAGGATAAAAGTCTCCAGGGCATATTTTTCAGCTTATAGGTCAGTTGGGTTCTCAAGGATGCAGGAAATCGGAAGCTTGTAAGCGATAGTCAGTTTAACCATTACATAAAAACAGCCAAATTTATTATACAATTGGATAGGGTCAATGCCAAAGCAACATAACTCAACGACAAAAGAGGGCTTTAAGCATTAATTATACTGATGGAGATGCATCAATATACAGAAAGGAACTATGTGGCACGTCTAGAGTTGTTAAACCCCTCTAGACAGCAAATAAGCGGACATAAGACAAGTGGAATGGCATAGAGATGTAGCTACCACTAACATTAGCAAAATCTATTTCAGTAGAGCATATCCCATATCTGTGAGTTATGTCGATGGCCCAAGGTTGATATGCGTCTAGAGTGGACTTGATTTAGAACAATGCTTATAAACTAATTTTTCACCAAGGAACCTGACTGTAAGCTTCTAGGCAAAGAGACACATAAGCTAGTTAATGGAAGAAGCATTTAGTTAGGAAAACAGGCCCTTAAAATGTACAGAATTAGGGAAGTAACATGACAAATACTGGAAGCTATAGGACAAATGAAAATTAAACACTATGAGGAAGTCTGTCTAACCTCGGTGAAGGCAAAGAATCCAAAAAAAAAGTGAACTATTAATTATGTAGGCACTTTTTATAACCACCTCTTACCAACAAAAGCTCACAAGCAAGTATGTTTTGTCGAATCTGAAAAGGTTGGCAAGTGTAAAAGAAGAACAAACGCTACCTAGGTTTCCTAATAATTCATTTTATCAAGGCTTACGGAAGGAAACATCTTCTTTAATATAAGAAAGGGTGAAGAACTATACATCTCTTGTGGCCCCTCTTGTTGGTCATGAAGTACAAGATAATGCTTCAGAATCTGCGGATCCATTATGCCTTCATTTAAAAGAGAAGGCAACTGATTTGTGTTGAAGAGATCAACAAGTTTGCTGATTGGTTCTTTGTCCATTGATGACACAACTAGAAGACCTGTTAATAATAGATTAAAGCTTAAACAAGAACATATTCTGCAAACAAAACGACCAGCTAAGAAAAGGAAAGTGCCAAATCTCACATGCCACAGGATGGTCAAACGTTTCATGCTCCGAAAATGAGAGTGTTCGCATTAGCTCTCTATTAAAATTCTTAATCCACAACGGGCACAGCTCAGCTTCAGGCTCTGGAATTATAAAAATCAAGGCATCATATGAAGGATGCAACTAATAAGTAGCAAACCAAACACTATTCCCACAACTGAGCTTCACAAATATTGTGATCAACTTGACTAAGGCACGTGAAGCAGCCATGGCCTCTAACAGTTAGATACATCAGAGCACCAACTAAATAGAGATAGATATAATTGAAGTAACAAAGTTAATGTTGAAAGTTATTCCCAGCCATACCCCAAAAATTTCTTATTTACTAACGAAGGCGCACAGAACAGCAAGCATCACATTCTACTACCACACCATTTACAGGCAGTTTGAGTTATCCATATTATAGCATGCATGCTATTTATGTGTGCTCAGTGCTCACCCGGTAAAGCAACTTCATTACTACAAACATCACCTGAAATTAGGCTGCAACTATAGCAATCCGTCTTGAAGCAAAGCTTCTGATTGCTCATTTAAATCATATCTAGTTCACAAATTCACCTTAAAGGTTTGTAGGGCTGAGATCATTACAATTTTTTAAACCAATTAGGAAATTAGCATATAAACCCAAAAGTTTCAAGTACAGTCCAACTATTTAGTGCAATGTGAATTTCATTGGAGGACATAAAAGAGTGAATTCTAGGAGCAGAGCAAGGGATCTCACTGCCAAGTACATCTTCAAGCTGCGGCGGGTCTGCAAGCAAATCAGGAAGAGCCTTCTCATTGGCCTCGGAAACCACTGGCTTAATCCTCTTATCTGCCACCTGTTCCCAGACAACAATGCCATTAGACATTTCAATAACTACAGGTATCTATGATAAACAGTTTCCTCAAGGCTGCTCTCAGGTGGGAGACCCGGGTTCGATCCCCGGCTCTCACCCCCGGAGACGCTGTGCAGCTCCTGTGCAGCTGCATAGTGTGGGTCTCCACTTTGAAAAAAAAAAAAAAAAAAAAAAATCTATGATAAACAGTTCCAGAAGTTCGAGAATCACCTCGTAGTCCTGCTTCCGGACGTCAGAAGCGTAAACCATCCGAACTTTAAACATCTGTAGCCTGTACGGCACCTCACTCGCCGTCCGCACGGGCACTGCTCAAACACGCACAAAGAGACGGAGAACAATCCATGAGATCACAGAACCGAACCAAACGAGACGGAACATATGCTCAATGGAATTATCTGAACCCAAGCATTGGGAGGCGCATCACCGTCGATTTTTTTGAAGAGAGAAAACGGGGAGAGCATGTCCACGAAGCTGAGGCCGCTCTTGCGGCAGGCGGCCTCGGCGAGCGGGGTGGTCAGCACCATCACCACCGGGGTGATCTCCTCGAGGAGGAGCCTCCCCAGGTAGCTCCGGAGCGGATCCATCGGGCCAAAACCCTAGCAGGGCGGGCAGGGGGTTGGGCCGAGCGTGGCGGACGAGCCAAATTGGAGGGGCGACCGACTCGGGGGGAGAGGGCGCGAGCTGTGGCTTCGAGGCGAATATCCCACCTTCGCCGGGATAGGAGGCGACGGCAGGGTCGCCGTAGAAGGGGGTGATCTCCGGCGATCGTGAGGCGGTGCCTGTGGCAGTGGTGGTGGTGGTGGTGATCTGATCTGGGAGAGCGCCAGGTAGAGGAGACGACGACTGGCCGTGTTGGGTTAACCACAGCCTGCACAGGGCTAGTACTTGGGCTTCAAGGAATGGTTTACGGGCCTTGTACGGCCCATCCATACAGCCTGTTCTGTTCCTACTTTTTTTTTTTTGGGGTCCGAGTTCCAAACTGCACCTTGGTTCTCGGAATTTTCTTGTGGCCCAACCAGCTCACCTTCCGATTCATTTTTCAAAAATATAAATATTAGATAGGATAACATTAAACACAAATTTATATGAAGATGTTGATGCGTCATGAGAACGTCGCCGAAAAAAAGATGAGATTATCCGCTAATTTTTCTTTTAATTTTTTTATTTATTTTCATTAGTAAAACGAGTTTTTTTTAATTTATTTTCATTACGAGTACTTCTAGCGCCCGGACGTTCGATGTATCAGACACTTCAGTGGTCTGTTGCAACATCGAAAATAACATCTGCAACATCAGAATAACTGTTTGCAACATCAAAAAATATGCATCAAAATAGCACATCGCATACATCTGATCTAGGAGAAAAATTCCCACCGCAACATTACAACTTGTTGCATAAAAATACCGCAACATTACAACTTGTTTCATGCGATATTTTTCATGCAAAACATATGTGGTCACTTGACCTTGAGCTTATCGCATGAGATCTTGAACGAGTTTCACTCTTTGACCAATCCTACTATAAAAATGGCATAAAAAAGGTCTCATATACTATAAAATCAAGTTTTTTAACCCTAAATCACAACATCAGCCACACAAACAATTGCAACATCTAACAATTACTATTGCAACATCCAAAAACTAGCAACATTTAAAACTAGAAATGCAAACACTCAATCAAACAATTTTACAACAACCATAAACCTACAACGTTCAAAAAGCGTAACTGTAATATTCTTGAAGTATGAATGCAACATCTAAAAACTAGAATAGGGAAGTACAAAAGGCTGCAACAATCTAATAACAAACTTGCAACAAATGAAAAGAGCAGTTACAACAAATGGAGAGACCAGTTGCAACACCACCTTGTTGGATCTCAATCTAGTAAAATCTGGCAAGCTCGGGCCACGCCGGTGATAAATCGAGGCTGCTACGACCTCTTCATGCAAGTAACCATCACTCTCTTGAGTTCCCTGCCGCACCGCAACCTTCATCGGGCGTGCGCAGGGGGAGGAAGGGGCTTGGACTAGAGCACAAGAGCAAGCTGCACTCAACTGGAGATGATAGCTACGTCACTTCCTTGTTGAGGTCTTGATCTCGCTGAATTCAGCGAGCTCTAGCCACGATGACACCAAATTGAGGGAGCTCCGGCCTCTTTACCGCAAGATCTTGCGGCCCCACAACCTTCCTCAAGCATGTATAGGGGGAGAGGGGCTGTGGAGAGAGAGAGAGAGAGAGAGAGAGAGAAGCCATGGACCATGGCATGTTGTGATCTGTTGTTCTGGATGGAGAATTAGAGACACGGAGTTGAGAGCACGGTGGGAGATAACTGATGAAAATGAGAACTACTAGTTGATACTTGGACAGACGTGAGCTATTTATTATTTTTGGTTGCCAGAAATTTCGGGTCCAGTCTTAGCAAAGCATGGCGAACACGTGTGCGCTGGGTTCAAAAACGAAGATTGCCGGTGCACCGGGACCGTCTGTTTCATCAAACTGCAGTAGATGGCAAATAATGTGTCCGGGAGCGAATATCTCGTATCGGATGTAAGAGTCTGAGCATTTACATTTTATTAGTAAAATGAGTTTCGTATCCGTAATAGGTAATAAAGCGAGGAGGCTAAAAGGCAAATGTGGATAAAAAAATAAGTAAAGTATTTAAATCTTAGAAGTTTTTATTAGATGTAAGGATAACAAGGAAAGAGGTACACGAAAATCAAGTCATGTTTTATATAATAGAGATATTTTTATTTTTCACAATAAATTCCACGTTACTCGTATGTTTATATTCCACAGATTCAATTTCGTAGACACTTAGAAAAGAAACGGTTTTTAGAAGGGCAAAAACCCACAGCACTCATACACAGTTTGGAAATATAAAACGGAAATGAAATGTGAGCAAACATGTATCGTCTGGACGAGCAGAGCGCCAGGGAAGACGCGGTGAATGATCAGGCCAACAAGCACACGGATACATGCATTATGCTTAGCTTTTTATATTAAAAAACTAATGCTTCGTATACAGAGAAATGTTGCGACAACTACAACTCCCAGAGAACAAAAAGAGAAAGAACATGGAACTGGACAGTCGATTGATTTACAGTGTCTTGCTGGCAACAAAGTGAGCAAAGGCTATTTTATGGCAGGCCAAGCGCTGTCAAGCCAGGTAGTTGTAGATCTGGGGGTTACTCCTGTCTCTCTCCAGGTACTCCCGATCGATTAAGCTCTCTATTCTTTTCTTGATGTCGGCTGGCTTCACTGGGAACTTGAGCTGAAATGACGGAAGCCAGCAGGTTAAAAAGATCGAACTATACCGTGACCGAAACAACATACACAGCCAAATTTATATCCTGAGGTGGCACCTGCTGATAAAGCTCAGTTATTAGAAGGGTGTGGCTGAGGACTTTCCTTGTCTTCATTATTCGAACAATGGCCGCATCAACCTGCATAAAATAAAATGAATATTGTCACATTATGATTTTGATATTATCATAGGAAAGATGAAGTTCCACCACCAGATTAAAATAAATGAGAAGAAAAACGGGTACAATCTAGCTTTAGGATGCCGTTGAAGGGAATAAAGAAGACTAACTTTTCTAGCACAAAACATCAGGCACATATCAAGTAAGCAAGCAAAAGCATGACAATATTGGTCAAGCTAACAATGTTAAGTTCCCAAGGGTAATTTGCGTATATACAGAAAAATCTAGCTGCCCATTCCACAGCTAAACTACTAGACATTTCCGTTTGCTAGCATAGAGAGTTAAATCACCTGATACTGCCGATCCTGAAATACTCTCTCAGTGGTGCTTGTGTTTTCTTCTACTGTTTCCTTCATCTGAATTGCATTCACCTGGAAATGCACAACAGCAAGCTTAATGACCTGACTGAATCACACCATACCACACTCAAATTAAAGAAACTAAATATTACCTTTATGCGATAGAGGGGAGCACTAAATTCTTCATTAAATACAAATTCATCCTTATCTTCTACATCTCTCCCTTTTGGCGTCTGAAAATTTAAATTATAACTAAAGAAGTTGCATACTGAAAACAAATTCATGTAACAAAAAATAAAAGGATCACACCTTTTGGAGAACCCGAACTTTACCACATGCCAGTGATTGCAGTGTCCTCCTCAATTCTTTATCCTCGATGCCAGTAGAGTCTTTGATGTCGAGGAAGCTTAGCTTTTGTGCGTCATTGAACAACATCAAAACCACACTCTGACAGCAGGAAAAGTTGGCAAATTAAAGTATTGGTCTCAGATAGTTACAACTACTAAGCACGGAAAAATGGGATGAAAATGGACCTGAAATAGTGACACAGCAAGTTCCTTTTTGCCTTTGGGAAAGTCTGCTTTTAAGACACACTGTCCCAAAGAATTTTGCCACATTAAACGCCTTCCACTGTACTTACTCAAATAGAACTCTTTAAATATATCCTGTCCAAAGGGGAAGATGATTAAATAAACTATTTCGACAGGCTCAATCACCGTTTAAATCTCAAAAACTGCTCGCCGGCGGTTATCGGAAAATCACGATTATCACGATAATCGGGTGAAATTCGGCGAGAATTCGCTCAAAATTCACTCTGTCAAATTTAAAATTCGGTGAGAATTCAGACCAAATCAACCGAACGGTAACCGGTCATTTTGCTACGGTTACCGACCGCATTTAGTGATTTATCGAGCGGTTTTTCCGTATTTTTTTAATTGTCGATAGCCGTTCAAATTCATTGGTAACCGTTCGGTTTTAGCAATTTATCGAGCGGTTTTCTCGAATTTTAGTGAAGTTCAACAAAAAAAAAAAATTACTCACATTGTAAAATCAATAACTAATTCATTTGAGCTTCAAATCAAGTGAAACAAATTTTGTTGGTTTTCTTTACCACAACCACCAAATCCCTAGACTAACCTGATAAACATTCAGTTCGTGCGGGAGTTTCACATCCATTGGTGGATATGTCGGCCAATAGCTGCAAGTCAACAGATTATTATCAGAGCCATATATATATGATTGACAACATCGAGAATTGCATGTTGGCATGCTTGGCAACTGATGCAATAATCCATTGCAGTCAGATACCACATATGGAGCACATGCACGAGTATTAGGTTTACACAATTATCATAATAACCAAACATGCTCACTTATGTCAAAGTGACTAGGCGAAAAGATATCTACCCTGTTGTAAGCACATGGACACTCATTTCAATGCCAGAGGGGAGCTTTGTCCTTGCCTGAGATGATTGCCTGAACGAATCATTTATTTCTTTGGATAGTTCGATATCCTAAAAAACCAGCAAGTACAACAAATGTTAAAAGGGTACTGAACCACTATAAAGAAATGTTGATAATCTAGATGCACCAAAGGAAACAAGTATACAGGTTTGCAAAATAAGATACACTAGAAAGATCATTATAGTGATAATAGCTAACGCTACCTTGAACATTCCCTCTAGCTTATTGGTAAACTGACTACCACACTCAGTTTTGAGCTGCAAACAGAAAACATGTTGGTCAACTTGTCCACATAAGTGGAACACATGTAAAAAAAAGAATCTACACTCGGAAAACACGTTATTACTTTTGTGATCATTGATTTTTCAGCATCTATTGATGCGCTCTTCCCTAGCAGCAACCTCTTAGCTAGATCCTTCTTGTAGAATGCCTCGAATACATCTTTACCCTGCACGTGATGAAATATAAAGCTTGTAATTACACTACTACATAAGCTGAGTTTTGTTAGTTTCATTGTGAACATCATATAGTACTATTTTCAAGGGATTTAGCTTTTCCTAAACAATTTGTAAGGTAGGGTTTTCAGGTTAATAAAAAGGGTTAATTGGATTTATGCCACTGCAACCTGGCAGTTTCAGAAGAATGCCACTCGTATTTTGAAACTTCGAAGAACACCACTCCAACTTTGTTGTACTTTAAAAAATGCCATACTCGCAATTTTAAAACATTTTGGCCTCAATACAGCTACGTATTTCGATTCGTACACAAATACGGCTCCATGGGCTCACTTGTCTTCGCCTCTCTCCATTCTCTTGCCCGCGCAGCCGACCGCCCAACCTCCACCCGCGCTGCCCGAGCTCCGCCGGCCCGGCCCTCTTTGCTCCCTTCTCTCTCTCTCTCTCTCTCTCTCTCTCGCCTCCCACACAGAGCACAGCTCACGCACGCAGAGAGCCACCGCCGCCGAGCTGCTCACGCGCCCTCGTGTCGTCGCCATCGAGGTACTCCGGCCGACACTAGGTGTTATTGCCATCGTCGAGCGCGTCCCGTGCCCTGTTGAGCCTTTTCACCAATCAATTTGGGTTCTTGCGCATCCGAAGACCACCGGCGGCTTTCTCCCCCAATTTCGGCTGAAAACCACCGCCACCGAGCTATCTTCTCCGCCGTTGTTCGAATGCTCACGATTGAACCATCTACAGGCTAGCAGAAACCCAACTGTGCGGTCGTTTGTGCCCAGGTACTCCGAGGAGGGCTATCCACGTGCGCCTCCTTCCGCCGTCAAGGTCACTGTCGCCAGCCCATCTCCACCACTCGCCATCGACTCCGACCACCCAAGTAGCTTCCTAGGGACCCCAGGGTGCTCATGCGCACGCCCGTTTCCCCTGCATTGCGATCGACCGAGCCAGCCTCGCGCGCCACGCTCTACTTCCGCGCGCACCCATCGCCGCACAAATCTAGACCACCGGACACCGCACCTCCGCTTCGCCGAGGTTGTAGGAGCCCCAGTGCTGCCCTTTTGCCGGTGGTTCAGCACCAAGACTGTCGCTAGCCACTGCCGCCCTCGCACGTCGTCCTCTGTCTCGTCGTGTGCTGCGCGCGCGCTATCAGCTGGCCATCCCGACGCGGCGGAGCTCGAGTGGCATGGGCGAGAGAGAGAGAGAGCGGAGAGAGCTGATGACAAGTGGGCCCTCGGAGCCATATTCGTGTACAAATCAAAATATGTAGCCGTACTGGAGCCAAAACGTTTTAAAATGGCGAGAATGACATTTTTTAAAGTACATCAAAGTTGCAGTGACGTTCTTCAAAGTTTGAAAATACGAGTGGCATTCTTCTGAAACTGCCAAGTTGCAGTGGCATAAATCCAATTAACCCTAATAAAAAAGGGGGAGTAAGCAGCTTAGACTTATCTAAAATTTCAAGCCAACATCACCATGTTTGTGAAGGCCTAAACTTATAGCATCTATGGGATTAAGCTTAAAAGCTTCCAAACAGGTCTGCTGAAAAGTTATAAATGTTAATTTTCCATATATGATCATGATATGCAAAACCATCTTACTAGTGCATAAAGTACATAGCTAAGCAAAAGGGATCCGCGTCTGCAATGCATTGACCATGCAACTAGCATAGAGAGAAGTTGAAATTATACTACTGGTCCAGAAGAAACGCAATTTAATTATTGAATCAAACAGCTCAATAACTTACTTGTATAAACCGAAACATGACCAAAACTTTATCGAGTATACCCTCCAGCTCTTCTTCTGAAGTCCCTTTATTTCCAGCTCTAAGTTTCTCATCGAGAAACTTTGCGATCAATTCAGCTGGTCGGTTCTGTTGTCAGGGAAACAGCATGGGACCAATCATTTGACAGCAAAACAAATAGCAATGCAAAATTCAAACTACATCGCATTTTAAATCACTCATCTACAAGGAACGGAAAGACTAGCTATAACATGCTAACAATAAACAAAATTACAGGCAGCACTATTTGTCAGCTTGAAAATATAAAGACTCAAAGTGGTACTTTCAACTACCAATAAACTCACGCAGTGCTAGAGGGTGTCATGCGGTGCTATGTATAACATACACTAACCACAATACGAAGGTCTATTTTTACCATCTTTTTTTATAATAATATAGGATCAAACATTGCAATAGTGTGACGGTATTTTCAAGCAAAATCCAATGCTAGTATTTCAAGGAGCGGGTTATCGAAGTATAGCATAAGTATTTCCTAATCATATAGTTTTCTAACTGATCACTATAAATATTTTGGAAGAAACTATTGGTCAAAGATTTTAAATTTCAACTACATGGTTGCCATGATTACCAGACGAAATAATAAATACGAGGATAGAAAACAAAGATCGAACGCCTTCTATGAAAAGAATTACATAGACATAATATATATGATATCTTCTTAGAACTGTAAAACTGAAACACAAGCCAAGATAATGATAAAATAATACCCACCTGGCGTAGATTGATAAGGTGCTCAAATGAATCTTTTATGGTATTGGAGAAAGCCTCATTCTTGGCAAAACTTTCTTCCAATATTTTATCGAGGGATGCCTTAAATTCCAGAAGAAATGGAACCAATTCTTTATCCTTTTCTTCATCCATAATAATGCCCTGACCTGTTGCCCGAATGTATGAACTAAGTGCTAATTTTAGCAACTCAACGGCATTAACCCTCTGGAAAAGGTTGTACAACCTCGAGAGGTCATTTATACGATTTGCATCCATAAGCATTGTGAATCCCTGAAAATACGCACAAAAACAGACACACACACACATGCCAATGAGTGAAGCATTAGCTAAACTAATTTGAAAGTTCCTGAGTTGAAAGCAAGGAAAACCAAACAGTTAGCCCAAAAACTATAATAATGGTTAAGTAAACACTATTGCAGTATAAGAATCTCACGGTCAACAAGATCCATGTAAAATCATAATACCATGTTTCCTCAGGCCACATAGAAGGTATTGAAATTGTGAATGCAGATGTTCACCTTCTCAATAATTGCAGATGTATGTCGTTCTAGCAATTGCTTTTCTGTAGTTGCGATAAGTGGCTTCCTCGTGTTAGCTTCCAAATATAGAATACACCTTTCATGTTCTTCTTGCAACCTCAACTGCACAATCCAGGTGCCATATTATCAGTTTAATGAACCTGACTAGTTCTACACGAACAAACAACATGATACAGGAAAAAAAACTATCATTACCTCCACATGCTTCAGATAGTCTGGAATATCAGATTGTTGCATATATTTGACACCTTCCGTAGCATAAAATTCAGATGTGCATTCAAGGAAGGGCTTTTCGAAACTCTCAGAATACATTCCAAGAGCAGTAAACATCTTCAGGAGATGGCTAAGTAATGTCCTATCTATTGCTTCACCAAGCCTGATCAGGAAAATAAGGATTATTGAAAAAACAGATTTATTGTTGACAGGAAGATGAATAATCAAGGGACAGACCCTATAAGTTCACAGGTTCAGTTACATAAAATGAGTTCCACACACAGATGCAATAACCATAGCTTCCACAAGTAAACTGACTTCTTTTTTAACTAATTATTCTTTGTTCAATAATATTTCCATAGGTTGAGTGTCTTAAAGTCTGAGTACACTGTTTCAGTTCCCATTCAACTCAGCAGATACTAAATCATACTACAGTAACAGCATGACCTCCGAAAAAATCCAAGTGGATCAAAACATCATGGATGGGTTCAAAAATTCCACGTTTATATAAGGAGAAAATGCATAACACATTCAGTGATATTTTTGAACATATTCACAGTGTCAGAACAACATGAACAAGAAAAATCAAATAACTTAAAGCAAATAGGTTGCACACTTTTTGGCCTGGAGGGTGCTGAGATCGAGTAGCCTGTGGGTCCGCAAACATTGTAACATTGCAATGAAAACAGAGTTAAGAAGACATTGCAGATGGGGTGTGGGGGAAAGGAGAGGAGAGGATTTGTGTTTCTTCAATCGTGATGATAGTTGTCGCTGGGCCCGTTCATGGGCACCAGCCCAACACAATTTTGACAAACCCAGGCCAGGATCAAGCATCAATTTTATGGCTCGTAGGCACGAATGAGCCCTTGCCCAAACCCAAAAGTGCATAGTAACTGAAAAGTAACAGTAAAATACTGTTTTATTTAGAAAGTGGGAACATGGTATTAAAGTTCAGGTTTTTGGGGCTTTGTGTTCATGCTAGTCATACCAGATCCTTGCCAGGCTATGCAAAGTTGGACCTGCAGCTTGCCTGGCCCAGGTTTGAACACCTCCAGTTGTCACTTGTCGGGATCATGATATGGTTCATACAGTCCCACATGGTTCACATGATCCACATTAGCCTTTGGATCATAGGGTCATGCTCTAGATTCATCAAAATCATGATCCTGAACTAAATACAATAATAATATAAAAGTATATGGGCGTGCAACTGCGACTATCCGTTGTAAATTCAAGTATTAATGCCATAATTTGTTCTGTTCTATCGCCATCTCGCTTGTTTTTTCATACTAAATAAACAATATCCCTTCTATATTGGATTTTTATAAAGGGTTGTAGAATTTATGTAAATAATACACCAAAATTTATAGGTTGGAGGTGCTGGACTGAACACTACAGAGTTTATATTAAAGGCATGCTATCTCAAATTCTCAATATATATCATATGAGCACTTTACAAAATGTTATAGAATCATGATCCTACGGTCTGATACAATCAAATGTAAAGAAAATCCTGCCTTGGATCATAAATGGTCACATAAAAAAGGTTCATAGATGGTAACAAATTAGAGCAGGTTGTGCACATATCACTGACAGAACTTATCACAAAAGAACAAGCATACCTCTCGCTCTCAATCAATCTGAGAAGGCCAGTTACAGTTTTGTGTTCAATTTCCGGGCATAGTGATAGATGCTTCCGGAAAAGCTGCAACCCCATATCCCACACTGAACAAATATTTGCAACATTCTTGACATATTTTACATCAAGAAGTAAAGCAATACCACGAATAATCAACATCTGATCGCAAAAATCTTGCCATGTTCTTTGCACCAGAGACAAAAATACAACCAGATCTGGACTTTGACCCACTAATGCTGATGTTTTTGCTGCTATGTGTATTTCACATTCTTTCTTGATACGATCATATAGGTTGGCTCCTAGCTTGTGTAGACAGAGATCACCAGCAGCCTACAGCACAAAAAAATTACTAAGTTCTTAAATGCTAATGTGGGACCACGAAACCTCACAGTGTAAGCGAAAGAAAAATAACCTGATAGAGTTTCTCAACATCACATGAAAGTTTCTGCTTGAGAAAAATAGCTATAATAGCATCCTTCAAAATCGCCCATGTATCCTCCTCGAAGTTTGTTGGCAGTTTTGGTTGACCTAATGCATGCAAAGTGGCCAGGTGACATTTAGACAGAGTGATAACATTTACACAAAGGTTGTTGAAAGAACATTCAATGATTTCTGATATTCTAATACACATGTCAGCATGGATTTTGCTAGTGACTGGTGATTTCCACGATTTGCATATACATGTTCAGCTTGAATTTGCTTGTGACTGGTGAGGAAGCAAGTGAAAGGGAAATGTGCGCTGAAGAAACAGTACATGCAGAGGGTAAAATTCAATCTTTCTCTCAATAGTTTCAAAAGAATAAAACTCTCTCTTCCACTTATTGAATGTCAATCATAGCTGCTAACAAATGCTAAGAGTCATACTACGTAGAGGATTATTATCTTAGTGTTGCAATTGTATAGGAGTATCTAGTTAGAAAGCTAGTCAAACAGTGTAGCATAACTAAGCAAGTAACAGAAACATAACTTGCCACGAACAAGAACTCAAAACCTCCTGAGGCTTTAGGGAACGGTCCTATGATATCGAGCCCCCAGACAGCGAAAGGCCAAGAGAGTGATATGGTTTGCAATACCTGGGCTGATAGGTTGGTATTTCGGCCGTGGTACTGATACGACTCGCACTGTTTCACCAGCTCGCAGGCATCCTAGAGGGCAGTAGGCCAATAGAATCCTTGTTGTTCCTAACTCATTTTGTGAGCGAGCTTGTCTTTAATCATTGCTTCACTAAGTGTATCGAGATCGAGCCCGTCAAGAAGATCACCGCCACAGCAGCGATTAAGTTCATACGAGGGCTGATAGTGTGGTTTGGCAGTCCAAACCGCATAATCACGAACAACGGAACTCAGTTCGCCAGTAGTGATTTCCAAAACTACTGCGAAGAGATCGGGACTAAGGTTTGCTATGCGTATGTGGCTCACCCCTAAATCAACAGACAGGTTGAAAGGACGAATGGGATGATACTGTAAGGGATCAAAACTCGAGTCTCCGACCGACTTAAAAGCTATTCGAGACGCTAGGTGGACGAACTCCCTATAGTACTCTGGTCGTTGCGAACGACCCCTAACCGGGTCACAACTGAAACCCCGTTCTTCCTGGTTTTTGGCACCGAAGCAATGCTCCCCTCTGAAATCGCCCTTCAGTCGCCCTGAGTCAATAATTACTCGGATAACGACTAGGTGGCACGACGGGAGGATGACATAAACATGATCGAAGAGTTCCGCAATCACGCTCTAATTCGAGCCGTCCGTTATCAGCAGAGCCTCAGATGCTACCACGACCGAAAGGTGCGGAAGCGAACACTGGTCGTAGACAACCTCGTCCTTAGGCAAATCCAGAATAAGGCCGGTCGAAATAAACTCTCCTCCAAATAGGAAGGATCATACAAAGTGGTCATCATCACTCAACCTGGCGCGGTCAAGCTAGCTATGGAGGACGGCCGTGAATTACACAACTCCTAGAACATCGCGACTAGTTACACAACTTCATTCGTAGAAAGGTTAGGTTACAAGCCGACTAGTTACATCCAATCAAACTAACTATCCTATTACATGCCTGTCCTATCCTCCCTGACTCAAGCGGCTAGCGCAAAATTGACAGGAAGGGTCCGCCGAACTCTCGCCTCTATTTGCCCTTGAATGAGTCAAGGAACCTCTTATACTCCTCCTTGCAGCGACAGCTCACCACTTCGGGGATCGGACGACGACCGACATAAGATCCAGGGAAGGTGGCCGACGCAAAGACCCTGCTGGGGCTACTGATCGACGCCGACGCACCTTGCAGACCTCCCTTTTGCTTCATCTCCGGCTCTTCCTCTTCATCGATCTCCTTCTCCAGAAGGTCCCAATCAACCCCCTCCTCGTCATTAGAGATATCGATGACCTCGGCCGAGGGATCCGCCCGGATGGGAGATCGAGACGGACCGGCAGGGGGCGGCATTCTTTGTAAGGGTGTGAGCTCAATGGTCGCCGGCTTCAACCTCGCAAGCATACCCGCAACAGCTGCTGTCTCTGGAAGCACCATGGCGAGTGGATCCAGAGCCGAAGGTGACTCTACCCCCGTTGAGCCGTCCAAGATCATCGATTTCTTCGGCGATGAAGAAAGGGAGTACGCCATGGCCTCAAGGCCTGCCGACACTACGGAACAGAACGCGGGATGGGATGGAGGCGAATGGACTCTAGGCACTAAAGGCTTAAGGGTGAGAAAAAAGGTGAGGGATGGCTCGAAAGGCCATCAAGCACTCCTCATTTAAACCACAGCGGCACCCCAACCAGCGCGGCCTTCAAACCGCTCGAAACCCAAGGGGGCGCACAGAGGGAACCAAGAGTCTTTCAGGTCCAACGGCAATCAATGTCTCTCTCGTACCCTTTTTTTTCCCTCTCGGGACATTTAAACCTCCCCATGTGACGCAAAGTTCAGAGTTGCACTCTGAAGGACTGACAGCGTCAATGACCACTTTCTAGACAGACTACGTCTGCCCGAGGCCCAAGTGGTGTGACCAGGCTGGACCACGGTCACGAGAAAGCTTAGGGCTATTGTCGGTGTATTGAGTTAAAGGATACCTTGGCAAACGAGCCCCGCGAGGGATATAACGACTAGAGACGTATATTTCCTAAAACAAGTCGGTCGCGCGACCAGGGTATGGTTCCCACGACCAGTACAAGGCATATGCAACCAGTCTCCCTGCGCCATCGCATAAACCCGCGACCGGCCTCACTGGTTGTAGGGCCGGATCTGACACAACCTGTCCAATCGTATTTATTGACATCCACTCAAGTATTTTTCTTTCCCAGGCACCAACTCAGTGGACAAAGTCATGGACGGCGGAGAGGGGCATTGTCCGGTCCCGTAGCATTATATGCTATGGAGTGAGACTTTTGTAGGTCGACGTGACGCCGCAGGACGGATGGGACGTTGTTAGCAGGCCGATCAAGCAAGTGATCGGGGATAGCACAGAGGGGCATTGTCACATTCCATAGCATTAAATGCTGCGGAGTGAGACTTTACAAACCAGCACAGCGACGGACGGCGATGGGATATACTGAGCCCTCTGAGCAAGTGGACACGCCTGGTCCTCCGTAATGATGGCTTGTGTTAGATATTAGGATGAGCAGGGTCTTCTGTTTAAACCCACATGTAAGTTATCCTCCTCCCTACTATATAAAGGGATGAGGACCCCGTTTATAGAGGAAGGTAGAGAAAGTTTGTCAACCAGCTAGAACTACCTCTGTAACCAATTGAGATTCTCCATAACACAACACACAGGACGTATGACTATTATCCTCCGAAAGGTCTGAACCTGTATAACTCTTTGTGTCCCTAAATCCATCCTACGCGCACCTATCAATTCCTAGAACGCCGTTCACGCACCTCCACATACCCGAAATCATTATCAAAGACTAACCTTCGACAATAACACTATCAGAAACAATGGAATTGACATCAATTGCTACCACATGCCCCTCAGTGACACTAATCACACGCACAGTGAGCAATTACACAGAGAGGGGGGAGAGAGAAAGGGTAGGCACCTATTTTGATGCGGAGGGGCTTGCGGGCAGAGGTCGACGGCTGCGGGAGCGTGGCCTTCTTTCGGAAGAGGTTAGCGGCGACGCCCGCAGAGGCCGGCGCATTGGGCGCGGGGAGCTCGTCCTGGTCAGCGAGCACCATCTCCGCGTCCTCCTCGCCGTTCGTGCGCCCCCCGCTCGCTGCGACGGCGGGGTCGAGGTGGAGGCCGTTCTTCTCGGTGGTCCCCGCGGACGAGGAGGAGAAGAAGGCGGGGTGTTTAGCCTTCTTCATGTGCGGCGGCGCAGGGGAGGTCGGAGAGGTGGAGGACGAAGTGGACGAGAAGGGGCGCTTCGAGGCAGCAGGGGCGGCGTGGGGCTGAGACATGAATCAGGCGCCGACGGGCATGGCGTGGTGGGGAGCAAGGAAGCGGCGGCCGGCGCGAGGGTTTTGGGGCCGAGCCGGCGGGGAGGTGGTGGAGGAAGGAGGGTAGAGGGGACCGGAGGGAGCGAGAGAGATCGGGTTGGGTAGGAGGGTTTCACCTCTATTTTCCTTTTTTTTTTTTCTTTTTAGGTTTTTTTTTTTGGGTAGGAGTTTGGGAGTGTGTTGGCGTGCCGATGTGGGCCTGGGATTCTTCGATGCTGACCTGCATTCTCCTTCGTACACTTTTACAGGTTCAGATTTTGACCTCACTAGTTAGTAAAGCCACCGGCAGTCCGTAGGATTATTTATCTTCTTTATTTTGCAATGTATCTCTCCTGTGATGTTTTCTTCCTCTATATTTATTAGAGTGTACGTAAGGAAAGGTGCAAATATTAGTGATATGATTTATGTTTGCTAGATGCTTCATAGTTTTCTATAAATTAGTGTTATAGATAATACATGGGTTTTATCAATATCTTTTTGATTAAAGAACAATGAGGATTTATTTGTCTAATAAAATTGTATTGTATGATGGTCTTGAATCCAAGATTTAGAGTTTGCTCAATAAATCTATTGTGGCTAAAATGTTTCCCAAAGGAACACTTGTGTTGTTATTTAATAAGAACTCAAAGAAAGACGCTTAAAAATCCTATAGCAGTGTAATCATGTTATCGTAGTTACGATAATGGCCATCATAACATTTTACATGTCTCAATAAGTGTGATTGGACTTTGTTTTACTGAGATAAAGCTCGTGCTTGTAGCTGATGATAACGCTGTTTGCAATCAACGCAAAACACATATTTATGTGATATATGGAGAGATATGTAGCAAGGAAAATCGTGCGTGGGTGTGCATGGGAGAGAGAGGAGCATAGGAAACCCAAACCATGGATGTTGAACATTGTAGCTGAGCATGAAAAGGGGGAGAGGTGAGGATGATAGTACAGAGAGATGTGAAAGGAGAAAAAAAACAGTAGTATTTACTATTTGAGCATAGTTTTATGCTAACATGTCCTAACAAAAGATAAAACTCCAATTGGTATGCATATGAACTAACTACAAAATCTAAATGATTCCAACAAACCCTTCTAATCGCTATAACATGCGTAAGCATCAATGAAAAGATAACTAACTAACATAATACTGTGTCGTTTGGTGCCTCGATAGCTTGGCTTCTTTGCCAAAGCTAGGAAATACTAGCCAACCACTTTGGACCTCAAAATCCAATTTCTCACAAGGTCGGTCCTTTAGTAGTACAAAATGAATAAAGGAAAAAAAAAACACCTAATTAAAGGCATCCGGTTTGCCCAGAGCCTAAAAGGCTAAGCGCTTCTTTAGGACACATGAACCGAAGAACATGAGACAAAAACCTTGCAAGATTTTTATAGGAATGCAAATACAAAATAGATGATTGTAAAATATAGGTTTGATCATTTGGATGAAACATAGGGAAAAACACGAAATTGTAAGAAAGATAGATATAAATGAATTTCTTCTATTTAGTTTGACCTCGTGCTAGAATTTCTTCAAGATTCCTATGAGGTAAGTCAGTCATAAGAATAAGAATTTTATAGAAATTATAGAGGTCCAATCTCTTGCTCCAGAAGCTCCATAGGACTTTTCTCCCCTGTAGAATTTTACGCTTGTACCCTTCTTCTTCCTCCGCCCAAGATACCCCGAAACCCCGCACCATGCAGTCCCTCGCGAAACCCCGGGCGCTCGAGCCCCTCCCTCCCCTCGCCGTCCGCCTCCAGTCCATGGCGTACGTGGACGTGAAGATGAGTTGGAAGAAGGGCGCGTCGTGCTCTCCCACGCGCCCGACCTCCGCCCCATGATCCCTCTCGCGCGCCTCCTCTCCCCGTCGCCGACCCCCGTCTCGGCGGTCTCCAAGCTCCGCCGCTCGCTCGAGACCCCCGACCGCCGCGTCACCTCCGCCGCTTCCCCGCCGCCTTCGTCGAGTCTGTCGGGCCGCAGCACAACCTCCCATTGTCCCGCCTCTCTGACGCCGCCGCCCGCCTCCTTCGTGAGGAGCAGGACGTCTTCGCCGCCCGACGCGCTGATGTCGCTGGCCGCCTGCGCCTCATCCTCCTGATGTGCCCGCGACGCCGCCTCCCGCTCCGCGTGGCGCAGGGCATGCTCTGGCACCTTGGCATCCCGGAGGACTACTTCAAGTACCTAGACGACGACATTGCACATGATGGATTCCCGATTATGGCTTCCGCAGATGGCGCTGTTTCCCATGATGAGGACGATGGGAGGGAATTGGAGCTCATTGATGACGGGAGATGTCAAGAAATGCCAATATCAGTTCTCCAAATGAACGCCATGAAGAAATTTGGGTCGACGGAGGATGTGCCTATCCCGCTGTTCCAGTCAAGGGGCCTCCGGTTGGAGCGGAAGATTGAGGATTGGTTGGAAGGTTTCCAGAAGGCGCCCTATGTGTCTCCATATGTGGATTTCAGCCACATTAATCGGAATAGTGATGTTTCGGCGAAACGGGTGATCGGGGTGCTCCATGATCTGCTTAGTCTGTTTGTGACATGCTCTGCTGAGAGGCGGCGGTTACTTTTCCTGAGGCAGCACTTGGGGCTGCCACAAAAAGTTCCACCGTGTGTTTTTAGCGGCACCCACATGTGTTCTACTTGTTATTAAAGGAGAAGATATCTTTTGTTGTCCTCAAAGAGGCATACATGGCTGGGGAAGACAAGGCGATTGAGGAGCACCCCATGCTTGAAGTACTCAAGAAGTATGTCAAATTGATGGAGAGTCACGGGAGATCATAAGGTGCCGGCGGAGTGGGAAGTCTATTGATTCGGAGTCCAAGTATTCTGAGGAAATTTAGGACTCTGTTGAAATGTTGTCGTAGAAAGTTATGTTTTCGACTGAGAAGGAGGATGGCGACATGTGCATATAACTTTTACAGCAAGATGAGGATCTCTACTCTTGGTAGGAGCCAATTTGCAGCTCATTATTTGCAAAGAAATACAACAATGTGTAGAAACAGGTAGGTGACTGAGAAATTTATGCTGTACCCTTAGTTTTCTTTCCTGTAATTAACTTAGTGTTCACTACGTTACTAATTTACACTGTTGACATGTCTCAATGACACAAAATTCATATATTTTGGCAGTGATTTCTGATCTAGTGTGTCCATTTGGATTAGCTGTCTGGTACTGAAAATAAACGAACAATTTCAAAAGCTGCAGCAGCTAGTAACTGGTGAAATATGCTTGACAAATTACTTTAGTGTCTTTCTAGATTTGAAGGAATAATCTCTTGCTAGTTCTCAATGTATTTCTTTGACATCCACCTTTTCTGGACATAAAGTGGTTGCTTTTAAGATAACACAAGTAGTCTTTCTAAAAGGTTAACTCAAGTAGCTAGGTAAGTTCTATTCTTGTTTGTGATATGCACAAAAAAAGCTGAATTCCATTATATGTCTTGGTCTGTTGGAGATGAGGGAATTGGAGGACAACATGATGTATTCCCTCTAGTCCGAAATAAGTGTCGTTTTGGACATCGACATGGTCCCTAAAATACAACTTTGACTACTATTTTTTGTTGCAATATATTGATAAAACATAGTAAAAATATACTATTATGAAAATACTTTTCGAGACAAATTTACCCGTGTCATTTTCAAGTATCCAAACTCAATACATAAAAAGTAATTTGTAACCAAAGTTTGAAACAATTGACTACACACAACCCAAAACGATACTTATTCTAGACTGGAGGGAGTAGGTATGAAGTGGTAGATGCAACTTTCATTTGTTGAAAGACAGATGTGAGATTTATTCTCCTTACTTTTCCAGAAACGCTTTAGGTTACAAAGGAAAAAAAATCATATTTGCTTTCACATATTACATGGTGCCGTGGTGGAACCAATAATTGGACGATAGCGGTACTGCCTGTCAAGCTAAGTTGGGAGTGTGGTGCTATGTTGCCCTCTGGACTATGGCGATTACTAAGGCTGTTTGAGATATCTAACAATATTTTGGTATGTTTCTAGGAAGTAGTTAACAAACAACCAAGTAGCTGAAAATAGTTCGTTAAACTGAACTTTATGAAGAGCACCACCACCTTAAGAAATTTTAGATTTCTATTCCAGATATTTTTTCTTATAAAATTACCAATACTGTGTTGCTTTAAAATAGATAAGTATCCGTCGATGCAAAATTCAATTTTTCTTAAAAAGTTTTGGATGGATTTGTTGAAGAGATATTCAATAGGTACCCCTTGGTAACTGCAAATTTTTCAAGAAGTTGCCAAGAAACTGTATGTTTGATTTCACAAACTGATATCCCGCATTTTGGCCAATTCTCATTTTGACAGTAAAGCTTTTAGAATTCTTTCCACTATTGATAATATCTCTGCAATTTTCCTGGCATGTGATGTGCTCTGTCTCATTAGGTTGAGCGTTCAATTATTATCTGCCACATAATATCTGTGTTTGAGTAGCAAAAATGTTTAGCAAACTGTAGAATTTCCTCTTTTGAAGGTATCTCATATCTGCCAGACCGGAATATATTGCCTTTTGTGGGTAATGGTCAACTTTCTTTAGCATGCAGCAGTGGATGATTTCACCGGATCATCTGTCAATCCGCATTAAATTATTTGTCACTACATCAACATTTACATTTATGATTGTTAGTTGGCTGTCTTGCATTGTAGCATGACAGTAGAAGTTTACATTTGCACGTGTGATCTTGGCACGTTAGCACATATATGATGCCAAGTTCATCAATTATAGAAATGAGATATCTGCGGTCTGGATAGACTATGGTCTTTGGATTGTTGTTTGGGTAATCTTTATGCATCAAGATTTGTGGGTCGAATTCAAACAAACATCCCCTTGTCTGCTAAATATACAATGCTGAGATGTGCTGACACTATTTTTTCTTATTATATTACACATGAGCTCAAGCACTTCTGAACATATATTGAAACCAAATTTGCTTTCTCTTGCACTTTGCAGAATGGAACGAGAAGGTTTCATGGTGAAAATCATTGTCACAGGCCTTGGAATGTCAGGTTTTCTTTCTAGGAGTAATGCGTCCACATTTTCAAGTATCATGTGTGCTTTGAAGTTCAAGAAATAGATCGGATCTATCACAAACCTTGTAATTCTTGGGACACAGTTGTGCATGGAAAATTGTACATTATAGATCATGCATTTGTAAATCTTATCAATGATTTCAACTTAAAATATCCAAGTTCAACGCCTCACCAGGTTTTCTGCGATGCCTGTTTTTAGGTGGTTTTCTACATTACAATTTTGCTGTGAGCCTGTGACTGTTGCAACTCAGTTACAAATACAAATGCCAATATGGGCCACGAATCCGAAATACCCATTGCACCATGCTATCCAGGCCAGGTGCATCAAGCCTTCTCGAGTACAGCCCACGACCCACCACCCGAAATTTTTCCCTTTTCCCTTTCCTTCTCGAGTACAGCACCATTTTGACTTCCCCGGAAAACTACCTGCCCAAACCCTCCCGAAAACTCAAACCACACCGCCTCCCGTCTCCTTCCCCACCGCCCCCCTCGGAAGCTGTTAATTCGCATGCGTGAGCAGTCCAACTCGTGCCCCCTTTCAGACGGTCTCTCATTTTCTTTTTCGAAAACTTTTTCCCTTCACAGCTTTCTATTTTAAAAACTTATCTAATTTTTTTTTGTCAAAACTTTTGAGAAAAAATTTAGCTCAAACGTTTGAGAAAATAAGTTTTTGAGAAAAAAATAGCTTAAACTTTTAAGAAAAAATTTATCTCAAAGAAAAAAATTAACTAGAATTTTTTAAGAAAAAGTTAACGAGAAAAGTTTGTATAGGAACAATAGTGAACTCATGTGGGCCGTCTCACTCAGATGCGCAACTTGAGTTGTAGTGGACCACTTGTTGCGCATGAGCAAGCGTGCTCTACAGGATTTTTGGCCCACCTCAGCCTATCGGTGCCCGACGGGGAGGACGACGAGGCCTTCCTTCATGCCATCGATGCGGTGGAGGCCACGACACTCGACCCCTCCTCCAAGCGACGCTGCCTCTCCACCTCCTCCTCACCAACCCCCGCCATGCCCCCCCCCCCCCGTCGCCTCCACCTCCGAGGGGTCCTACCTAGCTACCCTCAAGGGTATCCACACCCCTGCCTGGAAGCAACAGCATCAGTAAGTTCTGACCTACGCCCAGAAGCGGTCTGGTGGCTCAAAAACCCTAGCCGCGGGTATTAGTGGAACCCAGGTGGCAAGCGGAGCGTGCTTCAAGTGTTGGGACCCCGGGCACTAGGCGAGGGAGTGCCCCCAAGCCGTACTGTCTACTAGGGGAGGAGGTGGAATTGGCAGCGGCAGCAGGTAAACCGATGCAGGTCAGTGGGTGGGGAGGTGGAGGAGAAGGCGTGCCCTTGCGACGTCGGGAGTTCCCTTGTGCTCACGTCCAACACGCCAAAGAACCCTGACCGCAAGTTCTACAAGTGCCCCATTCGGGTGAGTGTTACGAATCAGATGATCAATATGACTCTTATCATGTAATTGTTTGCTCGAGAGCTGCTGCTACAAGTGCCAGTTGAGGTACTCGGGTAGCCTAGACTAATGGTTCCGTGCACTATATTGTATGTTGCATGTCTGTCAATTCCTATTAAGGATTTAGGAAAATTGCCTGTATAGCACTTTTCACAAAATATTTTGCAAATATACCACTCTTTGAGCCCGAGTTACTAATTTAGGATGGTTAGTTCCTCGCTTTTTCTCTGTCTACCACTCTGTCAAAACCTCTCCTCCATCAACACATCATCGTCTCTCGTACCATCTTCCACCTCCCCGGCACCCTCTTAGCTTCTCTCCCTTCTTCTCCAGCAAATCAAATCGGCCCTTTCTCCGATGAGCAAGTAGGCTTTGAGATCAAGAGCCTCCTCCATGTCCGGCAGCAAGCAGGCAGGACCACCAAGCAGTCCAAAACAAGTATAGATTGAGTTGCCAGTGGATTCACACCTCCACCGCTCATTCACGTTGCCACCACAACTCGATTTGTCCCGCTGCCGCCACTCAATTTGCGCCGCCATCGCATCTCAATTCCCGCTGCCATCGCACCTCGATTCGCGTCACCAATGGAGCACACCTTCTTTACTGGGATCTGACATGGCGAGTCCAAGACCGAAGCAGCCATCTCCCACTGGTTCCTCTTGATACTCCTCGCCCTGGCCCTCCCCTAATTTCTTCTTTTACTAATGAGAAGAGGATGGCATGGATTGAATGGATGGATTGCTCACTTCCTTTTTGTAGAAATTTCTCCTTTCTTCGTCTAGATCCAAATGTTCTTCCTGGGTGCGCTAGATGGTGTGGGAGGTGGCAGGTGGCCACGAATAGCATGCTTAGAAAGTTAGCTCGATGCTACATATGGGTTCTCTGGTTTGGTTTGGACGACGACGAGCTAGCCTAGCGGCGATGGAAAATAGTAGCAGCCTGCTTGCGGGCACGTCAGGAGAGCGTCGAGGATGGCGCAAAAGAATGTCAATGAGGAGGGAAATTTGTGGATGAAGGGCGGCACTAGCATAGGGGCAGGAGCTCGGGATCAAGAGTCGTGGCACAGAGGGATTCTAGGCGGTCGACGATAGTGGGTAGGAGCGCCAGAGTTAGGGAGGATGGAGCGCTCAGTGCATACTGGATGAGAGATTTGACAACTAATAGGGAGTGAAGTCCATATCTAATCTAGGCCGTTCACGCAAGGTCAAGTGGTGTGGTGCTAGACGTAGTAAAGCAAGGTAAATAGATAGTGTTGGTTGGTTTAACGAAGTTGAATATGTTGAGATGTTCTGAATGGGATGAGACTAGATGGATGGTCCTAGATAAGGTGGTACAAGTAGGTTATTTAGTTAGATGTATGAGATGGTATGAAAATATGTTTAGTTGGTTGTATGTAATGTGACAACCTGATATAAGATTCTGTTTGGTTGGCTAAATGAATTGAGGCTGGATGAGCTATATTGCATGATAAAAATGAAGTATTACATAATAGCTCACTTTTTCATCATATAACCTATGATTAAAAATAATTTTAGTAATTAATCCATCACGTAAGAAGAATATGATTTTCTCATATTTTTAAAATTTTATTTGAGGCTCTAACATTTGTCAAAAGTTCTAAAAATAGTCTTTTTTTTTAGAATTTTAGTTTTAATTCTACACAGTTTTTTGTTTGAATCTGATTAAAATGAGTTGTACATAGATTATAAAACATATAAAAAAAATTCTATAATTATTGGAGCAACAGAGAACCACTTTTTTGAAAAAGGGGGAAATTTCAAGTACTGTTCACGGGCGAGTAGTGTTTGTATGGGATGAGTCTGACCTGACGATGTGGTACACCCGATTTTCGTGTACCGGCTGGTTCAGCATCTTGAAGAATATTCTTGTAATCTGAACGAGCTCGCTTGGATGGTACAATATAAGCAACCAAATAAGCGCGACAATCAATGCTGGACCAACCGATCCGGGACAATAGAAATCCAGACTAAAAGAGTGGTATGTTTGCAAAGCTCCTTAGAAATAGTGGTATATGGATAATTTTCCCTAAGGATTTTATATACCTCTAGTGAGTTTGGGTTCCCTTGGTCACTTGGTGGTTGGTCGAAGCGACCATGTACTATGACAGTGCAGCTTGTTGAGCTGCTGTCCCAATACTAGGACCAACTATTATTCCTTGGATGTTGTTCTGGACCATACTTGTCTCTATTAGATGGAGTAGAAATATGTCTATCTAAATTATGTGCCTCTCGATTGTGTGCCGGACAGATATTGTGAACCAAAGTAATGTTATGGCAGGATGATATGTTGGCACTTGTTGGTCCTTAAATGATGCTTGGTGCAGCTGCTGTCTGGATGTTTTTCCTTTCTTAGTTTAGGAGAGTTTTCTCTAGTCCCCCCCCCCCCCCTCCCCTCCAAATGTGTAAGGAGCTTGGTAGGATAAGCGTTTAGCGGTACATGAGGTTTCATGTGTGTTATGCACATGATGTAACTGCTGAACACTTTTGTTATATTGTATTAGCATTAGAAACCATGCTTGTTTGTCCATGTGTTGTGTTACAATTTTTATGCTTAAGTGATCTGTTAGCCTCATTGTTGAAATGATACTTTCAAATGTCAATTGTCTAGCACTCATGTTATACCTAAAAGGTGAAGTAGAAACGTGGTGCATGTCTCTACCTTTATAGGAACTTACATTTCTGTTGTCCTAAAGTACCTAGTTAGTTTGTCTTTCACTCTTTTCTATTATTAATCTGTCATGTTTGTAATAAGGGTCTGTTTAGGATATCCCAATCCCAGCCTAATTCACGTGGGTGGACCAAAACTTTAGTTCAATTCCTGGCCCACCCCTGTGGATTGAGCCGGGGTCGGAGGGACTCAAACGAGTCCTTACTCATCTGCACTGATACAGCCATACAGGCAGTCTGACTGTAACAAAATTTGCATCAATGCACAAATTTTGTTTTGGTCAAATCTGCGCGGACATCAGATGATTAGAGTAAGTTGTCTTGTGATGATGCAATCCATAATCAACCGCCAAAAATTCCTACACGCATATGCATGTGACTTAGCCACTTAGGCATACAGATATGAGAGATACAGTGTGATTGTAGGGTTCCACTGGTGACATAACTAACATCTGAAAAGATGTGCTTGAAGGGCGCTTTTGAACTGTTGAGTGATGTATACACACGCATGCAATTGCACGTGGCTCGTAGAAAATGGATATCTGAATGTCAGGCAAGATGACAACTTTCCTTTTATCTCCATTTGTTTTTCCCCCTGTTTTGGTTCGTTTATATGCTGTTATTTACTTATTTTCTTTACCATTAGGACAATAGGGGTTGCAACTTCTTTTATGGCTCGATACTCCATCTCCAGGCCCTGGAAATGCTCGAAGTAACAGTGTTTTTCAGTCAGAGGCATCAGCAGCAGATATGCATTGCCCTTGCGATGCTGGAACTTGCTTAATTCTCACTACGAAGGCAGGGAAAAAATGTTGGGAGGCAGTTCTATCGTTGCCCATTAAATCAGGTAAGCCCATGCGTTCTTTTACCTTCCATGCTCCCTGAGCATATGATATTTTACCATAACCATTTTTTGGCTTATGCTGGCATGCTTACTTGCTTTTATCTGACGCAACACAGTTAATAATAGCGTCGATTTTTTGCAGTTGTCCCTTCTTTCTAAACATGAGTGATAATGCGATCTTTTATGCAGGTAATCGTTGTTATCAATTCTATAGATGGAAGTTCTCACGGTGATTTGGGTAGTAGTTTGGGAATTTGAACTGCTTATCTCGCAATTGTGAATCATATTATTTGGATCTCTTGAGTTGCTTTAATAAATCATAGAGGATGCAGACAGTATGATACTTTCTTCTGCAGTATATATATTAAAAATAACTAGACTGGATCAATCTAGGAATAACTAGGCAGCTTTATATTAAAAAGAAAATAGACATGATGGTTTGAGCATACATTCACACTCTCAACCAACTAAGATAAGTTCAGTTCATTTGTAGTATATATTTATCAATTGCTTTCAATCGGCAATAACACATTTTAATTTTCATTGTACTACCTCATGTCCTTTCACTTTATGCCTGAAAGAATAGTGCATTTCTTGTCATGCTATTGCTAATGAAATAGTCTCCATATATACCAAGAAATCCTAATATCACATCATATATCTTTTTACAATATAGTTTCATCATAAGATATAAATAGAGTGTAAAAACTTAACTTATATTACATATCTTGTTTATAATTTTAGTTTCTACTTAATATTAGAGTTTTCATATGCAGCGAAAAGTATTAATAAACAAAATATCAGTTAAACAAAATATCAGTGGCGTCATTGCCCAAAAGCCACCACCAGGATTAGCTCAATTAGACATCCTCTACTCCTGCCCGTCGCCAGCATCGACAAGATAGAAATATTCATACACTAGTTTGTCATTACCTGCAACTACTTAAGAGCGATACTTAAGTACGAAGATACTCGCAAGACTTACACAATATGTATATATATTATTCTTGACTCTAAGGATAATGCATTTAGATGAATAGCAAGGAATAAGATCACAAATTAAGTTGATTCAGCGAAAAATCACTTTAATCAATATAACGACATAAACAACTAATATTGATCGACAATAATTAAAACTTTCAAGAATGTAAACTTGCTTAACTCAAATCAGCATCAACAAATGCTTCTCCTAAAAGCTCATATACTTTTCATCCCACCAAACTGAACAAAATTCTACGATTGATGTCTAATAGATATTAAGCGTGCTCATAACCAAGAGCGCGACTATTTTAATAGTGTTTGCACCATGCAATGGAATACTTCTTTACCCATACGACACGAGACCACAAACCATGCAATCCTTTGGTTGCAAGTGATGATTCATGTGAAAATCGTTTGCGTATCCATCTAAACCTTTGTTCACATGCCTAAGCCTATGGAGAGTACCTAGGTCCACGCTCGGATATCCCTAGGAGTCTCTTAAAACTCACACCTTGGATGGATGAGTCAAATGAACACGGTGATGCACGATACATATCTCATCCTTACCATATTCATATACGTGGTAGTATGTAAATGTGTTTAAGCAAACAACACCAACGATTGATGCTTAATTGATGCAAGCGGTCTATAGCACCCATGTCTCCTCTCTGGAACTGTACCTAACACCGCCTACATCTCATCTCACTCTCACCAATTCATCATCCCAACTCATTTTAGTGATCAATAACAAGCCCTATAGCTCGCAAACGACGATGACATCCACCGCTTGACTTCTACCGAGAACCTATGCAAGGGTTAAGCCATTACCGCATCACTTTTAAGTTAGATCATGATACAACATGCCTATGTTACAAGGATCAGGATTAACAACTTTGTCAAGATAGGTACTATGCGATAAATATGATCTACCCACATTCCTAGCATCAACTCACTAGAATAAACATATATGACATATAGCAATATCTAACAAGTTGACCAATAGTTCACCAAAATATATGACAAATATGATAAGATCAGGAGTAACAGCTTTGTTAAGGTAGGTATTATGCAAAAAATAGGATCTACTCACATTCCTGACATCAACTCACTAGAATATGCATATATGACACATAACAATATCTAACAAGTTGATCAATAATTCACCAAAATATAGGAGAAATATGATAGATATTTGCTTAGTTCTTATTGTTCTTCACTCACGAATTCCACTGGTTTGTTTTCGGGTTCAAGCATATGACTCTCCAAAACGTCATTTTCTAAATATAGGAATGATGCATCGCAATGAGTATGGATAACATGTGATGAAAGATGCTCCACAATGCAAGACAATAATAGAGATGCAATGCATCATGCCATGAATCTATAGCATCAATGCTTTCTTAATTTGGATTATTGTTAATTATGTTACAATTCTCCTAGATTAATTAAGCTTAAACCATAGTTCAATCCTAAACAGATTTGCCTTCACCAATTTTAGGCTTACCAACAATTTAATATGAACTATTAAAGCTTAAACAGATTTCACTAACCATAGGAATTTTAGTACATATTTCATGACTCATAGTATTTTTAACATGCAGTCCATGATCATACGAAGCTAACAAGATTGGTTTCACCAATTTTGGAGCTACATTTAATTTCCTATGCATTTAACAAACTTTCAGTTGATTTATCAATGTAACAAATAATCTATTTCATAATTTTTGAATTAACTAAAATAACAAAATATCTAAAGGCCCTAAAATCTTTTTGCATTCAGAAAAGCCTAGCTCTTGCCATGACAGTGGGCCCATGGCCCAGCTAAACCTGGTTAGATCTTGAGCACGGTCAAACGTAACAAGAGAGAGGGAGGGGATGGAGGTAGGCGGCCTTGCGCGGTCTCGCTGGCAGAACCCATAGCGAGGCGATGGTCGGTACTAGGAGTTTTAGCAGCTGAAGAGGGTCCGATTTGCAAGGTGCTTGGCCGACAGCAGAGAACAGAGGTCGCAGTCATGGCGGCTCAGTCTGGCACACCGAATGTGAACGGTGGCCAAGTCAGCCCGACCGAGGGCAGCAAAAAGTGTAGCGCACTACTAGGAACTCGCTAGGGTGGGTTTTGGCCGGAGGGCCCGGCTGGGGCATGGCCGTCAACGAGTGCCATGGCGTGGCAGTGTTTGGTTACCGTGGAGACCTGCACCAACGTCGGGCCAAAGGAAAATCGATGCACACACAATAAAGAGTAGAGTGTGCTGAAGCTCACCATGGTTTAGATTGAAAAGTGGAACAACAATGAGGCGGTTCGACGGTGAGCAGTGGAAACTTGGCCGGAGCTGAGGAAGAGAGGGTCGACGCAACAAATCCGGTCAGGATTTGAGGGGAATTCGGTGGGGAAAGCTCGAGGAAGCCTCTGTGACCTCCCTCCTCAATTCCTAGGGCTTGGGCCTAGCTGTTCTGACCTCGGGCACGATGGATTTGGGCTCGGTGGTATGGCTGTGCTATGCTATGTTCTGTTCGGCTGAGGGAGAAGGAAAAAAGGCGCGTGCGAGAGAGAGCTGCAGAGGGGTGGGAGAAGACAAAGGTGGTGGCGGACTCTGCTTAAAGTCCAAGATGGCGGTGCTGACCTGCCTCGAAGCAACTCGGTGTCAGTCCTTGGCCGGTGAGGAACTAGAAGTAGTTGATGAACAGCAGCCCATGAACAGTAATCGACATACTAAAAATATATCCTTTTAGTTTCTCTGATCCCATGGGAGACATTCCCAAGCCTCAAAATTTTTAAGAGAATTTTTGTGGGATACTATAATTCACATGAAACCCATTTTGATTGGTTTGACTCAAAAAGCCCAAGCCAAACTCAAATTAAAATTCACCAAAGTTATCAACTTTTCTAAATTTCTCTAATTTTTAAGGCTTCAAATTAAATCCCTAAAATCCGAGAAAATATACTAATATTCTTCATATTCCATGGGCAAATTTCTAAATTTATTTTAACCCTTAAGTTATATAGTAATTTTATGAGTTTCTTCACAATGCATCACTTCTCATTAAACTTAACAATTTATGTTTAACTTTAAATGCATACAATTACTTGCTCAAAACTTCAATTATGATGTTGATGATGCTCATGAATGCTTAATGGCATGTTTAAATTTTTTGTGATGTGACATTGTGCCCCTACACGTATTGTAGCAGCATGTTAGAGATAACATTAGTGGTTAAGGATCAGATTAGATTAGTTAGAGATAAGATATCTTAGTTAGTCTAAGAGATAAGATTGATTATTTTATATTGTTTGGGCCAGCTCCTATATAAAGGAGGGACACCATCCATTGTAATCAACAATAAAATCTTTGTCCCAAGCAAGTTGGGATAGGTTAGAGATGAAATCCACAAGATCCAACTAAAAAGATGATGAGAGCATCCATTATAATCAAGCAAGAGAAATTATTCTAGTTTCTAGTCCACTTCTCTAGTCTCCCCCAATATTATATCTCCCTAATCTATAATATAATCTCTCTCATAGTGGCTGACACCGTCCGATTATGTTCCTAGCGGTGTTTACCCTAACATTTGGTATCATATATGCCAGACTCCACAACGACGAGAGCTCTGGTTCTTAGGACGTGGAATCCTTGGCCAAGGCAGTGATAGATCTGCAGAAGAGCCTGCATCAACAATTCGATGAATTCGCACAGTAGATGGTCGCAATATCGACCCAACAGGCATATTTGAAGACCCTTATGTACTCTACACAGCAATCTGCTACCTTTGGACCGACCAGCAGTAGCACAGCTATGCTGGCCACCACATCGCCGACCACAACTTAGCTCCAAATCCCTGCAGCAATGCTACCACCATCTGCAGGTGTTCCAGGTCTCATAGGGATGCCTCCCTTCCCTATGCCACCATAGCCATCAAACTCCCCATCCATCAGATCCAATGTCCACCATCACACATACCCACCATGCAGCCCCACATTCCCTCTGTTATGCAGGAATAGAGCCAGCCGAACACCACAAGAGTACCTCGCTTCCATAAGCTTAAATTTCTAACCTTCGATGGCAAGGATGATCCCCTCGATTGGTTGAATCATTACGAGCATTTTTTTCATGGACATCGTACATTGAAGAGTGACAAAGTCTGGTTGGCGGCTTATCATATGGTGGGAAGCGCCTAACATTGGTACTTCATGCTGTAGTGCGACTCTGGTATTCCATCATGGCCCCACTTCAAGGAGTTGTGCCATATACGCTTCGATCCACCACTTTAGAACAACCCATTGGGCGAACTAGCGCGCCTATCTTTCATGACGTCTATTGAAGACTAAATGGACCAGTTTCAGGCCCTACTGTGTCGTGCTGACCCTCTGTCTACAGCACAGTAGTCCAACTATCCATGATGAGGTTACCAAACGGGTCCGCATTGACATGGAGCTTCAAGACCCTCCATACTTGCATATGGCGATGAGTCTGGCTCGTGCTTACAAGCATCATGCCCAGGCTTTAGATGGCTTATTAGTGATGGCATGTGCCTCTGTGCGCACAACAGACAAGCCAACACCAACCCCTTCCTTGGCGACCAAGCATCTTGCTGCGCCGGGGCCGGAACCAGTGACACTAGCTCCACCACCATGACCATTTCATTGTCTGTCTCTGGCTTAGCGCTGCAAGTAGGGTCTGTGCTACAATTGTGAGAACAGTACATGCATGTTCATCACTTCCAGCGTCTATTCTACATTGAGGTGAACGAGTATGACGATGGCACAACTGATATCGCTGTGAGCACCGATCCCATTGTCTCCCTTCACGCGCTAACATACATTTGTGTTGAGGAGACGGTACATATTCAAGTCATCATCAACAACCAGTCGTTGCTCGCCCTTCTTCACTCCAGATCAACACACAATTTTATCAATGATTTAGTCGCTCATCGCATCTGGCTATCAACTCGTCTAGTTCGCTCTGGCTTGAACATCGCAATAGACAATGGCGATAAGGTGGGATATGTAGGATTGTGTGATGATCTTCATGTACACATTGACGTGGAAGACTTCATGGTAGACTATTAAGCTATTCCTCTGGGCGGCTACGATATTGTATTAGGCGTCTAGTAATCTAGTTCCTTCATACTCTTGGGCTGATCTTGCGGGATTTCGATGACCTCTGCTTGGCATTCTGGTGGGATGGCCATCATGTCCTTTGAATATGGATGGTTTTCTCCGCGACTTTGATGACATGTTCACTGAACCACATGGCCTTCCACCCAAGCATTCTCGCAATCACAGGATTCACTTATTGCATGATACAACACCTATGATTGTACAGCTATATCGTTACCCTTAGATGCAGAAAGATGAATTGAAACACCAGTGTGCGGCTATGTTGGCCCAAGGTACGATCCACCATAGCAATTTCGCATTTTCATCGCCCTTCCTTCTTGTCAAGAAACAGGACGATACATGTAGATTCTATGTAGACTATCATTCATTGAACGAACGCACACTCAAGGACAAGTATCTGATTCTGATCATGGATGAGCTTCTCGATGAACTTCATGGTGCCTATTACTTCAGTAAGCTCGATCTTTGCTTTGAATATCATCAAGTCTGCAAGATTCCTGATGACATTGAGAAGACAGCCTTTTGGACGCATCACGACCACTTCGAATTTCTAGTGATGCCCTTCGGTCTCACAAATACACCAACAACATTCCAATCCTTGATAACGAAGTTCTTCGACTATTCTTACGCTAATTTGTATTGGTATTTTTCAATGATATTCTAATTTATAGTTTGTCATGTGGCCAGAGCATACTAAGCAGAGGAGCTCTATTTAAATCAGTATAACATCAAGAACGCAAGAGCTCCCATTATCTGATTCCAAATACCTCGCAACGACCATAGTTCTTGCAATATACATGTACTATAGCACCAGGTTAAAGATAAGATTGATTGTTAGGGATCAGATTAGTTAGTTAGAGATAAGATCTACTATTAGTTAGTCTTAGAGATAAGATTGATTAGTTTAGATTGTTAGGGTAAGCTCCTATATAAAGGAGGGCATAATATCCATTGTAATCCAACAATAAGAATAGATCTAGTTTTCACTTTCCTTCTCTAGTTTCCCCAATATGTTATCTTCCTAATCTATAGTCTAATTCCTCCCCCAGCAGCTGACGTCACCTGCCTATCCACCCCACGGATATTTATCCTAACATTTAGTATCAAAATGATGCTTACCATAATATTTGGTATCAGAGATGTCAGCTTTCAATCCAGCAATGGTCCTATTGCTCAAGCCGTCAAGGGATCTACACCGCTATAGCTATTACCATAGCACAAGGACGAGCTGTCTTGCAAGGAGGGGTAAAGATGTTATGCGCAGAGAATACTGTTCATGATGTTATCACCACATCGCGTTACTATGTCCCCGTGTGTACTGTAGCAGCAGGTTAGAGATAAAATTAGTTGGTAGGGATTATATTAGATTAGTTAGAGATAAGATCTATTAGTTTACATTATTAGGGTCTGCTCTTATATAAAGGATGACACAACGTTCATTGTAATCAAGCAAGAGAAATCAATCTAGTTTTCAAGTCCGTTTCTTATATATCTTCTTTATGATTCTAAGTCTCTCTGATCTACAGTTTAACCTTCGCTAGCAGCCTCCGCCTTCCGACTATCTTCCCGATGATGTTTACTTTAACTATGTTGTTGATCCAGAATGAAGAATCCTAACAATTATCATGTTTCTATGGCAAGTTTGCTCTGCATTACTTGAAATGGCGCGTTATTGCTCTGACTAAATGCTACTTGCTTTTTTATAAGAGGTATAATGGTGGTTCCTACTTCCTAGTTCCTAGCCCTAGTTATTGTTCGTTTTGTTTTAGTGGAGCACTTACTTATATCCGTATCTTTATGCATAGCGACTGATGCTAGAAAACTACCACTTGTATTTTAATTAGCTGCGATCTTTCTTGTTCGTTTTTATCTTTTCCTTTATTGTTATAGTGATCCACCTTTTGTAACTTGGGCATTTCAGGCCTCTTTCTGGTATGCGGTTGGGACAAATCACCCAGCGTGGTGGCCCGTGTAGCTTTTTTAAATGGTGTGACGATCAACAGCTTAGGGTAAGTGCTCCATAATACCAAACTGATGTTAGATCATCTGTAACGATATTATTTTAATTTTATTTTCTTTCTGATTTTTTTCTCTATTTTTATTTGTTTATTTTCTTTCATTTACAATAGTTTCTTTTCGAGAGGAATCGTGAAGAAAAAAGAGATAATTCTGTCCTGAAAGAAATGATCTTGAAAAAAAAGTCGTGATAAGAATCATAAAAAAATCACTAAAATACTGAAAAGAATGAAAAAATTTCTGTAGAGAAGTTCTTGACCGTGATCTTATGTCAAGCAGCCAAAACTCGAGCAAGGGGAGCTCGTCATCCTGCTTCAAATGCGGACAAGAGACTGCCCGAGAATCAACCTTCGGATCCTTATCCTGACAAAGGTGGTCGAACATTAACTTCAGCAAGCTCGCCCGATGCGTGTTTAAGTGTGGTAAGGCTGGTGACTGGTCCCACAATTGCCCAACCTCGAATGGTGGTGGTGGTACCGGTACCGGCGCCAGCCATGTCAAGTCCTTTTCAACTTTGGGCTCATGGAAGAGCCACAGCGACTCAGAGCCGGTTCCTGTGAACTCAGTTGAGCTGACATGGACATGCTGTACGAAACTTTGACAAATGCCCCGGGCACGTGTCGCTTAGGTATGTGGTCTTGTCGATGCCTTTTGCTATTCTATGTTCTGTGAGAAGATTAACCGTGGATGTTTTGTCTCGCTTTCTGTGCCGAACTCGAATCTGTGTTGTCTGCCCTAGGAATTTCCGTGTATGCGGATAAGTAGAATTTGGTACTATGCTCATTCTCACGCTTTGCAAATCCATGGAGTCCTATGCTTCTGCTCTTAGAATATTTTTGTTTTTTAATACTTGTCATTTTTAATTATTTTATTTGTTCTTAAATATTTATCACTTTACATTTTTTAATGTAGTTTTTAATTTTATCTGTATAAAATACCTCTTATTCACATATTTACGGTAGGTTCTAGAATATTTAAGCTAATTTCTAAGAATATTTTTATTATTTCTTATTTAAAATTGTACTACCCTTAGTATATCTTGATATACGTGTTTGATCAAAAGTGATAAGTATTGAAAACGGAGAGAGTATCTCTAACCATATTTCTTTTATTTTATTTCTTTATTATTCTCCTTCCTGTTTTTATT
The DNA here is from genome assembly GCF_958298935.1 of Phragmites australis. Lineage (NCBI taxonomy): Eukaryota > Viridiplantae > Streptophyta > Magnoliopsida > Poales > Poaceae > Phragmites > Phragmites australis. Next base: position 46,694,712 of record NC_084923.1, on the reverse strand, counting down.
CTTTTATTTTTCTCTTACCTTTAACTATTTCTTTTTGAAAGAATTCGTGAAAGAAAATGAGAAAGAATCTCGTCTGAAGGAAATGATCTTGAGAATCCATTCGTGACAGAAACTATATAAAAAAACCGTTAGAATACTGAATAAAAAAAATCCTTTCGTGAAAATTTTTGATCCCTGGCGAAAATTCCTTAGAGAGGATCTTATCACCTCTGCAGATTTGGTATATCTGGAGGGTTACATGAGTAGATATTGTGTTCTTGAAGCAACCTCTAAAAGGTCTGGACCTCGGACAAGGCTAAAGTGAAACAGCCTTTAAAAGGTTGCAACAAGTTGGTCCCTTCTGCTGATGAACTTAATACTACTGTGCCAATCTTAGGACCAAATATTTAAGGATATGAACAAATGCTTACCTATCACACTCCCAGCGGAGAGGATGCTGCTATCCGCTCAAGGCCACAGAAGTGCACATGGTTAGAACTCGTGGGGCAGGGAATCTCTGGATATTAGTTAAGGACTATGGAGTAGTGGTAATCATCTCTAGCTAAAGCTGTGGTCGTGTTGGCTGGTGCAAGGCCAATAGGTCTGAAACCTGAATCAATTCGACCCGCTTCCGAAACACCTAATAGGTGAAAATTCAATCCCGGTTACGAACCTATCAGAGACTCATGGGTGATATGGACGACGGTGTAAGATGGAGGTGTGGGACGACGGTGGGCTTTTCGAACGTTTGCGGGTGCCCACGAGTGAATATGGCATTCGCTTCCAACCCAAACTTAAATCGGGACTCGAATCGAGACTCTTGCCAGGTGTAAAACCCGCGGGGACCTGACCTGGCATGCCCGGTTGCTAGCCATACTGGCCAGTTGAACTACAGTAAGATTGGTGCTTGGCATGTTGTGACATTTGGTCTAATTTGAATTGAGCTCTTGAGTGATCTGTGAATATATCAGTACGTATGTTTAATAAACCTTATAATTTGCATAAGGATGAAACTAACTTATAAGATTACTATAGTTCATATCTTTAACACCAGGTTAAGCTTTTTATATGAAGCAAGGATAAAAGCATTAACGAGATAGTGTATGGTCCACCTAATATATGTGGGTCTAAGCTAGTTTAGATCTGGATTGTTATAAATGATAGCAGAGATGACCCTAGTAGTTACACAGGTACGTACATGCCAAAAGTGTGGACATATGGCGTATGTGGATCTTAAGTGGTCATACGATATAGTATATGTGTTGACACTGACGCACAGATCTGTATTAAGAGGGAATGTTCCTAGTTGTTTGCCAAGTATGGGTATGACCAATGAATGTATAAATACAAATGTTTAATTACCATAATATTAATTGAGTAAAGAGAAACTAACTTATAAAATCACTAGAGTCCGTATCGCCTATCTCAGTTAATCTTTTACGTAAAGTTAGAAAAAAAATAAGAGTGGGTGTGAGTGTATAGTCCCACTCAATATGTGAATAGACCAAAACCCGTTTAAACTCTGGACTGTTACACATGTGCTTATTGTCTTCCACTGCAAATCCTTGAACATGGACCGGACATTACAGGTCGGTTTCTCTCCGTGATCTTGGGCCCCCCTAGGTGGAGTATATCTGAATGACTCCACTACAAAGGCCAAACCTTGCTGGTGCAGATTTGCTGTTTGTTTTGCTGTCTATTCGGCCGTCCTTTCTTGCTACATGCTTTCAATGCTTGGTTCACTACGTTATGAACAGCAGGATTGATTCACCCAATAGTTAACATGCTGTTAAAAGAGCCTGAAGAGACGAGCTTACTTCAATCTTCATGGAGGATGTTAATAGTAGGTAGTAAACACGTACGTTTAGTTGTTTTTTCCTGCTGCAACTGCAAGCATGTGATTATCCTTGCTACAGTGCCCCTAAGAGCTTGGCGAGGTAAAGTCCTGCTGGTTTTACGGTTATACTTTTGAGTTCTGACTTGTGTATAGTGCTTTTCAAATAGATTAAGTTTGTCGAACCGGTTCGAGACATGACACTGTAGCAACGACACGGCACGGTTAGTTAGGTCGTACCTAGATCGACGTCTCGGCACAACCTGGCTTAGATGAGCCACCACGACCACGACTTGCCCCATCTCGTCCCAACATGTCATCGTACGTCTCACCCCTGCACAGTCGCCATGCCGCTCGGCCTCCCTACCCTGCCGCCCGATCACCCTGTCTCCACCCTCGCCGCTGTGCCGTCCCACCCCTCGACCTCTCCGCATCGCCCCCACCCTCCCCTTTGTCACGTTGTGTCTGTCGGGCCACCAGACCGATTGTACCGCAATCGTGCCTAAACGAGCCCAGTATAGCACGTTGGCTAACAGACCGTGTCGTAGGCCGCACCTTCGCACATGAGCTAGCACGGCACGGTATGACCTATTAATTTTACCGGACCTATTGGGCTGTATCTAGGTGTCCCATATCGTGCCAACCTGACAAGCCTATTTAAACAGCACTACTTGTGTACCATTTTCCAGCTGAAGAAGCCCCCACAAGCACGTGACAGGCAGGGTGCAGGGAGCCACTGAGTGGCGATGTGCTCTCACTTCTAGGCTCACACTCCTTTGCCCGGCGGCAGAGTTGCAGCCTGCTAGCCCACGAGTCTGAGCCATTAGCCAGTAAAAACAGGACACGATACCTCTAACATAACTGTATAAGTAATGTCATCGCTGATACACCAGACCTATCAAAATTTGTTTGACATGCCAGTGATAACATCACGGTAAGTGATCGAGGCAGTGATCAGTGGCCTACTGACTTTATTGTTGTTATATCTGGGCCACTGGCCAGTTCCCAGCAACTCGGCAAGTTGCAGGGATCTGCCCCGGATAGGACCAACCACGATCCTGCCCAACGGATCAGGACGCTCGGTGTCCAGTCACTATTCGCTAGCGACCCTAGTATTTACCCCGTGCCACCAAGCACGCACCTTGGCTCGATCCAAGAGCTGTACGAAGTGGCACCGCCTTGTCGTCGTCCTCGCTGCATCCGAGGACCACCTGAACTCGACCGAAGAAAAGGCGATGGATCGTAGTGGACAAAGCCGGTAGGCCCTTCCCCTCATCAAAGCCCCCAGGTCCCCTGGTGCCGCTACCGCCGGTGGGTCAGGGTCTCGCGCTCGCCTCACCAAGATGCCGATGCCGTCCGTTTCCAGCTCCCCTCCCCTGCGCGTACTTCCCGGCCCGGGCTCGCTTACCTGTCTACTGCTCATTGGCTGGGGCGTCCTCTAGCCTAAAGCCACTGCCCGTAAACAGAACACGTTGCGGACCCCAACAAACATGGAGCCTCCGCAAGCGGTACGTGCGGGTCGGGCCCGCGCTCACATCAGTTGGGCGCGATCGGTTGATGCGTGACGGAGGAACACCGAGCGGGCGAATGATTTTTTTCGGAAAAGACGGCACAAGATATACGGATGTTATTATTAAAAAAACTGATCTGGTTTACTTAAGACTGGATCTAAAAATCTTAATAACTGACCCATTAATACAGAACCAACTACCAAAACACCCGATTACAGAAGCATCTCGAAAAACAAAAAATAAATTGCACAACACCCCATAAACTATATAAACTACAGAGTCCACCATCAGATCATCTTTATTAAACTCATCGCATGCTACGACGAAGCAACTCCAACATCCCGAATGATGAGCATAGCGAAACAGGACACCCGTCTTCTTTACACGGTGCTGGAAACAGTGCTGCATCCGTTCTATCTGACCTGGCTTAGCTTTAGTACTTGTACGTAGCGAAATGCTCAGGGCATCCACTGTGTGTCCTCTTTGTTGCCGTGGCTTCTTGCCCTAGCTGGAAATTGTACCAACAGTATGACCTCTTATTGTTACTATGATTAGATAATCACAGGTGATCAGGCGACTGTTTGCCGACAACGGCTTTCTAGGTTTCGGATTTAGAAGAGCTCCTGGGGAGTATGATTGAGCCGACTGAAGAGATACGTATGAGGCCGGAGCGAAAGATGGCCTATGGGCAGTGTCAGAGCGAGAGTTAACGGAGACAGACTGACAAATTAGTACAACGACGGAAAGTGTCTATAGATGTAGCAGCGCAAACACTATCGGGGACAGTGAATATGAGCAAGAGTTGGGGAGAGAGATGGAGGTTGAATATTTGGACCGCGATCTCTTGAAACTGAGCTCCTTTCTCTGAAATCTGAACTCCTTTTGCTGATTGGTTTGTAGGTCACATCGCTGGTCTTTTCGATGCCCCCTCTCCAACTGCTCGCTTCACGCTTCTCAATCACGTCACTTTCCACTTCAATTTATAATAGTACTGCACTGCTTGCGGAATATGATTGGGTGAGGTAATTTTCATGATTCTTATGAAAAGTAAAATGTTTGTTAAGAAATTTCTGGAGTTAACACATGTTAAATTCTTTGTTCCAAATGAGTCACAGTAAAAAAGTGATGTGACAAGCTCATGGAGAGTTGTTAGCACAAGTAAGGACCACTTGTAGCCATCGGAGAGTGAGGCTGATAGTCCCTCATGCAATTGGCTCAAGAAAAAAATGGCTCGGAAAAAAAGTCCCTCATCCACTTTGCGGAAGAACAAAACAATCGTGATAAATAAAAGGAATGTCCTAGTTATTTGTCGACAGATATTCTCTAAATCTGTCAAATTTTTGGCCGCTAGATAGAGAACCGATGGTTTAGATTTAACTCCCGATTATATATATCAATGTCGAATGAGTCATCTTCCTCAACCCACCGACATAACCCCTAGTCTTGATCCCCACCTGCGCGCCACCTCACATCGCTCATCGTCACCGTCCCTAGCTCCGACATGGTCTATCGGGACCACCTCACACACTAGCCCTCCCTCCCTCTCCACTCCCCCTCCGCTCCCCCTTCGTCAGAGATAGATCCCGTGCTCCACCTCCCGACCGACTCCGACGGCACCATCGCGCGCCGAAGCCGCCTCCTTTGCGAATCGCTCCCTTGCTAACCATTATGAATCTCGATACCGACGCCCGCTAGCCCTACCCAACCATCCGTCCACCACCACCGCGATGGGCAGTGTCCTCGTCACCTCGCCGTCCCGCCCACTGCCTATCCATTGAACTCCCTAGCCATCCCTCTACAGCTGTATACCAATAAATTCCCCTAAATTCTAAACCTAATCTTAAAACTCGTCAAAATTCATGGAGTTCGTCAGAGGTAGAGAAAGAGGTGTCCCGTACGAATCTTATTCCCGGTAGTAAGGTAAGTAATCCAACAGATTTCTTAGACAGTTAACTAGCAAAATTCTTAATAAAATTCTTTTCCAGCCGAGTTAGAAACAAGTCCTTTTTGGACGGGAACCGATGGATGGATGTGTATCCGTTTGGACAAAAGCGTGAGGGGGGACGTGACAGAGTGAGAAAGCCTGCTGCTGCCTGTGTTGTTTCAGTTCAGGTCGAAAGTTTACCGGTTGTGTTTTTTATCCTTCTCCCACAGTTGAGTTGATCGTGTAGGGTATTGATTCAAGTGTTACGTCTAATCCTCGTAGTTTAGTGGCGTAAGTAGTAGTATTATAATACTTGGACCAGAAGACCTTGGGTCTCTTTCAAGCTTCACCGTTGTGCTTACACTTTGTTTGCTTTTCCATATGGGGTAACTAGGGCATGTTCTGGACTGGGAGAGACTATATATTATCCACCTGTCCGGACTGGCCTGTTAATTTACAGCTTGGGAATCTTGGTCCATGGGAACTTCCGTATTTAGAAACTACTACATTTTCTGGTGCCCCTGGAATCAAACCAAACCAGTGTCAGTCAGACTGAATCATGAATACGGATACATAGTTTATTCCCAAACGTCTGTACTACGGAATACATCTTTCCAGCCCAGATTGACCCGGTCGTTGCGTGCTACTCCCGCTCTGCCACAGAACAGCTGAACTCCTGTTGCTGAACAACTGACCGGGACTCCCTTGTGGTTGGGTGATCCATGAAGGTATTTCTGTATTCAGATTTTGTTTCAGCGTGGATTGTGAATTGTTATTTATAATCTGTAAATTAAAATAAATAAATTTTTATTGTAATTTAGCTTGTAACAATTTAACAATTAGGGTCCCACTAACTTCTACAGATTGAATAATTCAATTTTTTTTCAATTTCCAATTGAGACAAATAAGCTCTTGCGCTAGACATTTGTTGTCTACCGTGGTGATCAACTAATCTACCCCATTCACTAAGATAGTGTTTGTTTGTTCTACAGGAGATGATCTTGTATAGAATAGTTCAGTTGGATGGGTTGATCCTGTATAGACAGATATATGTCTGATGTTTAATTAGCTTTTTAGGATGATATATATTTTTGTTTTGTTGGTTATATGGAAGATGATGACTTGATATAATGTTCTGTTTGGTTACCTACATAGATTGATCTTAGATGGACTTTATAAGATGATAAAAATACATATAAATTAAGTATTACAAAGAAATTTATTTTTTCATCATATAATATAGGGCTAAAAATAATCTTAAAAATTAGTCCATAATATTAGTGAATTTTTTAGATCTTTTAGAAATTATTTAAGCCATAACAATTATTATAAGTTATAAAAGTTGTTTTTTTAGAATTTTAATTTAAATTCTAAACAGGATTTTTTATGAATCTAATTAAAATAGATTGATCATAAATTATGTAACACATATAAAAAGTTTTAGAATTTTTATAGCGAGAAAAAACCTTTATTTTTAGAGCGACAGAAGATCTGATTTTTAACTACTGTTCATAGCGGATGACTCAGGCGTGTGGTGTGGCTGATTTTGGCGTACTGGTCGTTCAGGATATGAGAATATTCTAGAAATCTTGAACCACCTTATCCTGAATAAGATGGTTCCATTCATTCATTTATCCAAACAACGGATCGGCTGATATCCTGACCGCTTCGTCCGGACGGAAGCCATACCATTACCGACATCCAAACACACGGTAAAGCATGTGTGGTAGGATGCCGCCGCGACTCCTGTTGACGGTGGCCGGAGCCTCGTTTTCTCGCAAGGGCCCAAGCGGAGACACGAAATTATTGCGCTGTACGGGTCTGATCTGACCTGAGCTCCTCCCTATGGCGTGCCACCATGTGGCCTCCCACCTCCCCGCCCCAGCCAATCAGCCCCAGCCTCGCCCGTGGCCGTCGCCCGGCCCGCCTCCACTCGCACAGTTGCACTGCCGGACCTCGCCTCCACTCGCACAGTTGCACTGCCTGGACCCGCGCGCGCGAGAGACCCCGCCTGCCTGCGGGGCACGGCCGCTACAGAGGTCCCCGTACTCCCACTCGCGCCGCATATATTCCCATCGCCACCACGGGTGCTATACGAGTGAGTGGGGCTTGTCTTCTTTTCTCCTTTCTCCTCCACTCGTGTGTACATTCTCCCCTTTATTTATTCATCATAACCCTACTCTGTTGCCAAGTTGCAGTACCATTTCGAGCCACTCGTAGGCTCATATAGCAGCGGTACAGCTTTAGCTAGTCGACGTGAAACACACACAAAATACTGTATGAGTGCTGTGGTGTTGGCATTCGCGTGACTAGTTTCTCCCGTTTCCATATATAGAAAAACCAGCCGTCCCCTTTCTCCTAGACCAAACCACACTTCCTCAGCTAGTCAGCTCGGTCTCCTAGTTATCATATCGCAAATATCATATCGCGTCACCGTGCAATAGCTTCCCTCTCTCCCTCTCCCTCTTTCGTCGCGTTTCCTCGTACAAATATCGGGCCGGGGATGGACTCCTCCCCACCGCAGGCGGCCGACCTGTCGCTGACGCTGGCGCCGTCGCCGGGGTCCAGTGGCGGGGTGGGAGGAGGAGAAGAAGGCGCGACGGCGTGCATCGACGGCAAGGACGTGCGGCTGTTCCCGTGCCTCTTCTGCAACAAGAAGTTTTTGAAGTCGCAGGCGCTGGGCGGCCACCAGAACGCGCACAAGAAGGAGCGGAGCATCGGCTGGAACCCGTACTTCTACATGGCCCCGCCACCCAATGCCACGGCGGCCGCCGTGCCGCCGAGTCCTCCTGCCACAGGCGGCTACGGCGGCGTCTCCGGAGTGAGTGCTGCCTGGACGGCGGCGGGGGTGGGGGTCGGTGGTCTCCCGCCGGCGCAAGCGTACGTGGGCCACGGGTACGCGGCCGTGCCGGCGTCGTTCGCCATCGCCTCCCACAGCTCCAGCGTCGTGGGATCCAGCGGGCTCCAGTACTACGCGCCACACGAGGGCGCAGCGGCGGCGGCGGCGGCGGCTGGGGCATCGGCGGCGGCGGGCGACGGCACCGTCGTGCTGGCCCCCCGCGCGCGCTACGCCACGCACCAGGCGGCCTTGAGCAGCGGGCGCGCCGCAGCCGACCAGCCCGGCGCCGGCCTCGACGACCTGATCGACATGCTCAACTGGAGGAGGGGCTCCCACGGGCCCACCGCCTCCGCGGTCGCCACCACCGCCTCGCCATCCAGCACCATCACCACCTCCGCCGGCGCCGACGGCAGCAGCAACAACGACGACGGCGGGGAGCTCGACCTCAACCTCAGCCTCAGGCTCTAGCTAGCCGCCGACGGTTAATCATGTACCACCCTATCTGTACGCTACTCGTGCGGCCTTAATTAGCTCTTAGGCACGTTGATCACTCCCCTTGCCTCCTCCTCTCCCTCCCTCCCTCCCTCTATCTCTCTCCTCACCTGTATGTCAGTACCCGTCTCTCTCCCTCTTTTCCTGTTTGCCATGTTCTTAATTGTTCATCTTTTCTATTCTTGAGCCTTTGTTTAATCCTCGTTTGGACCTCCGGTTGTTTGTCGGGGGTTCGCCGTGCTCTCGCGTGTACTCAGTATTCACCTGCTCCTGCAACCAGTCACCAGTGGCTCAAGCATGTGGCAGCACAATGCCCTCGCATCAGCCTCACTGTTGCTCGAGCTCATGCTCGGCATGGCCTGATATTATTTTATGTTATCTGAGGATCCCCTGCCTCCGGACAGAGACGGGGTCGCCGTCGAGATGCCATCCGACGGCGGGCACGTGGCCTCAATGTTTACTTGCTGTGCCTTCTGGCTGGATGAGAGGCATGCCAGTCAATTTACTGATGCTATTGGGTTGGGTGGGTATGTATCAGCAATATTTGTTTGGTCCGTGTCCCATCTCGCTCGATCATGTTTAGGAACTGGATGCGCACTTCGCTGTACTGTGCCGCGGAATCTGAAGAAACTGAACTTTTTTCTAACTTATTGCGATTACCTATTGATCACATAGGTACTCGTATTGATTTACTAGTACATCATGGGGCTGATTCTTCGAAAAAAAAGTAGAATAGACAGATTCGTCGAAAAAATAATATCAGGGGACAGTAAAATAAATCTACTGATCAGCGGTAGGGAGCATGAGTTCACGACGCCGAAGTAGCAAGTTCTAGGATGGGTTTCTATCTGCAGGACGCGCCCAGTTCAGTCACGCACCCGAGGGACAAACCGGTGCCGTCCAATGGCACAGCAGGGAGGCCTTGTCGCCATCTGTGCGCCGGCGCCGGGGTCCCAGCTCCGGTACATGGTCCTATAGCAATAGGAGCCGCAGCAGCGACATGAGCATGTGCAGTGCAGTACGGACAGATCTTTTGTGGCCTGGTAGCGAAAGGACGTGCCCTGATCTAGCATTTGATTCCAGCCGTGACTGATGAACGCGCGCAACAGAAGCATCTCTTGGGAGGGTCGATCGGCAGGGCAGGGAGGCTCCGTTTCGCGGCCTGTCGAGTCTGTCCCTGTCGCGGTCAACCGCACAAAGCACAGCCGGCGTCAAGCCCCTCTTCTCTGTCTCTCTCTCTCTGGCTGCCACCACCCTTCCCATCCGTACGGAGCTAGCGATGTGTGGCGGCAACCAGCTAACTGGCGTGTGGTTCACCGCTCGCGGGATCGACCATGGAAAGAGAGGCAAGTGCGCCGTGCATGTCGACATGGTGTCCGTGCCGGCGCACGCGAATGGTCCGCGGGCCGGCAACGTGGTCGCGGGCGGCGACGTACAGGCCTGCGCGCGCGTGGCGTGGACAGCCATTGCGGTGCGAGCCACAGCTGGCGGTCGCTAGTTCGCTACTGCTGCGGCTACGGCTCAGCTCGGCAGCGGTGTCGTCACCGTGCAAGTTCGGGACCAGCCGAGTCGGCAGGGCATGCGAGGGAGTGTGATCGATATGGACGGATATAACTTATTTCCTATCCTACCTTATATTTATATTTTTTATAAGTTGGAATTGATAGCTATTTTTTATTATATATTTTATTTTTTATGATCTGAATCAGAGTAGATAGTGTCGCATAAGAGTGGAAACAGATCGGATCGAGGATGGATGAAGAAGAATCACACCTTAAACCCAACTTGGCCCTGATAAGCATAATGGGTGTAAAACCACACCGGACCCTGATGAGGACTCAAAACCTGACGGGGGACTATTTTCCCCTCCTTGCCAACCCTGTTCTCCTCACATGCGGTCAATTTCCTCTGCAAGTAGCGACACATCTTCTCTCGGTGAAGGGCGACATTTGTGGGCTCCCCATGCTGGGAATCGGTGGGGAGAGACCTCCATGAGGTCTAGGTCTCGTAGAAATGTGAGAGGTGCGGCCTACTCTATCTCTGCGGCATCAGAGCTCCATCGGCGACACCACTAGATTCAAGCCACCGTCGCCCAAAGTCCCATCTTCGGCTGTCGTCGAGTCGCCGTAGCCAAAGATCTCCACCACCAATGAGTTATGCACCTCCTCTTGCATTAGCCCCCGATAGGCAATGACACCAACTGGTGAGGTTGGGGGAAGGCATCAATGAGGGTCTTGGCGGCTGCTGCTGCTGCGTGGTGGTCGCCTGATGGTCCGCAACGGTGTATATAACTGCAGGCCATGGCGTCTCGACAGGCGGCAACACCAGCTGGGGTGTCTAGGTGAAGGCATCGACGAGGGCCTCGATGGCTGTTGCGACGCGATAATTGCCTGATGGGTCACAACGGTGATTGGTGGCGCGTAAAGCTGCGGAGGAAGGCAGGAACTGTGAGTCGTAACTCGTGAGGGTGTGGTGGTGTGGATTTGGACTACCGTTCTGGTGTGTAAAAGGCCGCAAGGGGTTAATGGGCCTCTGATCTAGGATTTTGGGGCTCGTGGGGTACTCACGGTGTAAAATAAGACCCAGATCCGAACCTAATGATCTTACAGGACGATTTCTACACATGTCCTTGCCCCCCAATGGGTCTGAAACTAGCGTGGTCCTGCCCTGACCCGGTGCCGTAAGCTTCCGATTAGTGAAATAGATATAAATTTTTTACTTTGTTTGCATCCCTACACAACATATTAAATAATATAGTGATGCAATCAAAATAAGCCTATAGAGAATGATCGTTGAGATATAAAAATAAGAGAATTCAGTATTATCTATCTATGAATATGATAATATATCCATATGTTATCATGTTTTCAGTAAAATCATAATAGCCTTCTAGATCACATATAACATTCAAATACTTCAAATAGATACCAGTCATCCTATATCATTTCTTTTTTCTCAAATCTAAAATCAGACGTGAATAATATTAAATAGCTATTGTTATCTTCTATATTTACTACATAATCCTTCAATTTCTATCCCGTTTTCACCCAGCCATGTGAGAGGCCGAGCCCACCGTCAGCTAGTAATGCCGTTGCCCTGTGGTTGCGGCGTCCTGACAAACGGATGGTCCTGGCACTGCTTGGTCCCGGCACTGCACCCTCTTGTACCCTTGTGCGCAGCGCATGGAGCGGTGTGTCCGAAGCAGCAGCTGTTTGGTTACCACTCGCGTGTGATTCTTTGTGGCACACACAAGCGATGGCGGGTTTGGTACTCGTCTCTGTTTGTCAGCTAGCGGCCGACGCCGAGAGGAGAGATCTCTCGCCGTCGTACTGACTCCCTTTGAATATAAGTAACATGCGGCTGTACTGAAAATTGGTTTGTTTGGACTCTTCTTTTTTTGAGTATGTGGTCCTGTTTGCCACAGATTATCTACACCAACCGTTTTCTAAATCTATAAAAAGCAAATTCTGCTTGTCTAAATTATACAGTTCTCAAAATCTATTTATAATATAACTTTCACATAATTTTCAAAATTTATAAGCAAAAGCTATACTAAGTAGGACATGTACCTATTTTCTACAACTCGGGAAGGGAACGAATCCACAGTTGTTCGAGTTGATGTGTTGTTGGCGTTTTGGCCCGTTGCGTGAGTGGAACCCTGCAGCTACTAGCTCGGCTAGCAGCTAGGACCATCTACGGATCAATTTGGAGTGCTGTCCTGGACGAAAGCTCTAGTTTACTCGCTGGAGCAGTTCAATGGTACCCCTGTAGGGATTTTATAATGGTGTATAGAAAAAGAATCAAAAACTTTTTGGGAACGCGCCTGGTAGTACTAGTACTGGATATGGATGCGAGTACGGAAAGATGGGGAGTTACTGTTCGGGGTGTGTCCGGACACCACTTGCCGCGGCACTTGTCATGTTCCAACTTATTACGGATCTCCATGGATCCACACATATGCATGCATGACCAACCCGACACAAGGATTGTGTGTGTCATTTTCTCCGATGGGGAGCAGGGATGGCAACGGGGCTCTCCTCACCGGGCTTTGCTAGAACTTCCCTCCTCCAAAGTCAACAAAATATCTCGTGCCCGACGGGTACCCAGCCCTGAGAACCATGAACATGTATCAACTTTCAACAAGAAGATTATAGCACGAAAATGCACATCTGAGATGTAAAATTGACAGGAATTTAAGAGGAACACAAGACCATAACAATAGCAGGAGCAAAAGCTTTAAAAGGCGCCCAAACATAGACTACTGTGCTTGTGCATATCACCAGTTCACCACAAGTCCACTGACCATCAAGGCATCAATACAGACCAAGTTTAAAGCAGCATAGATAAAAAAAAAATTAAAGCAGCAAGACCAGAAAGACATGGACAAATTATTTCAATTAACAATAGACGTGGACAACATCTGTAAGTTTAACACATCTGTACTGTACTCGAGATTATTGATACCTGAGTACATTTATCAAAAAGTATTCATCTGTTCCAATAAATATTTCAAATTTATGAAAAAAAAAATCGTCTGTTCCAACAAATATATATATTTATAAAAAATTAAGCATCAGATAATCATATCTATGGACAGCATCATTCTATAAACATGTTCATTGATACAAGCATACATAAGTGACTAATGTGCAAGTGTTAGTAACCAAGATTACGTGTTGCTATTCGAGTATTAGGGAATGTTTGGTTCTTTGTACATTGTGGTATATGTATGGGATGATGCAAGATATAATGTCATGCATGTGTTTGTTGGATTAGATGCTTGCCTTGTTGCTCCTGTACTTCAACCACGTACGGATCCGGTTTGGAGTCGGCCTCGACCGCGTGAATCGTCGGCGCTTCACTCTCTAGATAAATCAAGAATGCATCAAATCAACCAATGAACGATGGAAATATATGCTTATAATACATGATCGATCAACAATAAAGCGTTGATTTTTGAAAGCAGTTGCAAAGGATCGCTAAACGATTTTGGTTAGGAAAGGCTTAAACCACGGATAAGACAACCTAAGTTCTTAGGGTTCTGAGTAGCTAGCAGTCAGACTAGACCAGGCGATGGTCAGACCGTCGGGTTGCAGAGAAAAAAATGGTACCGTGTAAGTCTGATGGTCAAACCGCCAGACCGGTGCTGGCGGTCAAACCAGCCCAGGGGCGGTCTAACTCCTGACTATGGAGTTTGACTGATATTTTGAACCAACTTAGCCTTAACTAGCGGTCAAACTGGCTCTAATGGTGGCCAGACCGCTGTCCCTACCTGTGCCACCTCGGTGAGGTCACCGGCAAAGGCTCTGATGTTGCCTTTGACCGTGAAGTGTACCAAAGTGCTCAACAGGACTAGGGAATGTTTTCTTGGTTGGCTCGAACGACAAGCACGGGCCAAAACTCAAGAAACCCCATGGATGAGATCTATAACTAGTGTTGAGCTCGGGTTCAACTCAGTTTAAACCAAATGGGGATCGTCTAGAGCTCAAAAACAACAAGAAAATGGTAGGGGAAGGCTTGCCTCGGTGTAGGGAAGGTTTCCACCAGTTTAGCTCGCTCCGAGGAAGCTTTGATTCGCTGATCGGGCTCCCGGAGTGGTTATCGGCTTCGAGGTGGTAGATCTTGCAAGGAAACGTCTCCGGCGATGGAGAAGAGGGGGAGGAGCTTGGGGAAGCCTTCGGGGAGCTCTGGGAAGTCCTCTCCGTCGATGTCTGATTGTCAGGGATGTTGAAGATGATCTCTCCTTCTCTCTCGCTTGGTGTGGGTGAAGGAAGAGAGTGGAGTGAAAATGAGAGAGAGAGAGAGAGAGAGAGAGAGAGAGAGAGAGAGAGAGAGAGAGAGAGAGTTGGTCGGTGGCTTAAGTCATAAACCTCGCTCTGGTGGTCAGATTGCGGGAAATCTCGAACAGACCGTGAGAACGGTCCTTGTGCTAGAAGCTTCGTTCTTTTTTCTTCCTTTTTCTTTTCTTCTTCTTCTGCAAAGTCTTTGAGGTCTTTCTAACTAGTTCTAAACCATTTCGACCCACAATTATAAATACATATTTGCGATGGAAACACGCATCAATCCACAATGGGTAAGTTTCTTTCAAACATGCTTTAAATACTTAAATTAATGAATCATCCACGCTAAAACATGATGCCATGATGATTATGCACGCTTAAATTAGATCAGGATTTTTGGGATATGACAACCCTCCCTCCCTTAATCCATAACCTATACATATAATAACCCGACTCAAAAGATTATGCAATTGAGGATGCGTAGCAAGAAATCGGCTATAAGATTAATTGAATTCACATGCAAACACCTTTTTTGGACTCAAGTATGTGAGCATCTACACTTAACGTTGTACCATTCTATCCTGAGATCATCAATATAAACATAAGTGCAACTTGAACCGTCTCAACTAATCATCAACCATCATAACCACTTCCTAACATACCATAACAATCTAATAACGGAACTTTACGATTGATGCGTATGGACAGAAGCATGCTCATGACTAAGAGCGCAATAATTCGAATTGTTCTTACACCCTGTAGCGAGTACATCTTTACCCACACGACTCCGCTCTATCCTCTTAGCACCTGAGATAACTTTTCTCATACATAAAACTACCCACTTGTATATACCCCTATGGCATCGGGGTTACCATGAGCATGTCCCAGACACCTCCAGCTCCCCGCCACCATGCATGTCCTTATTCTTTTTCTCTTACATGCCATAGGGACGTGCGGCAAGTGTCTGTCAACATGGTGTACGATAATTGGTTCATTCATCCATTATCCGAATATGTGGTAGCCAAACCGCGAGAACGGTCCTTGTGCTAGAAGCTTTGTTCTTTTTCCTTTTTCTTCTTTTTTCTTTTCTTCTTCTTCTCCAAAGTCTTTGAGGTCTTTCTAACTTGTTCTAAACCATTTCCACCCACAATTATAAATACATATATGCGGTGAAAACACGCATCGATCCATAATGGGTAAATTTCTTTCAAACATGCTTTAGATACTTAAATTGATAAATCATCCATGCAAAAACATGATACCATGATGATTATTTACTCTTAAACTAGATCAGATTTTTTGGGATGTGACACTCTCTGTCTTCTCATCTCCTCTCACCGCCACCTCACGACGTTCGCCGAGCCCACCGTCTCTTGAGCTAACATGTGGCTATGTGCCTTCTCCGTCTACTCATCTCCTCCTTCCACTTCTCCACTACGCGATTGTTGTGTGAAGATAGTTGTGGTAATAAATAGATCTAAAGGAATGGCAAAAGGCACAGCTCCTTCTCCGTTTGAGTGTAAAATATTGTGTCTTTGTCGTTCGTTTAGACTTACTATTGTCACTCTCATAGTAAATTCAGTCAGAACGTCTGAAGAGCATGCAAGATGTATAACGGATGGAACAGAGCTACTGCATCAGGAGCTCTTTGACGTGGAACATCTCGAGAGCTCTTAGTGCAGTAGCTTCGCAACATCTGCTTCTATTTTTAGATTTAAGCATATAATACTCTACCTCAAATATTTTGACATAGGGTGTTAGCATGGGGTGAACATATCCCCATACTGAAGAGTTCGCGGTAAAGTATTTTGCACATATAAAAAGATTATCACTGTTGGTTCGTAATCCAAGAGTGATAATCATGAATTATCACTGTCGCTAATTCACTGTCGGTTCAAAAACCGGCAGTGATGTGAATTTTGAATCGGTAGTGATGATATTTATTGTAGTAGTGTATTTTATGCTCGCACTAAACACGTTGAAATAGATTTTCACTTTATGCAAAAATGGGTTGCGCAACGGCAGCTCGAGTTCCGTTCATCTCTTCAACAGATCAAGTTGCAAATATTCTCACGAAGCCACTTCCTCAGACATTTGTTTCGAAGATTCTACAACGATCTCAGTCTCATAGAAACCGGCTGAGATCGCGGGAGCGTGTTAAGATGATTGATCACGTGTGCATACAGTTGGAGATAAACGTGTTTAGAGATAAACCTAACTCAGTTGAGATTGTATCCAACTCACGTTGCATATCTGTAACTTGACGTATATAAATAGAAGAGCTGCCCATGGTTGAATGTGTGGCGAAATCTCAAATCAATCTACCGATCTTCTTATTTTTCAGTTTGTACGTACGTGCAACGCAAATCCCACGAAAGGATCGGTGTTTGTGCAACATGACTTGTATTTTGTGACCAGCTAGATAACTGAATATCACAAGACACAAATCACAGGAAAGATTAGTCAATTTCGACAAGTTTCACATCACTCAGTGTATTGTTCGTTATGTGATGAAAGATCAATTGCACTGTAATTTTCCGAAACAAGTGGCCAGATCAACAACGGTGGGAGCTTGGTTGGGTCTATAGCGCGCAGCTGATCGGAGACTCAGCTGATTTTGAGATCGCAACAAGTCGCCGATGGATCGTCAGGATTGGAAGTTATGCATGGCGCGCCCAGCCAGGAGCACCAAAAGCTTCAGTTCTTTTTTGACACTGGAGGCGTCTCGATTGCAAGCAAAGCACAAACTTGTAAGTGTAGAACGGGTATACATAGTAAATATAAGATCCGATCACAAGTTCGTATTGTCCACGGATGATGCAAACACGACCGAATTTATAAGACGTCCACCTGCAAAATCATCCATCAATCCATCCACCCACCGGCCGGCCGGAAACACCATCGATCTGGCGCTAATTTTTAACGTCACCACATAAGTACAGGGTGCGGATTATTTGCATGCACGTACGGCGAGCTCACCGGCCCGCCGTCGGGGCATCGTTGATTGATAGGCGAGGAGCTTGGTACGTAGCGGCCGGCAAGGGGGGCGTTCACAACCTGGGCGTGGGGCGGAGGCGGTCGCCCTCGGTGAGGATGTGGCTGCGGTTGATGTCGGCGAGCGACGTGCAGCCGCTGAGCGCCATGGTGAGCTCGAACTCCTCCCGCAGCATCCGCAGCACGTTCCGGACGCCGGCCTCGCCCTCCGCCGCCAGCGCGAACACCACCGGCCTCCCGATCTGAACAACAACAATGCACAAGGATTACTCCGTTGGCACATGCATGGAGGCGCGAGAATGCATATATGTAGGATGGGAGCTGGTCCGTGCGTGTGGTCACTTACGAAGATGCCGGCGGCGCCCAGGGCGAGGGCCTTGAAGACGTCGGTGCCACGGCGGACGCCGCCGTCAAGGTACACCGGGATGCGCCCCTGCGTGGCCGTCACGACCTGAGGTACGTGCACAAGAACAGCGTTGTTATCGTCTCGCTGCATGCTTTGCCGACCACGTTAGTTGACAAAGAAGGGTGCATCGTACCTCCTCGAGGGCGCTGATGGTGGCCGGGACGTAGTCCAGCTGACGCGCGCCGTGGTTCGACACGATGATGCCAGCCGCGCCGGAGTGGACGGCGAGCCTCGCTACGATTATCAGATTTCATCGACGTCAGTGTCATTCCGACTCACGTATTCGTGTAATACTCGTAGAGAGAGAGAAGGCTAGTTCTGAAGAATCTTACCGTCCTCTGCAGTGATCACTCCCTTGACCAGAATCGGCAGCGAGGTGATGCTCTGCAGCCACTTGACATCCTACACATTCACAAAAGGCAGTCTCAAGATTTATGTTTCCAGCGTTTGCATCGTCATATCGAAGCAAGATCGTGAGAGAGACGTGACGGCAACACTACCTTCCAGCTTAGGGTGCGGTCGATTTGTCCAGCAACGTACGACGCCAGCCCAGAATCATTGGCCTGCAAACGCCAAAGGGACGCACCACGCATGCACCCATGCGTCAGAAACTGCACATAAACGGTCGGCAATGAACTGCGAAGCTGGCACAAACCTGGTCCATCTTGCCAAGGTCCAGACCCTCAAAGTTCTTCAGTGTCAGGAATGGCGGCAGAACGAACCTGCAACAGGACAAACAATGGTGCTTAGTCATGTCAGGATGCATGGATGGAACGCATTTTGAGATCTGATAAGGCAAGGGAAGCCAAAAACCGACCTGTTCTTGATGTCCGCTTCGCGA
This sequence comes from Phragmites australis, assembly GCF_958298935.1. Taxonomy (NCBI): domain Eukaryota; kingdom Viridiplantae; phylum Streptophyta; class Magnoliopsida; order Poales; family Poaceae; genus Phragmites; species Phragmites australis. The sequence goes on along the minus strand of NC_084923.1, from coordinate 46,676,112 downwards.
CGGCCGAGGCGCGGAGTGTCCACGGTGAGCGCGATCGCCTTGAACCCAGCCCTCTCGGCTCTCCTGACCAGCTGCTCCACCACTTTCCTGTTCTTGTACACCTACAAAGATTCATGGCATACATGGCAAAGCCCTCATCTTCAGGGAAAAAAAATGTATAATATTACTACAAACTGCCTGACAGGAGTAGTGTGACATGCTTACATATAGCTGGAAGAAACGGATTCCTGGCCCGGTTGAGGCAACCTCCTCAACGCTTGAAGTAGCCCATGATGACAGTGTCTGACAAACAAGTTCATGACCATCTTTCAGAACATGACATGCATTTGATTACTGTTTTGTTTGGTTATTATTCATCAGAGAAAAAGAAAATTTGGTGTGTGTCATCAGGACAGCAACAAACCATGATAGTTCCTGCTGCTGATGCTGCCCGCGCAGTTGCGTACTCCCCTGAAGACATACGATATCTCATGAGTTACCACAAGAAACATATGCTACACAACTTATATTGTCCGATTGCGCAGATGGCAATGCTTTAGTTGACTTTCAGTACATGGGCATGATTACTAAGTATAGTGAGATATTGATGTCATTGAGTGAATGTTCGCGGTGGCAAACAAGATTAAGGTCGATTTAGATGAGTTTTTCCTAGCTCGGTTACGGCTTTAGTTGTTCTTACCTTTTCGTAATCTTGCTTAAACGGTTGTAATTTGGTCTTTCTCTTGAGCCAGAGCTGGTTTTCCCAGCTCTCGGTTCCCTGTGGTGCCTGTTTTTTTTTTTTTTGAGGTAAAATTTTTTTACTCCTAGTCTAATAAAATCGGTAGATCTCCTACCATCGTTTCGAAAAAAAAATGTCATTGAATGAATAGAACCCTACATGATTTAGGCCAGCTACAAGGACATGATTGGATTATGCAAACAAATTATGAACCTAAATGAAGCGTTACAACGATATATATATATATATATATATATATATATATATATATATATATATATATATATATATATATATATATATATATATATATATATATATATATATATATATATATATATATATATATATATATATAGGAAAACTAGTATGTACTCCTGGGTGTATGTACTCCCACCTCTCATATACCACTTTTACACATGAGTTATACTTCTTTATCACTTTAAATATACTTCATTAGTAATTATAAGATACTACAATACAAATCCCACGAAAATTTTTATGAAATTCCATGATTTTTATCTTAATTTGCGTATATACTTCTTTTATGTATAAAAAAGAGTATATAGCAAAAATGAAAGGCTAACATTGAATTTTTTTTCATACAACTCATATTGGAGTATCTTAGAATTAGTATTAGAGTATACTAAAAATGATAAAAGAGTATAAAGTGTTTGTTTAGGTGGTATATTGCATGTGGGAGTACATACTCCTAGGAGTATAGAATAGGTGTCCTATATATATATATATATATATATATATATATATATATATTACCATCTGGGTGAGCCATTTTCTGCATAGCACTGGGAGCAATCATAATGGGCATTGATATCTTGAACCCCAGAACTGTTGTGGTCATATCAATCTTCGAGACGTCGATCAGTATGCGAGGGCGGAACCTGATCACACAAAGATTGTAGTCAGATTCTGACGCCTACAAGATAACCGAAAGGAAAGACTGAAAAATGCACGACTATACCAGACTAGCAGAAATTACTGAACATTAATCTTTTATGGTACAATTACAAAGGCATAATGTTACTGAATAAAAGGTTCAGGTTGGCCGTGTGCTAACTGTACTTTATATGATTCAGATTTTAGCGCTAATGGTTTCGTAGCAAGGTTTGATGATGGAATTAGATATTTGTGGGATAGCTTGACTACTAGATCACTCGAGGAAACTTAATACTCCTAGAACAGATAGAAGAAACTACTTGGCTCATTCATACTAAATATAGGTGAAATGCAAACGCATTCGAGCAAGATCAACTCTGACTACAAAAAATTTGCACTAGCGCTGTACTGAATTACATCAATATATACAAGCTTGCGGGGATATGCAGAAGTAGCATGCAGTCGAGAGGGCTTACAGGATCCTGGAGAAGGCCTCCCTGTTCTCCTTGAGAGTCCACTCGTCCTCGGCACCGGAGGCGTAGTAGTCGTAGATCATCTTGGGAAGCTTCTGCTTTGCGATGGCTTGGTACTCCGTGACATTGGTGATCTCCCCCATGGTGTCTTCGCCGCAGGAGTCCCCGCACCGCTCTGCAACCAGAAAGCAAAATTTGGAGGGTGAGTGAGCTTTATCCCAAAACAATCTTCACTAGATTAAACACAAGCGCGTCACCTCTTCCTCCTATTATCCTTCCATCTAATAAAATATTCTAATATTTTTTATCATCCACCCTCGTTCTCTAATCTCCATACCTGATTACTAGCTACGGATATGAGACTAGTTTCACTAATAAAAATAAATAAAAAATTAGGAAAAAAAATTAGCGGATAATCTCTTTTTGGATTCCATCTAAAATCAAACTACGACATCGTTTCCGACGTATTTTTTCGGTGGCGTTCTCGTGACACATCCATATCTTCGTACCTTAAATTTGTATATGATGTTATCACGTCTAATATTTATGTTTTTATTGTAATTTGTAAATTTATATTCTTGAGATGGTATGGTCAAATCGCATTTCACTATAGATGATCTGCATGCTAGTATAATTACACCTGGATCAACGACAGCTCGATGCATGCAGTAAAGCTGGACGTTGGATAGTGGCAATTGCTATTGCTCTGTTTTAATCGGTAGCAAAAGAAGGTAAAAAAACACAAAATGACAACGCAGTTAGTTCAACCGGAGGCAACACAATAGCTAGGAAGCTTTCAGTTATCATGAGCTAGCTAGTTTGCTCTAGAGTTATGTATCACGTCCTCTACATCAGAAGATGTACACTGATGCAGCCTCTGTCTTCTAACTTCTCTTTTCACGGGTTGATGCAAGTTTGTTAAAACATTTTTATAATTAAAGTCTGCAAACAATTGCTCACCTGGCACAAATAAGGATGACAACAATATCGCATAAAAGAAAAGGAAAGATTTTGTCTAATGGAAGTGCTAGACAACAGTAGCCTATCCTCACGGAAACTCAAAATTGCCAGAAAGCACTAGTAGTAATATCCGATATGGTGATAGCCTAAGAATTTACCCAAATATTATGGGCTAACAATATAAGAACATCACCTATGACGTTCTTTCCTCGGTTTTCACATCGGAACAAGTTAGAAAACACGACCGAGTCCATAGAATTTCTTGATAGATACCCAATTCTGTAACAACTGATGACTATAGTGGTGATGAAGATCACAGTGACTAAATACTGAACATGCAAGAAGTCTTCTTCTCACATAAACGCATGCAAAAGCATTCGAAATGCATGGCAGACAGCATGAACACAAACAGTACTTATCGAATAATCGGAGCCGCAGACGCAATCAACAACATGGCAGAACTATCTTCCGTAGCTGGTGATGAATTCCTCTCACCTTTTACACAAAGACGGGACGGAGAGGGAGGCGGTGAAGACTGAAGGGAGCTAGAGCAAGAGCAAGAGGGAGTGGCCGGGGCGCAGGTAATATAGGAGGGGTGGTGGTGAGAGAGAGGTTCCTGCACATGGAAACAAAAGATGTGGGGAGACGTGGAAATTGTTAGGAAGAAAACCGAGAACGGGAAGGGGAGGTTACGGATGAGCTATTGGAGGTTGGGATGAAGGATGGCTCCTCCTACACAGCTTCCTCATCCACTTGACATCATCACCATGCATTGGCTCCATCCAAAAACAATGGAGCAACACGATAAAGAATTGAAAATATTTATTTTTGGGTTTTACTGGAGTGGTTTATCTCTTCCCCTTGTCACAAAAAAATTTGTAAATTTTTGGCTTGTTTTTTCAAGGGGGATAAGGCCATTAGAGGGTGCCAATTTGATGCCACCTTACGTGCTTTGGTTGCTTACATGGCCTAATTTTAGGATGAGTGGTGTAGGGAGAGTAGGGTATGTTTGGTAGAGTTACTAAATTAGTTTTTAAGTAGAATCAGTTAGAGTTCTGATAAACTAAGATTTTCGGTTAACCCATCGCTAACTCTTCGATATATTTCTTGCTGAAAGTATTCCTGATCCCACTGATAACGAGTAGGCCCAAACAATTCGATCGGGTAGTTGCTGATCCATACCACATAGTTCCGGCAACTACGAAAGCTGCACAAAAAAAAAAACATGTCAGACGATGATTTTCAGTTTTTATCTTTCAAAATGATTTCGTAAAAGTGATTATCTGAAATGAACTATATACTGAGAGCTGAAAAAAAAATAATTTTCCTTGATTCACTTTCCGCACAAAATCACTTCTTTCATAAAAACTTACATTAAAGAATCACTTTACTAGAGAATCACTCCTCTCAGAGAATTTAGATAAGAAAAAACTCTACCAAACAAGTCCTTAAGATATGATAGACCTGATACATACACACACACACACACACACATATATATATATATATATATATATATATATATATATATATTGTGCAGTTATTCACGCTTTACAACAATCTTGATTTTTCAATTTCAAAAGCCATCACGCCTATGAGGAATAGTAACATCCTAAGGGGGTGGGTTAGTACACTTGGAAACCTAAACTAAATTGGCTCTAAAAACTTCACAAGATAAATCTTCTAAATTTCTATATAAATTTGCTCTAGATTTATCTAGTGTGTCTAGTCTACCGCTTAAGAGAATTGTAACATACTCTAACAAGGTAAATTGCAAGTATGTAAATGTAGAAACGTAAATAAGGTAAAGAGACAAACTCGACACAAGTGATTTTTATCTTGTAGTATCGATGACATGAATATCACCCCTAATCCACGTTAGAGCTCCACAAAGGATATGCTCTTGATTGCTAAGTCTCTTCCGGTCATAGCTCTTGAGCTACCAAGTCACCAAGACAAGATCTCAAGCACGATGAGCCACCAAGGCAAGGTCTCACCACTAACCTCTCATCCGGTCACTTGCTGTCGTGATCACTTTAGAGCTTGAGCCACCAAGGCAAGGATCTTCGCGTCTCCGTACACGTGTCTTGCTACTGCTCCACAATAAGTTGGAGCGTCAATAAACTTGAGCCACTAAGATTCAAGATGCCGACCGGTCACCAAGACTCCAAGATACCAATGTACCACGGTACAAGCTGCGATCACTTCTTGATCCCTTCTTCAAGTTGCAGCACCTAGCTACAACTCACTCTAAACCTATAAGCATTATACACTCTATAATCTTACGCTTAATCATTTTGAATTATCACTGTAAGCACTTTGGTGGCTTAGATGTCTTCTCAAGTGTATATGATCTTCCTATAGACTCCAGCAGCATGCCACACCTTCAAATGATTAAGTGGAGGGGTATGTATAGTCTCAAACCCACCAACTAGCCGTTTACCTAACAGCTCAGAAAAGTTATTAACACCGGATAATCTGTTGAGAACAGTGGTACTAACACCGGATTATCCGATGAGTACAAACTCAGAAACTAATTGTTGAACTTCCACTCAAAGTCTCTGTGAACACAGGACACTCCGGTGTGCCTTCAAATCTATCATCGGACCTTTCGGTGAGTCATCCGAGCATTTGCAGCCTCTTTGTGTAAAATGCTCTAGTGTATTCATCCAGTGTTCATTACATTCACATCAAACCATTCGGTGAGTTAAATCTTCTCTTCTTTTCCTTGGAAATGCTCCGGTGCAATTATCTCTGTGATCGCCGGACTATCTGGTGAGTTGATCTTCATTCTTCAGCACTTGTAGTCGCCTTTGCAAGAAATGATCTAGTGCCATACTTCGATATGCACAAACCAAGCATCGGACGTTCCGGTGGGTTGATCTTAAGTTTTCTACGCTTGCATTCTTCTCTGCAAGAAATGCTCTGGTGTTACCCTGTGCAGATCACTAGACTATCCGGTGAGATACTTAGCCTTCTCCCCTTTGTCAGGAATACTCCAGTGAGTTCAACACATAGAGAATTAGACTATCTGGTGAGATTATCAACCTCTGTGCACAATGCTCTAGCGAGTGCAAACTCCTATATATCAGATTTTCTGGCAGGGTAAATCTTCCTAGGACTTATCCAATTCAATCAATCTTTGTCCCGATTGCGGTGGCTTCTTGATATATTGCATCCATGAGATCTACTAACATATATTATTGATAAATATGTTAGTCTCAATGATTATGTTGTCATTAATCACTAAAATTACAATCATAACCTAATTCAGTCATTTTCGCTACAATCTCCCTCTTTTGGGTGATTGATGACAACATAACCAAAGCAAGTGACAAATAATAAATTATACCAATCTTAAAGAGCATAAAATCTTACCACATTACTTGGATGCATATTCTTACCATTTAGTCCTACTTTGTTATGACTCTCCTTTTCTCTATTGCCACTATCTTCCTTCATCGACCCATTCAAGAGGTTCTCCCCCCTTCAAGGTGTCTCATGTTGTTTCTTGTATCTTCTTCTTCTCCTCCTTTATCAACTTCGGTATTCATAGATTTTTTTTTATCTTACTTCTTGCTTTGGTCATCAAATTTCTCCCTCTTTATCAACAATCTTAAAAAGGGCTACAAACATATGTCAAACTCGAGGAAAAGCGTTAGAGAGCATGAGAGAGAGTTCATAAATCATGATCCTATGACATAATACCAATTGTAAGGATAGCAGGCATTGATATCAATTGAAAAATACAAACAAAGATCATAATTCATGAAACTCATATGATATAATCTAAACTCGTCTTTTATATGTGCATATATAATAAGACCTACTTATGAATACTACTTGTAGAAATATAGCAATATATGCATATCTAGACAATAAGTAGAGGTAGGAAGATTAAATCATATCATGCATGGAGGTAAGCTTAAATGTAGAAATAAATTGCTTATGATACCAATTGAAGCTTTTAAACATTGCATACTTCTAGGACGTGTTGATTTCTCTATGAGACTACAAAAGATACATCTAGCAACATATTTAGCCACAAAATTATAACTCATAAGATATATTACCCTTAAATGTATATATACAAGTGTTGAATACTTGCAAGACATATGCACTTATTATTAATAATAATGAGGAAGGGTACTCTAGATTAGTTTATGACACATAAAAGATATCAATTGTGAAACTAATGTCATGAAAAAAACTTTTAACTAATAAACAATATAGGTTGCTCATAAGAAAAAATACAAGCAACCTATCATATTAAAATCTACACTAGACATTGCAATAAATTGAAATAAGCATATACGATCCTAGATAAAGCAAATGAGCTACAACAATTGAATTTTTTTGCAATTAGCATCATTACCTTATTACCTTTGGATGGGGATTTAGGTATATGATGATTATGATCTTCATTAAAGTGTCCAATTTTATACACTTGGCTTCTTTTCTTGAACATACATTTCATCATGTGAGCCAAATCTCTAAATCATCCAGCTGACTTATGGACTTTAAGTTTTCTTTAGAATCCAAACCGATTAAGACCCCTTCATATTGGTAATGACTTCCTTAGATATCCAAATAGATTTGTTCTATCCACAATCTTCCTCCTAATCATATGTACAACTATTTTGATATTATTTTCTTCTTGATCTTGTAGTGGTTGCTCTTGATTTTGGTTTTGTAGTTGGGCTTAGTGTAGATGTTAGAAGTCTTGTTCGAGGTTCATTGCTTTCTTCTCCTGGATCTCCTTCTTGACTTTCTTGTATTGGAATGACTTATGGACTTCTTGATGACATTTGAAGCATGTCACGGTGGACCCTTCCACAAGATTTTTCACCATGGTTGCATGTTTATCTTGAGGAGATTAGACATGATTCTTACCCTTTAATCTTGTCAAGTCATTCTTGAGCTTTTCGACTTCTTACTTGAGCTTATCATTTTCTTGTGCAGTGAGTTTATTAGATGGTTCTACAAGAACATGCTTAACACGTATCTTATTGCAAAAAGTAGAAGTATTTACCTTATGCTTGAAATTAATAGAGAGATAGATTGCTTCAAAGAAACCTTATATTGAGATTTAATACACTCAAATTTTGGCTTAAGATCATCATGCTCCTTATTTAGCAAGTTGAATTTGCTCAATAATTATTCATAATTAGAAACAAAACTAGCATAAATGTCATTAAGTGTATTAAATTTCTTAAACTCTTTTGATTGTTTCTTAAAAGTCATTTATTGCTCATTGATCAAATAAGAGAGTTCATCATAGAACGAAGAATCATCATCGAATTCATCATCACTTATATCGCTTTCTATACCTCTGATCATAAGGCACTTGTTTAATAATGGCTTGTGTGATGACGACCTTGAGAAAGAGTTTCTCTTGGAGAAGTGGGTGACGAAGCTCTCATCACCTGAACTTGAATCTTCATCTTCACTCACCCATCTTCCTATACTTGTAAATGTTTTGGCTCTTCCCCTTGTTTCCTTCTTTCTCTTGGTCTTTTTCTTATTCTTGATATGATCAATAGTTTTGACCAAGTCGTTCAAGAAAATTTGTTGATCAATCTTAACATTGATCTTCTTGATATTCTTCTCCACTTGAGAGATAAGCTTGGCGACTTTGGGGTCTATTTCTTCATCACTTGATGTGTTTTACTCATCTTCATTACTCTATTCATCTTCGTCTTCATCTCCATTATCATTATTTTTGTTTGAGCTTGACTCTTGCTATTGCCTCCTCATCTTCACCTTCATATGCAGGTATGATGCTTCCTTACTTGTGAGAGCAAGATTCTTAGCGTCGGATGAGGAAGAAGCTTCAAACCTATGTACATAGTCATCTCATAGGTGGTGATCTTGCCGAGCACTTGACTTAGAGTCATCTTCATGATATCGTTGTTGTCGTAGATAATGCAGACTATTAACTTGTACTTCGACAAAAGAGCTTAAAATATTCTTCTCACCACTTGATCATCGTCAATTGACGTCAAACCTAGCCCATTGATCTCATCAACAAAAATATTCAAACGTGAGTATATATCATTAGCAATTTCATGGACAAATTGTTTGATGCTATAGAGCTTAGTAACAAGCACATAATATTTCATTGCGCACATCCTTTGTGTCTTCATATATTTCAATGAAACTAATCCAAATATCGTGTACATTGGTGAGAGAATAAACATGATTAAATGTATCAATATTTAAAAATAATAAAAATATACTCTTCGCCAATGCATCTAGTTGTCTCTATTTGTTTGTGATGCGAGGTCCCATCCCTTCCTCGGTGACTCTCCAAACATCTAGACCCTTAACTTGCAAATAACAAGACATTAGAATTTTCCAACGGAGTAAATTTGTATCATCCAAATATGGAGCATTATAGGTATCCATCACAACCTCGGACTTCACAACTCTAGAATGTTAAACCTATCAAAAGCACGAGACTCTGATACCAATTGTGAGGAACGGTGATGTCCTAAGAGGATGATGGATTAGGACACTTAAAAACCTAAATCAAATTGGCTCTAAAAACTTCACAGAATAAATCTATTTTAATTTCTATCTAAATATGCTATAGATTTATCTAGTATATCTACTCTACTGCTCAAGAAAATTACAACCTACTCTAGCAAAGTAAATTGCAAGTATGTAAATACAAAAACATAAATAGGGTAGAGAGATAAATACAGCACAATGAATTTTTATGTTATGGTATCGATGACATAAATGTCACCCCTAATCTACGTTGAAGCTCTACAAAGGATATGCTCCTAGTCGTCAAGTCTCTTTCGGTTATGGCTCTTGAGCTACCAAGTCACCAAGATAAAATCTCAAACACGATGAGCCACTAAACCACCAAGGCAAAGTCTTACCACTAGTCTATCTTCTGATCACTTATCATCGTGATCACTTCTAAGCTTAAGCCACTAAGAAAAGAGTCTTCACGTCCCTATATATATATGTCTTATCACTACTTCATACCAAGTCGAAGGATTAACAAGCTTGAGTCACCAAGGCTCAAGATGACGACGAGTCACCAAGACTCTAAGGCATCGATGTACCACTCGATACAAACTAAGATCACTCCTTGATTCTTCTTCAAGATGTAGCACCTAGCTACAACTCACTCTAAGCCTATAAACACTAAACACTCTAATCTTGCACTTAATCGCTTTGAATGATGGCTTTAAGTATTATGGTGGCTTTGATATCTTCTCAAGTGTATATGAGCTTCCTCTAGACTCCAACAGCATGTCATACCTTCAAATAACTGAGTGGATGGGTATTTATAGCCTTAAACCCGCCAACTAGCTGTTTTCTCAATGGCTCAGAAAAGCTGTTAACATCGAATAATTCGACGAGAACAGCAGTACTAACATCGAATCATCCAATAAGTACAAACTCATAAATTAGCCGTTGGACTTCCACTCAAAGTTTATGTGAATATAGGACACTCTGTTATGCCTCCAAATCTATCACCGAACCTTCCGGTAAGTTATCTTGAGCTATCCGAGTCTTTGCAACTTTTCTATGTAAAATGCTCCAGTGCATTCATCTCGTGTTCATTCCATTCATATCAAACAATCTAATGAGTTAAATATTCTCTTTTTTCCCTAAAAATGCTACGGTGCAACTATCTCTATGATTACCAGACTATCTGGTAAGTTGATCTCCATTCTTTAGCACTTACAGTCGTCTCTGTAAGAAATATTTCAGTGTCATATTCCGGTGTGCACAAATCAAACATCGGACATTTCGGTGGGTTTATCTTTAATTTTCTGCACTTACATTCTTCTTAAAAATGCTCTGATATTACCCTGTACAGATCACTGAACTATCCGGTGAGGTCCTCAGTCTTCTCCCCTTTATGATAAATACTCCGGTGAGTTCAACAAAAGAGCATAATACTATCAGACTCTGTGCATAATACTCTGATAAGTGCAAACTCTTGTACACCGAACCTTCCGATGAGATAATTTTTTTTTGGACTTTTCTAATTCAGTCAATCTTTATCTCGACTAGTAACTTTTATATATTATATTATAAGACCTACTAACATATATTCTTAACTAACATATTAGTCTTAATAAATATATCAGCATTAATCACTATTATGACTAAATAAAACCATTTTCGCTACAACGCCCGATATAACAGCTCCTGAAACTAACCATGCTCAACGTAAAGGTGAAACAACCGCAGGTAAATCTGACGGTGTCACCTGTAAGGCTGTAACGGTGTCACCTTCAGGTAGACCAAGCTTCAACTTCGGCTCATACAGCTGATCCCAACAAGGCTGTAACGGTGTCACCTTCAGGTAGACCAAGCTTCCACTTCGGCTCATACAGCTGATCCCAACACTACCTCCTGGCTCATGCAACAACGGAAGGATTTATTGGCCGCAACAAGCCAACAGCTATTCCGAGAGGATGCCGGCGCTCATGATCAGTTCGTCTGCTGCAGAAACAAATGTGAGAACAGAAAACAATTCCATGGCATTTACTTGTTCTATCCCATGAGGTGCTACCAGGTACTGGTACCACCATACGTCAAGAATTGACACTAAAATGAACTACTAAAACTTTCCACATTTTAAAATACAAGGTAATATTCACTCCACAAAACCAATACTGCTGCTGCATTTTCAGGAAAGCGGTGCTTTACCAGTTAACATTTCTCATTGCAGACCAACATAAGCTGCAACTGAACTACATGTATACTAGAGAAGAAAAAAAATACAGAGCATTAGGGATTACTTGTTTTTCCTTCTAACCCGAATGCAAAATGCATTTGCGCAGACAACATAAGATTTTTTTTTCTTCCTGTAAGCAAACTCATCCTCCTCCTTTTGTACAAAAACTGTCTCACTGCACACAAACGGGGTCCTTACTTCCCCCTGCCATTCTCAGTCCAGACGCTGTCCCATGAGTTGTTGTTAGCTTTTGGTGCCTCAACAAACTGCTGGCCTGGTCCCTCAAATGATGGAGCTTCTGCGCCCTTAACACCACCCTTCTTTGGTTTTGTTTTGATCCCCAGCAAACGTAAAACGAATCTTGCAAGCTCACCATAAAGCATTCCAGCCCGATCACAAAGCTATTGAGATAACAATATTCAATAAAAAACAAATATACTTGATGCAACTGGGATAGGTATCAAAGTACTAGTCAAAAGATACCTGCAAAAGCGCCGTGATAAACATGTGGAATGCCTGAGTGTTCTGGCTAATAAGGAAACTAACTCGACCACAGAAATTTACAACACCATGCATCTGCAAGTAACAAGAGACACAGTTCAGAAAATGCCGATAAATATGATAAATGCATTTAAAAATTGATGCAAAGAACAAACTATATGCAGTCACAACATGGATTTAGATTTTGAATTACTAGCAAAGATATGTTCCTACAACTACAATTGAAATAGAAAAGGCAGGAGATTCACCATGAGCAACAACCATGGCATGAAAGGGAATATCAATAGAGGGTACAGCTGCAAACTAAGTATCAGAAATCAATCATTTAAACATGAGATTATCACAATGTGAAGGACACGATAGCACTGTAAGAAAACCTTATTCATGCTCAGCTGTGTGGATGATCAATTGAAACTAATCATTATCCAGTTGGTAGTAAACATATATTACCACTCGTAGGAAGGACACCCAAAAACCAGGGGGTGGCGCTGGAGGGCCAAACGAATTTGGACCCTGATTATAAGGACCCATACCATAACCACCATAGGGTCCTCCCATCCCACTATTATACATCGACCCACCATACATTCCAGAACCTCCATACATACTGCCATAGCCTCCTCCATAACCTGAGTACATGTTATTTCCATACAGCCCACCACTAATATAAGGTCCACCAAATCCACCATAAGAGCTATACATACTGGAGCCATAACCTGCATTTTCATCGAAAGGTTAACATTTTGTGATACGTGAATATTTGATGAAATGTGCACAAAATTATCGATTACCCCCGTAAGAATTTCCATAGCCTTGTTGTTGCCATGGCCTTGGGGGCACATGCCTTGAAATGCTGCTATTTACATTGGAAGCAACATTGTTCCCTGTGGCAGAAACAACTTCTCCATGTTTTGCGGTCCCAGAAGCTTCAACAACATCACTAGTACTACCTCCAGAGGGGGGCTTGAAAGGCACTGGACCAGATGAAGCTCCCACACATTCCCACGGCTTTGGTGGTGGATTACTACCTGCCAATCACATGCATGAATGACAGATTTGCTCTAAGCCTCTAACCACGAACAAAGATGACGCTATTCGCACACTAAAAGCGATATGACGTGGTTGCTTAGGACTAACAGCCAGCTGTGATGCATTGCATAATAGAAACTTAAGAGCGAACATCAACTCCCTAGAAGTATAGTGTCACGACCCTGGCGGGCGGAGGGGCGAGGACGAAGGAAATAGTGGTGGGTAGGAGCACGCGGAGCTGCATGCTTGAACCGGAACAGAGCCATGGCGGCAATGTCGTCCCTGGAGCAAGGTGCAGAGGCGGAAGAAGCTAACTGATTCTTTCTTATTCTCCAATTGCCCTAGGATGGCTTACATATATAGCCTCCGGCCTAACAATATCTAACGTTCCAACTAACTACTAAACCTCTGAATCTTATTTAATCTCAGCAAATCAATCTAAAGAATCCAACTCTAACAATCTGCTAACCAACTCTAACTACTGACATGCTTAGCCACGGTTGGAGGAGTCCTGGCCACGGTTGGAGGAGTCTTGGTGTGGCTCCTGCTGATGCTGACGACGCTGCCGGTGTGTGTACTGAAATGCTAAGATGCTATAAATAGATTACTTGCAGGGCAGAAAGAAGAATTCTAAGTTGCCATGCATGAAGAACTATATGATATTTTAGAGACTGGGTATCTAATAAAGTTCCTTCTATTTTAGGGAAAAATTTAAACTACAATGCAGACTGTGCAATCAAAGTAGCAAGCACTAAGTACAACCCTGACCAATACTTTCTGCATATGAATCCAAAACCAACAACCACACTGAGACTGCAGTCTTTTGGTTCCTCATCATGTAGATAATGTGCCTCACAAATGCAATAAATAGATGATATAGCAAATCTGAAACGCTAAGATGCTATAAATAGATTACTTGCAGGGCAGAAAGAAGAATTCTAAGTTGCCATGCATGAAGAACTATATGATATTTTAGTACAGACTGGGTATCTAATAAAGTTCCTTCTATTTTAGGGAAAAATTGAAAGTACAATGCAGACTGTGCAATCAAAGTAGAAAGCACTAAGTACAACCCTGACCAATACTTTCTGCATATGAGTCCAAAACCAACAACCACGCTGAGACTGCAGTCTTTTGGTTCCTCATCATGTAGATAATGTGCCTCACAATTGCAATAAATAGATGATATAGCAAATCTGAAACTGCTAAGATGCTATAAATAGATGACTTGAAGGGCAGAAAGAAGAATTCTAAGTTGCCATGCATGAAGAACTATATGATATTTTAGTACAACTGGGTATCTAATAAAGTTCCTTCTATTTTAGGGAAAAATTTAAACTACAATGCAGACTGTGCAATCAAAGTAGCAAGCACTAAGTACAACCCTGACCAATACTTTCTGCATATGAGTCCAAAACCAACAACCACGCTGAGACTGCAGTCTTTTGGTTCCTCATCATGTAGATAATGTGCCTCACAATTGCCAAGTCCACCACTAATACATAGAATTACAAATAGAACTCAAATATAGATCTCCAGGAACTGGCATTAGGGAGCATCTGAACTGAACAAGAACAGCAATCAGGGCACCACGAACTACAGCTTGATTCAAAGATTTGTACATTAACTTCACAGCTCCACGTAACCCTAAACGCTGGCAAGCTTTACATCCTGCAACAACCCTCTTTCATGAATTTTGACCATATAATGCAGTTGCCAGCATTTCTGCCCTCCCTTTTAAATTAGTTGTACTCCATAGAATGATCCTTCCTCAAAATGATTCAGATGGACTGTAGCTACATCTATTACATCTAGAATCGGTTGGCCCAGTTGGAACTAATTCGGCAAACACAAGTACGAGATATTGACATAAGGTCTTTACAAATACAAGACAAAAACTGATAATCATATCATATTTCTCCTCGAAATACAGCATCGTATTGCACATTTTTCGGCTTCGTCGCGGTTAATTTTACTCTTGGACGGAAAGAAAAAGGGATTCTATTTGAAGCCCCCGACTCCTGGTGAAATCAGGCAAAACAAGTACACAGGGTTTTGAAATAGCACAAGCTCACGCCGTGATAGTTATGCATGTTCACTGCAACCCACCTCCCGGAAGGCAGTGCTCATGGGGACACGCGGATCCCTCCCACAGCACCCTAATCGACCGCACGCACCCACAGCAACGGAAGCCCCAACCCAATCGCAAACCAAAAACAACCAATCGGGTCGATCAATTCCCCTCTGCTACCCCGCCGATCTGATCGGGTCAACTACGCACGCAACCTGATCCGATCAAGCACACGTGATTAGAAGAAACGTGGAAGTTCCGCGGGGACAGAAGCACGCACGCGAGGGTAGGAGACGAACCTGCCGCCATGGCGCGCGCCGCACGGCTCCTAGTCCCCCGCTTCACGCCGGCTCGATCTCGTGGGCGGCCGGCCGCGGTTTCCTTCCCCCTCGCTTGCTTCGCCCGGCGTCGCGGCTGCCCACGCGGCAGACAATAACTAATCCTGGCTCGTCCGCGTCAGGGGTAGCGGGTTCGGGTCTTGGCGCGTACGGTCAGGCGCGGCTGACCATGCCGCACGACTTGTCTTTCCGGTTCGGTCAAGCCTCCTCCTTTTTTTAAGGAATTCAAGTCTCCTGCGGGCTGGACTTAAATAAAAGCCCGTTTTACCTCCTCAGCTATCGAAAAAACTATCTTTTCTCCCTCAACTACAATATAGTTACCGAACCTTCTCTACCTCTCAATATCAGATATAGGGCTCGTTTGACAGAATTTTAGATTTTTCTAGAAACGTTTTAGCTTTAAATTTTCTCTGAAAACGTTTCTCTGGTGAATCACCCTTAATTTTCTGAAAACGTTTGGTAAAGATTCTGGATTCGGATTCTTGAAGAAAAATGACCTGAGTGATTCTCGAAACGGGTGAAACACCATTTTAGGTGATTCTCCTCGTACTGTTAAAAATGAGAAACGTTTCAGGTGATTCAAGGTGAAATATTTCACGTTTTGATGCGTTTAGCAGGGATTCTAAATAATCACCAGAGAATCTGAAACGTTTCTTGCAACCAAATGGAGGCATAATTCATCCGTGGCTGATTTTAACACCGGTTTTGCTCCATGTTAGCACTTGTCAATAGTTTCGCTATGAAAAAGAAAAAAGCTTTGGCCCATGTGTCATCCTCTCGTCTTCTTGTACCTCTTATTCTTTTCTCTGCTCACAACCTAGTGCTAGCATGAGATTGCTAGGGGAGAAAGGAAGTGTCTAGACTAGAGAAGTCCTGTTAGCATTGTTCACCAATACGTTAGATATGAGTCAACTTAGTAACTATCGTCTAGGTTGTCTAGACGGTATAAATAATTTTATTTTATAGCAATAAAAATGTAAATAAATATATTTTCAAGTGAGATTTGATGCATCAATCCATCAAAAGCAATGCACACATAAGTAGGACAGTGCCTTATAGCAAGCTAGCAGTAGCATGCAGCAAAGCACACAAACAGAGTAGAGCACACACCATATAGAAGTAGTAGCAGACTAGCAGTACAGGCATCGGAGCAAAGCACACAAGCCGTATCAAGGGAGTGGAGCACAAACCCGGCAAAGGAGCATAGATTCAAGGAGGAGAGCAAGTACCTATCCATGACAGAGGAATTGAAAAGCAAGGGAGTTAAAGGAACGGAGGGGTGACAGCTCAGGCATGAGCACGGAGTGGGGCTACAACCGGCAGTACAACAGACGAGAGGAGAGACGAGACAAATGGCATGTGCCAGATGAGGGAATGGACCAAATGATTTAGGTTTTGTGTGGTGAATAGTTCAACGTGGCCGAAATTTCCTCCCGTGCGCAGCCCAAAAATTTCCTCTCACATGGACCCGTCAGGCGCCAAGAGTATGCATCGCTAAGACACCAACATAGTCACGTACATAGCCGCGTGGTCACGTCCAGGAACCATATAGCTCCGCCGACTAGGTAGTCTTTGATCAAAGTTGTCTGGCTAGATGGTCTAACCGTCTAGAATTACATCTACCCCTAGACTAGTGTCTAACCATCGTCTAGACACGCTAGACGATCGTCTATGCGAACATTGTCCATTAGCAAGCCTCATGTGCTCCCTATTTGGTCCTAGATTGTATCACCAGCACTCCAGCAAGTTCCATCCTATGCTGCTCCTTAGCTCCACCAAATATAGAGAGAGATGGCGGGAGGTGCATGGAGCAGTGGTGAGCCCAAGAAGGGTTATGGGTGTACAAATGTACACCTAATTTTTTGCCAAAAAAAAAATCTAAATATGCACCTAGCCACTGCTGGGCCTGGCAAGGCATGACACGTGAGATGGAGGACGTGGGCAGTGCAACCGCGTGAGATGGAATGCGAGCGGCACGAGCGCAAGCTGAGGGTAGACTGGGCACGGCGATGGCGACATGATTTTTGAGTACAATAGATAGACCTGTGTATTCTCTAGTCTCTCAACATTTTGGTAGCCCTGGATGTTTTAATCGATGTATGTTCTTGATCTGTTCTTGTGCACTGAGACATATGTTTGATTCTAAACTCCAGGTGTCTACTAGTTGGTTGATTCTTTGTTGGATGCTACTGTCAGTGTAGAGTGTACTTCTCAATTTTGATTCTAATTAAAATAACTAATCAATTGCATCTCTGTCTTTGTTTTACCTAGTTAGCACGTGTATGCTTTGTTTTGGGACAGCAGCATCGCCTAGGATGATGTTATAAATCTAGATAAATTGTTTCTATAACTAGCTGTTATCTTAGAAATAATTCCAGTTTGTGATGTTTTCAATAGGACAATTAGGGGGTAGGATCTTGTTAGTCCTGAGTCCAATTGTCTTTTATTTCCTGAGAGCAATTTCTTACAAATTATGTTCCTACTATCTAGAATTTGGTGTTTACATGACTTTGGAAATTGATCTTTATGCTCTACTGTCAATGTTTTCAAAGGTCTTGTATATTGAGTACACTCTGTTATGCCTTTGTATATGTAGGATACAATCTATGCTCATATTATCACATATTCTATTATGCCTTTGTATATGTGGGACCATTTCAAATTGTTGCCCGGCGTAGAGGGGTGGCTTATCAACTGGACTTGCCTTCGTCCCTATCCACCGTCCATAATGTGTTCCACGTCTCACAGTTAAAGAAATGTCTTTGAGTTCCAACCGAAGTGATCAAAGTTGCAAACCAAGAGTTACAACCGGATCTTTCTTATTGCGAGCATCCAGTCTGCATTCTTGGTGAAATGGAACGAAAGACACGGCGCGAATCTATTAAGTTCCTCAAGGTTCAATTGAGTAATCACTCCGAAGATGAAGTGACGTGGGAGCGTGAAGATTAACTTCGTACTGATTATCCTGAGTTCTTCTTCCATCTGTGAGTGCTACTTTGGTATTGTTCCTCACAGTGTGGCCTATTGATATTTCCCGAATCTTTTCGTTACTGCGCAAGTTACAAGATTACGAGAGTCACCGTACTCTTCCCTGACTCATACCGAATCTCGGGACGAGATTCTTTTAAGGGGTGAGGGTTGTCATGTCATGAAACAGTACTCACGTAATTAAGTCTAATTGTGCGTCATTAGGATTATGATTAATTTTGGGGCAATTTATTTCGGTACATCAAAGCACTTCAATTTGAGTCAATCGAATGAGAGAAAGAAATGTGGGAGAGAAAAAATAGAATTTGCAGTTAAAATGGACTCTTTCTCTAGCATGCGGACCCCACTGGAGTGGGCCAACCACTTCTCTCCCTCTCTCTCACATGCAGCCACCCACCCTCCTCTCTCTCCCTCCCCACATGCTCTCCCTCACTCCTCCCGTGCTCCACCTGAGCAGCACAGCTGGAGGAGCTCCCTCTCCCTCTCTCTCAAGCACTCTCTCTTTCTTCCCCCAAAATCCCACCTCAAGAGAAGGAATCGAGGTATGCATGTGGTACTCACGCGGTCCCTAGCTCATGAGCTTCCCATCCATCATATTTATTTTCATTTTTCCGAAAGATTTGAGCCAATTTTGTTGTCTTTTGGTATTCTTGGTTGAAGAACGAGGAGCAACGGCGTTCTTCCTCTTCCTGAGCTTTTCTTCCTTCAACCGACGGTCCCCAACCTCGGCAAGGACCCTTGGGTAAGTTTCCTAGGCATCCATGGCAAGAATTCGCAGTTTGGATGGTTGGATTTCAAATTTTGAGCTAGGGTTGTGAAGTTCTTGAGCTTTGGAGCTAATTTAGGGTTTAGATGAGATTTGAGTTAGGAATCAAGTTGCTAAGTAATTGAATGAGTTCTAGACTCTATAAACACTTTATGTTCCCATTTGGTTGGGAGAGGCTCGCAAATCAAATCGGTAAATTTTTCTCACGAAGAACTACTTTTTGCATAAATCTGGAGCGTCCAAACAATTTTCTGGAGACTCCGTAGTCCAGAATGTCTGGAGAAAAATCCGGAGACTCTAGAGTTACTGTTTACCAGCCTTTTCTTTTGTGCTGATAGCTTGTAATTTTCATACTTAGTTCATATGAACTCTAAAAATCATGAAACTAGTTGTGTTAGCTTCGTATGAGTATGAACTACATGTTTAAAATATTGCAACTCAATAAAATGCTTTTCATTATTAATTAATTAAATGTGTTTTGTCTTCATTATATCACAATTAATTAATATCATGTTCTAAAATTATAAAACCTCTTGGACAATTCATGTTATGATTAGTGCCATCTAGGAAAGATGTTTTCTTGCATTATAAAGCATAGTTTATGGCATTTCATCATATGCATATAGTGGCATACTTTATTGTACTTCACTCATGCTCATCATTGCACGTGTTCTTGTTTAGTGAATGAAGAACTAGCACATGACCCGGCCGTGTGTTGAAGAAGATACTGATGTACTAGAATTCTGCGAGTGTTACGTGGACCCGGCGGTCACATAAGCAGCAAGACAAGCATCTAAGCATACTTCTCCCATTAATTTAGATCATATGTTATAAATTACATTTTATGTATGTTATGTATGAGTTCGAGTCGATATCGAGTTTATGATGGGTAAAACCTATGTTGATGCACTAATTCTCCTGTCTTGAATAATTGTTGATCTGCATCCTTATAGCTTAGGTTTAATATGGTGTCATCTAACTTAAAATGTCATGCTTAGCAAGTGCTTAGGTCTTCAGTAGAAGTCGAGCGGTAAATTATTTTATCGTTTATGAGCATAGGCTTTAATTAATTGCACAATGATCATAATAATAGGTTGATGGTATTGGTTGGCTGAGTGGTGAGGATGAGACGAGATGTGAACGGTGTTAGGGGTGTTTGCCTGCCTGGATGTGGAGTTTTTCTAGATAGGTCGGGAGAGCGACCCGGACACCGTAAACTGCTTTCATCGTTTAAGCATCGATTGTTGTTGCTATTAGCTTTAGTATTTTTCATGTTTATTACATGTCACATATGGAAATGATAAGCCGATTACCTTTGTAGTTGTGACTTTTTGGTGTGCGGGTCGATGGTGTCAGGCATGAGACCAGTTGGGTATCCATTTTGCTCCGAGGGTAGTTCTGGATGACCCCCGCACCTATCGACGCATGATCAAACGGTCGGTGGCTTATTGAAAAAGGTTGACATGAGTACCCCTTGTATGGACATATGTGGTCATACAAACCATATGGTCATCAAGTTATGTAGGTAAAAGAGTACCCCCTACAGGGTGAAAAAACATTTTAAAATGTTGCGCACTCGGTCTGAGCATGCTTTTGTGAATTTGCAGCAATCGTAGAGTTACAAATGTGGATTGAGGTGGTTGATGGGTTGAGATGGTGCTTTACAGATATTATTCTTATGGTTCTGTTTGCATATATGTTGAGTTGAGGCTTCTGGGTTAGATAGTCGTGTTGGTCAAGTATAGATACTCACACATGTTTATGTCAAATTTGCTTTCGTATATGAAGTGTACTTAACCATGTGATATTTTCTTGCTAACATCCAAATCCATAATCCTTGGAGTCAGGCTATTTATAAGTGTTCATTATGGATTAAGTCTTGCGAGTACCTTCGTACTCACGCTGCTATTTCAGGTATTACCGACGAGGAGGAGTTGATCTTTGGCTACTTCATGCTTGCCGAGGGTGGTGGAGGGCATGAGTAGGCAACTACTCGGAGATTGTGCTTTTGTGATAGAGTCTGAGGGCATAAGGCTTCATCCATCTTTTGTTGTCTTTAGCTTTTATATTCATTGCGTAGTTTCTTTTGTTGGTTAGGAATTGAGTCAGTTTTTATCTCTTTCTAGTTCTCTTTTGTTGTAAATTGTAATAACTTGTTAAATGCTTTAGAATTTATAATCTAATGTTAATTACTCGTTTTTTATTAAGTTGTGGTGTGATGTTAAACGTTGGAAAGGCATGTGTTCTGATCTTGGGCACAAAACACATGTTGAGACTACTGGGATGGTATTCCGATTAGTCATGAGAGTCGTGATTAAGAAAATGATCGACTTAATGACTAATTGGAATATTGTTTGGACGGTTCCTCACATGGCATAATCCATGACTTCACGCCACCATACACACCACAAGCCAACGGTGTACCGGAAAGAAAGAACCAAACGACTTATGACTTGGTTAACACCTGATTACAAAGTTCTGGTATGGCTAACTCATAGTGGGATAAGGCTGTTCACACAGTTAACTATGTCCTGAATAGGGTCGCTCCTCGAAACCGTGAGGCAACCTTTTATGAAGGATGGAAGAGGAGAAAACTGAATCTATCCTTTCTTGGTACTTGGGGTTGTTTAGCTAAAGTACATGTTTCATTGCTAAAAAAAAAGGAAATTATAACCTAAGACTGTTGATTGTGTCTTCCTATGGTATCCACACAAGAGTATGTCACGTCACGAATTTTTAATCACGTATTTAAGCAAAACCATGCTTCTTAAGTATTATGCTTAACTTTTGCGTAATGGTAATCTGGAGCGCTAATACACTTCATCAAACATCATTTGGATAAGAGAGAGAAAATTGGGGGAGATAATAATGAAAATTGCATTGAAAATACCCATTTTCTCTAACATGGGGAGATAATAATGAAAATTGCATTGAAAATACCCATTTTCTCTAACATGTGTTGGTAATATGCGCAAAAATCTAATTCCAGATTCTATACAAAGGCATATTTCACAATCTATAACAGATGAACATACTTCTAACCCTAGCAGCAAGTAACAGTACCAAAAATCCATCAGATTCATGAAGAACTCACAGTCGGGTTGATGAAGGGATGAAGTTGACGATGTGTCGATTCGCTGCCGTGCAGATCGTAGATGAAGCAGTGCAGAGCGGTCGCGTAGGTGCGCTGCCCAGAAACCTTATTGTCGTACCTCGTGTGGGCTTCACGATGGCAGAGGCTCGGAGATACCGCTCACCCTCCAACCTTGTGCACGGCAAGGAGAAGGGCCAGCGAGATCCGGCAGCACAGCACACAAGACAGTGATCTGGATGGGTGGAGAAGAAAATATGGAGCAGAGAGATGTCTTCAAAAGCCTAGACATCTCTAGGATTTATAGGGAAATAGCTGCCCTGTTGGAGCCGTTTTCTCTCATAAATTGTCCACTAATTGCTGCCTCCATAACTGACCAATTACTCTCAGAATTAAGGCATTGATCGCGATTAAAACGGCTGATTACGACATTGATCATAATTAAAAAGGGAGAGCAGCAAAAGGGCTTGCTATTTTGTGCTGCCACGCCACGCCACAGCCGCGCGTCGCAAGTCACAAGTCACGCGGATATTCATGCGAAAAATACGCGAATACGCGCGCGCGCGTGCGTGTGAATATAGCAAAGTATACTTTCTCTTTCTCATTTTCTCTATTTCAAAGAGGCGAGGGAACTCAAGTATTTAATTTAGTCTACATCCCTTGCCTTGGCAATATGGGACTAAACCTTATTGCTTTGTATTCTCATAAATAGGCCACATTTCAACAACATGTGGGCCCCACATGTGGCCACACCCCTCACCCACTCCCTCTCTCAAGTGGGCAGCACCCCACCTACCCCCCTCTCTCCTCCCTCACTCCCCACGTCCACCCAAGCTGTTGCAGCAGCAACTCTCCTCCCTCTCTCCCTCTCCCACTCAAGCACTCTCTCTTTTCTTTCAAAATCCGAGCTCAAGTGGAGGATTCAAGGTATGCATGTGGTACCATTGCATTCTCTAGCTCATGAGCTACTCATCTATCCAATCCATTTTCGTTTTCGTGAAGGAATCGAGCTATGTATATGTTCTCTATATGCTTTAAGTCTTGCGAGTACCTTCGTACTCATGCCTGCGCTTTCAGGTACTCCTGTTGCTGGAGAACAAGCTGTTTTTGGCTACTTCGTGCCTGTCGATCAGAGTGGCGAGCAAGAGTAGTGCATCCTACTCTGAAGGTTGCGTGTTGAGACGATGCCTAAGGGCATGTGGCGCCGTTCTCTTTTGTTGTTCATAAGTTTAACTTTCCGCTGCGTAGTTCTTTTGTGGTTAGGAGTTGAGGGTTTTGTCTCCTCCTAGCTCGCTTTTGTTGGAAATTGTTGAAATCAGTTGCATGCTTAATACTTGTAATAAATGTTTATTACTCGCTTTTTATTAAGCTATGTTGTGATGTACATGTTGGAAGGCATGTGTTCCGATCCTTGGGCACCAAACACATGCCGGGACTACCGGGATGATATTCTGGTTAATCATCGATATTGTAATTACGAATAATGATCCTCCTGATAATTAATTAGAATATTATTTGAACGGTTCCCCATAGAGTATCACCTATAGATTCTTAGTGGTTCATTCTGAGGTCTCGGATATTACCGTCAACTCGATAATGGAATCTCGGGATGCGACCTTCTTTAAGCACATCTTTCCTAAGCAAGTGAAGGAGACTGATATTTATGATTTTTTAGATGACGATCCTGCTTCTTAGAGTGATAGTGACACGGTTCCTAAATTAGAACTTAAGAGGAGCAAGAGGCAAAGAACTGAAAAATCAATGGGAGATAACATTGTCACCTTTGCCGTGGATGATGAACCATGAAACCTTTCAGAGGCATACGCTTATCCAGAAGCGAAGTACTGGAAGGAAGCAGTTTGTAGTGAGATGGATTAGATCATCACTAACGGAACCTGGGAGTTAGCAAACCTCCCAGTTGGCTGCAAGCCGATCTGCTGCAAATGGATTTTCAAAAGAAAGTGCAGACCCTATGGTACTATAGAAAAGTATAAGGCCCGATTAGTGGCTAAGAGTTTTATGCAAAATGAAGAAGAAGACTATTTTGATATGTATTCTCCTATTGCCAGATTGCCTACTATCTGTGTGCTCTTAGCACTAGCAGCTTCACATAACCTCCTTGTGCATCAGATGGATATCAAGACCACTTTCCTTAATGGAGAGTTGGATAAGGAGATTTATATGCAGTAGCCTGATGGATTCATATTAACAGAACATGAGAGTAAAGTATGTAGGTTAATCAAATTTATGTATGGTCTCAAACAGGCTCCTAAGCAGTGGCTCAAATGTTCGATACTACACTGACCTCAGCCGGCTTCTGTATTAATGAAGCTGATAAGTGCGTGTATTATTGTTATGGTAGGGGACGAGGTTTTATTCTATGTTTGTATGTGGATAACATATTGATGTTTGGGACGGACCTAGAAATGATTAATCAGACCAAGTATTTTCTATCTCAAAACTTCGATATGAAGGATTTGTGAGAGGCCGGTGTAATTCTAAACATCAAGCTGCTAAAGGGCGAGAATAGGATAACTCTAAGTCAACCCCATTATGTGGATAAGGTGCTTACACATTTTGTTATGATAGACTGTAAGCCTATAGCCACGCTCTATGACCCAAATGCTAAGCTGAAGAAAAATATAGGCAATGGATTAGACCAGTTAAAATATTCACAGGTGATAGGTTCTCTTATGTACTTGGCCAGTGCAACTAGACCTGAGATCTCGTATGCAGTATACAGGTTGAGTCGTTATACGTCCAACCTATGAGATGATCATTGGATAGCACTGGAGATAATACTTAAATATCTGAAGGGGACAAAGAACCTAAGGATTAACTATTCTGGCCATCCTGCAGTCATAGAGGGATTCAGTTATTCTAATTGGATCAATGACTCAGATGATATGAAGGCTACGAGTGGATATGTTTTCACTATAGCAGGTGAAGCTGTATCTTGGAAGTCATCTAAACAGACTATCCTTACTCTCTCTACGATGGAGGCTGAGATAGTGACGCTAAACTCAGCAGCCGTAGAGGCAGAATAGATCTGAGAGCTCCTTTCTGACCTACCGATATTGGATTAGCCAATTCTAATCGTTCTCACCTATTGCAATAACCAAACCGTATTGGTTAAGGTCAAGAGTAGAAAGGACAATATGAAGACTTCGAAGCATATAAAATGACTACTAAAGTTACTGAGGCATGCAGTAGAGACGGGTATAATCGTTATGGATTATATTCAGTCTAAAAGGAATCTTGCAGATCCTTTCACAAAAGGAATGACTAGAGCGGTTATTAAGGCAGCGTCAAGATGAATGGGATTACTGCTCACTGAGAAGGTTCACACCGACAGTAACCTATCCTAAGAGATCGAAGATACCGTGAACTAGGCTCTAGGAAAACAAGTTGTATGGATATAAGAGCAAATCGATCCTATTTGCTGCTTTGCTCTTCTGTAGGAAAGGGTGAGCCATTTGCTCCTAATGAATTCAGTGTCATATAGTAATAGATGTTGTCCTACAGGACATCTAAGAGAATTCACCTAAGTGATTGTGATTATGTGGCCTCAATCATAGAGAAGTCCGGTACTTCTCTAGGTGATACTCATGAATTAAGGTATATGGATATGACTGTAATGTTCAACCCGAGAGCTAAGGCAAAAATAGCCTAGTACAGGGTGTTGCATATGAGGAGGCTCTCGCACCAAGGCTGAGGATAAGAGCTTAGTCCTCCTCATCCTGTGTGAGCCAATTTATATGCGACTAGGTAATTTGTTCAAACCCGAAAGGTATTTTTTACTTAAATCCTGTATATCAAACCGATTATCTCCAACATTAAAATTTGGTGGGGATTGTTGAAGAAAATATAAATTTTAATGTTTTCTTTTCTTGGGCTCTTTCTCTTTGGTTTTGCTGGCCCGTTGGTGGATATGTGGCCCAAGCCCATGACAAGTTGGTTGCACAAATGGGGCAGCAGCTGCTACTCGGCTAGGGTTAACAAAAATCAAGAGAAAATGAGAAAAGGAGAGGAGAGCTGGCGGCGGATCTGAGGCGGCAGTGGTGGTGCAACTGCCTTTCCCGATTCCTTCAGGGATTATGGGGGGCTAGAGGGTGAGGTCACGGCTATTAGAGGGCTGGCTCCTTCTGTCGGTGGTAAGAGTAGAAAACTTTCCTTCCTTCTTTGGATCTCCACTGATTTCTCTTTGTTTTCGGTTGCATCTCCGAGCTTGATTGGAGAGGGGCTCCAATTCTGGCTCTGGTGCTTCGATACTCAGATGATTTGGTGGTGGAGCTCCTATGTTGGGGCTTATTGGAGCTGTGAACGCTTAGGCTTGCCCGCACTTGCAGGGGTTGTGCGGTTGAGGCTTTGTCTTTTCGTCTTCCCTCTCACTGGCGCCAACTGGCAGCTAATCGGATTTCTGGGACAGCGGCTGTAAAGTCGTGCCTTGCCTCAGTCATTTGTGTATTTCAGCAAGTTACGTTGTGAGTTTTCCTCCTCCTTTCTATTCTAAACATCGGTTATATACTTGTAGATGCTTGATGATGTATGTTGATACTAAGACTGGACATGATTTCTGAGTATAATAGATAGACCTGTGCATTCTCTAGTCTCTTAGCATTTTGGTAGCCCTAGATGTTTTAGTCGATGTATGTTTCTGATCTGTTCTTGTGCATCAAGATATATGTTTGATTCTGAACTCCAGGTGATTCCTGGTTGGATGCTGTTGTCAGTGCAGAGTGTGCTTGTCAATTTTGACTCTAATTGTAGTAGCTGATCAATTACATCTTTGTCTTTGTTTTATCTAGTCAGCACGTGTATGGTTTGTTTTGGGACAATAACATCGCCCAGGATGATGCTATAAATCTAGAGAAATTGCTTAGGTTCTATAGCTAGTTGTTATCTTAGAAATCATTCCAGGCAGTGATGTTTTCAATAGGACAATTAGGGGGCAGGATCTTGTTAGTTCTGAGATCAATTATCTTTTACTTCATGAGAGCAATTTCATACAAATTATGTTCTTACTGTCTAGAATTTGGTGCTTACGTAACTTTAGAAATTGGTCTTTATGCTCTACTGTCAATATTTTCAAAGGTCTCATATACTAAGTACACTCTGTTATGCTTTTGTATATGCGGAATAAAATATACTCATATTATCGCATATTCTACAACACCCTAGAGGGGATAAGCTTATGATCAATAGAAAAAAGAACTGAAATTCAAATTCCATTAGCCTTTGAAAAGATGGACGGACGCATCTCAAAAGCAAGAACGAAAAGAGTGAAATGTGATGCGCTTCTTTAATTTAATTGAGTGATTTCGAAATAAACAACCGCTTGGTTCGACATTTTTTTGGTTGAAGATGTTCGAGAATTCCCGTATAAATGCTTTGAGCTTGTATTCAAACTAACATATCTCAATTGTCCTTGTTCAGATCGGACGGTTTAGATATAACATGTAAGATCTGTGCCTACACAAATGAACGGTAAGGATCTTGCTCCTTCGAACTATTCGAAGCCGTGTGTTCCTCTGAGGTGTTCCCATGAGGCAACATTTCTTTTGTGTGTTTAAAGGAGAAATGTGAATCTCGCCCACAGGATCGCATAATTTGACAAAGCCGACTGTGATTGACAACCAGATGTTGTATGCTATAATAATAGCCATGTGCAAAATTCTACTGGAGTCCTAACTACAACTCTATATTTTACTTTTTGAAATAAGTTTGCTGCAATGTCTACCTCAATATATAATGCTTCAAATCTCCACTGGGTTTTGTAACGTGCAAGTAGCTATTTCAGTGGGCATAGGCTGGTTTTATACTGATCGTATTAGAAGGTACGTACACAGTGCGTTGGCAAGCTCTAGTCTATAACTAGTATATACACGATACGAGTGATGTCCAATGACTCTACCCAGGTGGCCTTAAACTTTTTCACGCTTTACCATTGGTGTTCAATATTTGTTTAGTGAGATATTTTTTAATATATTATTATATGTGTACGTTAGTGTTATATAACTATGTAAATTACTTTAATTTTGTATCATCTATTATTGGTTAGGTTTACCGGCTCCTTGTACCACAAATTTAATCATGATTCCGATAACATTACTCGAAACGCAGCATCTGTTCCATGTCGTCATCCCCTACCACACACCTTTGCTGCCTGGCCCTGATCTCTTGTGGCCCGTGCGGTCGCTGTCGGGCGGTGTTGCATCCCACTCGCAGGCAGCAAGTGCAGGACTCCATCGCATTCCCAATCCCAGTGCTGTCTCCACTCACGATCTCGGAGGCAAGCCGTGACGCAAGGCGTGACACCGGACCGAACGCTCCCGACTCGTCCCCCCGCTCAAGCATTCCTTGGTGAATTTTCTTCGCTGAAACGCAGGAATTCAAATAGAAATCTCCCACCGCTCGCCCTCACGCCGCTAGCCTCTCGAATCTACTGGCTGCTTCTCCCGCGCCCTCTCCTCCCCTATAAAGCAGACCACCCCCTCGCATCAGTGGCATCACACCTCCACAACATCATTCGCACAGCCCACTCTGCTTCACACACGCAGGGAGAAGAGACAGGGCCAAGAAGGAATGGCGGGCGAGAAGAAGGGTCTCCAGCTCCTGGACTTCTGGGTGAGCCCGTTCGGGCAGCGCTGCCGCATTGCGCTGGCGGAGAAGGGCCTCCCGTACGAGTACCTGGAGCAGGACCTGCGCAACAAGAGCGAGCTGCTCCTCCGCGCCAACCCGGTCCACAAGAAGGTCCCGGTCCTCCTCCACGACGGCCGCCCCGTCTGCGAGTCCCTCATCATCCTCCACTACCTCGACGAGGCGTTCCCGGACAAGCCCGCGCTCCTCCCCTCCGACCCCTACGCGCGCGCGCAGGCCAGGTTCTGGGCCGACTACGTCGACAAGAAGGTCTACGACTGCGGGTCCCGGTTGTGGCGGCTGAAGGGCGAGCCGCAGGCGCAGGCGCGGCAGGAGATGCTGGAGATCCTCAGGACGCTGGAGGGCGAGCTCGGGGACAAGAAGTACTTCAGCGGCGAGGCGTTCGGGTTCGTGGACGTCGCGTTCGTGCCATTCACGGCGTGGTTCCTCAGCTACGAGCGGTTCGGAGAGTTCAGCGTGGAGGAGGTGTGCCCGAGGCTGGCGGCGTGGGCGAAGCGGTGCGGGGAGCGGGAGAGCGTCGCCAAGAGCCTGCACCCGCCGGAGAAGGTGTACGAGTTCATCGCCATGCTGAAAAAGACGTACGGCATCGAGTGAACCAGCTACGTACGCGTGTCGGAGAGTTTCTTGATATGGTTGGTATGGTGTGATGAGCTCTGTTAGTGTGTTTGGTCGTCGTCATTGTTGGGTTGAGCTGTTTACTTGTTTGTGTGTGTGCGTGTGTGTGTGTCTCGAACTGGTGCGTGCAGGGCGGCAGCACCGAGTTGCCTCCTTCGCTCCATGTGCGGTTGCTGAATAAAGGACTACTCCTGGATTTCTTTGTGCGACATCGTCACCTTTGGTTCTACCAATTGTGTTTCGATTACTGGTGGTGCTGTCCAAGGGCATATTTGTGATGTGCTTGCAACAAAGTCCCGAATCTGCGCCTCTCAAAAGCCGTAGGTGCTCGCCTTGATGGCTTGATGCCTGAAATGGGGCCGGAAGACAAATCTCATGGACACCCGAGAAAGGACACATAAGGACACCGGAGAAATCCGGGGGGAAATTCTATGGTGTCGCGCTGTAAAACCAAGTCCTGCAGCACCAGACGGATGGTCTCAAAGCTACCGAATGACACAAGCGCCACACGACTAAACGAGCGGTGAGCGGCCAGCCGAGAGCCATCACATTTGTTCCAGCCGAGCCGCAGCGAACGAGTCGAGGCGCAGCGAGCGAACACGGCGCCTCTGGCCCGCGTCGATGCGCCGCCCCCACCAAGCCGGCAGCCGCCGTCGATGCGCCGCCGATGAGGACTGAAGCTATCCTCGGAGGATAAATTGACCTGTCGCTGTCCCCAGCCGGAACCAGATCCTCTAACGTAGATTGGGCTACGTCACGTGTAGTCGCTGCCTTATCCGCTGTCCGCTGGATCGAACGCCTT
Organism: Phragmites australis; assembly: GCF_958298935.1. Lineage (NCBI taxonomy): Eukaryota > Viridiplantae > Streptophyta > Magnoliopsida > Poales > Poaceae > Phragmites > Phragmites australis. Next base: position 46,645,493 of record NC_084923.1, on the reverse strand, counting down.
CTACAGTTCCACTGACGCTTGCTTTTTTAAAAGAAAAACGGGTTGGATGTTTTATATATATATATATATATATATATATATATATATATGGACACCTATTCTATACTCCTAGGAGTATGTACTTCCACATGCAATATACCACCTAAACAAACACTTTATACTCTTTTATCATTTTTAGTATACTCTAATACTAATTCTAAGATACACCAATATGAGTTGTATGAAAAAATTCAATGTTAGCCTTTTATTTTTGCTATATACTCTTTTTTATACATAAAAGAAGTATATACGCAAATTATGATAAAAAAAACATCGAAATTCATAAAAATTTTCGTGGGATTTGTATTGTAGTATCTTATAATTACTAATGAAGTATATTTAAAGTGATAAAGAAGTATAATACACGTGTAAAAGTGGTATATAAGAGGTGGGAGTACATACACCCAGGAGTACATACTAGTTTTCTATATATAGTGAAATTATATCCAGCCCCTACCCAGGGATTGGAAAACAAAAATTACATTGAAGTCCTACGAGGATCCGTTAGGTCGTTTTCGTCGTCGCCGGTTGGATCTGTCGCTGTTCGACGTCTCGCCACACTAAAGATTGTCGAATGGGAACGTCAAAGCTGAAGCCTCAAGTCAAATCTTGTCCCGACGAAGAAGCTATAAATTTTTTCACCGCCAACTACAACACACGGAACAAGTTGACGCGGTCTTGAATTGCTGAACGCCCAGCATCGTTTCATGACCAACGGCCGTATCTTCATTGCTGAGGATTGGATCTAGCATCTCGAGCTCTAAGGACAGATCCAACCCGAGATACAAGTGAAGTAGAACAAACCTCACCTTTAATCTGTCAGGGAAGCCGCTGTCCCGAGCGTCGTCACCGGAAAAGAAAGAAAAGGAACAATATAACCCATACCACATACAGATCATAACAATTCCTAACCTAACTACTAAGCTATGAAAACGAAATACTAACTAGACATCAGATGACTAGACCACCCTCCTTATCCGACGAGAGGGGGCCGGCCAAATCATCTAGGAGTCGCCGAACGCTCACCTCTGGAACACTCGCCTCTGGAACGCTCGTGAAAATAGTTCACTGACGCTTGCTTGGTAAGCTGGACATAAGCTCGATGTTTCCGTCGGTTCCCAGCGTGCAGCTCCTATTGGAAGGCCCAAGCTCAACACTTACAAACCCATTAAAGCCTCCAGCTCAAAAACAAAAAGGCCTTAAGCCTGCAAGAACAACGAGACTGCTACTAAAGCCTGAAGAAAGAACGACAACAGCAGAAACAATTTGCAGTTCTGTACTGCCGAGAGCCTGAGACTAAACCGAACCTTTTTAACATGCTACAATTAATACATAAGGATCGGGACTCCAGAAATATACCAAATAACACAGTATTATTCACTAACATCATCCTAAAAATATAAGGAATAATAATAACAATTGAGCTTAGGGCACATGATTGCCCCAAACAAAAGCAATTATCCGAAACACAAGCTCCATTACTAAAATAGTTCTTCTGTAAGAAGATCATCAATAATTGATCCCTGCGAAGCAAAAGAAAAGGTAAGAATTTTTTAATATTACCATCACTAGATGGTTGTGCTTGTGCACCATCATTACTTGCCTCTTGTGCTGCTGCTGTGTGTTGAGCCGGACTGGGCCACATTGACGCGTAGCTACGAAGGCGCGAGAGCTGTGTGGTTGTGCGATCTTGTCACGCATTTTGCTCCCACGAGATATCGATGATGAAACCTTCCTTCGAAGTCGCTCGGCATTGATGGCTAGCTGAATCATTTCTTGCTCTTATGCGTCACTGATATGGCAGTAGGTTTGGTGTGTTGTGCTGAAATATATCTCGCTTTGCATGCCCGGGTAGGCAAATTGCTGCCGAATGCTGGCTTCATGGGTGTGCAGCTGATCATCAGAGGCAAGCGCAACACCGTATCTTGCAACTTTAATCGTCAACCAAAATATCGGCCACTTTGATCGCTAACCAATTAAGTTAGCCCTTTCAACGGCCAACCAGTTGCTTGCTTTCGTCTTCCTCCTCATCCACCCATGCTCGATGGAAAGCAACATCTATCGATCTCTGCACCTGTACGTTCCCGGTGCAGATATGTCTAATATAATAATATCCGGTGTTTTAGGTGAAGTGAGTTTTTAGGGAGGACGCCGCCGGCAGAGGATCTCTTTGGTCCTCATCAGCGGCGCATCGACGGCGATCCGCGAGGTCTTAGGCGCTGCGTTCCCTCCGTCTGTTCGCTCGCTGCACCTCGACTCGTTCGCTGCGGCTCGGCTGGAACAAAGACGATGGCTCTCGGCTGGCCGCCCACCGCTCGTTTCGTTGTCTGGCGCTAGTGTCGTTCGGTAGCTTTGAGATCGGTCCTTCGGGACAGCTGGGGACCATCCGTCTGGTGCTGCAGGAGTTAGTTTTGCAGCACGACACCATATTCTTTCCCCCAGAAATCCAGTGGACTTGGAATGACCCATGGAAGTAGAAACATGATCACAAAATGCGGCCCAATACGACAATACGTCTAGCATGGGTGTTCTCAAGCGCGGCAATGGAGGTGCCAACGAGGCAGCAAACGATCCGGTATGTTTCCACTACGGATTATAGAAAGCAGTTTTTATAAATTGAAGTGTAAACAAATTAAGAGCTTTTGGATCTGCATTCTACAATTCATTTGTTAGATTGTAATAATTTCACAATCCAGTGAAGAGTAGTTGACATTAAAATCTCAACAGCGAGCCATTTTTTTTTCTCATCACTCTTCCCGACTCATCTCTCTCTCCCTGCCGGCGACACATCCACACCGATGTGCCTTCACGCCCGCCGTCCCTCCCCTTCGCACGAGGAGGAAGGCATGTATAAATAGTAATCCAACCCACGTAGAATCCAGATTACCTAACAACCCTCGACTTTTGGACACTCAGTTTTCCACAATCTAAAATCTTAAAGTTATTTTTCAAAATCCACTGCTGAAATAAACATAACCTTATTCTCTTCAGAACCTTTGCAAAGCTCGGTGAAGCGTCAGCAGCAAGACTCCCAGTATCGTAGAAGCTCGTATGACCGTGGCGTTTTGCTTCCCGCCGCTAGCCAGCTCCTTCGGCCTCCAATCTCTCCTCCCCAACAAGACAGCTACACCCCAGCCTCTCGTCTCCACGTTTGTCCAGTACCCAAGGGCAAAGCTACGTTTATCTAGAGTGGGGTGGTGCATTGGCATCAGCGTGAAGAAAAAGTTTACTAGTAATATGCTCATATAAATCATATAAATTTATGTTGTAATTAGATATGTAGTGAAATGGCATTAGGGTCATTTCGGTTCAAGTTCTGTCCTCATCAGTATCAGAACATCACCATGCACATATCTATAGCTTAAGACCATCTCCAATAATTACCTTAATTTTTTATCCTCAAAATACTATTACAGTATCCCTTATCATTATTACAGCATTCTCTATTTTTTCATCTCCAACAACTAACATATTTCTTACCTTCTACTACTATTTTTCCTCCCTCCGAATCCACGGTCAGCCTTTGTCTACAGTACTGCTACAGTACTCCGACAGTGTTTTCCTGCCTCCGGTCCACTGGTTGCCACTGTAAACAGTACCGCTACAGTATTACAAATGCTACAGTACTCCATCAAATTCACAGCTCCGTCCTCCCTCCGCAACACTGTAACACTGGATAGGAAATCTGCAAATTTGGGAATTCCGTTGGAGTTAGCCTAAGTCAACTACGACGGCAAGGTCACTGGTGGTGGTAGCGGTAAGGACCTATGCTGCTGGCCGTGTTTGTATCTGTCGGTTTTTTTTGGATGATATCAATAAATTCAATATTGAATAAAGTGTCGCTATTGTGCATTTTGAATTTTATCCGGTCGTTATGCAGATATACTAATTTGAAATGCTGACAAATATGCTCGACGTCAAGACAGGAACCAACTTTACCCCATTTCCTCTTCATTGGCCTTGGAAAAGATGGATGGATGCATCTCAAAAGCAAGAACCAAAAGGGTTTGAGCGAAATCCGATGCTCTTCTTTAATTTAGTTGAGTGGTTTTGAAATAAATGCGTATCTCAATTGAATATGTCCGGGAATTCCCGTATAAACGCTTAGAGCTTGTTTCCCAACTAACCTATCTCAATCGCGCTTCTGTGTGGTTAAAGCAGAAATGTGAATCTCATCCACAGATCGTATAAAATTGATAGTGACGACTACGATTGACAACAAGATGCTGGCAACTAATCGAAGTTTAGGCACTTTCATAGGGTTTTTAACTTTGAATTTAGATGAATAGATTATAATATAATATATGAATTTACGAAGTCGTGTTGTTTGCTGATAATTAGAGAAGTTGTATGGTTACATTTGTGATTATGATTAGTCATAGCAAAAGTCGGAGTTAATTTTTGTTGTAAATACTAAAGTTGTAGAAAATTTTGTGTGCTTATTTGTTGTGTTTTTTATTGTAGAAAAATATATATGAATATAACACGGTGACTGACTGCATTAGATAGTTCTTCAAGTACAAATGTGTCTTTTTTATGAAACAAATGAATGATAATGATGAGTAAGAAAAAAATTAGAATCAATAGTAAATAAGTAAGTTTATTTTATGATATGAAAACAGGATAATCATTTTATCTTCCGATGATAAATAAAAAATATTTCTCGATTTTATATTGAGCGTATTAGAAGGTACGGACACGCGTCGGCAAGCTCTTGTCTAGAACCAGAAAACACAAGAAAGTACGTACTACAAACGCAGGCCTGATCCGCACCAGCAGGCTGCAGAATATTACTCCAAACGCAGCATCTGCTTCCCATGTCGTCATGCCCTATCACATCTTTGCTGCCTGGCCCTGATCTCTTGTGGCCCGTGCGGCCGCTGTCGTCGGTGTTGCATCCCACTCGCAGGCTGCCAGTGCAGGACTCCATCGCATATCCGGTGATGTCTACTCGTACGATCTCGGAGGCAACCCGTGACGCAACCCGTGACGCCGGACCAACCTCTCGCCGTAAGCTTCTAGATCTACTGGCTGCCTCTCCCGCGCCCTCCCACCCCTATAAAGCAGACCACCCCCTCGCATCATACATCCACAACATCATCCGCACAGCCCATTCTGCTTCACACACGCAGGGAAAAGAGACAGGGCCAAGAAGGAATGGCGGGCGAGAAGAAGGGTCTCCAGCTCCTGGACTTCTGGGTGAGCCCGTTCGGGCAGCGCTGCCGCATCGCGCTGGCGGAGAAGGGCCTCCCGTACGAGTACCTGGAGCAGGACCTGATGGGCAACAAGAGCGAGCTCCTCCTCCGCGCCAACCCGGTCCACAAGAAGATCCCGGTCCTCCTCCACGACGGCCGCCCCGTCTGCGAGTCCCTCATCATCCTCCACTACCTCGACGAGGCGTTCCCGGACAAGCCCGCTCTCCTCCCCTCCGACCCCTACGCGCGCGCGCAGGCCAGGTTCTGGGCCGACTACGTCGACAAGAAGGTCTACGACTGCGGGTCCCGGCTGTGGCGGCTGAAGGGAGAGCCGCAGGCGCAGGCGCGGAAGGAGATGCTGGAGATCCTCAGGACGCTGGAGGGCGAGCTCGGGGACAAGAAGTTCTTCGGCGGCGAGGCGTTCGGGTTCGTGGACGTCGCGTTCGTGCCATTGACGGCGTGGTTCCTCAGCTACGAGCGGTTCGGGGAGTTCAGCGTGGAGGAGGTGTGCCCGAGGCTGGCGGCGTGGGCGAAGCGGTGCGGGGAGCGGGAGAGCGTCGCCAAGAGCCTTCACCCGCCGGAGAAGGTGTACGAGTTCATCGGCGTGCTGAAAAAGGCGTACGGTATCGAGTGAACCAGCTACGTACGCGTGTCGGAGAGTTTCTTGATATGGTTGGTATGGTGTGATGAGCTGTGTTCGTGTGTTTGGTCGTCGTCATTGTTGGGTTGAGCTGTTTACTTGTGCGTGTGTGTGCGTGTGTGTCTCGAACTGGTGCGTGCAGGACGGCAGCACCGAGTTGCCTCCTTCGCTCCATGTGCGATAGTTTAATAAAGGACTACTCCTGGATTTCTTTGTGGAGTGTTATAGCGACATCATAACCTTTGGTTCTACAGATTGTGTTTCGATTACTGGTGGTGCCTACCAAGGGCATATTTGTGATGTACTTGCAACCAAGTCCCGAATCTGCGCCTCAAAAGTCAAGAGCCGTAGGTGCTCACCTTGATGGCTTGACACTTGAAATATGGAACCTTGCTATTTGGTCCACGCGCGTTAGCACAGTAACTCATAACTTTTTATTCTTGGAAAGTTTTTCTTTCTATAACTTTTTTAGAAAATTATATTATATCAAGAGTTTTTCTTTCTATAACTTTTTTAGAAAATTATATTATATCAAGATAAGTTTTTCGATAAATTTTTTGAAAAAGTTAACGAGAAAAATTTTGAGAAAAAATTTGCTAGAAATAGTTATTGGAAAAAGTTTTAGAAAAAGTTCCAAAAATGAAAAGTGAGTCTGTCGAGAGGCGGCGTGAGATTTCTGTGAAATGTGACAGGAAAACAAAAAAACAAATCTGACACCAGAGGAAGGACACAAAAGGACATCAGAGAAAGCCCGTGGATTTAGAATGACCCGCCCATTATGACAATACCTTTAGCATGGGCTTTCTCAACTCTCAAGCGCGTCAATGGGAGGTGCCGACGACGGAGCAAACAATCCTGTGGCACAACTCAACGCTCAACGCGACACGTAGCTGTCTCTTAGTCTCCTCGGGAGCTTTGCAAAGCTCGGTGAAGTGTTAGCAGCAAGACTCGCAGTTTCGTCGAAGCTCGTACGACCGTGGCGTTTTGCTTCCCGCAGCCAGCCAGCTCCCTCGGCCTCTCCGGTCTCCCCTCCCCAACAAAACAGCGAAACCCCGGTCTCTCCTCTCCACGTTTGGTCCAGTACCGGAGCACCACCACGCACATATCCATGGCCCAAGTCAACGACGACGGCACGGACGCTGGTGGCGGCGGCTGCAGCGACCTGTTGCTGCTGGACGTGTTCGGCAGCCCGTTCGCGCAGCGCATGCGCATCGCGCTGGCGGAGAAGGGCCTCGCCTACGAGCGCGCGGAGCAGGACCTCGCCGCCAAGAGCGACCTCCTGCTCCGTTCCAACCCCGTCCACGGCAAGGCCCCCGCCCTCCTCCACGCCGACCGCCCCGTCTGCGAGTCCCTCGCCATCGTGCAGTACCTCGACGACGCCTTCCAGGGCCAGGCCCCGTGCCTCCTCCCCGCCGACCCCTACGCGCCCGCGCGGGCGCGGTTCTGGGCGGAGTATGCGGACCGGGTCCATGTCTACGGGAAGCGGCTGTGGATGCGGCGGGACGGCTAGGAGGTGGAAGCAGAGGCGCGGGCGGAGATGGTGGGCGTGCTCCGCGCGCTGGACGCGGAGCTCGGCGACAAGGAGTTCTTCGGCAGGGAGGCGTTCGGGTTCGTGGACATCGCGGTGGCGCCGTTCCTGGCGTGGTTCCGCACATACGAGAGCTATGGCGGGTTCAGCGTGGGGGAGGAGTGCCTGAGGCTGGCGGCGCGGGCGGCGCGGTGCACTCGTCGGGAGAGCGTGGCCGCCAACGTGTACGCGCCCGACAAGGTGCTTGAGCTCCTCGAGCTCTACAAGCAGTGGGTGCTGCGCCAGGGAAGAGAGATGTTATGCACTTATGCTTCCGATTACCTGCTTTTCTGGGACATTTGTATCTGCCGGTTTTGTTTGGTGATATCAACAAATTGAATATTGAATATAGTGTCGCGGTTGTGCATTCTGAATTTTGTTCAGTCGCCACGAGGTAGGCAGTGGCGAAGCTATATAACTTAAACGATGATGGTGCTAAATACATCAGGTAAAGTAAATATAAGTTCTATAATTTAATTTATTACGATGCTCATATTATCAAATATGATAATAACTACTAAAATTTTAATATACCTACTAGTGCACCAAGGTATTCCTACCTGGTTTGTTGAGGGATGATCCCGACAATGATTTCAGAGTGTATCGGTTGAGGATAGCTGAATAACGTTTACGGTGTACATGTATTTGTGATGAAATCAAGAACACAGGAATTATCTAGGTTCAAATCTCTCTAAGGATAATAACCATACATTATATGTATTTTGTTATCAGAGTTTGTGAACTAGTTATAAATAAATTTTTACCACTCCTCTTTCTTCGTCCCTTTAAAATTGGGTCGTCCTCTCTTGAAATCGGAATTTTTTTATTCCATTCCTAAAATAAAAAATAAGAATATACTAGAGAGAAGAAAACTTTATAGGTGGGTCCTGCTCAGCAGATCCATTTCTAATCAGATATTCTATTATTAGATCATCATTATGGAGAAACAGGTGAACCCAATTTACCCTAAGAGATCTTCATGCCCGTCCCATTTATGGAACGCCACCGCACCTGCCTCCCTCGGTTGCCTGGCCTGTCCTATTACTGTGTGCTGCAAGTTCGTCTACCAAGTTGTCCCGTTCATACTCTCTGTGAGTCTACCTACAAAGATCATCCACTTGCATGGTTGTTCTGTAGATCATGTCCCATCCGTCACGTGGCGCAAGTCGATCCGCAACACCCCACTTCGTAGCAATTAATGCTACAGGATATGGCACTATGCATCTACGCCGACCACGACTTTGTTCGCTGGAGGATGTACTTCGAGAAAGAAAATACTTAGTAGATATCAATAAATACGATTAGATAAATTAGATATGGACGTCTTGCGACCAGTACGAGCTGATCGTGAGACCATATTATATTGCAAGGAGACTGATCGCGCAAGTCTCGTACTGATTGTGCGAGCTAAAGACTGGTTGCGCGATAGGCTAGTATTTAGAAAATATCTCCTACCGATCTCCACATTCCTCATAGGACCTATTAGCTAAAATATCTTCCTACTCAATACTCCAATATAACTTAACTCTTGTATAAAGATATACTATTTTGAAATGCTGACAAATATGCTCGACGTAAGACAGGAACCAACTTTATCCCGGATCGAGATCCTCTACAGTAATACACAGAGCTATTCCGAGCCTATCCCGTAGGTGGTGTTTGGATATATAGAAATAGTTGGTGGGAATGAGAAATGAATAGTGGGATAGCTTTAAACCCATGTTTGTTTGAATGGGATACGAGGAGAGAGTGGGAATGGGATATGAGGTGTTCATTTCCCACCGTTTCAAATCCTGGGAAATGGGAGCCGGACGAGATTACCCGTCTTCTTGACCTCTGGAACGCTGGTCGTCGGAGTTACGCGGCGGCCTTCGAGTCCTTCCAGTCTAGGCTGCATGCTGCATCAGCCGCGCCAAGTCGTTGCCACAGCGCATGGCCAGCATGGTGGAGCCGTGCCTTGCCCAGGACCCTCCGCTTGGTTCGCTCATCTATTTCATGCGGAGTCACCATGCCTCGCCACGAATCTCCGCTATGATTGCTCTTCTGTTCTCGTGGGGTAGCCAGGTCGTTGCAGCCCGCGCGTGCGAATGCCACCATGAGCTTGATTTTGGATCTGGATCGGGCTTCTTTGGTGATTTTTTCTTCCTTTCTTTTCTCTATTGTTTCGGCTCCGCTGATTCTTGGCTTTCATGTGATGGCCCTGATCATTAATAGTTTAACACCCCATGTAATCAGAATCAACTTCATGACATGCTCTCGTTTTCGGTTTTGTGCAGCAGATCGGGTAGCGTTTTCTGCAGTTTTCGTCTTTTTGCCTAAGGATATTTTTGTAAATTCAAATTATTTCCCTCCTTTATTTCCTGATCCTGATAAACTAAATAATGATCAAGTATGTATACTACTAAATCATACAAACATGAGTACGTTAAGTGGTCAAACACGTGTCCACGTTGTATAAGATTATATCTCTAGTCTAGTTTAGACATGATAATATAGGTGTGTATGGACATGAGTGTGATGTGCATCCCCATTTATACTTAAAAAAATTGATCTAGTATGTCTACTATTAGTAGTGGAAGGTGGCAGAGCAAAATCTCTATCAGATTCATAACCTGAACTTTTCGCATCTCAAAAGAGCAATTCAGCACCTCGCAGCCAGGATTGTCTCATAACCCAGAGAAGGACCACAATGCTTGTCCAATGGACTTGTTCATCCAAACTTTCAGAATTGTCTCTCCAGCACTCTAGGAGCGCATGAATTCACCCGGCAGTTTGGAAGGGAAAGGACTACAACTGCGATTACGGGGCACGCTTAACTCTTGTTCGGAACTTTCATCTCCCATAAAAATTTGTACAACATCATCTAGGAAAAGAAGACGAAAAAGGCACAGGATTGTTTGATCAACTGCAGCACGGTTTATGATGACCAAATAAGACTTGTACGATGAACTGGTTCCAAGGAAATTTAACGGTCCTTGCGATGAACAATAGCACCTCCAAAGGATGATTCTTGCTGGAACAGGTCCCAGAAATTAGTTTCTGCAGGTTGACAAAAACGAAGAATAAGAATTTGACGTATAAGAAGTTACTGACTAATCTGTACGGCAAATGCTAGAAATGTGTCGCTTGCATATGGACTTAATTCTTGTAATGGCATAACCAACAGACTGTAAAGTAATTACCAAGCATTTGGAAGCAAAAATTATGATGCCTTTTGGGCCAGAGTTTTGTACAGTGAGGCAGTTCATAATATTGACAAGATGATGGATATTGATATCTGACACTGAACCTATTTGTTTATGCAGTACTATACTATATCTTTGCATGCAGTCTAATATGCATAACGAACAGTAATAGCTTTCGATATTTGAATCATCCTTATGAGAAAAATTAGACACAGCAGTTCATTGCAGTAAGAACTGTACCTGCACAGTATAAGCAAAACACCAGAAATGGATGGGGCATATCCATTCGCAGACAAAAAGGACTGATTCTTGAGGACCATTACTTAATAATAGCATGATTTGGACAGATTTCGACACCACAGCAAGTATATGAAACCAGTAATGGTTCACATGGATGAAGAACAAATGAAATGGCGTTTCCTTTTAGAACATAACGGCATTGAGAGTGCTCTATAGAAAAAGCATTGGGAGTTAATGCCTTGAGAACGATATCACCAAGGTCACCAAACTTCTACAATATCCAGAGAAGACTTCTCTTTCAATGGCGATACACTAGCAGTTTGTTGACACCGGGACTCAAAAAATGTTTTGCTGAGAACAGTGTTCTTACTACAACTTTTTTCATGTGATCAATGATCATACAGACGTAGAAGTAGAGGTTTTGCAGTGTTCACTGTCTACATTCTGAGGATCCTAATCATGTACATTAGCCCTGAATTCTTGTGACATAGGAAAAGGTAGCTTGAGCTTAATGTACAAACTATTTATGATTATGCGGTAAGTTTGAAGCAACAGCGGTGGAGCTTGGCTTGCAGCAGCTCTAATCTTGAGCCTACATGTTAGGAAATTTAGCCCTGCTGTGAAAGTGACAGATTGATCTACCGAGACGATACACATGAAATCACAGACGACACAAACTCTACCCCATACCACTAATTATAACTTCAAGCCCAATACGCAACTTACCTTATACAAGATTCGACATATATTCAACAAACTCCACCTTAGCGAATATTCTGCCACCTTGAAGCTGTCATGCGCGAACCTCCATGTACACCGGACTTGAGTTGTCGCCTTTGCCGCTCAACGAAAGCTATCCGATGAGTTTGACTTTACTCAGACCCACCGGCTTCCAGAGACAGTGATATCCCTGCAACTCCAGACTCCACCTGCAACTGTACATATTTCTCCCCTAGCATTAATATATGCCTAACTCCTCAAAGCACACAACTCATTTATAGATCCTGATTTTGATGGTACCTACTCCAATAGCATGGTACCCTGTATCATCAGGCCAATAATCACCAAACTCGTATGAAGAGAACCACTTCATGTTGGGTGTCACATGATAAGAGCCAACTAAATCCAACATCCACACTACTAATTGACTACATTCTTGATACTAATAACTTCATTGTCACTGTCCAAGTCACTTGTTAGGAATTGTCACATTAGCATTGCTCTTGCGTTTTGCTGCTAGGTTACGTATGATGTTTTACCCCGTAGCCTCCTGCAGCCCCAAACCAACCATATTCTTCAGTTGCAAGTAGAGAACTCCGTGGTCTCTACTTCCTTCCAATTCAGCTCTTGAAGCTTCCTTGCGTCCTTACACTTTAGAAACCCATGACCACAATTTGAATTGAATCGTGCCCCTTGCTGATTTGGAAGCGCGCAAGCCCTCTCCAATGCAAGCATGCACCCTGAGGTTCACGCCACAAAGAACGAACATCGTCAGCCCTCACACTCCTATGTCGTTATCGCTAGTCTTATCGTCGTCTCTGCTACCCAAGGTATGACTGGTCTGTCGCCGCCAGCCTATCTGTCCGGCACCACAATATGTTCACTCTCCAAGTTAATTATCCGCCGGCCTTCCCTGGACTGTCCGCCATGTGCCCGCAAGCTACCCGACTCCGATCTGTCTGCATAAGACGGACCGACAGTAGGTTGCTCTACTCCTTGACCATCTTGAAAACACCACCGTCGACCTCATGTCAGTCGCCATGTGCACCACGATCAAACACTGTCGACAGCCTCAGCTCGTCGCCGAGCATTGCAACACCAGCCTGAGGTTCAGCCATTCGACTGACTGCCTCGCCTTGTTCGCCTGTTGCAATATTCATCAGTGTCCGCGACCTCCTGCCATGCTCCAACACCTGTGCACGTCGTGCATGTGCTTGCATGACGCACCTCATCGCTTGCACGCCGATCCATCCGACGCGTAACCGAAACTTCAGTCTCGCTGAATGCCGAACTATCCACCCTCGACGCAGACTGTCTACCCAAGTTCGTCACCAAACTGTCATGTCTTCGTCCTCTCGACCCAATCGCCACGCGCTCCCACCGAGCCAATCGCTCAGTTGACACTTTGCTCGGCCTGCTTCGGTCTGCTCCCAACTGTAGTGCTCAGCTCATCTGTGCCAAAACCGCTAGGCCATCTCCCAGGTTGCCAACACCACACCGACCGCCTAGCCACACGCCAACGCCCGCATGTGTGAGTCTGCATCGCAATACAACAGATCCGAATCAAACTCCAATCACCGACCGGCTCAACCTCGACCTGCTCACATGTACGTTGGGCCTCGACTAACGCGCGCCGGACCAACCTCCTGGCCAAACTAGCCGAGTGCCCGGCCAACCAAGCCAGCCCACGCTGAACTGGGTTGCACCATAGCCTCGCATCATCAAGCCGAACCGGCCCCGAGGGGCCGGAGTCGCGCTCCTAACCACACGCCTGGATGGTGCCTCGAGCCACCAAAGCACCAGGCTTTGCCTGGGCCTGCTCAGCCAGCTGCGCCAACACCTCCACGTGCTAGGTCGTGCTCTCTCAAGCTAGTTGCCCGCACTGGCCTGCCACGTGCACGTCCGCAGGGGCCACCCGTGCTAGCAAGCCACCTGGTCCACCCCAGCCGAACTGGGTTGATGCTTGGGCCCACGCCATCGGCCTGACGCGCCTATGCTAGCAACCGCACCTTGGCGCCAGCCAACCAACCACCGTCTTCACGCACCTAAACCTTTGCTACTAGGCCACGCCTGCCTACCGCTAGGCCGACTAGTGCTCCCTTGGGCCTCGCCTGCACTCTGCTCCTCTATGTGCTGACACCATCAGTAGCTAGCCGACGTGACCTCCACCAAGCTCAGTCCTCCCAGTTTTGGACTCCTTAATCGAACAGAAAAACAGTGCACGTCTGTGCTCTTGCCGCAACCACAAGAGGCCCCACATCCACGCATCGTGATCCATGTAGGCAAAGAATTGAGCCCCCACCTGGGACTCCTCCACACACACACGCACCGCCAGGAAACCCTAGTGGGGTAGCTGCTGTAGCTAGTCGCGTGTCCGCGCTCGCCCTATACGTTGTCACCACTGACGCTCTCCCGTACGTCCTGCGTGGACCCACAACACTCATTCATGCATCGTGTGCGCACACCAGTCTTCATCATGAATGCTCATCGCGTGCCAAACAGTCGAAACAACTCCAGCGTACGTGCCCGTGGGGAGACACAACCCTACCGCACATGTCGCCCCTCCACGGTCGTACTCGCATCGACTGTGTGCACCAGCCACATCCATGCTCCACATTGCATCGTGTCCGCCCCGCACCGCATGTGTGTTGCACGACACCTTCTAGATGCATAATCCTCGCGCCTCCATGTGATCTTCCACACCGTCTCTATATCCAATCCAACATTGGCTCTTATACCACTTGTTAAGAAATTTAGTGCTGCGAAAGCGACGGATTGATCTACCAAGATGATACATGCGAAATCACATATGGCACCAGATGCACGATATTTGTTAACGAGGTTAAGCAAAGGTCAGACTCTACCCCATACCGCTAATTACAACTCCAAATCTAATATGTAACCTACCTTGTACAATATTTGATACATATTCAACACTAACCCCTTCAAACCGCTACTATGATAATTAGTGGAGTGGGCTGCCAAACCTTGCTTGCATGAACAGCTCACCAAGTACCGGTTACAACATATAGGTTCATGAATCATGTGAAGTAAGAAGATTTCACACGAGAATGAAACAGCTTATGATTTGTAATTCTATGATTAAGGTTTATGCAGGCTGCATTCGATTTCAAAGTCCTTGGCGTCCACAGCTAAAATGTGTGCGCATTAAATATTTTATATCATATTTTTGTGGCCTTTGTTACTGAAAGTCTGTATTATCAAACCACTAGAAGTAGAAACGCAGTTCTATCACAAACCTAAGACCACAGATCGCCTACAACAATAGTCAGCAATCCAAGGGGATGAAACCTCTTCCTTTTACTGAAATATGAACTGCTACGGTACGAATCAGGTGATGTATTATACTAGGTTATCTTACAGGACTAAATTTGTGTGTGTGTGTGGGGGGGGGGGGGGGGGGGGCTTTTCTGAAATGAGCATAAACTTGCTTCACTTAAGGTTTGCAGCATATTCAGCCTGTTTCTGAATGCAAGGTGTTCGATCCTTTTCCAGCAACGCGACGTAGTTACAGTTTACAACAATTTAATACTGTAAAATGCAATGCATGCCAATCAGAAGCCATGTGATCAGCCTGTTCCCCCTGAAACATAATCCATCTCCAGTGAGGAGCAAATGACACCTGTTAGGCTAGACCATGCAAAGTCGAGCTAAATGCAGTATGACGCCCTGAAGTTTTGACACCCGTCAAATGGAACAGAACAAGGTTAGTGTTTTATTGGATTTGTGGGCACGAGGCTACCTCGAGCGTTACCAGAATGGTAATCATGCCAAAATGATGATCTGGGCACGCACCTAATTTCTAAATTGAGACAAAAGATAAAAGCTTCTACATTTCGGGAGATTATCATCTTACCGTTCAAGAATGTGCAATCAGTTCTTGCTCTTCTCCTTCATGCCGGAGTGTCGGAAACCATCCCACAGCTGTAACGCGGCGGACGCGGTGAGCTGGTTCTCGGATGCGGGATGCGCCGCCGCCGCGGCGTGACCGAACAAGAACGGGCCGTCCAGCCTTTGGAGCTGCTGCTGGTGGTGACCTGAATAGTTCGACTGCGAATTGGACTGAAGGGTCCCCCTATTGGCACCCAAGAAACCTGAGGACATGGAGAAGTTGAGGCTGTAGTCTCCAGCGGGAGTCGAGGACGCCGCCAAAGCGTCATGAGCAAGCGAGAAGTGAGGCATCTCGACGGAGCTCGCGAAGTTGAACGGATGTGCCGGAACCATGCCGAACGGAAGCGCATTTCCGAACTTGACGGCGGTGGGGGCGGAAAAGACGTGCGTCGGCATCCCGTGCGTGCCTCTCCCGGGGTGCGCGATGCCGACGCAGTCGGCGGTAGCCGCGGAGACGTTGGGTGGCGGCTGCCACGGTTGCTTGTGCTCGGTGGCGTTAATGGCGCCGGCCGACGCCACCCCGGTGAGTAGCTCGGTGAAGGACGCGGCCTGCGCCGAGGTGCTGGCTACGGTGACCTCCCTATCCCGCGCGGCGGCGCCCCCGCGGCTGTCGGAGCGCGAGAGCGAGAGCTCCGACCCCTTGCTCGTCTCCGACGTGCTGCTGCCCCCGGACTTGCTCCCCTGCTGCTGCTTCACCTTGCCTGCATCAGCCCCGCCCGGCTCGGGGACGGCGGCGAACGCAGCCGGGTCCAGCGCCGGGAGCTTCTCGATGGCGGTGGAGGCGGCGTTGATGAGCCATTCGATGGCCTTGCTGGGTTGGTCGTAGCCGAGCCGGTCCTGCAGGTCGTAGAACTGGATGGCGGTCGGCACCGACAGGCGCACGCGGCGGTCGCGGATGCCCTTAGCCGTGTATACCTTGCTGTGCCGGTCCTTCCCCCCGCTCGCCCGCACGCGGTAGATCCGCGACCCCGCCCCTGCGCCCTGCGGCGGTGGCAGCGCGGGCGGCTGGCCCCACGCCGCCTCCGCCTCGCTCCCCCTCACGCCGCCGCCGCGGCCGCGCTTGGCACCCTGGGACCGGCTGGGCGTCCCCTCCCCCGCTCCCGCTGCTCCATTGCCCATGGACTCCATCCCCTCCCGCCGCCAGCGCTCATACGCTGCTGCGCGGCGCGTGCCCGGCGAGAGAAATGTGGCGTTTTTATGGAGCTCCGGGTGCGTGGGCTGGCGCCTGGCGGTTTCTGCTCAGTGGCAGAGGCGGGCGGCTCCCAAGTGCCAACGACTATGGCTCGAGGATGCGCGTCTGTTTCCGGCGTGTTCGTGCGCGCCGGCCGCGTCGGCCCGGCTGCTCAAGCGCTGCGAACGATCTTATCCCTAGCGCCCGGCGCCCCTGCCACGCCTGCCGAATCGACCGTACTCGTGCCACCTTTTCCTCGATGTTTTGCAGTTTTTTTTTCCGGCTCCTGCACACACTGCTCTCTCTCTCTCTCCACGCGCTGGGCGCTGCCGCGCGGCAGAAGCTGCTGCTGCTGCCTGCTCGGGCCGGTGCGCAGGCGCAGAGGGCGCGAGACAACGGCGGCGGCAGGCTTTAGAGGGCCCGGCGTCAGAGCTGCCGTCTGCGGCACTGCACTGCACTGGCCGCGCGCACTTGTCAGTAATGTTGAGAAACCCCTGTGTTCAGCGATTCCCTGAAAGAACAACAGTAAAGGATGAATTTACAATTGTAAATAAGATATAATATCGAGGAAAAATTATTTATTATTTATTTATCTGTATTTATAATGAGAAATTTTATTACGTATATATAATATCACAATCCCTAAAAGATAGAATTAAATATTTAAAGAGATCAAGAAGAGCCGCATTCGGCTGCCAACTTCATATTTTCTAACACTCTCTTGTGCATTCTCACAAAACACATATATCTCATTAAAAAATTTCAAAAATTCAGTAAGAAAAATTAGAAAAAGGAGTACATAGCTCGTGACATGGTCACATGAATTATCCTGTTAAAAATCTTAACAGAAAAACTTTAAGAAAACTCATCTAAAGGAAAAAAGAGTATAATACACCCAAAATACTTCATTTAATATTCATAATTAACTTTTAGACACTTAATTCTTCATATCGTTATTATGTGAAAATTCTTCTCTTGAAATATACAATTCTCTAAACCTCATCATTATAATACCATGAACACATCTTTTAAAATTAGATGTAGGGAGAAATTTAGTGAATAAATCTATAAAATTCTTGTTTAATTTAGTATGTATTACCTTTATTTCATTCTTCCTATGTAATTTATGAGCATAAAAGAACTTAGTTGATATGCTTCATTAAGTTACTTTTCACATATCCTTTATACTTGTGCAGCACATGTAACATTACCTTCGTAGATAATGGTATGGGTGTTAGTAATGTTCAAACTATATGACTGTTGGATATGATTGATCACTCTTCTAAGCCATTTGTGTTCTCGTGTGATCTCATATAAAGCTATTATTTCTAAATGGTTCATCGAAGTAGATATACAATAATTTGTGTTGACAATTGTCAAGATATTGCAGTTCTATCACATAGAAAAACATAGCCGATCTGTGATTTTGATGTATGCGGGTTTGACAGATACCCAGAGTCTGCGTATCCAACCAGATTTAGGTCCTGATTCTTTCTGTAGAATAAACTCATATTTTTGCTACCTTGTAAGTAACACATAATATCCTTCAAGCCCTTTCCAATACTTTTTAGTGGACTATTTCAACCCATATAGTGATTTCTTCAATTATACGCTATAAAGATATATATTTCTCCTATCTTGATTCAGCAATACTATTCCTTCAGGTACTTTCATATAACGAATCAAGGCTCCCATAAAGATACGCGGTCACGCATCTATTAATTTCATTTTCAACTCCAGATTGACTACCATTGAGATCAAATATCTAAAGGAAATACCACCCATCATCGAGGAATATGTTTCTTCATAATCAACACCTGGTCGTTGAGTGAAACCTTGTGCTACTAGTCGTGCTTTGTACCTCATAATGTCATTCATTTCATTCCTCTTACGAACAAAAACCCATTTGTATCCTAGTGGTTTGATATGAGGAGGTGTGCGGCATATTGACCTAAAAACTCTCTTTTGTTTAGGGACAACAGTTCAGCTATTATTGCCTTATGCAGTCTTTCTAATCTGACATCATTCTATATTTAGTGGGCGATGCAGGTTCAGGGTCATGATCTATAACTATAACAATTTTATTTGCGAAGTATATGTCAACTATTATTGTTGCTCTGATCCAGGATTCCCCTGAATTCACATAGTTCATTGCTATTTCATCATATGTTGCACTTTTAGGTGCTTCTATATCTTGCTCTTCATCATTTTTTACTGTTAGAGGAAGGTCCTATAGTTTACCAATATTGATTTCAGCGTGTGTATTTTTGTTGGTTTCTTCATGCTTGGGAAGATTCAAATCTGGTATGCCTACTTTCTGAGGTTCTATACCATCGTTAGGTCTCAATTGGCTCCCATTCTTTTTCTTTTGGGGTATTTTTGTGATCGGCTGTGGTAAGCTCTCATTCTCCACTTTTGCCAGATGTCTCCATCTATTTAGGACTTGAGGAGCGGTTCGTTGTGGCGGTGGTATTGACACATAAATCATACATCCAAATTTGTGTAAATGAGAAAATTTCAGGATTACCCCCTCCACTAGTTTCATAGGTGAATGGATGTTATAGGGGATGGTCTATAATTATTGAGAGTTACCGCATGTAAGATTCCATATTCTCAACATTTAGTAGAAAAATTACACTGATACAACAAAGGTCTAAAAATGAATCTTATACCTTTTATCGGTGCTTCGGCTAATCCATTCTGAGTATGGATGTGCAGTATAGAATGTTCAAGTTTACATTGATACAAAAAGACATATCAGTGCCGGTTGAAAAATGGCTTCACTGTCAGTTCAACCGACTATCAGTGCCGGGTTGGGCACCGACACAGTAACTCAACATTAGTGTCGGTTCGAGCTACGAATCAACACTGATAGTATTTTTGAAAAAGAAGATGACCCACGAGCTCGTCGCCGCCATACCCGCTCGTCACCATGGCTGCTCAGCTATGCGCTCCATGTAGAGAAAAATGTGGTAGCACAAAGGCCGCCGCCATAGATCCACCGCTGCTCCTTCGAGCTAAGCTAGAGCCCCCGCCAGTCCCGGGCTCGCCGTGCCGGACCGAGCTCCCTCCACTGTCCGTGAGCTCACCTACACAACACATCAAAGAGGATGGGATGGGATGGGATCAAATCAAGGCATACCATTACCACCAGCAGCAAATCCAATCCAATCCAATCTAATGAATTGCTAGGAGACGACAGGGAGAGAGAGATTAGGTACCCACATCTTATCGGAGGGGAAGACATCGATAGGGGATTGGAGCTGAATCCACCCTGCAACTCCAGCACCACTCGCTCTTCCTCTGCAGAGAACTTGCAACCATTGTTGCAAAAACGTTGATTGCATCACAATCATGATCAACCGTGCACAAAATACAGGAGACAACAAATTAATCAACGCAAAGCTCTGCACTAGTGGATAGATGACGAGGGATGAATCGGGATCAATGTAGCCTAAACCCAAGCAAATACTAAAAACCCAGCGCAAAATGGCCACTCGAGAAAGCCAAGTGTTCTGGGACCCTTCCGCACCGCCTCCCTCATGTCGCCCCACCGGCGAGCACTGCTAGGTACTGGAGCCATCACCTTCTAACCCAGAGCAGAACGCAACGTGATCCTGTAGGAGAAGTGTTTTGGGAGAGAGGGCAGCAGGGCGAAGCAAGAGTGAGGGAGGGAGAGAGAGGAAGAGATAAGAGGAAGAGATAAGGTGGAGAGAGATGTTGTTAGCCGAACGGACGCTAGGACAACCAAAATGCGATTCAAGAAAATTTCGGGTCTGGTTACTTTCAGTGGCGGTTGTAACTGGAACCAGCACTGATAGTCGACTATTAGTGTCGGTTCATGTTACCAACCGGTACTAATGTATCAGTGCCGATTCGTAACACGAACCGGCACTTATAGTTTGTTTCAGTGCTGATTCTTAACACCTCGATCACTGTTCCTATATAACCGGCACTAATATATTTTCAATGGTGATTCCTGTACAACCGGCACTGATGTGATGCTACTTTTGACCAGTTCTGTAGTAGTGTTAATTCTCATACTAGTGCAATAATCATTGAATGCTTTAGAAATAAGGGAAAATTGCTCTCATACCATTATGAAGATTTGCATCTTGCCAAAATACCACTGGTGTGTCTATGACATGTGGAGTCAGGTCCCACATGTCATTGAGACTGTTCAGTGGTATTTTGGTAAAGTAGGAGAGAGAGAGAGTGGTATGGTGGCAATTTTCTCTAGAAGTAAATTCTCCAGCATTGTCCATTCTAATGGATTTCACTTGATGATCAGGAATTTTTTTTCTAATTTGTATGATCTACGAGATAAACTTTGCAAAGGCGTGGTTGCGGGTAGATAAAAGACATACATGCGATCACTTCGAGGATGCGTCTATCAATACCATAAAGTACCAAAACAGACCAGATAACGGCTGAATAGGACCACAAATATCCCCTGTGATTCGATCTAGAAATGCAGGGATTTTATCTTGTACTTTCAAGATATACTATCTTATTTTTCATGTCCCAATAGCACATGCATGGCATATAAATTTTTTATGATTTAGGAAATTATATATATTTATGTCATGATCTTGTAAGTTAGTAATTATGTTCCTCATCATTCTAAGACCAGGGTAACCAAATCTATCATGCCATAGGGAGATTAATTCCGCACTACGAAATATAGTCTTCAAGGTAATGACACTTCAGCTGCTTTAATGCGAGTGTAATACAAGCCACTGTTCATGGAGTGCAGTTTTTTTAGCATGTTTACTTCACTATCACGCTTAGTGATGTGTAGGTGCTTCCTACCATCTTCTTCACTAGTTTTTACATGAAAACCATTAGCGCGAATATCTTTAAAACTTAAGAGATTTCTTACAAATTCAGGGTACAACAATACTTCTTTAATGAGTACAATAGCTCCCATAGGTAGTATGACTATGGCTCTTTCAAAAATTACTATGCAATTATCACTACCAGTGATAGTCATCACATTTCCAGAGCTATTTCTAATAGACTAAAATACATATTTTCTCTTAAGATAGTGTTTGTGGTTCCACAATTCACAATACATACTTTCTCCATATGGGCGCCACACATATTCCATAAATATCGAAAAAAATATTGTTTGCAACAAACCTTGCTCTTCTAGAGATTTTATTTATTCATTCAATCCTTCTAAATTCAACAACAAAATAAATTGTTAATCATTCTAATTCTAGATAGAGTCTGTGAAATATCTGACCACTTCTTCTTCAATGGCTTTCTTTTCCGCTTCATCCTTCATGGCATCTTCTATGGCAGTAGAGGAGGGCGAAGTAGAGGCCTCTTCATTCTTTATTGGGAAGTCTTTTACTACCAGTGTCGGAGCATCATCAACTTCCATGTGAGATGCTACCCTTTCAATTGTGGCTACTTTGTCCACCTCCATCCCCACTGCAATGGTGAGGTGTGCTTCTAGCTACTCCTTCTACTTCTTCTGGTATGCTTCTACATCATACTTTGGTCATTTGCAGATTCTGGTTCTACTCACCATATGTCTTGACTTCTTTCATTGTCTTACCATTATCATCACCAGGATTGACCTTGTCTGTCACCACTTTCCTTCATTCCTTCCCCCGCTTCTTATTGCGACTCTTGCGTGCTTTGAAAGAGTTGTGATTGACTTATAGGCCATTGCTCTTGTCTTGCGGCTCGGATAAGAAGTTCTTGTTTATGACTTCGTCATGAACTTTATGAAGCTGCAACACGTCAATCAATTCAGAATACTTCTTGTATTTCGATTGACGGTGATTGCGTGCGCATTCTGCCGCATTCAAGTGGAAAGTAGAGAGAGTCTTCTCAATTTTCTCCTCTTCTATGATATCTTTTCCACAGAGACATAGGAGTGTGCAAATACGGTGCAGTGCGGAGTTGTACTCTTTTGACATGCTTGTAGTAACAAAAACGGATCCAGGCCCATTCTTTCTCTATAAGAGGCTTGATGATGTACTTAAGATGCTCAAAACGCTCCTACAGTATGTCCCATAGTGCCTTGGCGCTGGACATTGCCATGTACTCATCCTTCAAAGTGGGAGAGACGTTGTGGCGCAGAAAATGAAGTGCTTGATCCTTTTCATCCTCTGTGGGAACCATTGCACTACTTGTTCCTAGGCTAATGGCAGCGTAGAGCCTTTTCACTCCAAGTATAATCCGGACATCCGACGTCCAAGTGAGATAGTTGCGACCATCAACACTAAGCTCAGTGAACTATTTGTTTGTGATGCCAACCATCTACATATTTAATAATGCAAGTATTACTACTAGTAAAGTTGCATCATATTGCTAAATGGGGTTACTGTAATTTTTTTGATATTTTCTATGCTATTATTTGAATTTTACTGAATTTAAATACATAACAGACAATTTAAATAGTAAAAACAATAATTAATACATAGAAACAATAATAACATAATTAAGTACTGCATAATTGCTAAAACAAATACAAAATTTTAATTCTAGAGGTACTTCTATGCAAAAACAAAGCCTCTGGATAATTTCTAGAACAATCAGGGGCCTAAATGCAAAAAATCATAGTCCTCTCAAATAATGGGAAACTTGGGGGGCTAAATGCAAAATTTTGGATTTCCCCCCTTTTTTCCTTTATTTCCACCGAATTTCCCCACAATTGGGCCATCCTGTTTACATTTAGGGTCGGCCCGACCCATCCAGCCCGTTCGCCTCCTATAGATATTGGGGTGGGTTTGGAAACCCTAGCCGCCACCTGACCCATTCGGTGGCTGCCATTCAGCTAGCGGTGCATGGTGGCTTCGAGCAATGGCAAGCCAGCGTGCTGGCCTGGATGGAAGCGTGCTACGGCTGCTGGTGCAATGGGTGGGACGACGTCAATGTGGCGTGCTTTAGGTGACACATTGGCATGGTCAGGGCGCACGACAGAGTGTGTTCAAGGCAGCACCGGTGGTCCTCCAGGGGTGCAGCAGCGCGACGGTCTAGCGATGCCACTTCGGGTGGCTCGTGCTCGGAGGCGACACAGCGTCCTGTGCTTCTGGTGTGGCCCATCGACCAGTGCTCCGGTGCGATTGCGCTTCAATGCCGACGGTATCACCCCCCTCCTTTTTTTTCTTTTCGATCTATGGCGGTGGCCTTCGAGCCACCGCGATTTTGTGCAGTGGGACGGTCGACGGCATGGTGTCGACTGCGGGTCCCACCAGTTCTACATCGTGTTCATGCTGATTCAGTTTGCGCTACTGTTCTGCCATGCTATTCATTACGATATGCTATTCATGTTACTATTCGACATCACTCCTGGGTACAGTAGTTTTTCTTCTATATTTTGTCTTCTTTGCAAGAGATCTAGACGAGCCCATATTCTGTTGCAAACTTCAGGTCTCCTAACAAGTAAATCAGTTGGTTGGGTGGGTCTCACCACTGTACCCAGGAGTGATGTCGCGGTTGTACGGCGTTTAGTCCCGTACTGTGCGTACCAGATAGCTGCAGCTAGCGTTCCCAGTGCTCTTAGCAGCGTGTGCACGGCAAATCTCGCGCGTGCCTACGTCGTGGTGCTGCTTCGAGGAACAAGAAAATTCAAGTAGTACGGACACGTCTTATCAATATTGTTCATTTGTGTTGAGATTCATTTTGAAGGGATTGATAAAAAAAATATAAAGTAGATGAGAGAATCAATTAATGAATGTATATCAGATAAAAAAAGATATACAGTTAAGATAGATTGTACGTGTGAAGGGGATACGGAGTTACATTCCCGCTCCTAGTGGTTCTCTTCTTCGGTGGTTTTGTTGGGGTGCATTCGGATCCTCACGCAAGTTTCCCCTCGCTGATGATGAATTCAGAGGTGTTTGGGCGTTTGGATCCTTTGCGAGCTCATCTCAGGTTTCGACTTGCTACAGTGAGCGAGCAAATTGGGTTCGCCGGATATGGCGAGACGTGGCTCGATCGCTCACGCCGGCAAAACGTGGCAAGTTATAAGAAAAAATCAGACTCTTGATATGTAATCAGATCGTGATCCTGTCCTCCAAGGTTTGTGGTTCATGAGGATGGAAAGGTTAGGAGGGCCGGTTTCATCAACGAAAAATAGGGACATATAACTTTTGTAGTTAATGTATAGAGGTAATATAAGCATTTCTTAAGGATTTTATGGATATTGACATCTCACGTGACATGTAAACTATACATTCCTCTGAAAAGATAGAGACAATCGGTCGACCATACAATTAAGGTGTGTTTAATTGTTTGCATATGATTCAGTCTTACATTTATAGGATATAAGCAACAGGTGTTTGATTATTTATATGTTATTTTGAGTCTGCCTCTTGAGATGCAAATGTATGTACTCAATTTGACTCTGCAGGTACGAATGTAAATATGTTTTTGCAAAGCTAGGCTTAGTGGATGCAATATAGTACCCAGTTAATGATGTTGTTAATTTATGATCGGTTAAATGATATTAATATATTTTAAAAAATATTAATATTAATAAGATAAACTAATAACTATAATAGTATAATGGCATAAAATAAATATCATAATAAAACTTATTTATATATTTCTTTCTAATACAATGTCTTTATACAAGCAATCAAACACCAACTCTTTTCAATTAGACTAAACAGATATATACAACTAAACAAATTGCTACTACATACATTCAGCCTGACTAAAATAAACCTATCTTACGGATACGAACCAAGCTCAAGCATAAGAGCAACCAAATGCCCCCTAATTACCGTCAGAATGGAGGTTTAGGGAAGAAAAGCGTTGAGTGGTTGTGTGTTTTCATCAAAATTCCTTGTCATCACACGAGGCAAAAGTGTGGCTCCATGCACAACAGCGGTCAACATTCGGGGTGGTTCTAAGGGACAATAGGAAAGGCAAAGAGAGATATGGATTGTTTTCTTTTTACACAAGCATGCATCATGGAACTTGCCATGTTTTCCCCATGCACAGCAGTTATTGTGGAACCAAATTTTGGTCACATACGCAAAATCCATTGTTTCATACGATTGTAGGGCGAGCCCTAGAGAAAGCCAGGAATATGTATGCATTTTCTTTTTAAAAAATGTATCCTAGAACGGTTTATGCATGCTCCCCGCACGACTATCGCTAACCCCAAGTGCCACATATTTTCAAAAAACCAAAGAAACCAAAATCAGTTTATTCTCCTTTCACTATCTTACATTTTCCACTACTGGTACTACATTTTATCCAATGCAGTTCATCTTTTCTCAATTAAAGTTATGCACCGCAATATTGCGAGGAACACAATCCTGCAATACATAATTTCAGTTACTAACAGTTTTCGCATTTCATCGTGCTTGATACTCCGATCCGGCAAAACTGTGCACGTACGTGCAGAATGGCTTCACTAAATTGGAGCAATTTCTGACGATTTCTGCCACATTTCCCTCATGGCGTGGCCAACTCTGATCTGTTGTAATTAATCCATTGTCTCATCACCAGCACTTTCAGGTCACACTGTTGCTTCATACTGGGTACCAGCACTGAATAGTTTGTCACGTGTTGAAATGAAATGTTTGTAACATGCCTGAGAAAATAAAAAAAAAGTCCAAATGAAATGAAGGGAAAATATTTACAGCTTGCAATAGCAAAAGAGATCATTCTTCAACTCGACTTCGCCTAGAAGAGCCGTCTTCTCTCCATGGAAGAAATGGACCTCCGGAAAAAATTAAAGGACCGAAGCATGAGGTTAGCTGTAATCGAGAAAATCAAGATCAAGCGAAGATCTAGACTAACTTGGATTTGCAAGGTCGACACGAACACAAAGCTCTTTCAACTATGGGCGGCGGCACGAGAGTTCAAAGAGATACCAAAGGCAACACTAAATGGCCTACTAATCTACATAACTGGGAACATCCGGAAGGAACGATATACCGGCGGATTTTCTGGAACACGTACGGCTAAACAACCAGGTGTTGCGGGCAACCTCATCGTGGAGGATATCAATCAAAGGAGACGAGTCCTCTTTTAGCCCTGTTTATTTTAGATCGTAAAAGTTAAATTATGGTCATAATTTACAAGTTGAAATAAATAATTGGATTATAAAAGTTGTATTGTGATTACAATCTGTAAGTGAAACAGACAATTTGATTGTAAAAGCTATATTGTTACAATTTAGCCAAGCAATTCGTATTCCACCAGCTTTTACAATTCATAATTCAGCTTTTTACAATCTAGCTTTTATAATTCAGCTTCTTAGACCATTCCTAATGCTTTATGTCTTAGCTTATATCCAAAGAGAAGATAGACTAAGATATTGATGTTAAGAAATAAGTTTGCAATACATAGTGTCTATGAATTGTTTCTTAGGTGTCATAAAGTAATTAATCGTTTCTTGTAAGGTGATCAAAACTTTCATTTGGTTCATGTGGCCACTTGTGTTGCTTTTTTATTTTACATGCAAAAACTAGATAACTGATACATGTAGAAGCGAATTGATTTTTAATTATTTCATACCGGTGCATCTCTTTCAATTAAAACTACACATTGATAAAAGATATGATAATCAAAGAAATATTAATTTTTAATGTTCATACCAAATGAGATATATTACATAAAACAATAGATAGAATCAAAATGGTATAGTAATCAAATATATAAGTTACGAAGTAACATCATCCAAAGTAATCATAATATTTTAATTTTGTCCAAACTTTTGCCAAATATGCTCAACCAAATTCTTTTTAAGCCAAATATGAGTTGGACGATCTCGAACCTTGGAATGTTTCTCATGCTACATTAAATTTTTGCCTACATGACACCCTTTTAAATGCCCAAGACACTGACCAGGATGGAGCACTGAGAAAGACATTACAATTTATAATCTACAAGCTATTTTTACACTTTTCAGCCGAAACAAATAGGACCTTGGATGGATAGCGATTCATTCCTAGTGTTGTTAAATACCCTGGTTGTCTATATCGTCAAGGCGACAGTTGTATTAAAAACATTGCTTCCATCCTTCTTTGAAGTCGCTAGTAACTGAAAACCTATCGTTGAAGTCGCTGAATGCTATGGAAGTCCCAAAAACACACGTAGAAGCTCGTTTCAGAAAAAGGAAGATGGCTAGTCATTGTGTAATTATGGGGGAAATCGATGTAGCTACCGAAACAAATGAATTTGAACTTGCCCAAATTTGGATGTTCAGTATGCTACAGTAGACCAACAACTTTTCCTCTCTCATCTGCTTCCCAATAAATTCCACATCTGATACTGCACCACGCAAACGGCTTTTCCCTTTCGGTATGGTGTCTTTAACGGCGCGGTTGGCGCCGCCAATAATTGTCGCGCACAGCTGGCTGGCTGCCGACGGCGAGGCTGCTGGCATCTCTCTCTGGCTGGCCGCGTCGGGGATCGAAAAGGTGACGACGGCTCCCACAAGACGCGAAGCATGCTGCACATGTCGTCTCAGATCGGGCAGAGCCTGCGCCCCTTGCATTGATTCGGCACCCTTCTCCGCCAACTGCAGTGTTCAGGCGTGTGAGCTGTGACGAGCATCTCCATGGACCTTTGGATATGGATAGATTAGAAGCACAAGAAAACCGTTTTCAGTGTGCGGTCGGAGATTGTTTATTTGGAAGAGCACGAAGGAGAGGTGAGAGGAGAGGAGGAGGAGGACGAAAGGTCTGTGGGGCTGCCAGCTGCGTCGCGGCGCATGCATGGCGCCACTTTCCTTGTAAAAAGGGACGTGTGCCTCGAATCTCCCAAGAAACTTTGATCACCAGGCCAGGAATGGCAGACAGATAGCAAAACCCTATCGATCTACGCCAATGCCAAAGCGGTTGGCGTTGCTGGGTGCCTTCCAAAAGGAGTGACGGGGAAGAAAAAAGAGGTGAAAAAGGCACCAAAAAGCTGCTCGAAAATCTAGCACGTTTGAACTGGGTGGATCGTGGTTAAAGATTTTAAAGATTAAAAAATTCCTCAAGCAGTCCCTTCCCCTAGACAAAGGATAAGCGTGCTGTTTCTAGGCGCCGGCGAGCGACCGATGGAAAGCAGCACCGCGTGGCCGGTGGCGCGGCGGCCGGCGCCGGCTCGCCGGAGCGAAGGAGGACGAGACTGGGTGGTCTGCGCCGTGACCGTAAGGTCGACGATCGTTAGGCTAGGTTAAACAAATGCCTGAAAAGCTTTAGGTCATGCGAGTACTCGTAGTTTAATGATGAGCTCGATCCATTCTTTGTACGACAAAAGATAGATTAATCTACCCTGTTATAGTACGGCCAGTGCGAAAGCGTGCGAGAGGGGTATTGGCTGTGCCTCGCCTCTTGTTCAGTCGCTATTGGCTGCGCCGGGAGACACGTTTTGGCTGGGGATGCGTCAGCTTGAACAGCACAAAGATACTGTGGATTTACATTTATTGCGCGGCAGCTTGGATTGGAACGAGGCCTGTTTGGGACCAGAAATGTAAAACAGATAAGGTGAAAAATACAGAAATTAGATGGAGTAAAAAGTGAAAAAATATAGAAATCTAAAATATAAGAATAGAAAGTTTGGACTGTATGAATCAAAGTAATAAAAATTTTCAAGAGCTTAGAGTGAGATTGGAGAAACCTGCAAAGGAACTAGGCTCCACAATATGAATTCGTATCCGCTGACATTGTGAAGCAAAGTTATCGAAGTGTACAGTAATCTAAATATAGGTGAATAATAACATACTATTATTTATTATAAGTAAAATTAGAGAATACGAATCCTCACACTATTCATTCATGATCCACTAACGTAGGGACCTACTAGATAACGCCCTATGCATTCAGCTGCCTCGGTTTTCGTGAAAGAAGAAAGATCAAGGGCTTTGGATTGATGTTCTCTTTCATGCGCTTCATACCATTCATCAGAAATGGAAGTTGTCATTCATTGTTCCAAATATTAAACTGCAAAACAAGCACATTTCTCACTTCTCGATGCGTGTAGACATGCTAACGAAATTTCTTTGAGGAATACAGATAGTGGTATATATCAGGTGTAATGTAATATGCACCGTGCTGTAATATGCCACAACGGCAAAAAAAAAAAGAAGGAAAATAAAAGAAAAAGACAAGTTGCTAAATCAAGTAACAATTCCGAGTCGAATTAACTTGGTTTACTGATGATTAGGCTCGATTCAAGGGCTAAAATCTTGCAGCATGTAGCAAAATGGTGCTTGAACAGCACTAAGATACTGTGGATTTACATTAATTGCGCGGCAGCTTGGAACGAGGCCTGTTTGGGACCAGGAATGTAAGACAGATAAGGTGAAAACGCAGAAATTAGATGGAGTAAAAAGTGAAAAAATATAGAAATCTAAAATATAAGGATGGAAAGTTTGGACTGAATCAAAGTAAAAAATTTCAAGAGCTTAGAGTGAGATTGGAGAAACCTGCAAAGGAACCAGACTCCACAATATTCGGGTAGGGACCCACTATATAACGTCCTATGCATTTGGCTGCCTCGGTTTTCGTGAAAGAAGAAAGACCAAGAGCTTTGGATTGATGTTTTCTTTCATGCGTTTCATATAGAAAATGAAGCCATTAATCAGAAATGGAAATTGTCATTCCTTGTTCCAAACGTTAAACTGCAAAACCTTTGGAATTCCTCCAATCCAAATCGGGTCTGAGCTGAGCTGGGAGCACATTTCTCACTTCTCGATGCGTGTAGACATGCTAACGAAATTTCTTTGAGGAATACAGATAGTGGTATATATCAGGTGTAATGTAATATGCACCGTGCTGTAATATGCCACAATAGCAAAAAGAAAAAGAAAAAGAAAAGAAAAGGACAAGTTGCTAAATCAAATAACAATATCAAGTCGAATTAACTTAGTTTACTGATGATTAGGCTCGATTCAAGGGCAAAAATCTTGCAGCATGCAGCAAAATGGTGCCTGTGACGATATAATCCTAACTATCTCCATTTTAATTTATTTATCACTGTTTTTTTTATTGTAGCAAATTTGATTGTGGGTTTTTTTCTCTATCCAAAATAATAACTAAAAACGTCAACCAAATTTGGCATGCATTTTTTCTTTGATCCACGGTTCTTGCAACATAAAATTTCAACCGTGATGAAATGTTGGTTCCGTCTGAAACATTGAACTTCGATATGAATAAGGAATTACACAGGAAAAAGGTTGGTCGAGCTTGCCCAAGTCGCATTGAAATACAGAGGAGACGGCCGAAAACTCTGAAGACACTGAAGAACAGCAGGGAGGGAGCCTATCCTGAGCTCCTCGTGATCAGTATTTCACCGACATAGCAAAGGGTTGCGCCCTAGGATTTTTTATTTCAATTTTTTTAAACTAGTATTTTAATAATAGCACGTGAGACACTAGATTCCTACAAACTAGCTATTTTATCATGTCAAAGCAAATGACATGACTCACCAACTTGTTCACGACAATACATTTAGCTTATCTAAGATGACCACACTAGTGTCCGTCCCGGTGCCTTAACATGTGTAGCCGATGTGGCACCCATGAGTCGCGCCACAGAGATTGACGCGACCGCTTGTCACGCCAACTTCTTTGGTGCGACTCAAGAGCATACAGAGTGTCGCGCCAACTGCCCTACTCTCCTTCTCCCTTTCTTCTTCCTCAAGCCTGAGCCACAGCCCGCCATCTCCTCTCTCCCCCACCTCATTCCTCTACCAAATCAGTCGTTTTTGGGCTCAAATTGAAGAGAATTTTGTGGGGAATTGCCATAGGAAGGTAACTCATCCATTCCCTCTAAGTTTCTTCGTTTATTTTGGCTTACATTTGTAGTTGAATGGTGGTTAGGGTTTAGAAATTTAGAGTTAATGATCTTTGAAATTAGTACATTTCGAGTAGATCAGAGGTCAAATATCGTGCTATAGATGTATTATTATGTATGTGTAACGTGTAGATTTTGTTGCATGTAATATATTTGGAGTAGGAAATGAAATTATATATGGTTAGTCTGAATGTGTATGATGGAAGTATGTTGTTGTATAACGCCATGTTTTGACAGGGCATGTGAATCGTTGTGAAAAAATGGATAGGTGTAGGGATTGAAATGTTATATGTTTAGGGTTATATGGGGCGATTTTGTTTTTGCATATATCAATAATTTGGAAGTCATATGTGAATATTTGGATGGTTTGTGTAGATGAACCGGATTGTTCATGTGTTTTGTGGTGGCATGGTTAATGCAAATAGGAAGTTTGATAAGATGAGGGAGTAAGTGTTAAAATTTGGGAACCCACCTTGCTTCAATAAAATTGTTGTTTGGGTTAGGTCAATTATGAATGTTGATGTGGGTGCATGTGATGTAATCGTACGTGGAAGGTTTAATGCCGGTCGGGTGGGAAGGCTCACTATGTTGTCATAGAGTTAGCGTCAGAGAATGATTGGAAGTTGTACAAGGATTGTGCGAATGGTTCTCAAGTTTTTTGCGCAGATGTTGTAGTTAATGTGGCTATGGCGGAAGCTCGATGCCATCAGTTGAAGATGTGATGGGTCGTATTAGCTAGGAAGTGGAGCATCACTACTACAGAAAGGCACATCAGTGCCGATTCAAAAATACCATCAGTGCCTATTTTTAAACCGGTATTGATAGTCCAGGACTATCAGTGTTGGGTCCGGAATCGACACTGAAATATCTTTTCACTGTCAGTTCTCAGCTCCAACTGGCATTGATGTGGTTCCAGGAGCCAAAAAATAAACGAGCCCACTCGAAAGAGCCCGCTCCGCTCCTGTCAATGTGGTGCTCCCGCTGCCACCGTCGCCGCCGCATGCTCAAATTGACTTATCTCATTCATATGAACACATCTCATAATTAAATCTAGTCCATACAACACATCTCAATCAAATTCAATACAACGCAAGAACCACCGTGTACAACAAACACATGTACTATAGACCACCATGTACATCAAACACTATCATAGCTCATGCACCTATCAAATCGCATCGGAGACGACCTTGGCACCGCCAGCCACCGTATACTACAGCTCCTGGAGCTACGCCATGCACTAGTCCACTTTCGGACGGATTCAAAAACACGCATTCACTGCCCCACAAGAATAGAATTGAACAGAAGCCGCACCTTGGCATCTCCCTCGGATAGCCTCTCCTGGCTGGAGCTTCTCACCTTCCTCGAACTCCATCACCAGCCCCACCTTGGCCTCCACCTCCTCCACGCTCACCAGCTCTTCGTCGTAGCTCTCCATCACCACCTCGACCTTCAAACGCTCCACGATGAACTCACGAACACCTTGCCGCACAGACCGAGATGGAGATGGAGGAGAGGAGGAAGAGATAAGATAGAGATAGGGAGGGGATCGATGAGAGCTGCTCCCATGAAAAGATAAGGTAGAGAGAGGGGGTGGACTCGAGCCGACGAGCCAAAACACGAATTCATAATTTTTTCGGGTCCGATTTTTATCAGTGTCGATTGCAAAGGGAGCCGGCATTGAAACAGGATTATCAGTACCAGTCCATGGTTGGAACCAGCACTAATACTATCGGTACCAGTTTTAGCCACGGACCGGCATTGATAGTCCTTTTTAGTGTTGGTTCTTAGCGGCTCACTCATTTTTCATGCGCGGGAGATTAAGAACTGACACTGATACATCTTCAGTTACAGTTTGTGCATAATTAACATTGATAGAACGCTTGTCAGTGTATTCGGAACCAGGGGTCCCTAAGTCCCGAGACCAGGCCGTCCATCCGCCACATGTCACCACCCTGCAAGATAAGAAGAAGCTAAGTCCCGGGAGAAGGTGCTCGGGGCCGCCGCCTCTGGTCCCCGAGCACCCCAGTTCCCCGATGATCCGCAGAGCCCAAATATCGGGAAGGAAGTGCTCGGGAGAGAGTGCTCGGGGCTGCACGTGGCAGCCCCCGAGGACTCGGTTCCCCGAAGGCCTCACCCAAGTACTTGGGAGAGAGTGCTCGGGGCTGCACGTGGCAGCCCCCGAGAACTCGGTTCCCCGAAGGCCTCACCCAAGTGCTCGGGGGAGAGTGCTCGGGGCTGCACGTGGCAGCCCCCGAGGACTCGGTTCCCCGAAAGGTCTCACCGAAGTGCTCGGGAGAGAGTGCTCGGGGCTGCACGTGGCAGCCCCCGAGGACCCGGTTCCCCGAAGGTCCCACCGAAGTGCTCGGGAGAGAGTGCTCGGGGCTGCACGTGGCAGCCCCCGAGGACTCGGTTCCCCGAAGGTCCCACCGAAGTGCTCGGGAGAGAGTGCTCGGGGCTGCACGTGGCAGCCCCCGAGGACTCGGTTCCCCGAAGGTCTCACCGAAGTCCTCGGGAGAGAGTGCTCGGGGCTGCGCGTGGCGGCCCCCGAGGACCCGGTTCCCCGAAGGTTCGCGCAAGATCATTCGACGACCCGAAGGGTCCCATCGTCGGGGTGTCAGCCAGTCGAAGACCCAATGCCACATTTAATAGGCACGCGCGGCCTGACATCCTGACATCCTGACATTCTCAGCTGCCCACGCCCCAGTGTCAGACCCTGCCATGCACTGGCAGGGGGGCGTGGGTCCATTAAATGCACGGGTCCCGTCCCGTTTCATCCGGGTGCATCGGGATAACGTTGCTAGAATCGAAGCACTCCGCCTGCCACCCTGCCCTGGCAGAAGAACAAGACAGGGTGGGCGCACCGGGCACCTCTGAGGCTGCCCGGTGGGCCCCCTTTATGGCGCCCGAGGGCTTCCACAGTGGCGGGTGGTCGGATGCGCACCGCATTTCTCCACCGCCCCTGTCACTTCGCCAAGACGAAATGATTACGCCTTTCTCCGTGGCACCTTGGCATTCGCATCCCCTCTTTCCCATTCAGGATATGTTGAGGTCGGCGCGCCTATAAAAGGAAAGGATGGAGAACACGTAAAAGGGACGGGAAGTGTGTGAAGAAGAGGACGCAGACGCTCGAACCAGCTCAAGCCAAGCTAGAACACGAGAGCCTCAAGCTCTTTGTAAACGGCTCTCCCCTTGGAACCAGATACATCCTTGAAGAATTCCTTTCAAGGATAAATATAGCGCTCACACAGGAGTAGGGAGTTACGCCTCCGTGCGGCCCGAACCTGTCTAAACCCCGGTGCACCCATTTTTCTCGCATTAGGGCGATCATCTCCCACCAGCCATTGCATTTGTTTCCGTTCCCGCTTATTTCCCAAACAAGCTTATCCAGGATCATCCCCCCGGCCGAATCTCTAAAAAGGGGTCTCTCGGGATCCCTGCGACAGGAGTTCACCCTCCGACAGCTGGCGCGCCAGGTAGGAGGGAATATCCCTAGATTGTTTGTTTCACTTTTTTCCCACAGGAAAAGATGGCCGGTGGGCACCGTCTCCAGCGTTCCGGCTTCACTTCCAGTGACGGAGCGCTGCCCGACGTCAGAAGGAACCCCGTCGCTGCTGCATGCCAGCAGCAGCCGCCGTCCGCATGCGCGTTTTTTCCCGCTCAAGGGGATCAAGGCGCTGGGCCCATCAGCGCCGCCGCCGCCGCTGCCGACGCACTTTCCGACCCCCAGCAGGTGGTCGGGACCCCGACCGCCCGGTCCGCCTCTGGACCGCGCCGGGTGCCACCACGACGCGGGCTCGCTTTTAGCGACGCTAGCCCAGGGAGCGCGCTGCTTGCAGCACATGCTCTCCTTAGGCACCCGCCCGTTCAGGCCACGCCGAACACTCCGGAAGGCCGGTGGATACAAGATGTCGTCGCTTTGGTCGGCACTGCTCGTCGCCAGGTGCAAACCGGGAGCCCTCGCACCACTTCCCGGCATGGTGCCGCCAGAGCCGGCTCCTCAACGGGCAACACCCGCACGGGCTGAGGGGTCTCCAGGCGGAGTGCCGTCCCCCTGGTCGCATCTGAAGTCCAG
Organism: Phragmites australis; assembly: GCF_958298935.1. Classification (NCBI taxonomy): domain Eukaryota; kingdom Viridiplantae; phylum Streptophyta; class Magnoliopsida; order Poales; family Poaceae; genus Phragmites; species Phragmites australis. The sequence continues at coordinate 46,609,987 of NC_084923.1, read as the reverse complement.
GACCTTCGTTTGCACCTTGACGAGCGGAGGGGCCACGAGGATGCCCGAGTTACTCTCAAACGTCAGCGGGAGACCCGGCAGGGGGTCGGGGCAGAGGACCAGGCTTCCTCTCTCCCGGCCCACGGCCACCGGGGATCCCCGGCTCACCGCTTCTCGCCACCGAGGACCCCCGCTCGCGCTGCGGGGTACGGCACCGGTTGCCGTGCTTTCACCGCCGAGCTCCGCCGGGTCGGGTGGCCTTCCAAGTTCCACCCCGAGCTGCCGGAGAAGTACGACGGGTCCATCGACCCCATCGAGTTCCTCCAGATCTACACAACGGCCGTCCAAGCGGCCGGAGGCAGCGAAAAGGTGATGGCAAACTACTTTCATGTTGCCCTGAGGGGCTCCGCCCGCTCTTGGCTTATGAACTTACCCCCAGGGTCTATCGGCTCCTGGGATGACCTGTGCCACCAGTTCATGGCCAACTTTCAGGGCACGTTTACGCGTCCCGGTTTGGAGTGCGACCTCCACGCCGTCCAACAGCAGGAAGGGGAGACGCTACGGCGCTTTATACAGCGTTTCAGCCAGGTTCGCAACACCATTCCGCGAGTGGCCCCCCACGCTGTTATTGTTGCTTTCCGACAGGGCGCCCGCGATGAGCGGATGCTCGAAAAGCTAGATACGCACGAGATCGAGACCACTGCGGAACTCTTCGCACTGGCCGATAAGTGCGCCATGGCTGCGGAGGCCAGGGCGTGGCATGCTCCTCGCCCCGCCTCCGACCAGCCGAGTTCTTCCCGCTTCGACAAGCGGGAAAAGAAAAAGAGAAGGAAGCGCGAGGCCGCTCCCGTTGAGCCAGCCCAGGTCCTCGCTCACAGGGTGCCGCAAGAGCCCGATCACCGGCAAGAGCGTTGGCCGAGTGTCGATCGACGCCCCGTCAGGGCCCCTGCTCGGGCTCCTCCTCGGGCCTCCATGCCTACGAGGGCCCCGGCTCCAGCAAGGGCGCCAGCTCCAGCGAGAGCCCCGGCCCCTGGCCGAGCTCCCGTTCCAGCGAGGGCCCCCGCTCCCGCGGGGCCCGAGCCAGGTAAATGGTGTCCCATACACCTAACCAGATGGCACGACCTCACGGAGTGTCGTACGGTCAAAGGACTCATGGAGCAGCGCCAGAGGGAGCGCGACGAGTCCCGCGGAGGAGGCGATACTGAGGTCGTCCCCAACAACGCCGAGCTCGGCTTCCAGGAGCCCGAGCATGCCGTCGCCTTCATTGACGGGGGCGCTTACACACCCTGCTCGCGCCGTGGCATCAAGGTCATGCGACGCGAAGTGTGCTCGGCAACCCCAAGCGAGGAGGCCACAAGGCCCCTAAGATGGTCGGATACTTCGATCACGTTCAGCATGGCTGATCACCCCGCCAGTACTGCAGCCATGGGACGGCTACCTCTGGTAGTGTCCCCCACTGTTTGCAATGTCAAGGTCGGCAGGGTGCTAATCGACGGTGGTGCTGGCCTCAACCTCCTTTCTAAGGAGGCTTTTGAGAAGCTACAAGTGTCTTCCCGACGCCTAAAGTCGTCGCTCCCCTTCTGTGGAGTGACCCCTGGGCACTCCCTGCCCCTCGGGCAGGTTGAGTTGCCTGTCACGTTCGGGAGCCGGGACAACTTCCGCACGGAGTGCGTCCTCTTCGATGTCGCAGAGCTCCCTCTCCCCTACAACGCCATCCTCGGGCGTCCGGCGCTTGCCAAGTTTATGATGGCCGTGCATTATGCATACCTTACGGTTAAGATGCCCGGCCCCGCAGGCTCTATCTCCGTGATCGCCGACTCCGGCGGCGCCGTCTCCTGCGCTGAACAATCATACATGGCTCTGGTCTCAGCGCAGGCCGAGGTCGATGGCTCTACAGGGGGCCCGGGACCCTCTTCATCCAGACCCCGACTCGCCGCCGACACCTCTGTTCCAACGAAGGAGGTCGTGGTGGGCGAAGACGCTACCCAGGTTGTCCGTATCGGCAGCGACCTGGGCAGCAAATAGGAAAGCGCGCTCGTCGCCTTCCTCCGGGCTAACGTAGACGTGTTTGCCTGGCAACCGTCCGACATGCCCGGGATCCCTAGGGAGGTGATCGAGCATCACTTGGCCGTGCGTCCGGACGCCCGCCCAGTGAAGCAGAAGGTCCGGCGGCAGGCGCCAGAGCGCCAGGAGTTTATCCGCGAGCAGGTCAGCAAGCTCCTCGACGCCGGATTCATCCGAGAAGTCCTCCACCCCGACTGGCTAGCAAACCCAGTCATCGTCCCGAAGGCCAACGGCAAGCTTCGCATGTGCGTGGACTACACCGACCTTAACAAGGCTTGTCCTAAAGATCCCTTCCCCTTACCTCGCATTGATCAAATTATAGATTCAACTGCGGGATGTGATCTTTTATGCTTCCTAGATGCAAACTCTGGGTATCACCAGATTCGCATGGCCGTGGGGGACGAGGAAAAAACTGCTTTTACCACCCCGGTGGGGACTTATTGCTACATATCAATGCCTTTCGGCCTGCGCAACGCTGGATCCTCTTTCCAGCGCGCTATTCGTATCACTCTTAACTCGCAGGTTGGCCGCAACGTCGAGGCTTACATCGACGATCTCGTGGTCAAAACCCGAGACCGCGCCACCCTGCTCGACGACCTTGCCGAGACTTTCAACAGTCTCCGCCTCAAGCTCAACCCAGAGAAATGTGTCTTCGGGGTGCCGGCGGGCAAGCTCCTTGGTTTCTTGGTCTCTGGCCGAGGGATCGAGGTCAATCCAGAGAAGATCCGGGCCATCGAGCAGATGCGACCCCCGGTTCGACTCAAAGAGGTCCAGCGCCTCGCCGGCTGCATGGCAGCCCTCGGGCGCTTCATCTCCAGGCTCGGGGAGCGAGGGCTCCCCCTCTTCAAGCTTTTGAAGAAATCCGGTCATTTTAACTGGACGCCGGAGGCCGAGCAGGCCTTCCGCGACTTAAAGAAGTACCTTACTTCGCCACCCGTGTTGGTGGCTCCCTCTCAAGGTGAGCCCCTGCTACTCTACGTTTCGGCCACTCCTCAGGTTATGAGCGTAGTACTGGTGGTGGAGCGCGACGAGTGTTCGGGGCCGGGTGCTGGGTCCCAGCTCCCAGAGGCCCCCGACCACTCACTTGTCCTCGCGGCTCCCCTTGGGCAAGGGGTCGAGCCCGAGCACACTGCTCTTCCCAGCCAAGGAATCGAGCCCGAGTGCCCGGCCAGCCCCGACCATACCGCCGACCCTGGGGGCTGCGGCAGCCCCCCGGGTGGGGCCACCGTCCGAGCCCGCCGGGTACAGCGACCGGTGTACTTCGTCAGCGAGGTCCTCCGGGAGGCCAAGACAAGGTATCCCCAGGCGTAGAAGCTACTCTATGCCGTGCTCATCGCCTCCCGGAAGCTGCGCCACTACTTCCAGGCGCACAAGATCTCGGTGGTTACCACTTATCCACTGGGACCCATTCTCCGGAACCGGGAAGGCACCGGGCGCGTTGTCAAATGGGCGGTTGAGCTGGCGGAGTTCGACCTACACTTCGTCTGTCGCCAGGCAATCAAAAATCAGGCACTCTCCGACTTCTTGGCAGAGTGGACGCCCGTCCCCTGCGTTATCCCAGAAGAGGTCTCTACCTATCCTGGGCACGACGCGCCCGGGTACTGGGTTATGCACTTCGATGGCTCCCTCTCGCTGAAAGGCGCAGGGGCCGGAGTGGTTCTCACCTCCCCAACGGGTGAAGAGCTCCGGTACGTCGTACAGTTGCAGTTCCGCGCATCCAACAACATGGCGGAGTATGAAGGTCTCATCGCCGGGCTCCGGGCTGCGGTGGGGCTCGGGATTCGTCGCCTCCTGGTCAAAGGGGACTCCCAACTGGTCGTCAACCAGGTATCCAAGGAGTACCAGTGCACGGATCCTCAAATGGCGGCGTACGTGGCTGCAGTCAGGAAGCTCGAGAGACGCTTCGACGGCCTCGAATTGCGGCATATCCCTCGCCGCGACAATGCTCCGGCCGATGAGCTCTCTCGCCTGGCCTCCTCACGTGCGCGCGTCCCTGCAGGAGTCTTTGAAGAAAGACTCGCACGGCCTTCCGTCCTGCCTGCCGAACAGGATGAAGGGGAAACCTCGAACTCAATTCAGGGGACCCCGGCGGTGCCCTCAGTGGGAAGCCCCGTCAGGGCGCCGCCGTCCGGCGAGTGCGCTGTGCTCGCCGAATGTTCTCAAGATGCCTCGTGGATGTCTGACATCCGAGGGTACTTGAAAGAAAAGTTCCTACCCGAGGATGAGGCGTCTGCCGAAAGAGTTGCTCGGCAGTCCAGGCGCTATGCCATAGTAGATGGGGATCTCTACCGACGTAGCGCAGGAGGTGTCCTCCTGAAATGCATCTCTCGAGCAGAAGGCGGCGATCTTCTCGCTGAGGTCCACGAGGGCGAGTGCGGTGGCCATTCATCGTTCCGCACGCTGGTCGGGAAGGCCTTCCGGCAAGATTTCTACTGGCCTACAGCTCTCCAGGATGCTTCCGAGCTGGTTCGGCGCTGCAGGGCGTGCCAGTTCCATGCAAAGCAGATTCACCAGCCAGCTCAGGCTCTCCATACCATTCCCCTGTCATGGCCTTTCGCGGTCTGGGGTTTGGACATTCTGGGTCCATTCCCCCGAGCAGTCGGGGGCTATGCATACCTATATGTCGCTATCGACAAATTCACCAAGTGGCCGGAGGCAGTCCCAGTCATCAAGGTGACCAAAAACACGGCGCTCCAGTTTATCCGCGGCATCACTAGCCGCTTTGGCGTCCCCAACCGGATCATCAACGACAACGACACCCAGTTCACGAGTGCCTTGTTCGGGGATTATTGCGAAAATCTCGGCATCAAGCTTTGCTTCGCTTCCGTCGCTCATCCTCGGAGCAACGGGCAGGTCGAGCGCGCCAACGCGGAGATTCTGAAGGGCCTCAAAACCCGGACCTATAACGTGCTCGCTAAGCACGGGAAGGGATGGGTGGACGAGCTGCCAGCCGTGCTGTGGGCCAATCGGACTACGCCAAGCCGCGCCACCGGGGAGACTCCGTTCTTCCTCGTCTATGGCGCCGAAGCAGTCCTCCCCTCCGAGCTCACTCTGGGCTCCCCTCGAGTGCATGCGTACTCTGAGGGTGAGCAGGAGCGGCAAAGACGCGACGACGTGGACTACCTGGAAGAGCGCCGGCGGCGTGCCGCTGTCCGGGTGGCTCGGTACCAGCAGAGTCTGCGGCGTTATCATCTGCGCCATGTCCGGGCCCGGTCTCTCGAGGTGGGGGACCTAGTTCTCCGACGCGTCCAGTCGCGCGAAGGAATGAATAAGCTATCCCCTGGTGGGAAGGTCCCTTCACCGTGATCGCGGTCCCGCGGGCAGGTTCTTTCAGGTTGGCGACGGAGGAAGGACAGCCCCTCCTGAATCCGTGGAACATCGAGCATCTCCGACGCTTCTACCCGTAGATGGTCGTGCTCGCGGCTCAGGTCAGCAAGGCCGGGGGTTTCTCCCCGCCCAAGCAGTCCGAGGGCTTCGCCCCTTGGGTAAGTCGCTGTCGCCTAACCTTGTAAATATTGCACATTCAGTATTTCAATAAGCAATCGCTATGTTAAAATATTTTTTCTGGATTCCGTATGTTTAATCTGTCTGGTGAGGTGCTCGGTTGTGCGAGAAAAAGTTCGCCCTCTCTTTTTCCCCGTTGATAAAAGAATCCCGATCGGTATGCATGCGAGCAGTTGCCGCTAACTTACGTCCAGCATGGTAGGCTGTGATGTTCGGTGTCATGACAGGCTCCCGGGCACTACCGAGTTTCGGGGTGCTCTGGGTAATCCCATTGCTCGAGCTGCTCGAGTAGTCCGGAGCTCAGGCCCCCGGAGCGGGCTGTCGGTGCTCGGTCTGGTCTGTCATACTTGGGCGCCACCAAACCATAGGACCTCTGGGTTATGCCTCTGCCCGCTCTTGTCCGCCGATTTGGGTGTTCGAGAGGTCTCGGGTCGAAAACGAGAGTAGTCTATAGCAAGTACCGCACTGACAGAGCGCACCAGACAAAGAAATCCTATTTTCTCTTTTAAAGTCACAGGCTGGCGATCACGAGCAGCTCGGCCGCGAGGGCTTCAATGCCCCGGTCTCTAGTCGGCCCCAAGGGTCCTCGGGTGGTCCTACCACTTAGGCATGGGTGGTCGAGATCACCCGACCCTAGGAGCCTCGTGCGCCTCCGGGCGCTCGGGCGCCCCGTTAAAAGAATTAAGTTCCCGGGCACCTGAGCTCAGAAGCACATCCCTCCTGGATCGATGGGCCGGAAGGCCGACAGCTGTCCGGTTAGTGGTTATATTCAGACAAGTCTGCTTTAAGTAAATTTATGTCCTCGAGTCACTCTCGGGGGCTCTCGCGGTTTAATCTGTTCGGCGAGGTGGTATCCTCGCACGCAAAAACCCTGCCACGTGACTACTTTTTCCCGGAACGACAGAACGGTTTGCAGAAAAGAGTAGCGTGCTTGCGATAATGTCTGACCGAAGCCCTTCGTGGTGGTCGTGGTGTTCGGTCCGCTTTTGAGGACCCCGAGCACTACCGAGTCCTCGGGTACCCTGGGTAATCCTATCGCTCGAGCTACTCGGGTAGTCCGGAGCTCAGGTCTCGGGGGCAGGCTGTCAGTGCTCGGTCCGACCCGTTTCAAGCCCGGGCACCACCGGACCACGAGGACTCTTGGTCACATTCTCGCCCACACGCGTCTCCCTTCTACTAACTGAGTGGTCGCAAAGTGAAAAAGTGTTCATTAGGCACGGTGTGTTCCGAGCAGGATCGATCCATCTCCCGGGCAAGGAAGTCTGTCTTTGTTCTTAACTTAGGCAATGCGGACTCGCGAGAGCTCGAGGGCCGACTGCGCCAGCAACAGCAATCAAGACCACTTTATCCTCAGGGACGGGAAGGTCGGGAACGGCCCGACTGAGTACTCCCCGGGACTTCCGGGCAAAACACCAGAAGAAGCATCATACACTCAGAGAAACTGGAGTTGCGAGCTCAAGGAAAAATTGCCATTAATATTCACAGGATAGATACAAGGCATTTTCTAAGAGTTCACTCCTACATCTACATTCATCAAGATAACAAAAGAAAAAAGACTATAAAAGATCTAGTCGGCAGCAGAGGCGTCGGCTGAGTCCTCTGAGTCGTCCCCGGGGGCTGGCGGCGGCGGCACCTCTCGCCTGAAGCCGGCCGCCACCTCGGCGGTGGTACTCCGGACCGCTGCCCGGGCGGCCTCTCCCTCAGCCTCGACCACTCCCTCCCGCGCCGGCTCCAGCGGGAAGTTAGGGTCCCTGCTTCGGTAGCAGGCCAGGACGTGCTCGGCCACTGCATGCGCCAAGCCACGTCCCTCCCGGGCGGCGAGTTCCTGGACCGCCCAAGGCAGGGCCTCGAGGCTCTCGCAGACCTGCTGCAGCCCCAACACTTGTCGTGCGGGGCCGTCGCCTTTCTCGCCTTCAACAAGCCGTCCGAGGCCACCCTTCTCTACGGCCCGCCGCATCCGCCGGAGTATGTCTTCCAGCATATGCTCGAGGTTGACCCGCGAGACAAAGGCAGTCTCGAGCTTCTCCTTGGCGGCCCGCAGCTGTGCCTCGAGTCCCTGGTCCCCGACCGGACCAGAAGAACTGCAAACAGCTGCGGGGGCGGCAGCCTGCTTCACCTTGGCCATCATCTCGGACAAAGCGCGTTCACGGGCGGTCAGTTCCGCCTCGTGCTTCGCGTTTTGCTCCGCCCTAATCACCATGGCCGCCGCCGCTGCGTCAGCCTCGCCCTCTCGGCGACTCAATTCACCTTCTCGGCGACTCAGCTCGCCCTCCCGCCGGGCCAGCATGTCCTCCTGCTGAGTCACCGAATCCTCCCGAACGTCGAGCTCCGACGCCAATAGTTCGCTGTTCACCTCCCGCAAGGAAACATGCTCCTCCCAACGGTGGATCTCCGCCCTGACCTTCCGAAGATCGTCTTCCCTGCGCTGGAGGTTAGCGCACGTCTTCTCGGCCGCGCCCTCCCGGCGGGCCAGCTCGGCTTGCCGTTCCTCCGCAGCCTGCTCGCGGGCTGCGATTGCCACCTCCCTCTCCTGCGCCTGCTCCATCCTGGCAAGGGCCTCGGCAGCTTGCTGCCTCGACGCCTCAGCCAGGCGGGCGGCGTCTTCTCGCTCCCGCGCGGCTTCTGCCCGCGCGATCTTCAAAACTTCCTGTTCCCGCGCAACTTCCGCGCGGATGTCTTCTAGGAGCTTCTGCTCCCGCGCGGCCGCCGCACGGGCCTCCTCTTGAGCGCCCGCCAGCTGCGCCTTCTCCAACGCCAGGCGGGCGCGCTCGGCCTCGAGCTCCCCCTCCTTGGTGTTCACCGCTGCGCCCAGCCGCCCGACCGCTACTTGGACGCCTTCAATGGCGGCCAGGAAGGGGTCGGCGGGCTGGCCGGGCGCCAGTGGGGCCCAGGCTTCTCCGCAGAGTGCCTCCAGGGGGGCCGAGCTCTCTGCGGGGCCCTGCGCTGCCATCCGCCCCGGGCTCTGCCTGCCCGGGGTGGGCTCCGCCGGCGCCGAGGTCTCGGACGGCGGCCGCATTCCCGCATCGGCCGCCTTGTCCGCCGGCCCCGGCAAAACATCCACCTCCACCGTCATCCGCCCCGGGCTTTCCGCGCCCGGGGTAGGTTCCGCCGGCACCAAGGATCCGGACGCTTGCTCCGTCCTCCTCTCGGCCGCCGCCTCTGTCTCTCTCCCGCTGGCCGCCACGACGATTGGCGCCTCCGCCGTTCCGGTGCCCGCCTCCGCTGCAACGGCAGGCAGGCTCGTTTCTGGTCTCGGCGCCCGCTCTTTCTCTGTGGCAGTAGCACCTGCGGCCGGCCTACGGGAGACAAATGAAAAATGCTGAAGCTTAGTTCGGGCCAGAAATGCCTATGGAGAAGCAAGAAAAGAGACTCACCGGTACCGCCATTTGGCCGCTGGGAGCCTGATGTCCGGGTCCGGTGCCGTCGGTCCGGACTCCTCCCGCCGCCTCTTCCGCTGGGGGCTCGGCTGAACCGCTGCGCGGGCCACGGGCGCCGTCGTGCGGGCCTCAGGTGCCGCCGCGCGGGTCTCGGTCTCCGCCATGCGGGTCGCGGGCGCCGATGCAGGCCCCATCCGCACCAGGCGCGGCTCCAGCACCGAAAATGCCACCGCTGCCGTTGGCGACGGCGGAGAGTCCGGCACTAGGATCAAGGCCCGGGGACGCTTTCCCCGGTCTCCCGGCGCCACCTCCTCTACGACTTCAGTGGCGCCCTCCTCTCTGGCACGGCGGCTGCTGCTTGCGGCGGCCCCGTCGCCAGCCCGTGCCGAGCCGCCAGCAACCTCCTCGCCCAGCAGCTCTTCCAGCCCGGGGAGTTCGGAGGCCTCGGGACTCCGGCTTCGTGGCCGGTCCACAGGCCCCTGGGCGTCGAACTCCGGCAGCCCCGCCATAATGGCCACCCGGTTGGGGTTGGCGCAGAGCGCCATCTCCGGCCACGGAAGCTCCGTCCGGCTCATGTCCTCCGTTCCGGTGATCACCCGTGTCATCCCCCGCAGCTCCGCCTACCCCAGATCCCAGCTCGCGCCGATCTGGGTCCTGGTGATGTCCTCCGGCCCGGTGTAGAACCAGCTTGGCCGGGCCCGCTCTCGCAAAGGCGCCAGCCAACGGCGCAGGAAGTCCACAACCACCATGACTGAGGTCAGCCCACACTCGCGCAGCTCCAGGATGCGCTCCAGCACCGGCTTCAGTCTCGCATCTTCTGGTGGCGGCGCCTCCCACGTCGATCGCCGAGGTTCCGCCGCCACCTCCGGCAGCTCGAGGCGCTCGTGGGGGTCGACGTCGACGAAGAACCAGTCCCGTCGCCACTCCTCCCACTTGCTGCGCAGCACCTGGGGAATGTAACGATCCCCCAGGCCGTCCCGGAGCCGAATGTTGCAGCACCCCGCGACGTCCGCCGTGGAGTACCCCCTCTTCTTCCCCACCGGCCGAAGGACGAAGAAATGGCGAAGCATCGTTGCCGACGGCATCACCCCCACGAACATTTCGCAGAGATGCGCGAAGACCGCCAACGCCACCACAGAGTTGGGGCTTAGGTGCACCAGTTGAATGCCGTACGTCTCCAGCACTTGCAGGAAGAAAGCGGAGAACGGCGGCACCAACCCCGCCGCCACAAAGGAAGTGAAGAGGATGATCCTCCCAGGGACGGTCGTCGCCGGCGTCAGAGTCGCCGGCCTCACCACCACAGCACCTTCCTGCCCCTCCGGCACCAGCAGCTTCCTAATCTTGTCCGCCGCCTCCTCGTTCCTCAGACAAGACTCCGGCAAGATGCTGTCCGAAGCCTTGTCCCGGCGTCCTCCTCCAACCCTCGTCATCTCGACAAGATGGAAGGTGTTTTGGTGGTGGAGAGAGAGAGAGAAGGAAGAATGCTCCGGTCACCTGAGAATTTTCTAAGGGCTTCGGAGCACAAAGAAGGCAGGAGCACAAGTGCGAGAGAGCGTAAAAAGGGGAACAGACCGCTCCGTTCCCCCTTTTATATCTCAAAGTTCAAAAAACTACCGCCCAAACGGTTCGTTCGGCGAAGCGTCGCCTCGATCGACGCAACTGCCAGGCGAATCTCCCGCCGATCGCGCGATGTCAGCGGCTGCCAGGCGTATTTTCCTCGATCTGCGCGGCGACCGCGCGTGCCGCCCGTATGGTCATTATACCCTTCGGAAGTTGTGTGGACACGCGTCCACTCATTTTCCCGTTGGGGCGTACTTGAGGTTCGGGTCCGCAAGGGCCACCTCTCGAAAGCTTGCCACATGGCGTCTGCACCCGCCTCGGCCTCAGCCGCGATGAAGGGCCCATTCGCAGTCTCCGTCCCGTCACCTACCAACGGGCCCGGGGGCTGCTGTTGGTGTATTCGGAACCAGGGGTCCCTAAGTCCCGAGACCAGGCCGTCCATCCGCCACATGTCACCACCCTGCAAGATAAGAAGAAGCTAAGTCCCGGGAGAAGGTGCTCGGGGCCGCCGCCTCTGGTCCCCGAGCACCCCAGTTCCCTGATGATCCGCAGAGCCCAAATATCGGGAAGGAAGTGCTCGGGAGAGAGTGCTCGGGGCTGCACGTGGCAGCCCCCGAGGACTCGGTTCCCCGAAGGCCTCACCCAAGTACTCGGGAGAGAGTGCTCGGGGCTGCACGTGGCAGCCCCCGAGGACTCGGTTCCCCGAAGGCCTCACCCAAGTGCTCGGGGGAGAGTGCTCGGGGCTGCACGTGGCAGCCCCCGAGGACTCGGTTCCCCGAAAGGTCTCACCGAAGTGCTCGGGAGAGAGTGCTCGGGGCTGCACGTGGCAGCCCCCGAGGACTCGGTTCCCCGAAGGTCCCACCGAAGTGCTCGGGAGAGAGTGCTCAGGGCTGCACGTGGCAGCCCCCGAGGACTCGGTTCCCCGAAGGTCCCACCGAAGTGCTCGGGAGAGAGTGCTCGGGGCTGCACGTGGCAGCCCCCGATGACTCGGTTCCCCGAAGGTCTCACCGAAGTCCTCGGGAGAGAGTGCTCGGGGCTGCGCGTGGCGGCCCCCGAGGACCCGGTTCCCCGAAGGTTCGCGCAAGATCATTCGACGACCCGAAGGGTCCCATCGTCGGGGTGTCAGCCAGTCGAAGACCCAATGCCACATTTAATAGGCACGCACGGCCTGACATCCTGACATCCTGACATTCTCAGCTGCCCACGCCCCAGTGTCAGACCCTGCCATGCACTGGCAGGGGGGCGTGGGTCCATTAAATGCACGGGTCCCGTCCCGTTTCATCCGGGTGCCTCGGGATAACGTTGCCAGAATCGAAGCGCTCCGCCTGCCACCCTGCCCTGGCAGAAGAACAAGACAGGGTGGGCGCACCGGGCACCTCTGAGGCTGCCCGGTGGGCCCCCTTTATGGCGCCCGAGGGCTTCCACAGTGGCAGGTGGTCGGATGCGCGCCGCATTTCTCCACCGCCCCTGTCACTTCGCCAAGACGAAATGATTACGCCTTTCTCCGTGGCACCTTGGCATTCGCATCCCCTCTTTCCCATTCAGGATATGTTGAGGTCGGCGCGCCTATAAAAGGAAAGGATGGAGAACACGTAAAAGGGACGGGAAGTGTGTGAAGAAGAGGACGCAGACGCTCGAACCAGCTCAAGCCAAGCTAGAACACGAGAGCCTCAAGCTCTTTGTAAACGGCTCTCCCCTTGGAACCAGATACATCCTTGAAGAATTCCCTTCAAGGATAAATATAGCGCTCACACAGGAGTAGGGAGTTACGCCTCCGTGCGGCCCGAACCTGTCTAAACCCCGGTGCACCCATTTTTCTCGCATTAGGGCGATCATCTCCCACCAGCCATTGCATTTGTTTCCGTTCCCGCTTATTTCCCAAACAAGCTTATCCAGGATCATCCCTCCGGCCGAATCTCTAAAAAGGGGTCTCTCGGGATCCCTGCGACAGGAGTTCACCCTCCGACAACGCTATTTATGGCTTGTTCTGTAGTAGTGTATGTTGAGCATTTAACTCAGGAAGTTACCGCTATTATCCCAGAGGTGACCGGTGTCTCTGGACTCGCCGATGTTATGGTTCTGGAGGAACCTCGTGCTTCTATTCAGGAGATAGCTGCTGGTGGTTCCAATAACTTTGATTTGGCTATGGTATGTAACAAATTCGATGATGGTATTTTTAGGATGAGGAGGCCCAAGCAAATATTGAGGAAATACCATTCTATTCGTTTGACAATGAGGAAGAAGTGAAAGGTGATGAGGTAGAAGAAGTAGAACATGTGTCTGGTGTTGAACAACGACACGTGAGTCCTTATATGGAAGAAGAAGTAGACATGGATGAGGAGGAGGCTTGGTGGAATGGAATTTACACAAAGCAGGAGATGAGGATATTGAAGGCTATACATGTGGACGTGCCCGAGGTGCTGGGGTACGCGAACATTTCATTGACTAAGAAAGTTCTATGTGACAATGGCATAATGTCTACGGAGGAGGAACTAGATAGTGAGAAAGAGTTGATCAAGAAGGGGATGATATTTGATAGTCTTGACGAAGTGAAGTTCTAGTTCAGGGACTACGCAGTGCGGCACCATAGGCCGTACGATGTGGTTCATTCTTATCTGAAGGAGAGGTACACTATCAAATGACAAAAAGGTTGTGGATGGGATGTATGGGTCCATCTTATTCCAAGTGACGACCGATGATGAAAGGCCACAAATGTGAAACAACCTGACACTTGAGGATCAGCGAGGCCATAACAAGTGTACTCCCAGTGCACAACTAGGTATCTTGGTCAGCGCATCACCCCCATCGTTTGTGTAGACTCAGACATGACTATAGCCTATCTAATTGAGTCCATAATTGGGTTTACAAATTACAGAGTGTTGTATGGCAAGGCAGGGAGGGCGAAGCAACATTCCATGACATTACTATGGGGAGATTGGAAGGAGGCATACGTGAGGGTCCTTAGGATCTTGGATGCAATTTCACATTTCAAACCCGGGACTAAGTGGTTCATTTCATTTGGTGGTATGATGGGCAGCAATAGTGGTGTCATGAAACCCGTCATGCAGCGTGTGTTTTGATGCTTCCCTCAATGTGTGGAGGCCCTCAATCATTATATGCCCATGATTGCTGTCGACACAACTTTCTTACGGAAAAGTACAAGGGTGCACTAATGATTTCTATTGGCATTGATGTGGAGGATCGATTGCTCCCCCTAGCATTTGTGTTGACAAAGGGTGAGAGGAACAACAGTTGATGTTGGTTCTTGTACTTGGTTTTCCATCATGTAATTAGAACAGCACGCTAAATCTGTATGATATAAAATTGGCACCAGGGTCTCCTTAATGCAGGTAGAGAACAAATGAAGAGTTACCCTCCTCTTGTGCACTGGTGGTGTATGTGTCATTTTGCTGCAAACATTTGAAGAAGATAGAAGAGAAAGGAGGTAATTAAGAAACTGAAGATACTTTGCAAAGTTAAAGATGAGAGACAGTTTAACAAAAGGCTTGTGGAATTGGAGAAGGTTTGAACGAACCTACGATAGAGTGGTTGAAGGGTGAAATGGCCAATAAGTGCAAATAGGCACTAGCGTATGACGAGGGTGGTTGTAGGTATCGAACAATGACCATAAATATTTGAGAGATATTCAATAACGTCCTTAAAAGCACCCATTCAATGCCCGTGGTTGCCATCATGGAGTACACGTGCCACAAATGCAACTTCTATTTTGTCGATCGGTGGAAGAAAGCACGTAGTGTACTTGATGCTGGTGAGGTATGGGGAAAAGCTATCGCTAAGCACCTCACAAAGCAGGGGGAAATATCTATTACCCAAGATGCACAGCTCTTTGATCCAATAAGCTATGTCTATAGAGTTACATCAGCATTTCAAACTAGTGTAGGAGGTGAGAGCTCTGGCGGCAAGATCTATAGAGTCGACTTAACTACAACTGAGTGCACGTGCAGAACCCCACAATTGTTGCATGTCACGTGCTCTCATGTCACCAAAGCATGCTGAATGAGAAGAGTGGACCACACATCACCCGACTACTTGTTCCCAATATATTATAAGAGAATGGCTTTGAAGACTTGTGAGTCCACCTTTTATCATGTACTTGATCTTTCGAAATGGCTAGAGTACACTAGTGATGAATATGTACCAGATTGTGATCTATTGAAACAAAAACCAGGGAGGAGGAAGAGAAAACGACTCCAAAACAAGATGGATGAGTCCAATAATGCTTATGGTGATGACATGTACGGAGCTAGCAACTTCGATAAGGAGCCTTAAAATACGTTGCTCCATATGCTACCGGTTTGACCACAGGATGGAACAATATAAGGAGGGCCCGAAGAATCAGGCAATTCATAGGAAAAAAGAGAATTCTAGAAGGGCGGCAGTAAACGACAATTTGTAGAGGTAAACTATTAAATATTTTATTTTGTTCCATATCAAAATTTGAAATATATTACGGCAATTATGTTAATTTTGTTCATTATCTAACAAATGCGTGACGTTTCATATTTCAGGACGATGGTGCACCCCGCTTATCCGCTCCTTGCGACGTACTATGATAGGGACAACCAAGCTCACCTCATGATCGACAACAACGAGGTATGACTTATCCGTAACTGCTACGTATAATTGCTAAGTAGCGTATAGGTGTAAATGACAATTTCAATTTAAACTATTTCCTTCAAGTGCTGAAACCTCTTTGGATACGCACTCACATTCCTCTCAGGTGGGATGAGAGGTACGCCCCCTACATTCGGCACGCATGCTTCTTGTTGTTGGCTAGGTTGGTCATGGCGGGGTTGCCAATGTTCAACAGTGTAGCACTGATGACATTTGTGGACTGCTGGAGGTCGGAGACACACACCTTCCATCTCCTTTGCGGCGAGCTCACGATCACGCTGCAGGATGTGGCCATGATACTTGAGCTACCAGTGAATGGGCAAGCTGTGTGCAGGATGGTGCAGCTTATCAGATGGTGCGATATGGTGGAGGCGCTCCTTGGCAGTAGGCCTCCTGAGCTAGATCGGGACGTGAAGGCCAAGAAACCTTCTGGCGTCAGCTCTGCCTAGTTGGTTTCAAATTTCTAGGAGTGCTCTGAGGATGCAGCAGAGGAAGTCGTTGAGAGGTACACTCGCTCTTGGTTGTGACACCTTGTTGGCGGGTACTTATTTTCGGACAGGAGTGACAACACAGTCTCTTGGATGTTCTTACCGATACTTGACGAGGTTTGGGAGAACATCAGGCTATATAGTTGGAGATCCATCATGCTTGCATGGCTGTACCGGCAGCTATGTGATGCATACATGTGTAGTGGGACCATGGCAACCTTGGGGGATGCACGTACCTGTTGTAGGTGTGGATATGGGAGAAGTTGCCCATTGGTAGACCCGATCGATTTCATCCTGGGGTATGAATTTTTATTTCTGCCTATACTATTATTTATGTCATCATTTGCAAATGTCATTTGCTGTATTGTAATTGTAGGTACAAGAGTTCGAGGATGAGGGCTCAATGTCGATCGTTGCTTTCCTTTGGAAGAACGTCAAGATGGTGACTGGGAACACAAGCATGTAGTACCTCTTCTACACCAACAGCTTGACTGCATTATGTAAAGCCATGTGAGTGCAAATGGGTGGGCTTTTTGTTTCATATACTTGCACATGTCAGTTGACATAGTTCTAATATATTGTTCATTTGCAAGTAACTTGGGAGCCATATGAACGGTCAGAGATCCTAGGCATAGGACTGAGCCATTTATGCACACGGGACATGGTATACTGGCGTTTTGCTCTACTGCTTATTTGTTTCTACATCGTTGAGATCCATCTTCCGAACCATGTTATGAGGCAATTTGGGAGGTTGCAGCGTACACCTCCAGACACGATCTCCATGTCGGTGACCTTGCACAAGTGAGTTCATTTTATTGGCAACCTAATTTTCGGTAATGATTCTATGCATCTTTTCTTCACAGTTTCATTTGTTTGTATTGTCGTTTTGTGGGATAGACAGGAGGTAGCAAAGAGGTGCTAGAGATTGGTGGGATGTCCACCATGCTGATTTGATGCAGTGAGCTAATCGGTATTAGACTATCGTGCATGATGGGGCCGCCCATCGCTCGGGTCCCTACCACGACTACTTGAGATGGTTGCACAACAATTCCAGGTTGACAACCAAGCCATCTCATGTTGTGGTAGACATACAAGATTTGCCTGACTCGGATGACGTGGTAGATGAGTACGATCAGATCACCCGCCACGATCGCCAGCCTAAGCATGCCCCACTTCACAACTACATGGTACTTGTAGTTCGTAATAGGTGCAATGTATTGACACTTAATGTATCACATTATGTTTGCAGGCTCAACAACTCGGACACCTTGCAAATGAGTCTAGACAAGCGTTGCTACTCCCACAGGGTTCTGAGGAGGAGGCTGACCACCTTCGCGCCTTTGTGGAGGTAACAATTCACGTATACGCCATCGTTCTATCCCCCCTATTTCTATATTCAAACACGCTCTGACATTTTCACCAACTTCGTGGCAAAGGGTTCGTAGGAGTTGCTGATGCCTAGCGTACAAGATGAGCTGCATGACAACTCTGGATGTGGCACTAGCACCAGGTGCTACTTCTTTCCAACTATCTACTAGCTGCACGACAGCTTCAACCCAACAACCATTGGTGCACTATGGTACCAAGGCCCCCAGTCGCGATGCTAGTGTTTCTCGCACGGCGTCGTGCACTAGCTCAAGGACTGCCTCTACATCCTTCGGAGTGGCTGCACGTGGGAAAGGTAAAGCCCGATGCGAGGAACCCTCTGAGAGTGAAGATGACGACCCATCCTACGAGATCGATGAGATCTGGAGCTCATAGCTCATAGGTGCTCCTCCACCTACACAGCCTTCACAGAAGCCACAACATGCACGTGATAGGACCGACATTGAGAGTGCCAATATCCTTGTTGCCAACCCAGGTCATGATCGGAGAAAGAAGAATCCATACACACTGCGTGACTGAGTTGTGAACAATGTCATATGTGCGGTGCTTGAACAATGTCATGTGTGGACTATCTTGTGTTGACACTTTAGTTTAGCCGTGTTGCTTGTGCTATTAAACAATATTATATGTGCGATGCTTTTGTGTGGACTATATGTATTAAGCTGGATGTGTTGTTTTGAACTATATGCTTTTGTGTGGACTATATATATTATGTAATCCTTGTCAACGGTATTTCATGGATTCCATTGCTTAGCCTTATTGGTTATTATTGCCTATTGCAAAAACTATGTATGCTAGTCTTTTTGGACAAATATTTTCAAATGAGTGTTTGAGAGGGTAAGGTCTTCACTCAAATATGGTCCAAACATGTGTTTTTGTTGTGTATTTATTTGAGGTTTGGACTCAGTGGCAGTTTTTAGTTCAGCAAAATCTTCTCCTCTTCTCCGAATGGTCTGATGCTCTCTTTTTCCTCCTTGGAGGATCATCCGGCGTTTATATCTCTGTCAGCTCTCTCTGATCCCTTGAAAATCGTCCAACGAGTTCAATTTTATCATCACCAGATAATCCGATGTTCGTAACTCTGTGGTTTGCTCAAATTGGTCCGGCGTGTTTGTCAGCTTGTCACCGGACCTTCCGGCGATCTCTTCTGAAAATTGAAAAATTTCCCATCCTCTTGGACTTTTGTCTGGCGTGATCTCCGGTGCTCAGTTGTGTTTGCACCAAATCATCCGGCGTGACAAGTTTGTCATTGGTTCGTCACGCTAAGACCCTTGGCGTGACCCCAACATGTCGTCACACTGGCCCTTCCCTCTATCCCTGGCTCCTAGTGAGTCCCTACAAATGGGTAGGGTCTGGCATGGCTGCGATGTTGGTCACACCAAGTACCCTTGGCGTGACCCAACATGGCGTCATGTCGGCCCTTTCCTCACTCCCTCACTCCCAGTGAGCCCCTGCAAATGGGGTTCCTCTGGCGTGGCAGCACAAAGTGTCACGTCAAGCCCCTTGACATGACATGATATTTACTATTTTATTGAATTATTTGTTATATTTCTTGTGAATTTGTTAAATAAAATTTGAAATTGTTTCTAACAACATATAATTTAAATTGGTTCAATCGTATTGGCCGACATGATGTTTTATTTTCAGAGTACTTTGTTTATAATCCCATCAAATATGGTACACATATTCACCGTAGCAGTAGACAAGTTTCACTGTCATAACGTATTGTAATCATTTTTTAATGAACTATTCTCGGCATCCATTTATTATGCTACATCCACATAATTCATATGGTTCATACAAATAAACATACCAAACACACAAGTAAAATAGTTCATATGTACAATTGACGATGATTACACATGAAGTTCACAAATAGTTCATAACATATTATGTGAATATAGGACACTAACCATATACCTATCGAACTAACTCCTAATGCTAATCGTCCGACCTATCATAGAGCAACCCATCATCATCATCGTCCGGGATAAGCGCATGCAAATTAGCAACAAGAGCCTTCGTTGTCTCCATTTGCATCGCCTTAGACTTGATCGTCCATGACTCTTCTCTTGTGTTAGGGATACATAGCTTGGTAAAAATCACGTATTGCCTTCTTACAATGCTTCAGATAGCTTGTCAATACCATCGAATGATGCTTACTTTGCCATGCAATTTCATGATCCACCTCATCTTTATCAGGGTACTCCTCCCATTAACATCTCCGCGTACTCTATTCTTAAAAACAAATTCATATGAACTCCTATTAACAAGGTACAAACAACATAAGATATCAAACTAGAAAATATAGATAATACATATAAAACTAATCATATCCTTGCCAACCATATGCCCGTAGTAGTACCCCACGCCAAGTTCTGAGGGCACTATCCCGTATCGAGCATTCACACCACAAGTGCACTTCCTTGGATGACATGGTAATATCACCCTATTCCTCTTCACTTAATCTTTTTCCTCCTCTATCCATTCACCATCAGGACCGTACAATAAATCCTGAAAGTTACAAGTAGCACCATGGCACTGCATTCAAATTCATGATATAAGTTATGTGACATCTAATTCTACCTCATTGAAATTGTAAACAAGCAACCATGCTCAATTTTACGTTTGCCATCCCTTCACAACGGAAGTAAGGAGATCCCTAGAAGGTTCACAAAGCACGCTTCGCTTCCTATTGAAAGTGCATCTAGGCCCCCTAAGTGGGTTTTGGCTTATTGACGACAAAACGATTAAGGAACTAATATGTTTATCGAAGCTATGAACATGTCTTAGTCTCAATTGTAAAGACTCACGACGATTGACGTCCCTCAAAAAGAAAAAAGAAGCAATGTGTAGTACTCAATAGGTTTTAAATTGTTATATCTTTGAAATTGAGTCAAGGTTAACGTTCTATTAAGATGGTTGCATTTGTTTGCTTTTATGGTGTCTCAATACTCAAAATAACCTTTAGAACCAATAAGTTGAGAGACACATTCACCCACGGTCACCGGGAATATTGGCAGAGTTTACTGAGTCCGGAGTCTCCGGTGTTCACCGGATACTCCGGTCCTTAGTATTTAGGCCGGAGTCTCCGAGAAAGACTCCACCAGAAGAGCCTTGGTTCCCATTTTTTAATTATCCGGAGTCTCCGGTGTTCACCAGACACTCCGGTAGTTGGTGAGTTTTTAAGCCGGAGTCTTTGAGGGAGACTCCGCCAGGGGTCGCTCGGTTAAGCATTTATTTTTGTTAGAAAAAAGTCGGAGTCTCCGGTGTTCACCGGATACTTCGGTAGGAAAATGTTTTTGGCCGGAGTCTCCGAGAGAGACTCCGTCAAGGGTCACTTGGTTAGTATTTATTTTAAAAGGTTGGAGTCTCCGGTGTTCACCGGATACTCCGGTACCTGGAGAGACCGGAGAGTCCGGCAAGTCTCCGGACTTTGTCTCTGTGGTAGCTAAGTCTGGGCCGGAGACTTCGGTGTTCACCGGAGACTCTGGCAGCTTAACAGAACCGTAACGGCTAATTCTGACACAGTTATGAGACCGTTCTGACGCCGTTTTGGATTTTAGGCCGGAAACTCCGGTGTTCACCGGATACTCCGGGGTAGGTATGTCAGAACAGTAACGGCTAGTTTTTGAGAGTGAGTTATATATACTCTCACACCCCCAAGCATTAAAGGCTTGATGTTGCTGCTGAGCTCCACTTTCATAAAGCCTTCCAAGAGCATTTAAAAGCCCTCCAAACATCTCTAGTGCCTAGTTTTTGTGCCAAATTCGTGAGATTATGTTTAGAGTGAAGTTGAGTCACTTGAGCATTGAGTTCATCATCAAGCATTCATTGTGATCATTTCTCCTGGAGCCTTGTGCTCCTAGACGGCAAGACGTCGCCCGTAGAGTACCCAATCATTGTGGAGTGCCACGGGAAGTTTGTAATCGACATCGACTTGAGTAACGAAACTCTAGCTTGATCTTTGTGATCGCTAGAAGAGGGTAGGGTTAGAAAAGACCAGGCTCTTTGTGAGCTCCTCAATGGAGACGTAGGCACTTCTTTGTGAGGTGGCCGAACTCCAGGATAATCTCTTGTCTCATCATTTGTGCAATTTCATTTAGTTGTGTAGTTTTGGAATTTTTCCATACAATTAGTTTTTGTGATCATCTTACTAATATCTCTTGTTGTTTAAGCTTTGTGCTGTTATTAGACCAAGTATCACCTTTTAGACTTTAGCTGTTCCTGATTAACTTTAGTTGTTCTCAAGTTTCTGTATAGACCGGAGACTCCGGACTAGACCGGATACTCCGGACAGACCGGAGTATCTGACCTTCACCGGAGTATCCGGCATCTGTTTAATCTACTGGTTAGTTTTAATTTTCAGAAAAGCCTATTTACTCCCGCTCTAGGCATCTTTAAGTATATTCACCCATAGTTGCACAACAGAGGGTCCGCTACACGTCTTTTGCTCACTTTTCACATCTCTTTATGCATCAGTTTTTTTTTGGATTTGGTGGGTGATGATCGTTTAAATTCTTCGAACAATTATATCTCCGTGCCATTCGGACGTGCAACATTCTTTGATGGTACACATTATACCGTCTGGAGGCACAAAATGAAAATACATTTAATCTCTCTTCATCCAAGTATTTGTAAGATCGTTTGCACAAGCTTTGACTTGCCGAATGAAGATCAAGAGTTCACGTCAAATGAAGAGCAAAATATGCACCGCAATGCTCAAGCTACAAGTGTATTGCTTAGTGCGTTGAGTCCGGAGGAGTTCAATAAAGTGGATGGACTCGAGGAGGCCAAGCAAATTTGGGATACTCTCCAAGTTGCTCATGAAGGCATAACAAACGTGAGAGAGTCCAAAATAGAACTCTTTGAGGGCAAACTAGGAAGATTTGTAATGGAAGATCATGAAACTCCTCAAGCCATATATGATTGGATGATGATGCTTGTAAATAAGCTAAGAGGACTCGGGAGTGAAGACATTGATGATCACAATGTGGTGAAAAGATTGTTTAGAGCCTTTGCTCCTAAAAATCTCACTTTGGTGACACTCCTCCGAGAGAGAAGAGACTACAAAATACTTACAGCAAGCGATGTGCTTGAAAGGATACTCGCTCATAAGCTCATGAAAAAAGAAACAAATGAAGTGAAAATTCATGCTAAACAAAACTAATAAATTTGGTGTGACTAAGTTAAAAAGTCATGCCATTTATTCTGACGTGACTAAATAAACTACTTTAGAATTTCAATTTCACACATACTGTTTTTAAAATATTAATTTAAAAGAATTAAAAAAAAATCCGAGAGAGAGGGGGAGGGAGAGATGTGGAAATAGCTTTAATGTTGTCACGTACTTGTGCTGCTGTGCATCGAGTCCTTGTACTCACAAGTCACGACCTAATCCGACGACCGAAAAGAACGGCGCCTGATGGAATATGCAAGCTTTTCTATCTTATCGTGATCAAGGCGAAGCCGAGTTCAGTGCATGTCAGATCCGCTACGGAGGACGGAACACAAATACTCTCGCATCTGTTCCGTATCTGTGCACCTGCCGTCGTCATCTGAAAAGCACGGAAGCCGCGCGCATGTCGACAACTCAAATGATTGTGCCGGTTGAGGCGTTGGTGTCGCTGATGGATGCTTACACGCCTGCGAGATGTAAACCTTCACGCTCCACGGCGCACTCATGGAGTCATCATCTGGTGCTGCAGTCATTTTCAGGTTCGCAGCCTTTTTGAAGGCTTTTGTTGCATGGATAGCACGGTGAATGTCACATTCGGTGATGGAGAGGGCTCCAAGAATATGTTGTTGCGGCGCAGGAAAAGGATCTTCAGAGTTCAGGGCTGAGAAATATGGTCCTCGAGGAATCTAAATCAGCTGAGAGCAGCTTTCATTTCTGAGAGCTGAGGCTTGCAGATGGAAATAAGTCTGATAGGATTGGTAACAGATAAGATCTTCAGGGTTTACTAATTTGCTTCCGTTGTAAACTGAAAACTAAACATACATCGATACAGGCAATTTTAAGAGTTTGCTTTTCACCAGGAGGCATGATGCTCACTCCTTAGCAGTCATCATGATCTCATTCTGCAAATGTGTGGATGAACCTGAAACTACGATTTTACCAGAAGTTCGTTTCAGAAGTACTGCGTGCATTCTTTTATGAGAAACACGAGCAAACTGCAAGCCTCCAGATGTTCTAGATGCAAAGCAGATGTCTCGGAACCATATCTGAACTGCATGCTGTATAAAGTTTCTTTTGATCTGGGCGGAATCCAGCGTATTGTTTTGACTTGTTTCAGATAAATGATGTATACTAGTCTTGATCTTACAAGGGAGCTAATGTTTGTTGGCTGGTACCTACAGGCTTCCACATAAATAGAAGCCCCTTAGCTATTGCTGTTTTTCCTGTTCCAAGATAGGCAATTAGGGTCACCAGGCGGCCTGCAAGTTCAACAAAGATAAGAGGAGCTATCAAGCTCAAAGATGACCAAGAAAAATAATACACCTAAAACTAAAAAACCTGAGATATAGAAAATAAGTATATTTGTGCACGAATCTGCTGCATGCGTGAGGTTCTTATGAACAAAAATATGTAGAAACATCAATAAATAGAAGCATAGAAGTCAAACATGAAAAGACTACTTGAAAAGTTGATCTTATTAATTACCTTGGATACTTCACATGAATCAGAGCAAAGAGAATTGACATGAAAATGTTCAAGGAGCCAGTGACAAGATAAGCATATCCAAGGAAGTCATTCTTGCCACCTAGCCAGGTTGCTGTTGAAAGAACTATGCTTTTCTTTCCACCAAAACCGTAGGTATTGTAATTATTTGTTATGAGCATTGTTATGGTCTCATCAACTTGTAGATCCTCTTCAATTACACCATAGAGCTTTCGAAATGTGGGAAGAGCAGCAGTACGCATCCACACAATAAGATCTTCCTGCTCGCTCAGCTGGCAAAAAGATGCAATTGTTCAGCTAAGTTAGACAAAACCAACAATGACAATATACCAGCTAAAGGCAAAGCACACATTTAGCAATTCTGTGAACATCCTATAAACAATACTTAGTGTATGAAATACTCACTGGTACACCAGGGTCGAGTTCTCCGCCTCCAATTAAGGACCCATTCTGAAAGTTGGAAGGATAGACATCCTTGCCAAACTTATGCTCCCGATCACTCTTCCATGAAATATTTTTCCTGTTGACCTTTATTTCCTTAGACCTACGGGTAAAACCATACGTATCATTGAACAAGCTCCAGGCAATCAAGCCACAGGGAACAATTGGACTACCATTATCCCTTTCTACTGGACTGCATTTCTCATCCGTGTATTTTGGCCCATACAGCAGCTGTTTATCACTTCTACTTTTGACGTACCTGTTCAGCATCAGTAAATTCCTCTGTTCAGCAAGAGACAACAAAAACACCTCTCCTGTACAACAAATAAAACGGACATGAAATTAAGTAAAGGATGTTAGCACTACCTGCGATGATTCTGGTAAAAGTTCTCCAGTTCATAATAAACATAAATTGGTGCTCTCATATGATTCAGAACCTACAAATGTGCATGGTCAGCATTTATGTGACAACAGTTACAAATATAACTTAACAGAAATATAGGCAGAAAAACTACTACATGTGCCTGAAATAGTCTCAGTGCGCCAAGCTGAACTCAGGAACTTAAGCTATACAAATCAGATATGAGATAAGCTCTGTTATAATCTCATAACGAATTACCATAACTTCTTGAGTACAATTCTTTGAGATCGAGCTGTCCTTAATATAAGCTTGCTTATTTCCTTTGTAAGCATTAGGCACGCAATCAACATCATAGCGGTGAACGATCTCTGCAACCTGCACAGCCAAAATGGCGAGCAGATCAGTTCATACTTAGTGAAACCCCAGATTAATGAAAATTCAGCACCTGCTAGAGAGAGGGAAACAATTACATGATTTGAAGCATGGAGACAAACAAGCCCAAAAAGCACAAAGGCGACTCCAATTATCAAAAACATGGCTATAACCTGAAAACAGTGGAATTAAAACCACATCAATCGAACCATGCGTGAACCTGTACGTAGAAAACCTGCCGCTAGGGTCATAGCAAACTTACACATCCTGGAGTCATTGCAGGTTTCCAAGCTGGAAGATTCTGTTGGGTGAACCTATAATACACTGCAAAACCAACATGATTAACCTTATAATGCACTAAAGTAGAACTACTTAACAATACAGCACACAAATGGAAGACACGATAATTTGAGAGTTCGTAAAAGGCATCCCTAGCCAAAGCTACTTCAGCATATGTATCGAACTATGTGGTTGCAACTTGCAACCCAGAAGAGAAGTTAATCCAACAAAGCTGCCTAAAGGTGCATCAATGCTGTATTTTACCAGATTCTAACAAATGATACTGATTACAAGTTCATTTCAACTGATCGTTAACCCTATGCTATACATGGTGCTCATTGTGAAATTCATGCTCTGAGAAATGCTCAGAATGTAACCTAGCGTCAGCATGGCCATAACTCATATTATTTGGACAAATCAATCGTGATTACTGGAGAGACGATCCGACCAAAAGCAATGGAACAAGTAGTAACGATTGATTTGTTCATATTAAAGTAAATCACAAGCAGCAGCTGCAATTCCACGCTCGAATTTAGCGTTCCAGCGAGCTCACGATCGCGCAGGGCTACCAACCCTAGCAGCTGAAATCACCATCCCCCACAGACGACACGGCTCAAAGAGGGGCCGAAACCTAGACGCGGCCGAATCGAAGCGAGCCCGTCGGAACTTTGACTCACCTCCCGATCTGGCCGGCGGGAAGGGTCGGCCACCGCGCCCCGCCGCGCCGCCGGACGCCGAGGTGCTCGCCTCGTCCATCCAATCCCCACGCTCGTCAGCAGCTCGCCGGAGTCCGTGCTTCGCGGCCCGACCCGCCGCGGGATCCGACCAGAGAAGTGAGGAAGAGACAGACCGAGAGTCGTCTACTGCTTGAAGTGGAAGAGCCCATGGGCCCATTTAATCCGTATGGGCCTCCTGGGCCGAATTCCCAGGGGCACGAATTGACGGCGTGAGGCGGGACTAACGGTCGATGCTGCCCTGATGCGACGGCCGCATCAATTCGCCGCCCGGCGCGTCGCGGCCGCGAGAAAAATTTCCCCATTCCGCCCGGGAGCGAGAGGCGCCATTCCCCGGAGAGAGAAGGGCGAGGGAGATGCGAGAGGAGGTGAGGAGCTCGTCGGGGACGGCGGCCGAGCCGACGCTGGCCGTGGCCCGGTCGTCCTCGCCGCCGCATACCCCGGTGGCTAGGTACGGTTCGCGGTTGTACTCGGTGCTCTACTTTTGGTTGTAGTAGATTCGTAGCTTTGCGATTCTGGTCTGTGAGCGTATCGGGCTTTCGGTTGTAGGACTGGTCGTGAGGAGGTTGATTCTGCTTAAGGTGGATTTTACAGGGCACGAAAACCCAGTGTAGGTTTCGAGGTAGGGTTCGCGGGGGGCGCGGGAGAATGCGGCTATGGATGTTTGATGAAACGCTGGGGCGGAGGCGAGCTACGGCCTCCACGATCTCGTACTCTGTCGCTCCGTTCTGGGTGTAAGGATGCGATATTTGATGCCCTACATCAGCTATGGGTGTCTGATTGGTGAAAAATTATTAGTTGTTGGGTTTGTTTTACTTTTCCTTTTGGCTGCAATTTGAGCTGCTTGAGTGGTGTTTGCTGCTGTATAATGGTGAAAATGGATGAACGGTGGCATTAGATGACGCAGAACCCTGCCATTTGAGTTTGCACGGGTTTGCTGCTGAACTTTACGATTACGGGGGCATGTTACATTTGTGCTGTTATATTTGTGGAACTCCTATGTCCTGCATGGTGGTAATGAGCCTACGTTGGTTAGGTTGCAGTATTGCAGTAGAGAAGCATTGCAGCTTGCACAAATCAGTGGATAACTGTTGCATTTCATGGTGTGTGGTAACATGGGATTGAGCCCTTGCAGGGAGCACAATGCATTTTTTTATGTTGGATTTGTAACATAATGCTATAATTTCTGTGCTGGAATACTGAAATGTATATGAAAAATGGTAATTTCATTTGGAGGCAGAGTTTCTTGTCATGGCTTGAACCTTTTCCACTCAGATTCTAGCAAGACTCCTCTCTGCAGATTCTTGTCATGTTTTTTTTTAGTTTGCACTGAAGCCCCTTTTTCTTTGCAGTTCTGCTGGTGCCTCATCAGCTGCTATGCAAACTAATATTGCCAGCATAGATTGGTTAGGTGGCAAACAAGCTTCCAGAGTTGATTCGTCATCACAAGTTGCTCCACATGCCTATCAGCCTTCTCACAGTTTTGATGCTGCTGGAACTGCTTTGGATTCTGCACCATCATGTAGACCATGGGAACGTGGAGACTTACTTCGTCGATTGGCAACATTTAAGCCTTCAACTTGGGCTTCTAAGCCGAAGGTATCTTCCCTTGTTGGAGCTATAAGTAATTAACATCCCTGCATGTAACCCATATCTGGTAAATGTTATAATAATGTTGGTTGTGCATTTATTTTGGCGCCTTCATCATTTGCTAGTGCACAATATTCAAATTGTGTCATCGTAATCCAGATCAATACGGATATACAGGCCTCTCCTCTCTCATACCAGTTATTATACTAAGTGCTTACTTGGATATATTGAAATTTGGCAGAAGTTACCCTTTCTCCCTTTTGCTCATTGCAAGTGACATTTCAAATTTTCAATGTTGTTTACTATATTCGAAATTGAATGCTGCTTTCCTCTGCAACGACTGAGTATTGAACAGAATAAATACTACTCTTGAGACTATCCAGCTTGGTATCCTTGTTTCTCTCAAGAAGTTTGGTACCGTGTTAGACTGGAGAGGCATTCACTGGATGCTTGCTTGACCTTTGAAGGGATCCTTCAACTTTCTATTTTCTTAATATTTAGTTATGTCATCCGATATTAAATTTTTTCAGGCTGCTAGTTCAATGGCTTGTGCTCAAAGAGGTTGGGTGAACATTGACCTGGACAAAATTGAATGTGAGTCATGCGGTGCGCATCTTATATTTGGCGCATTGACATCCTGGTCCCCTATTGAAGGTATATTATCTCTCGGTACACTTTTGTGATGGATTTACTACCTTACGATTACAAAGTAGCTGATGTTGTTATATGTAGCTGTTTTAGTTTCTTTACTGTCACTACCTGTAAAGGCGGAAGCCAATGCATGCCACATTTGGTTTTGAATGACCATCTATAATCATAACACATAACCTTAATTCCACTTATGACAATAAGTTATCTACCTGTTTATTTGGAAAAGAAATGTTCTATTGATGTATATACAACAAACTCAGTTTGTTCAATCATGAAATTGTGCATTCAATATGTAGCAGTTTACTTATGCTAGCTAGCATTTTTGCTGGTGCATTTGCTGATGTGTACATTTTACCCTGCCGTGTACCATGTTGAGTTTGATTTGACAGCTAGAATATTGCAAAAACAAACTGCTAGAGAAAAGGTAATTAAGAATGCTATATACAGATTTAATGGGGGCAAACCCTTGCGCAATAGAATTGCGCACAGAGGCGAATATCTGGTGCAAGAGTTTATATGAGGGGATATTACAGTGATTTCAGTCATCCCATGCGGCTATACAGGCTATATTAATAGGGTACAAGATGACTCCGAGATGGAAAAGTAAACAAGTCTGAGAGTACTCTGATATCCAATATTTGGAATTATTGGTTAAGTAGCACCTGACATCGCCAAAAAAAACTGTGTGCAGTCTCATAACTACTTTCACTAGTCTGACCGTTATTACATGTGTCTTACTGCTGTGCTAGGCTGGAAAAATATGTTGGTACATCTCCCTTTGTAAACTTTATATTGTGCAGCTGTGAAACATTTCTTTGTATGTTCTATTAGTTGCAAATGCTGGAGAAGCCTTCGCCGAGCAGCTCGATGCAGCCCACCAGAATAGTTGTCCCTGGAGAGGCAATAGCTGTGCTGACAGCTTGGTGCAGCTCCACCTTACACAATCAGCTCTTATCGGAGGTTTTAAAGATCGCTGTGATGGACTTTTGCAGTTTACCTCTCTTCCTATGATTGCTTCATCTGCAATTGAGAACATGAGGCTGACCAGGAACATACAAATTGACCGTCTACTGTCCCAGTCAATTACCTTTTTATCTGGTGTGCTGGGTTGCAAAGCAGAGAGTACAGCAGGAGTTGGTATCCACCAAGATTCCTCTTGTAGCTACTCTCAAGTATGTTTCTCTCTTTTCATATACACCTGCTATATTTTTTTATGTGCGGCGCTCTTATTTTGCATTGTCTCCAGAATTTGTATCTTTCCTTAATTTAGGTACTTTTTTCGATTACTTTGTAGGCACAGAAGCTTATAAGCCTGTGTGGATGGGAGCCTAGGTGGCTTCCTAATGTTCAAGACTGTGAGGAAAACTCAACCCACTCAGCTAAAAATGCACCCTCAGTTGGACCTGATGAACCGTTCTATCCCCATTTTGTTGAACATCACAAAAATTCATTTTCTGCATCGGCCAAGAAAGATAAGGGGAAAGGCAAAATACCCCTTAATGATTCTGGATGCAGCATGAGGTCACCTTTGTTAGATTGTAGTCTGTGTGGAGCTACAGTCAGGATGTGGGACTTTAGATCTGTGCCACGTCCTTCTCATTTCAGTCCAAATAACATTGTTGCACCTGAAACAGGCAGAAAGCTAACACTGACACGTGGAATTAGCGCAGCCAGTGGGATCAATGAGTGGGTTACTGATGGGGTGGAAAGAGGTCAAGCTGAAGGGCGTGATGAAGAAGCAACAAATGAGGGGAAATCACTATCGAATATTGGAGTAGACCTAAATCTAACAATGGCTGGAGGATTACAATCAACTCAATCTGCCATGCCTCCGGCGTCGGAGCGGTTCAATAATGGAGGAATGGGAAGGGATCTGATGATTGGACTGCCTACTGGAAGTGAAGTAGGTGATTGTGAGACCTCATATGAGTCCCGGGGTCCGAGCTCGAGGAAGCGTAACCTTGAGGAAGGTGGGAGCACAGCTGACAATCCACAAGACAGGCTACAGCATGCTGACAGCATAGAAGGAAATTTCATTGATCGTGATGGTGAAGAAGTTGATGATGCCGCACAAGATTCAGATATCCCAAATAAGAAGTCCCGTGGGTTTGATCTTTTTTATGCCTGCCGTCCATCTTCTGGAGCTGGTCCCAGTAGAAACTTGTGCTTTGACCCTGATGCGGATGCTGGTATGTTCAGTCACTCTAGAGCTGTTGACCTGGCAGCTGTTGAGCGTCCGGCTGCTAGGGGTTCTCTGAGGGCATCTTCTGTTATTGCAATGGATACTGTTCGTACTTCCGAGGAAGATTCCATGGAGAGCGTTGAGTATTATCCAGATGATGGTAATGATATTGATATGCCTTCTTCCAGTGCACACAGGAACATTGAAATGAATGACGCCTTGGATCTCAACTATAGCAACCAAGCACAGCAAAGTGCTAATGCACAGCCTGCTGCTGGAAGTGATGCAAGAGAAATAGGAGGAAGCAGTACAAATGAAGGGGAGGAAGTCATTAATGCTGAAACAGCTCCTGCTTTTGGAAGGGATCAACTTAGCTTAGGAATTAGTGGTGGCAGTGTTGGCATGGGAGCGAGTCATGAGGCTGAAATTCATGGAAATGCTGCTTCTCTGCATAGAGCTGAGAGTGTTGTAGGTGACGCTGAACCTATTGCTGAGCTTACCGAGACAATGGGGCAGACTGGTGAATCAGCTCCAGGACCTGGATTAATGGATGAGTTTGTACCTGAAGAAGTTGATCGAGAAGAACCTCATGGAGACAGCCAGGATATGGTGTCTCAGTCAGTGAGCCAAGCTGACAGTGGATCAAAAATATATGGCTGTACCAAAGCTGATTCTGTTGAAAGTGGAGAAAAGATAGGTCATGCCACTGGTCATGAAAGCAGCATGTGTCCTTCCCTTTCTTGCAACGCAGGGATGTATGATGGTTTTGGTCCATCTAAAGATGACGTGACACAGGCTGGCAAAATACTGACTACCGATGATGCATTAATGGGGTTAGATTACGATCCTGGGAATGGATTAGGTATGTGCCTTCAAGCCTTTTTGCTAGATATAACCTTCATGGTATTTCTGTACTGTATATTTTGCATCATTTTCCGTGGTTCCATGTTGGCATTTTATCTGTTAATTTGTGGTTATTCATTTGTTAGATATACTTGCTGAGCATGCTTTTTGTGAAGTTAGATTTTACTCATGTGATGCACCGTGTATCATAAGATGACTGGGTTGTGACAATGAACTCATCCTTTGATCATAGCTATATTTTTCAGCATTTGTGATACTAAAATCCCTGATATAAGTGGTTTGGCTTTAGCATCCTTATATTCCAGTGAAATGGACGTGATCCAATATCATCAACACCCATGCCATATGGTTATTTTTCCTTGTTATCATTTGTGATACCTTCATTTAATATCTGCTCAGTTTATTATTTCTTCTGCTCAGTTTTATGTTTTCTGCTCGTATAAATACTTTGTTATTTGCTTTTCAGGAGCTACAAATGGAGAAAATGACTATGAATCGGGTCTGCTGGAATTCGATCCTGTTAAGCATCACAATAGTTACTGTCCGTGGGTGAATGGAACTGTTGCAGCAGCTTGCTGTAACAACACTGGCTCCAGCTCAAGTACTTCAGCACTCTCTGGTTGGCAATTAACAGTAGATGCACTTGATACGTTCCAATCTCCTGGTCAAGCACAAAATCAAACAATGCAATCCGATTCTGCAGCATCACTATATATGGTAAAATTGGCTCATTCTGAATTTTATTGTATTTGAAGCATGTTTGAATTCACAATGAAAATTTGAAAATTGGTAGCAACAACTATCCATTACCGAGCTTGGATCAATCATTCCATATTATGTTTGATACATCTTGTGGTACTTGGATAGCCGTAATTACTGTGCCCTCTGAACTCTACTTGGTGTGGTGCAGGATGACCAAATAACTCATAACCGCAAGCTAGGGAGAAGGGCTTCAGTGAGCAGAAGCTATGGAAAATGCTGATCGGAACTCCTTGTAGTTTCAGTGTTTCGGGGACATGAATAACATTCAGTCAGGTTCCAGATTGGTGCAACAAGGGACTTATCTTGTTCTAATTAGGTTTGTGCAACCCATGATCTGACGAGAGAAACCAAATAATAATATCGGTAGTCTGTGTAGATTGTTGTCACCCTGTGAGTGTGACCTATAGTCGTTTATGTTGTCCCAACGATAATATGTATTTATTCCGAAAGAGTCGATTCAACCCAGTTGTCATTTGGCAGGAACATGTTCAAGTGACTTATATACTATTATATTGCCAGCTTAAACTTCGACATATTCACATATGTATAACTGTTCTGATTCCGTCCCCACAGTTCGCCTTCTCTGATGTTACACTGTTATGTTTTTATCTTGTCTGTTTATTTGCTGTTTTCTGGTTGCCCATATATGTCTTGTGTATTTATTTCTTTTTTCAAAAAATATTGTGTATATTTGTTTCTGTTTCTAGTATCTGATGGCCTGTGTCAGTGTCACTGTGTGTCGTGTGGTCTCTGATGGGTAATCACCCTTGTCAAATCCTAGCAGCCAATGAGCACCACCCAGAGTGCCAGGTCATCAGCAACTACCAGATAAAGAAGTGGATGAGATGCCACCTCACTCCTGCCTGCTTCCTCCTCTTCCCCTTCCCTCCAATTCCAAGCTTCTCCAGATCAATCAGAAAGGGGGACGGAGTAGCAGCCCAGCAATGGTGCTCTGCAGCTTCTACGCCTCCACCTCCCTTCCCGTCGCCAAGCTGCAGCAGTCCTTCCCCTCCTCCAAGTCCCCCTCCACTGTCGCCGCGACCGCGGTGACCACCGTACCGGCACAGACTGTGACGACGACGACGACAGCGTCCACAGCTGCCGCAGCGCTGTCGCTGCACCTGCCGGAGCTACCGTCGCAGGTGAAGGACAAGATCCTGAGCCTGGAGCTGATGGGAGTGGACTACGGGCGCGCGCTGGGGCTGAACCCGGCGCTCCGCGACGCGCCGCCGGAGTCCATCCACGCGGTGGTGACGTTCCTCCAGTCCCGCGGGCTCCAGTTCAAGGACCTCGGCCGCGTCTTCGGCATGTGCCCGTCCGTGCTCACCGCCAGCGTCCGCGCCGACCTCCGCCCCGTCTTCGCCTTCCTCTCCGAAGACCTCGGCGTTCCCGAGTCCGCGCACCGCCGCGTCATCGTCAAGTGCCCCCGCGTGCTCGCCTGCAGCGTCCGCGACCAGCTCCGGCCCGCGCTCATCTACCTCCGCCGCCTTGGGTTCCGGGACAACCGAGCGCTCGCGCTCCAGGACCCGATCCTCCTCGTCTCGAGCGTGGAGCGGACCATGGCGCCCAAGCTGGAGTTCCTGGCTGGGCTGGGCATGTCCCGGGACGACGCCGTGGCCATGACGCTGCGGTGCCCGGCGCTTTTCACGTTCAGCATCGAGCGGAACTACAAGCCCAAGTACGAGTACCTGGTGGCGGAGATGGGCGGCGGTGTGGAGGACATCAAGGCGTTCCCGCAGTACTTCGCCTTCAGCCTCGAAAAGCGGATCGTGCCGCGCCACCGCGCCGCGGCGGAGGCCGGCGTCGCGCTACCGCTGCCGGACATGCTCAAGGCGACCGACGAGGAGTTCAGGGAGATGCTCGAGAAGGAACAGAAGCTGCAGGAGCAGGCAACAACCGACTGAGTGCGTGCTTTGTATCCTTACCGAGCTAGTACAGCATTTGCACCTGATCGGAGGAATTCAACCGCCGTTCATGACGGCAGCCAAATAGCCCATTGATTTCGGTAACTAGTCTGTACATATGCAATGACATCAATTTGGTGTTCATCATGGCTCCTAGTTCCCGAGAGGTGACATTTCATTCTACAATTGTAAGCACTGAGCAGTCGTGTGTTCTGTATCTATGTATATATGTATGTATAGTCCTCGACTCCTAGACGTACGTACGTGTGTGTGTATTATTGTTCCACTTACAGGACGTAGGTTGTAAATGAAGTGAAAAGCTCCGGTGAAAAACACAGGGATATTGCAAAGGTCTAATTCAGGTGTAGTCTTGTGCTGTAATCTCACAAAGTGTAAATCACAGAGAGTTTATTTGGGGTACTAATACTAACGAGGAAAAAGTTTCATATGGTACTTGCAATCTGGTGTAATCCTAACGAAGGATAAGTTAGCAGAGAGACAATGGAAATGTTGTCTTAAATGTTGTTTCTATAATGCTAATGAAACTATAGAACACCTTTTTTTCGATTGTCATTTTGCTAGATTTATTTGGCGTGTGCTTCAAATAGTTTTGGTTTTTCACCTCCTACCAACATTTCTAATTTGTTTGGAATATGGTTAAATGGGGTCAAACCAGAATTAAAGAATTAGATTTTTGTTGGGGTAAGTGCTATATTTTAGGCCATTTGGCAAGTGTAATTTTCAGATATACTTATTGGATTTGTTTCTGGGCCATGTTACAGTACGAGAAGGAACACAACCATTTCAGAAATGCATGCAGTGGAAGTTTAGTAATCACATGTGCCTGAGATTTTTGCTTCAATATGGTGTGGTAGATAATAGCTACAACTTTGCAATAATTATGGGTCACATGCATTATGTGATGCAGATGCTAGAATAATTTTTATTCTATCATCTGAAAAATGCAGTACAGGCCAATGTGAAAAAGTATTCATAAATGTGCAACGGTTTCGATGTAGGCCCAACAATACGGTCCAGAACAATGCTAATGGCCCATTGCTCTCGTGCGTTAGCGGAACGGCCCATGACTATCTGGAGGCCCACCAAAAACCCTAGTCCTCCTGCTGCATCCGCGTTAAATACAGCCGCAGCGCGCAGCCCCCGTCCATGGTCAGCCGGCCACCGCCTCGCCGAAGCAGAACGACGACATGCTGAGTTTTTCGCCATTCGTCCATCGTTCGCGGCCCTCATTTTCTGTGCATCTTTTTCGTACCCTTCTTCCGGCTACGTTTGGGTTTTCCAGCGCTTTCTTTGGTTTCCATGAACAACTGAACTCGTCTCCTGTTCTCCAGATTGGATTTCGATTACCGATTTTGTTGGGTGCGTTGGAGAATGATGATATGGTTTTGTCGCCCCAGTCTTAGTATCCGGCCTCCGGACCTGTGCTGATTGACATGTTATCGAATCTGACTCCATGGCCAATGTGCATCCGCCTCTGTTCGTGTTCTTGCTTTGCGCTCTGCAGTTCTTGTACTCTTGTTTGCTTCTCTTGGCTTTAGTTTGGGTTCTTGGCGAATCTTGCTCTCTTCACTTTTCTCTACCTGGAGGATGATGATATGGAATTGTCGCCCCAGTCTTAGGATCCGCCCTCATGACGGACCTTTGCTGATTGACATGCTTGTGATATGACTCTTGTACTTGTTATCTTAGTGCAGGATTTTACTATTTCTTTTGATGTCTTCATGATGACTCTGTCAGTATGCCTTTGGGGTCGGGTTATTTCTGTCACTGGCCAAATTATTTGTTTGCGAATCTGCATCTATCGTCTCATAACGTGTCTTTCTGTTCAATGTCAATCAAATTTGTTAATAAATCAACAGATGAGAGATCAGAGGCAAATCACATGAATGGTTGTAGAAAGAAAATTCTATGGACCAATTAAGCAAATTTGCCAACGATGACACTGCCTTGCTAATCACCTTCTATCCCAATGTAATACGCAAAATCATTACATTTGACAGAACGGGATTCCTCCTTCGACTTCGTCTCCGGATCGCAATAGGCAAAACCTATTTAGATCAATAAAATGAGCTGGTGGCGGGAGAATAATGGAGGGAAGATCGAGAATGAGGAGTTGAAGGGGGCATTTAAGGAGGGAAGATAGATTTCGCAATCGAATCGACGATGTCAGACGCCGCAGCTGCACTACGATCTGTGGCGCGCAGGAGCAAGACGCCGATGCAGGTGGGCGCCCGTGCGCTCCCGCATCCGCCGTCAAAGACCTGCTGCCGCCTATGGCGGCGTCGTCTCGCCTCTTCTCCGGTATTCTCGAATCACCTGCTGCAGTTGTGGAGGCTTATGCAAATAAGCAAGAGACGATGACTTCGCAGTTCTTGGAGTGCAAAAAACGAGGAGCTGCTCGAGCACTCTCGTAATAAGCAAGTCTTGGAGGAACTTGGAGAAAAAAGGAAGAGCTGCTCCGTCTGCATGGTCGAACATCTGATGATAAAGTTGTGACCAATGCGTCCAAAATTCTTCAAAATTCAAAAACATGCCGGATGCCAATACAATGCTCTCCGATGTTGCTTCGACTCCGTGAATTTATTCTGCACAAATGCATAATGCGTCAAACTCTTCGAACTCGTGCGTATACAGTGTTGTGGCCGCCGGGCTGAGATGTGGACCAAGTGCTGGCCCATACCGGCCCATACGAAGCCCAATACTTGGCCCAGCCCACCACGGCATCAACCAACCAGCCTCGGCGTCGCCGTCGCGCACCTCAAAAAGAACGCGTAGAAAACCCGAAAGGAGGCGCAGAAAAATTCTCTCGGAAAAACTCTCCCCAAAAGAAAGGAGAGAGAACAAAAAAGAAAAATCGTCTCCTTCCCCCAGCTTGCCAGCACCCAAAGACGGTGAGCGAGGGCGGCCGGCCGATCGGCGATGGGGTCGAGCGAGGCGCAGAAGCCGCTGCGGCGGATCGCGGCGTCGTTCGAGGAGCTCGCCGCCGTCGCCAAGCAGCAGCCCGCGGGGGCGATGGACGCTACGGCGTTCTCGCGCGCCTGCTCCAACGTCTCCGTCCTCTTCGGCTGCCTCGGCATCGCCTTCAAGTTCGCCGAGATGGACTACGTCGCCAAGGCACCTCCTCCCTCCTCGCCCTCCTCCCCCCCCCCCCCCTCCTACTCTCTACTCTCTAGCCTAGTCCCTGCTCTGCTCTAGCGTTCGCCTCGAAATAGCTGTTTGGCGTTGAATTTGAGGAATGTGTAGTTTCGTATGCTGCTACTAGTACTTGCATGTGATAATTGAGGTGGTCACTCGAGCTTGGATGGTCTAAGAGTGGGAGTTTAGGATGAAATGACCTCAAACAGATCAAGTGAACTAGGGTTGTGCATCAGAATTGGCTCGTCTAGTTCAGAGGTTATGTTCACAATTCTGTGTATGTTTGTTTCGATGGATATTTGGGGTGTATTATTTAGCAGATCTCTCCAGTCATAGCAAACAATTCTGTGTACTTTGTGATGGGTTGCTTTAGTTTTTGGTACACCCTTTTTGGCTTGTTAAACTATGTGATCTGCTGCTTACAGCTTACGCACTCGAAATTAGTGTTGTCTAAGACTGGAAGGTTAGGATGAAATGATTTTGGACGATTCAACTAAACTAGAGCTTTTGCATCTGAATCATATTGTCTGATTCAGAGGTGGTGTTCTGCATTTGTTTGATCGGGATTTGATGGATACTTGAGGTGTTATAATCTGATCAGCAGAACTTGTTTTTTATTGGCTTTTTGTGTTATTTGGCAGATATGTCCAGTTATGACTAGACAATTGGATAATTCACTGCCATAGCAAATATGGTGTGCAATAGTTTACGTTGGGTGCTTGAGAATGACGCATTGAGCCTGTTCGGC
This sequence comes from Phragmites australis, assembly GCF_958298935.1. Taxonomy (NCBI): domain Eukaryota; kingdom Viridiplantae; phylum Streptophyta; class Magnoliopsida; order Poales; family Poaceae; genus Phragmites; species Phragmites australis. The sequence continues at coordinate 46,572,268 of NC_084923.1, read as the reverse complement.
TTTGGTTTCTGACTGGTGCCCCTTGTTGCATGGATAAGTTTTAATGTTTCTGTTTGATATTTTTTACGGATCCTTTCATTGGAATGGTTTACAGGTTGATGATTTGGTGGAGGCGTCCAAGACGATTTCAACATTGCCCTCGATGGTGGAGTTAGACATTCAGAAGGACACTGTCAGGAAACCAGGGAGCCATACAAGGAATCTGCTTAGAGTGAAGCGCGGGGTTGATATGGTTAAAGTTCTGTTTGAGAAAATACTAGTTACAGAGTAAGTACAAGTTGCACACTAGACGGTGGTTATGTTCCATTTGCGGTTACTTAAAATTTTGTCTTGTGAACTGTAAGTTTGCTTTCCCTATGATGTCTACTCGGAGAATGTCATCAAATGTTGTCATTCTTTCAGGGGCAACTCGCTAAGGGATGCAGCATCAGTAGCTTATGCTCAGGTGTTTGCTCCTCACCATGGATGGGCCATAAGGAAAGCAGTTGCTGCTGGAATGTACGCCCTTCCCTCAAAGTCACAGCTGTTGAAGAAATTAAATGAAGATGGTGAGTGACCATAATAGGTTTTTACCTTCTCTGCAGTTTAAATCTGTATTTTCTCTTAAGCTTCAGCCCTAGCACACAACTAACTTTATGCTGAAACGATCACATGACGAATTCACAGTGCTATTCAAGGTCTTCATAAAGCATGAATGCAGTTTTTTGTTTGCCAGAGAGCTACTAATATTCATGTATGCCTATAGTTGTTTGATATGCATGAGTCATGAAAAGAAAAGGGCAAGGAACAGATTTATCAAAAGCATACTAAGATATCATAGGTGTGTTATAGTGATATAGCTTAATTTTGAACTGTGGCGATGTTAACCATACTTCTTTCACTTGCAGAGGAGTCGGCAGAGGTTCAAATGCAGAACTTCGTCAGATCATCTACACCAGTAATCCTCTACGTTGAAGACCTGTTTACCTCGAGGAATTTAGGCATAGACTGGTGAACAAAACCTACATACATACGTTGAATGTACTAATCCAGTCAGATGGTGTACTGTGAGCTAGGCTCCAAAAACTTTATCCTTGTTTCAACGTTTGCAAGTTGTAACCAAATCGATAAGCTTTCGGTCTATTACTATGTACCAAACGTGTGACGTCCTGCTCTGGAGTTGTTCGTGATGGGTGGTTGAGTAAACAGTTAGCAAATGTGAGTTCTAGTTTCATGCATGTTACAACATCCATCAATGATGAGGGAATATGTCTGCCGTCTGATTGCAAAATTGTTGAGAACGATTGGATTGCACATAGTAGTAGTAGACAAATATAGATTCGAACCACTTATTTTATTGATGATTGTTATATATTTATACATGTTGGAGAGATGTCTGTTCGTGGAGACATCCTTTCCAAGTGGACACCAATTCGATCAAACAACTATTCTGAAGTAACTGTTCAACAGTTATGTAAAGATCATTTGATTTCTAACACTCTCTTGATGATATCGGTTTATGTACTTAAATCTTTCAAGATGATGATATCGGTTTATGTACTTAAATATTTCATCTTGAAAGCTCTTTCAAAAATCATGTGAAAAAAAATATGAGAAAAGTAATAGTGATACGTTGTTAAAATTCTTTTAAAATTTAGTGGGAAAATAAGGAGAAAATGATATATCATATATTGATTATTGTCTCTTTATTAACTCATATTAGAAAATCTTGTAAAAAGAAAACTTATAAACGAATTTAGATAACAATAGATATGTCTTGTATAACTCCTTTAAAACCTCCAGTAAGGAAAATAAGAGATATGATATATGATTTTATGTAGATATTGTCTCATTAAAAATCTTTTATAAAAAAACTTTATAAGTAAAACTCATAAAGGAAAAATAGTACAATATGATGCATGAACAGGTTAAATTTAGGAGGAGACTCTTTTTGATTTTTGCAAATCTCGAAGTCATCGCATACCAATATCATGAACATATTTTTTTCAAATGTCGAAGTTGTAAGGACTTTGTGAATAAATCTACGATATTATCACAAGATTTAATTTGCAAGATATTTATCTTCCCACTTTGTTGTAACTCATGAGAATAAAATAATTTAGAGGCAATATGCTTAGTGATATTGCTCTTTATGTAACATGTTTGCATCTAAGTAACACAAGCAACATTATCTTCGTAGATAATGATAGGTGATTCAATGAAATCAATATCACATAACTGTTGTATGTGATTTATCATTCTGCGAAGCCACACATATTCGTGTGATGCCTCATATAATGCAACTATTTCAGAATGATTGGTGAATGTAGCCACTAGAGTCTGTTTGGAAGACTTCCATAAAATAGTTATCCCACCATATAGGAACACAAAGCATATTTGTGATATGGTATTATGGGAATTTGATAAGTACCCAGCATTAGTGTATCCAATCATATTTGAATCTTTGTTTCTTTGAAATTGAAAGAATAAACCAAGATCTTTGGTACCTTGGAGATATTAAGAGATATTCTTAACTCCTGCCCAATGGCGTTTAGTTGGAGCAGCGCTATGTCTGGCTAGTAAGTTCACTGCAAATGCGATATCCGGCCTGGTGCAATTTGCAAGATACATAAGCGCTCCAATAGCACTGAGATATGGAACCTCGGGTCTCCAGTATCTCTTCTCCATCTTTTTCGTCGTCTAAATGGATATATTTCCATGTCTAGAGATCGAATAACCATAGGGATTATAGATGGATATGATTTATACATATTGAATTTCTCCAATATTTTCTAGACATAGATAGCTTAGTGTACCATAATTCTCGAGGGAAGGTGCTCGAGTTGTAGACCCAAGCAAAATTTGGTTTTACTCAAATCTTTCATCCCGAATTCCGTCTTTAGATGATCACGTGCTTCATTGATATATTGTACGTTGTCAATGATGTTTAGGTCATCAACATACACAGAGATAATACAAAATTACATTGAGGATTTCTTGATGAACACGCATAGACAATCATCATTGATAGAGTAGCGTTTCTGCAGAAGGAACTCACTAAGTTGGTTGTACCATATTTGCCCCAACTACTTTAAGCCATATAATGACTTATTAAGCTTTACACAATACATGTTGTGATTTGTGTTTGAATTCGGAATTTGGATTCCATCAGGAACCTTCGTATATATGTCAGAATCAAGTGACTCATATAGATATGCATTCACTACATCCATCAACTGTATAGATAGATGATTTTGAACTGTCAATGAGATAAGATGTCGAAATGTGATTCCACTCATGACTGGATAATAGGTTTCATTGAAATCAATGCCGGGTCTTTATTTGAACCCTTGTGCTACAAGCTTTGATTTGTATCTCACCACCTCGTTGTTCTCATTCCATTTTCGGACAAAAATCCATTTGAATCCCACATGGAAGACATTTGGAGGTATAGGTATCACTTTTGTGAATACCTCTCTTTTTTGTAAGCGAGACTATCTCTGTTTGAACTGCATCCTTCCATTGAGTCCAGTCCGAGCGTCGTTTACACTCTGCCATGGTCTTAGGATCTGGATCATTTTGGAGGTTATTTGCAATCATAGTGGAGAAGTATGTGTCGACAATTGTAATCTTTCGGTTATATGATTCTCCAAAATCTAGATAGTTGGTGGAAATTTCTTGTACCCTTGGTGCTTGTTCGTGATTTCCCAATATGATTGAGTCGGGGTATTCTGATGTCCTAGCATCATTATTTAAGTGTACTATTGAGCTAGGTTGTGGATGTTGCCCATCCATTAGGTGTCTATCAACTTGAGGTTGACTTGCACTTACTATTTCAGAGGATTTCTTCCTCTGTTTACTTTGGCGCTTGCAAGAAGTTGTATCCTCCTTTGTGGTCGTATTTCTCCCCTCTTGTTTTGAACAGGGAGTTGAGTGGTTTTTATTGGTACCTCCACTCTTTTGGGAACATTTTTGGCAAGATTATACGATCTTATGACACCTTTATAGTCTGCAAATGCATCTGACAGATTATTTACAATATGTTGCAAATTGATGATTTTCTGAACTTAGAGTTCAAATTCTTGAGTATGTGGATCTGAGGCGAAAATGCCTTAGACATTCCAATTGATTTCATGACATCCTTTCTAGTACTTGAAATCTCCACCTAATACCAGGAAATGGTCCTCATTGAATATATAATCAGTATATCGGGCCGTGAATAGGTCCACTGTGAGGGGCTTAATGTATTTAATGCAGGTACAACTCTTCCAGATGCAATTGCGCTGGCAACTCCTGGGGAAAGGAGGGGAACTCCTGGTAACTCCAAACGCTGGATGTTGTCAATGGGAGGTAGGTGGAAGGTCCTCTTCCTTGAAGTGAGCTTGCGATGGGGTCCTCCGTGAGTCCTGTGGCAAGTCAACTAGGCCTTGTTAAGCTTCTTGATATAGTACTCTGAGGTCTCCATTAGTGCCTTAGTGACGTCTTCGGCACGCTTCTCTGCAGCTGCGGCCTGCTCTCGAACCTGTTGCAGCTGCCTCCGTAGAGCTTTTTCTCGGGTCTCTGAATGTTCCGCCCTCTGGATACTTGCTCTCCACTCGAAGCGATGACTCTCATATAGCTGGTCCAGAGCAAGGAGGTACTTCACTGTGGCGACTAGGATAGGGTCGTCCTCTCTTTGACCCAGACCTTCCAACCTCCTCATTCTGTTACACCACACTGGGCGGGAGCATCACTCACTGGAAAGAACTTCACTGGAGTACGTCCGGTGTCCTCTAGCTTTTGACAGAAGTAGAGTAGGGCTTTACGGGCTGCAGCTTCATAGGTGTCATTGTACTCAGCTCCGTAGGCAACAATATTCCATGGCTGCCAGTCGGTATACTCAGGTGTCTCAAACACAAGGACATGGACTTCACATCTGTTGGTGACATGCTCTTGATACTCTCGTCCATGGTACTCTGGACGCTGAGTATACCCAAACCTCATCAGTGTCTCCCAAAGGATGAGGGGAAATCCTTGCAAGTCCAAGAAGTAGGTGGTGGTCCATCCGTCTCCTTCCATCTGCCAAAGTTTGAAGAACAAAATGAGTCAGGATCGAGTAAAAACTTTTTGTTAAAATGGAGCATCAAGGTGGATAGGCAATAGGGATGAGAAAATTTTACCAAAATAATTTGTTATAAAATTATCACTCCTTAACTCAGTCAATCCTAAAGTTTCGTCTTATAGTCAAGTATGGCTCTGATACCACTCTGTCGGACCCCTCCTTTGGGGTCACCTCGTGTAGCTCCTTCCTCTAATAATCGCAACAATGATAGAGGCATACACGATCAATCAAATGATTAAAATAATGACTAAACAATTTACAAAAATTATGAAATTGACATGATTGGGTAGATCTCGAATTTAGATGAATATCGGTGGAAGAATCGTTGAAAACAGAGTTAGGACGGAGGAGAAACGGGCTTCGGAAGTTTTGCCGGGAGAGAAATTCAGAAAAAAGAAAAGGGGAAAATATTCTCAGAATATTCTGTTGAGTCGGCTCGGGACTGGACTCGACTCGCGGCTCTCGGCTCGGCTTCACGGCTCAGCTTAGCTCTCGGCTCGGGCTTGGTTTTGTCGGTCGGCTCGGGGGCTCTATTTTGGGCTTGGGCTCAGGGTGCGATGGCTCTACTGCGATGGCTCGGGGGCCCACTTGCCAGCCGCGGAGAGAGGGAGAGATAAAAGGGGATGGGAGAGGGGGGGTCGGCCGGCTCAGCAGAGAGAACGATAGGGCAAGAGAGAGGGAGGGGCGACGGGCGGTGGCGGCGCGCCGGCGGAGGCCGGCGGGTGGCCTCACCAGCCGGATCCGGCTGGCGGGCGGCCGGGGCGGCGGTCTGCGACAGGGAGGCCACGGTCGGCAGCGGGGAGGGCGGCGACCCAGCGACAGAAGGGCGACGGCTGGCGACCGGAGGCCCAGGTACGCCCAAGGGGAGGGAAAGGAGAGAGGGAGAGAGAGAAGAGGGTCGGGGGGGCTCACCGGCGGCGGAGTGCTCGGAGGGAGAGAAAGAGGATGTGAGGAAGGGGATGGGGGTCTGTGCACTGTTCACCTCATTATATAGGACCGGAGAAGGGCGAGCGTGCGGGGCGCGAGGACTGCCGGTGCGGCGCGCGACGATGGGACTGCGCGGCGCGGCGCGGCGCTAGCAGGCGGGTCACGGGGAGGGGACGGGAGAGACGGAAGAGAGAGGAAGAGAGAGGAAGAGGAAAGACAAATTAGGGATTTGACAGATTGATACCCCACACAGATACCCAATTTCCTGTATGGGCGTATGGATGCATGCTGCGGTGGTGAGATCGTTATGTATGTAGCGCAATCTAATTTACGCAGATGAGAAATACTTGGTGGATTTTCACATACTAATTGTAGAGGGGAAGTACTATGATATGCAGTAGGTCGTAATTGGATTAAGTCAGCAGCGTGTAAAACTGCATGGCCCCAATAAGAAGTTGGTAAACTGCAATTTCGTAATAAGGGTCGTGCAATAAGATTTAATTCTCTTGATAAGAGATTCTGCCAAACCATTTTGAGTATGGACATATGAGACAGAATGTTAAACTTGAATTCCTAGCGTCATATAATAGTCATTGTAGGCACGTGAGGAGAATTCTGTAGCATTGTCCATTCGAATTGATTGAAGTCGATTCTCAAGATAATGTGCTCGTAATTTAAGAATTTGAGCTATTATTTTGGCAAATGCATGGTTTTATGTGGACAAGAGACACACGTGAGACCATCGTATAGATGCATCTATTAGAACCATGAAATATATGAATAGTCCAGTTAATGGTTGGATGGGATCACATATATCTCTTTAAATGCGTTCAAGGAATATGAGTGATTCTGCTTGAATTTTAAGGTAAGATGACCTTAAAATTAGCTTTCTAGTAGCACATGCAGTGAACATAAAATCCAAAGATTGAGATAATTTAACATCACTTAAATCATGACCAATGGAATTGCTGATAATTTTTCGTATCATCCTTATGCCAGGATGACCAAGACAATCATACCAAGTTTGGAATGTATTGACATTCTGAAAAATTACATTGTACGCAACATTTGTTACGGGTTTGATGTAAGTGTAGTACAATCCTGATGATAAAGAGAAAATTTTCTCAAGTACTTATTTGCCATATACGTTGTTTTTCGTTAAAAGGAGACATTTCTCTTTGTTGTCATCATGGATTTCAATATAGAAACTATTCTGACGGATATCTCTATAACTTAATAAGGTACGAGTTGAATCAGAATATAATAAAATGTTCTTGATTATAACTTGACTACAATATGAAGAGTAATTATGGCACGATCGGAGCCAACAATTATTGCATCGTGTCCAGTGATTGTAAAAATATTTTCTTGTCTCTTCGTAAGAGTTTGGAAATATTTTGTTTCCTTAAGTATAGAATTTATGGTGTAACTGTCCACAAGGTACATTTCCTCTTCCATCGGATTGACTCTCGCAGAAATCTATTTATAGAATTGAAGAATTTAATATGAAATTCTTGATCAGATATATAAAATACATACAAAATTTATTTAGTATCATAAGTGCTGATACAATATTGTGATATATAATACATAATGATGACAACTTATTATTACAACAACTAATAGACATGGATAACATAGTATCTGTAGTAAATAAGGTCTCCAAATATGTCATGCGAAGCAAATTTGATGATCATGTTTTTCATGCTCATGGGATTTTCTGGAAAATGAAGAGTCTGGTTGTTACTTGGTTCTTGTGAAACTTGTTGTGAACAACTAGTCTTCTTGACGGTGTTAGTTTGAAGATTAAAGTGTGCTTCATATCTTTGTCCTGAAGGGTTGCATCCCACGGATTGTAGATACAGATCAATTAAATATCTCAGGGTGCGGCATTTCTTAGTAGTATGCTTGTAACAACCACACTTGCAACAAATATTAGATTTATTAAATTTGGGTTTAGAAATGTCCTTCCCCTTTTCCGGTGCACATGCCTTTTGCTTCTTGTTGCGTCTGCGTTTAGCTTTCAAGTTCGTTGGTTGGGTTCTAGAAGAGTCATTGAACTTATTGTTATTCTGAATATTAGAATGTACTTCAAGTAAAGGAGCAATGTTTATTGGACGTTGATGATGATTACTTAAAAGGAGTTCATCATATTTTTTAGCCTGAAGTAATACATATATTAAGTTAGAGTAAACTTGGTATTCACTTGCACGATACTGTTGCTGTAAGATCATATCAGCGGGAAGTGTAGTAGATAAAGTTTTCTCTATCTTTTCCACTTCTGTAGGTTCTTTTTTTTTTTTTTTGCAAAAACGCAACTTGAAATATATTTTATGAACAACATGATTGTAATCTCCAATAGTCGGAGATGAGTCCATTCATGACTTGCATCAGGCAGAATGACTGCCTTCTGTTGTTCATATCTTGTTTTGAGATTATACATAATGTGCTCGGATTATTTTTCATCAAATACTCAGATTTGAGATCCGGATAGATATGGTGCCTTATTATGTATAATGCACCATATTTAACTTGATCTGTGAGCGGTGGATCTCCCTCTTGGAGAGGTTAGAGTGCCACTAACATTCCGCGGATGCAAGGCTGACCTTGACATTTATTGCCCATATCAGGTAGTTGTGACCATCGAGTGCGAGTATATCAAACTCTTCGTTGCTCATCTTAACTTACATGGATTTAAATCATAGGTTTGATTAATTTACTATTGGTAAATTAAAAATCATCATGATATTATTGTAATAATGATTAAAAAATATGTAAAATCATATTGAGACTTGAATTACATAGTGTATACCTCAAATTATGTAGCTAATATGTTGAAGATAATGATCAAATATGGTGTAGATCTCACAGTAGTATAAGGTATAATCTGACATTTGTCAGTAGATGCCTATGTTCTTATTAACTTGTGTTATGTTAAGTATAATATTTAGAAAAGCACATTAAATGTAGTCATTTTATCAAGATGATAAAATGTAGACCTGATAGAAATGGTGGATAATATGCAAATATGCAGTGGATCTATATCTTCATTATCTCGTGTTTCACAAATATCAAATTGAGATAATCAATTAATTTTATTTTGCATCGTAGTTCTGCTTGAATTAAACTTTTTCGGGCATAAGAGCTCTTTTGGCTTAATTAAGGTGAATTACTGTATAATCTTGCAAGAAAATGAATCTCAATTGCAGAATTAAAGTGGTCGCAAACACATTGAACATTACACAATATTCCAGAAAAACAGGGTTTGAAATATTAAATTACAACAGTAAACAATATTAAATGTAATTATAGTAAACATCAGGGGCCTAAACATGATAAATACTAAATAAATAGTACTAGTAGTTGGACCGATTTGTAAATTCCCAGAAATTCACGGTCCAAAATGCAAGTTAGCCTTAGGTCACGGTTTAGTGGCTTGTGGGCCAAGTAAACTTGGGCTGAGGTCTAATCAGACTTTAGGCCCACTGGCCCATGCGGGCGAGTACGTACAGAAAGGAGGTGGCCACAACTTGGGCCTAGGTCATGGCAGCCTTTCGGTCGGCATAGAGAGGGGGCGCTCGTGCAACGTATAAGACCAGCATGGCGCGGCAGTTAGGTTTACTCCCCCACCCACTCGCCACATCACGCATGCCAGCGTTGCCACTGTGCCTCGCCAGCTCCACCGTCGTCGTGTTGTCGCACCTCCGCGCCATTTAGCGCGGTGTGTACTCCTCCCCGTCGGAGGAGGAGATCTAGTCACCACTACCGCCGTCGATGTGGGCCCCAAAGCGAAGGCCCGAGGACAGTGGGGTCCAAGATACCGGGCGGAGGCCGGGTAAGCGGTTCGCCGTCGCTACTGCGAAGCGGTGGAGGATGCGATAGTCCAGATTGGAAGGCGGCGTCGAGGTCTCTTCGCTAGCAGGGTTGGTGGAGCCAGCACCTCGTGGAGGAGAGGAGCCTCCCGAGGAGCATCCAACCACTATGGAGGTGTTAAAGTAGGGGGGAAGTCCTCGGCGAGCCACCATCGTGCCTCCGGGGTTAACCAAGGGTGTTGACGTGAAGTCACAGGTTACCGACGGGAATTGTGCCAGAGTGGGTGCACCGTTGTTGATGCAGCGTACCGCAGTGGAGGCGATACGTTCAGGGCAACTTGGTCCTGGCACCATCGGAGCGGTCGACGTAGGTGTCGGGGACGGTGGTGCCGAGACGACATCGACGGAGATGTTAGCCTCCGGTGGCGACGGGGTGGCCGTACTCACGGTTGGTGAGAAGGAGAACGACGCAAGGCCGTGAATTGTGCAAAAGCCATGAGCATGAGTAGGAGCGATGTCGCCACCGTTGGCCGTGGTTGGAGTAAGAGACAGGTGGCTCGAGCTGGCGTGGTGCCTCACCACCGGAGAACAGTGAGGCATGCGCGGGTCACGGTCACCATGTCCGTAAGAGCGGCGGCCATGGTGGTTGCGATCCAGAGGAGCGCGGTGGCGATGCCATCGGCACCCATACGAGGGCCACGGCGTCGACGACCAAAGTAGGGGCGGCGATGATGATCTTGGTGCAGGACACGAAGAAGTGCAGAAGCAATCAAAGATAAAGTCCATCTTACCATTGCTCTCACGTGTGATGGAGGCTTCTAATGCTTCTTCTTTTTTATCACTCAGTAGAGATCTCGTACTGATAACGTGTTAGAATGATTGGATTGCAAAGAGTAGTAGTAAACAAACACATATTCGAACTATCAATTCATTGATGATTGTTACATATTTATACATATTGGAGGGTTGTCTATTCATGGAGACATCCCTCCTGAACGACCAACCATTCGATCAAACAACTGTTCAAGAGTAACTGCTCGACGGTTATACGAAGATCACTTGATTTCTAACAAAAATTTCTATATCTTCTGCTTCATGTATGTCTACTTAGATGACAGCATCCATCAATGATGAGGAAATGCAATTCGTTCAATTTCGTTTTCCATTTGATACTTTAGGAGTTTGATGACATTAGTATCACTATCTCACATAGATACCAGCAAGATGCCAATTTCAAATCGAATTTGCAAGCCGTCAACTATACCATTAAACGGTCCCGTCGACAACCATATGAATGAATCGCAAATAACATGACGTATGTGCCGCAAAAAACACGCATCAAGCGGAGCCACTCCAGTATATCCTACTCTTTTTGGGATGAATAAATCACCATCTAACAAATATAACAACAAAAATCTAAAATTAGATAACATATATGAACGTATTTATCGAAATAGACAGCATATAGTCGTATTTATTAATTTAGCATCTGTATTCGACGCACAGTGTACACCGTATACCGAAAAAGTTATTCTCGGCACACGATGTGTCAAATACGATATTGTTGCCCGTATTCGGCACACCGTATGCTAAAAATGGACTGTATTCAGCACACGGTGTGCCGAATATGAGCAACAATGCTATATTCGGCACATCGTGTGCCGAAAAATATTTTTTCAATACCGACATGACCGTGTAAAAAAAGCAGACGTGACATGAACATATACCGAAAAAGTATTTTTCGGCACACGGTATACTGAATACGGCACTATTGCTCGTATTCGGCACAATACAATACTTTTTTAGCACACGGTGTACCGAATACGAATGCCAAATTAATAAATACAACTACATATTATCTATTTCGGTAAATACGCTCCGGTATGTTATCTAATTTTGGATTTCAGGTATTCAAGATTAACAATATGATAAAAGAATGGCACAGAGAAAAGGATACTGTTTGGATAGGACTGAGAAACAAATTATACAAATCTTCATATTATTCGATTTGGCCATGATGTCCCAGCGCCATAAACAAACTCTTAAGTGATAACCTCCCACATGAAATGAACTTTTTCATAACCTACTAGCAAGTTCCAGAACTTCAACACAAATTTAAGCAATGGCCAACAGCATCTTGACAGAACCAGATACTGAAAAAACTGCCTCTAGTGTGACTTGACATATTCCTGCACTATGTTAAGACCCTCTGATTCTTCACCATAGTCCTGGTTTAGAGGAAAACAAGGCCCAATGTTAGGGGTTGCCCAAATACAGCTCGAATGGAATCAAATTCTTTCACTATAATGGAACTTGGAGAATTGATTCTTTACCTTAACAACGACACAAGAACAGCCCACAACCTTCCTTGCCTTACCCTCCGAGTCAATTTTGCAAAGCTGTATCAAATATCATGTGCACAGAACTATCATAAGAATAAAGATGTTTGATGTTTCATACAAGAATAATTGCAATCTAACTAGCATCTGCAGCACACTAAAATGGGAACAAATTGCATGCACACAAAGTTAAACCATAAGCTAAGCAATTCACAAGTTAAGAGCATTTGGCCAATGAACATAGAAGTGAATGTTTGTTGATCTCCACGACTGTGATCTATTTTAGAAAAAGAAAAATAAGGGTTGGAATTTTATACTAACCCCAGACCACTCGCCAAGTGTTTTTGCACTAGACACAGTGACCAAGTGAACATTGTGCTCAGCACAGAGTGCCTTGACCAGTTTCACGTAATCAGGCTGGTCACAATCCTCAGCAAGCACACAAAGCTGGGCAGCGTGCTTCTCGATTGCCTTGGCGGCCTCACGGAGCCCCTTGACAAGCCCATCATGAGCACTGGACTTCTTCATCACAAGCTGCAGAGCAGTCATCAAGTCCATGGGTTCTCCAAGAACCGGGGCTGGGGCAGCTGCCTCAACTGGGGCCGGGGTGTCCTCCCTGATTAAGATAAAAGGATTTCTCAGTGAACCAAAAAAAAAAAAAAACTATGGCATAGTGGAACTCTTTTTTTTTGGAAAGACTGGCAAAGTGGAACTTTGACAGCTTTGAAGCAGCAATGCAATAATGCCCAAATGACCACCTGAAGAGCAAATATAGTTTTTTTAACGAAAAAGAGAAAAAGATAGTTACAAATTTACAACTACAACATCCTAACTCCAATTTTTCTACCTAGTTACTACAGTACCATTTATCTCTAGCAAATATGACCTTCCTTGTTAATACATTAATATGTATTATTTATCTCTAAAAGGTCGCAACCAACAGATGCCATCCCAATCCATTCAGAGAACAAGCAAGAACAATGAACTGTCAATTCCTATTGCTACCGCTAAGATATTTTGAGTAACACACATACTAGCTCTGAATCAGAGCAAATTCAGTAGAAATACCAGCAACGAATCTCTCCAAAATCCATAAAGTGCGCTGCATAATAAATCAACCTAAAACAAACCACGCAATTAAACAGAATCAAACCTAAAGTATATCATGGTGTCACTATCATCACTGCTAAGGCAAAATTGCTCTTCTCCGTATCATTTAATCGGTTCCTCATCTAAATCAAGGCAAAAACTAGGGAAGGCACAAGCTGCTACAACGCTCTAGATCCATCTCAAAACATTTCACTAGCAAACATACATATATACAGCTGATTTTTTCGGCTGCAAACATAAGGTGAAAAATAGTAGCAAAAGCTAAGATTTTGATGGAGACTCACGCCATGTCTCGCGCTCCAAAGACCGAACCTAGTCCGCGGAGATCTGAAACAGGGAGGAAAGCCACGATCCTTGGTGAAACACCGACCAAAACAAGAGCTAGACACGAGGGAAGATCTCGGCAGCGCCGCCGCACCTCGGAGCCGGGAGATCCTTCCTGGAGCCTTCGCTTCGCTGGGCCGCTAGGGTTTAGGTGCGACAGGCTGCTGACGGAGGCTTTGTTCAGTGCCGCAGCCGGGCGGCGTCTCTGCTGCTACTTTGGGCCGAAAATGGAGCAGTGGTGGATTGGATTTAGGATATTTTCAAACTTCAAATGTATCTGTTGGTCAACCCGGTGTCTGTTTCCAGAACTGCTTCGAACTTTATGTATTGAAACAATTACATTTTGATTTGTTTCTCGGAACTCAATTTTCCAGCTGTATTATTTCAACAAATCAGTAACTGCACACGTATTACACACGTAGAATTAATACAGTATATAATAATCTAAAAAAATATAAAAGATAAATAATAAAATATTAAATATATGGTAAAATATTAGACGTCTAGTATAGAAGATAAATAATATGAGATTAAATATATTTTTTAGAAAAAATAATGTTTGATCAACTTTGATGAATGATAAAGATTATCTAAATTCACTATAACCGATAAATTATATAAAAGTATAGATATAGATCATATACAAAATATTAAATATGGTGTCGCAAATTGATGAAACAAATCTGACAAGATATTGAACATGACTTTTGAAAAAAAGTCAAATTAGGCTTTCACAATTGTTCAGTTAAATCTTTTTAATTTGTTAAGGGTGTATAAGAAAAAGGGGAAAAGGAAACCACAAGCCTAATCTGCTGGGTGAACTATAGATGGAATATCATTCGATGAAAACTTTGGAAAAAGTATACATAAAACAAAAGAAATCTAAAAATAAAAGAAATAATGGAGTAAAAATGATTATTTCACGGGTCTAACGAGCTGACCCATATAATATTTTGGATCGATCGTACATATAGGAGCCTTCGGCAATCGACTCGGACGATTCATGTGCATCACGTTAATTCTTATTAAATAAAATGTTTAAAATAAATCCACACTAGCTGTATTTCTTCAAATCTAAACCTTCTACCTGCCGTGGCCAAATACTCCACGTGGCTGAGTGGGCTGTCACGCTAGGATCCATAGCGTGCAGTAGGGATAGTTTTGGATTTTTTTTTAGTTCGTTAGATCGACTAAAACTCATTCAATCTTTATCTAATTAACTTAAAAAATAAAATAAATAATGATTTAAAATTACCTATTAGATATCTACTTACCTTATGTGCAAGTCTTCGGTTACCGCCCAAGATATGACCAAAATATTTAGATATGAAAATGTAGTTATTGAGAGTTTATTTAAAATTTATTAAAAAGGTTAAAATAAAAATAAAAATCTCGCACCTCCGACTCAAGAAGATTTCACGGGTAAATACGAGAGAATTTTCAGGAAACGCACGTCTCATTCTCATCTCTCCGCCCCCGGCCATAGGTGCCAACGCCCCCCTCTACACGCCAACGCCGCCGCCGCCGCATCATCCTCGCAATGGCGAATCTGCCGCCGTCACTCTCCATCGGCGCGCCCTCAACGCCCGCGCCCGCGTCCGCGCCGGCTCCGGCGGCGTCCATGGACAGGAACATGGCGACAGCGGAGCAACTCGTGCTCGACCTCTGCAACCCCGACCTCCGCGAGAACGCCCTCCTCGACCTCTCCAAGGTGAGTGCCTTCCCGACCTCAGCGCCATCACCTCGTAGCGGGAATATAAAAATCCGCACATTTCTTTCTCTCACACATCGCCGATGCCCTGTGGTGGTTTGGGAAGTCACGACCTTGGTGTTGTGACGCTATGTCCAGGCAAAATTTGCTTGGGACTTGATGATCTAGCGTTGGTTGCTGTGCAGTTCTGTTGGTAGATTTGTTTACACGGTAATCTAGGGTAAAAGATTAGTGTACGCCTGTTTTGCTCCGTGTTACTCCTCGATCAGGATTTGGTGTCAAAATAGTGTATTTTGATCTCTGGAGGCGTTTCTGTGGTTGTGTGTAGTGGGTATTTCAGTGCAATTATGCCTTTTCATATCTAGAAAACAAGGAGAATTTTTGTGTATTCCTTATATTTTAGTTCTGCAGGTAAAGTAATTAAGCTTTGGCGCATTTGAGCACTTTTTTTTTGGTATGTACTCTAGTGTACTGTTCTTTTAAAATATATTCTTCTATGTTGATAACATAGCCTGGTTGCATAAAAGAGTCACTCGTCTCTGTAGACATACTAAGCACATAGTTTTTATTTGCACTGGATAGCTTAATTTATTTTAGTTCTACCTGTTCTGTAAAATGGACAATACTGCAGTGTTCTGAGGGGATCTGGCCCCAGTAAACCAGTGAGGTCTAGACAGGAGAATTGATAGGTTGCTATGCAAATTGGATTTGTGCATGCCTTGAATATTTGGTTGGAACATTGGTGGGGTGGATTACAAATTTGAAATCCACATCATAGATGACGTAAGACATTCAAGTTTTTTTTTTATCGTAGATCTAAGCTACCTTATTTTTATGATAGTACTATTTGCACTGTTTAGCAACCTTTTGTTACAAATTGGAGATGGTCCAATAAAACAATTTAACGTCTGTGCATTTGCCTTTGTGTGTTCAGCGCATGTGTATCGAGACTTGTTGCGATCTAGCATTTGCAGTGCTACTAATATAGTGCTTTAGGGCGCATAAATTCCTGAAGTTCTCCTTTTTGGTAGATTAGGGCGCATAAATTCTTGAACTTTCCCTTTTTGGTAGATAGTTATTGGTTGTTCATAATTTCATACTGATATATCATACCTCGCATAGTCACATGGAATTAGTTTTGCTTGATGCTATAGTATATACTGATTTTGAAGCAACTGATTTCATTGCGCAGTTTTACAAAGAAATTTCTAAAGCATCGTCAAGCTATCAAAATGCATGTATATTGATTTGGGAAGTAGGGAGTGAAATTTTCTTGTATAATGATGTTCCTTGTTAATTCTTTCAGAAACGAGAAAATTTTCAAGATCTTGCTCCACTTATATGGCACTCTTTTGGCACGATCGCTGCACTACTTCAGGTAGGTTACAATTCTTTGCAGCCTTCTGAATTATATCATGGAAACTTGTGGCAGCATTGTAGCTATGGACTTCTATAATACATTAGTACATGCTGTTTAAGCCAATGCGGTTGTTCATACATATTGGTTCTTTCCATTAGAAATTTATTGAGGCTTTCATGGATCTTTCTGATTCAGCCTATATGGCTACTTGAAAACATATGCAGGAGATTGTGTCAATCTACCCATCACTTTCACCCGCAACATTATCGCCAGGTCAATCAAACCGTGTCTGCAATGCACTTGCACTTCTTCAGGTATGCTCTTACATGAGAAAGGAAGAAACCCCCACTGATGGCACTGAGGGATGTTT
Source organism: Phragmites australis (assembly GCF_958298935.1). Taxonomy (NCBI): domain Eukaryota; kingdom Viridiplantae; phylum Streptophyta; class Magnoliopsida; order Poales; family Poaceae; genus Phragmites; species Phragmites australis. Next base: position 46,555,235 of record NC_084923.1, on the reverse strand, counting down.
TGGGGTGCTATTTATCAGTTTGAATTGAAAAGTCTGTCTGTTATCAGGAGTGCTTTTTATCTTAACCATTATGAATTGAAAAACCTGCCAATTTCATAGCATAGTGCAACATGGGGTGAGTTTTCGATGTTAACGTGGGGCGATGTTTTCGATGTTAACGTGGGGAGATGTTTTATAGACCACCCTATTTCCTGATCTTCCTTTTGCTTTTATTTGTTTCATTGCAGTGTGTCGCATCGCACCCTGACACTAGGATCCCGTTCTTGACTGGTAATGAGTAAACATAAATATCTTTATGAGATATATCGTTAAAGAATCTGCCCCTTTTGTTCCAAATTTTCTCTCGTTTATAACATATGTGCAGTATAAGATAAGTAATTCTGAAGATTCTAAGTAGCAGACGGTATTGATCACATCTAGATAGTTTTGCGTGTAGAAATTGGTCCGCATGCTGAGTTATACTTTTCAACCTGGCTGTTTTCACTTGTCAGTAACTGTCTCCTCTTGCAGCACACATTCCACTGTACCTTTACCCTTTCTTGAACACCACCACCAAGACAAGACAATATGAGTACTTGAGGCTTACCAGCTTGGGTGTGATCGGTGCTCTTGTGAAGGTAATTTGAAGACTGAAATTTAAGACAATTAGGAATGTGTATGGATTTCTCTTTGGAGTGGTGGAGGGAAGGGATGAAGGAAAAGATGGTGGGTAGGGGATTGATTTGGATTTCCGGATACACATTCCAGTCCTGCTGATTTAATGATCTGATTGCAATTTCGAATCCTATGGATCCCTATATGAACCTGCAATGTTTGAAGAGCTCACCATAATTTGTTAAAGGCTTAAAATCCGCTAATTTTTTATCAGATATAATTTGGAAACAAAAATATCCAATACGTTTGTTTTGATGTATCATATATGCAGGTTGACGATCCTGAAGTCATCGCGTTTCTGCTGAAAACTGAAATTATTCCTCTATGTCTGCGTACTATGGAGATGGGCAGTGAGCTTTCAAAAACGGTATTTTTATAGCTACCTTAACCATTACTCAAAACATAATAGTCTTAGAGATCTGCTTCTATGTTTTTTTTTTTTTTGAAAGGAAATCTGATTCTATGTTGACTACACAACTGTCATGTTCCTTTTGTTTTACTATTCTAGTCTGAATATAAATGAAAAAAAAAGAGTCTGTTCTCACCCTTTATCTAGTTCACTGTTTAATAGATAAAATTATTTTATATGTTGCAACCTACTTTATTTTTTAGCAAACAAGTTAGTTTCATAACGTGGTGCTTGTCTTGTTTAGGTTGCTTCGTTTTTGTTTGCTTTGAACGTAATACTTGATTTCATTCTTCAGCAATCTTCTATCTTTCTACTAGATAGATTACCTTGTGGTAGCTGATGAACGAAAATCCATTTGGTTCTTGAACGATGATTACCCATACAGTTACCCTGTCAGGAATATATTTAACTAGGTCATTTGATCTGAGAGAGATGGATTTATTGCTTCGGTTTCGCTAATTCAGTCAAGTTATACTTGCAGGTGGCCACTTTTATTGTTCAAAAGATTCTGCTTGATGACACAGGACTTTTATATGCATGTGCTACTGCTGAGCGTTTCTTTGCTGTAGCCAATGTTCTAGCTCAGATGGTTGAAGCACTTGCTGAACAGCCTTCCCCAAGGTTGTTGAAGCACATAATCCGCTGCTACCTCAGGCTGACAGATAATGCAAGGTTTATTCTATCCTGTGTGCAAATTTTGATTTGTAGAACTGTTCTTATGCCATCCCTAAACTTTTTTTTTTCCTGCTTATGCAGGGCCTGTGCTATGCTAAACAGTCACCTCCCGTCCTCATTGAAAGACGGGACATTCAACGACGTCCTTCAGGTGATTTCAGCTGGTCACAGTTTCATGAGTAACTTATACTGAAATGTCGACTGTTCACCGACTCCGTATTCTTACTACAAACTCAGAATGATCTCACAACACGGCGATGGCTCCTCCAACTGCTGCATAACATTATGAGCGCAAACATGGGAGGAGGTCCTCATGCAGGCCTGGATCACATTATGGGGATGTGAATGAAGCCGGCCAAGCAACTTATCTATCAAGAGTCTAAACTAGAGCATGTCTCGTAGGTAGCCTAGGGAAAGCTGTCGTGTTTTGCCTTCTGAAGAAGATAGCTTATGCCATTTTGAGAGCAAAGAGGAAACTCTGTAGTTTTAGACTTTAGGTCCTGTTTCTAGCCTGTAGCGCTGCACAAAATGCAGGAAGGTCTTCTCGGCTTTTGGTTACCATTTCGAAGATGAAAAAGGGTAAAACCTGACAGGCTCACAAGCTTCTCTTGTAAAGTTTTTCTAGTTCTGGTGACAATGGTCAGGTATCGAGACGATAATTTCGCAATAATACGAGACTGTAAATTTGCACTGCCAAGACTGCGAGCTACGCTTTACGGAGTTTTACACACGGCGCATGGTTCAGAGGATTTCTAGCTTCTGGCATCTGTTCTGGCTGGCTCATTGGACAGTGCTCACTGCTGGAAAATGACAGTCCCATATGTAACCTTGATATCGACTTGTTAATTGGAAATATAGAGCGGGCCCATTACATTCTCTCTAGTTCTATTGATGTTCGAAATGCCTTTAAGCATTTCTTTCTTATTTTTTTGGATGTCATGCAGAGTTAATCTCATGTAGACTACCGTTCATGCGTGCATCTGGGCCAACCCTTGACCTGTGATCTGAGACAAGGTGTCCCTCGACGCCCCCAGAAGGCCATCTCAAGCAGCCACTTAGCCGACTCCAGTAGCCAATCAGCCAGGCAACTCTCTGCGCCTTCCTACGGCTAACGACACAACTAATCAAAAATGTTTTAGTTGTGAGCAGCAAATTTGTCTCAATAAAAAATGTTTTAGCACCTGATTAGCATCTAATCAACCAACCGAACCAAAGAGCGAATGGGCTAATCGCAATTAGCAAGTAGCCTCTCTTAAGTAAGTCGTCCTTTCCGTCACCTCAAGAGCTCACTCCTCTCCTCTCCTCCCCCTCTATAAACCCGCCTCCTCTCCTCTCTCCACTCCCGTCTCCCAGATCAAAGCCCCCGCCCGCACCCCTTCCTCGCGATCGATCATGGCGACTGCTGCTGCGCCCCAGGTACGCGCGTCCCTCCCATCCGTGGGATCCCGTCCCCCGTTTCCCGCGCTTGCACGTCGTGCTGAGCCGCTCTCGCCCTGTGGTCTGCAGGTGGCTTTCTCGGCGCCGGTTAGCTCGGATCACGGCGCGAGGAGTTGCGGAATCAAGGTGACGCCGCCTGTACCAGAAGTTTGCTCCTTTTCGGCGTTTCTTGGGGAAATCATGAGTAGAGTTGGTAGATTGGTTCGAGCAGGGATCATTAGCGCTGCAAGATCGCGGATTAGTGTTCTTTGGATGAATAGAATAGTTATCACTTATCGCTCATGCACAATTGACGCGTATTTAGTAATTCAAGGCTCTTGCGTTAGTAGGCTGTTGAAGTGTTGATCCTGAACCCACATCATTCTTGATTGGCCCTAACCGTGTGCTGAATTTTACCTTTTGTTATGCTCTAGGGTAACAACAACCTTAGCTTCAGCAGCAAATATTGGTTGGGTGCCACATTGGCGTGGGAGAGCAAGGCGGTGCGACCCAGCCATGCGAACAAGGTGTTGTGCATGTCAGTTCAGCAGGCGAGCAAGAGCAAAGTCGCCGTTGCGCCGCTCTATTTGGAGAATGCCAAGGAGCCACCCCTCAACACATACAAGCCAAAGGATCCCTACACGGCCACAATTGTCTCGGTGGAGAGGCTTGTAGGTCCCAAAGCTCCAGGAGAGACATGCCATGTCGTCATTGACCATGGTGGCAATGTGCCTTACTGGGAGGGCCAGAGTTACGGTGTGATTCCTCCTGTAAGTACTTCCTGTTCTCGATCATTTCCTTTTGTCTCTTCTGCTTGCTTCGTTTCCCCACATGTTATTGGATTTTGAACAATCGAAATGACCTGTCGGTGATGTTACATATATTATATATACTATACAGATACAGAGTTACAGGCAGGCATACTGACATTCTTTTTAAATCTGCGGACATTATTTGCAGTATGACATTTACTGTACTGTAGGCCTAGGTGAGAAAAATTCTGTGATAGATGAAGCAAATGGTGCATGACATCTTGTGCAGGAAAATTGCTTGAGATGAATCATGAAGTACCGATTATTTATTCATCTCTTTTGTTATGCATCATGTCTTCTCTTCACACTCGTTGCTCTCTGAACCTTGTGCTCATTTTCATCTGTCAGGGAGAAAACCCAAAGAAGCCTGGAGCCCCGCATAACGTTCGGCTTTATTCAATTGCATCTACTAGGTACGGAGATAAATTTGATGGAAAGACTGCAACGTTGTGTGTCCGTCGGGCAGTTTATTATGACTCTGAAACTGGCAAGGAAGACCCCTCAAAGAATGGTATCTGCAGTAACTTCCTATGCAACTCAAAACCTGGGGACAAGATTCAGTTGACAGGTAACTTCAACATGGATGTGAAGACTTTCCTCTGTGTTTACAGTGTTCTATGAGAGCCTCATAACTAACTCCCATAGTAGTTCTTTTCGTTAATGTAGTCCTGAATGCCACCTGTGGTAGATTATCTATTTCTGAATTCTTAGATTCTTTATAAGGGTATTAGTATATAAACTACACTAGAGATGAAAGTAAGCGTAGCAGGAAAAAACTCTGCTTCCAATACATTAAGAAACAGGAAGTAGTTGCCAGTGCCACAGATTTACAAGCTACATTCTGATATAACCATGTGAAAAACATGACCTTAAAACACTAGCCACCATAACAAGCAACAAAAAGTAAAAATTATCAGCATCCAAGAAGCAAAGATCCTCTCTACTGTTATATGACTATGACCCTGCACTTTATATGGCTATCTTGTCTTGTCTCTTCTCCTGGCTAATGACTCCTCTCTAACTAAGATTTGCAGTCCCATGATTAGTTATACTTATATGACATCTTTTAAATACTTCTGATTGCCTATAGTATACAACAAATAGAGCAAAAAGATTTTCTTGTAGAAAGAATGCTTTCCTTCCTGAGTAGTTATCAGATATGAACCCTTCTTTATACAAATTTATCTTTTCTTATTAGTATAACTGTTCTTTCGTATTAGTCCATGGAACACGATGGATGTTCTAGCCGGCTCAAAGCATCTCACAATGATTTCTTTATGAGCTCAGGCCCCTCCGGCAAAATAATGCTCCTACCTGAGGATGATCCAAATGCGACCCATATCATGATTGCCACTGGCACTGGTGTTGCTCCCTTCCGTGGGTACCTACGCCGCATGTTCATGGAAGATGTCCCAAATTACAGATTTGGTGGCCTAGCCTGGCTCTTCCTTGGCGTTGCTAACTCTGACACTCTTCTCTATGACGAAGAGTTCACAAGCTATCTCAAGCAGTACCCAGATAATTTCAGGTTACTAGAACTTATTCATCATAACACCTTGTTACAATTCACCGATTCTTTACTTGCATGCACTTCGTTGTCAACTTAGATGCTGCTCGTAGATTATATGACCAAGTTGTGTTGAATCTGTAGGTATGACAAAGCACTCAGCAGGGAGCAGAAGAACAGGAGCGGTGGCAAGATGTACGTTCAGGACAAGATCGAGGAGTACAGCGATGAAATTTTCAAGCTTTTGGATGGTGGTGCTCACATCTACTTCTGCGGTTTGAAAGGGATGATGCCAGGGATTCAGGACACCCTCAAGAAGGTGGCGGAGCAGAGAGGGGAGAGCTGGGATCAGAAGCTGTCGCAGCTCAAGAAGAACAAGCAATGGCACGTCGAGGTTTACTAGGATTTGGATTTTAAGGCATTATGATTGTTGTGCTTCGAGTCAATCCAAGAGGAGATACAAACAGATGATTGAATGATGAATGATTCTTGTGGCGGTGTAAAATTTTCGAACTTTTCTTATGGAGGAGAATCATAAAATCACCCGTGTAATGCATAAGCTTCTGCCTCACATGATGCACAGAATGGAGCGTGTAACTTATGGTCGTTGCAATTGCAGTGCAGTGGTTTCCTATCCATCCATTTCATAAATATCTTTGTCCAAGCCGTATGCATATGAGCCGTGATGACTTCAAATGTGTAAAAAAAAAACATGCCTCCTGGAGCAGCCAGCGTTTCTCTCTGGACTCAAAATGCTCGCATTGATCCTTCCATCAGGAAAATGAAGGAACAAGAGAGAAAGAAAAAGTCATTGCACTGTTGCTTTTCAATGATTGCCCTTGTGACCATTCACTGGCCACGTTGTACTGTCAACTGACGAGCGGCAGTCTTCAGATCACGTTGTCCTCCTCCTGACCTCCTCCCTCCCTCTGCACCACACTCCTTTTCTCGGTCATTGTAGATTGTACACATGCTTTGTTCGCATCTGGAATCAGCTGCACACATCTTCACCTAACGCCACCACAAGATCCATGACAAAAACCAAAGGCACATCCATGTCATGCACTGAGACATCAGCAGCAGGCCTTTTCCTCCTGTGTTATTTAGATATGGATATAGATGCTAGAATTAAATATGTAAAATACAATTTGAAATCCGATTGGGAAAGGTCAAACATTGCTTCCTCCTTCAACCTGTCAGAACCTGAAACGCTGCTCTGCTTCGCTTGCAGCTTGCAGAGTCAGCGACCGTTTACGGTTCCTTCCACCTGACCAGAACCCCTCGATCGAGCGGGGCCCTGCGGGACCCGCGCGCCCAGCCGCCGACGTCTGCATGGCTGCTCGCTGTCCCAGGCTCCCAGCGTCTCTGGCCGCTCGCGGCTCCACGCCGTGCGCGGCCCCTCTCCTTCCGCTGCCGCCGCGCCACGCCACCCGTCTGTTGCCGCGTCGTCAGCGCGGGGTGCGCTGGCGACGCACGGGCTGCTCGTTCGCCGCCTCCCCCAACTACTCCCTCCCCGCGCCGCCTGCCTTGACCCGCTCGGCCGCTGCTGATTGCCCGCGCGCGTACGGATACGGCATACTCCCTGGCGCGTCCCTGAAATGGGGCGCATTACTACTCTGGCTCCACTTCACTCCTTCCCTTTCCCTCCCCGTCGCTGTCACCTCCCCGGTCTTGAGTCTCCCACTTGCTCCTCCTCCTCTCTTATCCTCTAATCTTGTCTCTTGCACGCGCGAGCAAGCGAGCGATCAGTGGGCAGTTGCCTGCTGACCTGCGGCTGCGGCTGTAGTCTCCTGCGTCGTGGAAAAAGGCGGAGACGCAGGGGTGCCAGGAGTGAGGCGCTGCCGGCGGCGGAAGAAGACGGAGCAACCATGGAGGCGGCCCAGCCCGTAAGCGATCCCATCCGATTCCTCTTCGAATTGGCTCTTCATCCGCTTGTTTTGTTCCGCTGATTTAATCATACAGCGCAACACGATTCTACTACTCTCTAAGATTCGATCAAGAGTCGAGTCGTTTGCTTTTCTTAAACATGTCCAATAATTACCAATCCGGGTGTTCATTGGAACAGCGTTACTATTTAGTAATTCGTCAGAATTCAGAAGTAATCATGGCTCATGGTGGACAGTAACAGTCCATTTATGAATGAAAGAATACGGTTCTATATTTACCGGTTTTATTTCCTCTGAATCTTAACCCTGTCATCTTGTATCAGAACAGGATTTTTGAGCCTACCATTTTATTTCCATCAGTTGTCAAATGTGTACAAAGAGTCGGTTATACACAGATTTGAATTGTAATTAGATGTGATTAGAAATAAAATTATAGTCGAACTCTTATTTCATATCCATTAGTATTCAAACTTGTCTCATGTCAACAAATCTAGCCTTACGAATGGCATCAACTTGTGACTGTTCATGTTTATTCGGTAGAATTTCCATTACTGAAGTCAAGCACTTGAGCCTATCATTTGGTGGGAGGAGGGAGCGAAGGTAGGTCGGGGTGTGGGAGATTTTTTTCTCTCGAATACGCAGGAAAACTACGCATCTTTATATTAAATAGAAAAGTTTCATAAACTTTCACAACGACCCGAGGGGTCATTGATACCGCCAAGGGTTGGTGGGAGACTGGGAGGAGAAGAATCGGGACGACTCATGACGCTGCGTCCTTAGATCCGACGGTTCACAATGCTATGTTCTTCCATCCGACGGCTTCCAAGGCAGTTGATGATGTGGATGGCCTGAGGAGGTCGGAATGGGACCGCATTTCCATAGAAGAGATTCTGATCAACTCTCCACTTTTCTTCTATGCTAACTGACCTGGCTGCAAGGTTGCCGTCACCTTGTCGATCATCAGATGCTAAACTGAACCGGAAGTCTGAAACTAAATTACTGTGGTGCAGGTACTCAGTGACCGAACGAACCCGCTGCTCAACAGATCAGATAGCCCATCCGGTTTCTCGCACCATCGATCTCATGCCGACAATGGCGCGGGTTTCTACAACGGGGCCTATTCTTTCCTTGACACCAGGCCCTGCACGACCAGATTCAGCAGCGGGTCAGTGACGTCTGAAGATTCACCAGTACTGACGCCCAGGTTGCTGTCTTTCAAGTCCAGCTCCAGCCCTGACAACTACTCTGAATGGCCCGAAAGAGCGGTTGCATCGCGGTCGAACAGATACCTCTCCGACTCGAATGCGAAGGCCCGTTGCGCCGAGTACCTGGTTTCGATGAGGGTGGAGGTTGATGCGCAGCTCAGCAAGCTCAATGGGGGTGTAACCGGCCTGGAGGGCTATGCCTTGCCGGACAATGGCCATGTGATCGGTGGTGAACTCCTAGGCAGGTCCCTTGATGTCATGCTGATTGAGATAGATGAAAGATTCAACGCCCTGAAGCTGCTGATGGGTGCCGTGTTCCGGCAGGCGAGGGAGATGCTTGGATCGGTCAACTCGTCGGTGTCTGATCTCCAGTCGGAGCATGAGCTGCAGCTGGAAGTCTTTGGTGCCGTGATCGGAGAGTGCATCGGTGGCCTGCAGGAGCAGCTAGAGAGGAAGCTGTACGAGCAAATTAAAATCACAAACACCATGAGTAGGAATTGGAAGGAAGCCATAGCTCAGTTTGCTGCCACGCGCGAAGATCTCGGTGCTCTTTGTAAGCTGCTATTGCCTTCAGTACCAGAAGCACATATTTCTAATAGTAAGCACGAAAGTTCAGGCAATAGGAGTAACAAATGGAAGTACAGTTTCTTTGGAAAGAAAACAAAAGAGGATCGTTCACCACGCGCTGAGGAAAGCAAGAGTTTCAGGAAGCAAAAATCCTTTGGTGCAAAGGATGTCATCTCAGAAAAATCTGACTTTCGCCACCTCAACGGTATGAGTAGAGAGGAAGTGATAAGCTATTTTAAGTCTGAGATCAGCAAATTGAAGAGGATGCATGAATCAGCACTGCAAGAGAAGACGGAAGAACTGTTCAGGTTTAAACGAGAGAAGGGTTCACATGCTCTTAAGAATGACGTCGAATTTGAACCTTTGAGAAAGAAAATTCCAGAGATCATATCGAGAATGGAACAAATCATTTCCAAGAACATAAATATACCTTCGGTTTGCATGACTCACGATGAACTCGATGAGAGATGCCGACTGACAAGCAGAATCGATGCTTTGTACTACGAAAACCAGCATCTTCGAGGATTGCTTGCGGATAAGATGAAGGATTCTAAGGAATTATCATCTCAGCTATCCGAAACCAGTAGAGAACTGTCTCTTCAATTATCGTCGGAAGAAGAGCTCCTGAGACAAATTGACAAAATTAAAGAAGAGTACGAGGACCTCCGAATTGAAGGTGATGTTAGAGATGGACTGTACCAAACTGTTACAAGAAGATTGCTTGATGACTCTATGAACAACATGGATGGCGTTGCGCTGAATTTTAATGCTAGAGTGTCTTCACTTGAATCTGTAATCTCTGAAAAAGATAGGGCATTGTGTTTATCTAACGAAGAAAAATGCAAGTTAAAGGAGAAGTTAGCGCAACTAGAAAATCTGTGTTTGATCCAAGATCACCAAGAAGATCCTGAAATCATCAAACAAGAGAGCACAGAAATTTTTCTGCGTGATATCGAGGTGAAAACTCACACATCACCGAGAAGATCACACGTGCGAGACCTGCAGTATGATGAACTTGTCAAACTGAACTCAAGTTTAGATATTCCATCAGGTGCCCTGAAGGAAACTGACAAGGAAAACTTGGATCGTTGTAGTAGTCTCACTAAGAATGAGCAAGAAAAGCAGCTGGAGTGTATTTTGGTATCTATTATGAAACTGTCAAAAGAATTTGTGGATATTGAGCAAAAACTGTCAATGGAAAGAACTGAAAACAGGTCTGTTCATCTTCCTTTACACTTGCTTTCAGGCTCAGGCATTTTTATGCCCTTTTTAAATACACAAATCCGATTTAAGCATACTTAACAGTTAACAGCTGTTTTCCTTTTTATGATAATTTCAGATCAGAGGATTTGAGTGATCATTGCAATCACATGGTCAGACAAGCTGTGGTACTAACAAAAATAGGCCTCTGGTATAAACAAATGCTTGAAACAAGACGTTCTGAGCTCCAAAAGGCGGAAGCCAAGGTACTTGTTTGTCAACTTTGTTTGAAGGGCTATATCTTCTAGAAATAAACTTCTTTTTTACTACAACATGCGATGCATAATTACAAATTCATCACGCAACAACTCTGAAATATTCCCTATGTGATTCAGGTCGTAATCTTGGGCGACAAGGTGAATGCACATTTAAGCCTTCTTCAGAAGATATATGTAACTCTTGATCGCTACTCTCCTACGTTGCAGCATCATCCTGTAGTAAGTATCGCGTGTCAATGCCGTAAATGCTGATCGTTCTTCTTCGTGACTCTGCCCCTATTGTTTCACCTAATTACAGCATGAGTGCTCCATTATCTAAAAAGAAGAGCTTGAGGGCTCAACTCGGTATGATATATTGGAATTTTGTTGGCATTCCTAGGATTGTCTGTGTCAAAGCTGGGAAAAACTTTACATGATTGAATCCATGTATCTTGAAATGATCAGTTTATTTCCAGAACATCGCAAGCACCTAACAGGGTTGCCTTGTATGCAGCTGCTGGATGCTTTCTTGAAGACATGCAAGCTTGTTGCAGATTTGCGAAGTAAACAGAGTGAATGTGATTATTGTGATACGACATGAATAAGGGCAGCTAGGTGAGATTTCTTTTGGTAGCTAATGTTTTTTGCGTTCCATCAGGAATATATTGTTCCTTATGGTGTATTGGCATGTTTGACCATTTGATACCTTTAATTTGGCATCACAAACAATGCAGGCCTTAAATTCAGTTGACACTAAAAGGGCACAGCTGATATCTGGTCTCATGCGCTTAACCATGTGACCCTCGGTTTCAGACCAAGTGAAGGATTCTATCTAACTGAGTTTTCAGATCCTGATCTGACTGTATATTTTAATGCGGTTGATTTAGAAGTTACCTTGCTGACCTCATGCAAATATACACTGACATACGTCCAGACATATAACCAGCTTCGTTCAGATCATGGCATTATGGGTGTAGTTATGTTCGTGGTAGCTGTTTTCATCTGCAGATGATGGTCAGAAATCTATAATCACATCGTGTACCAAAGAAATTCAGTGACAGTGATTCTCATATACAGATGACATTGTGCTCTCGTGCTTGCTAGGTAGAGAACAGAGATACTTTAGATTGCAGCTTAGGCTATAGAATAGAGCGTCTTAGAGGATGCTCTCACTCTTAGACTAGGTAGATGTAATCATGTAAACCACATTTGTAAGCATGTTCTCATTCTGTCTTCTGTTTTATTCGAGGATGTATGCGAATATCTTGTCCGTGCCGTGTCGCATGATATTTGCAAGTGCAATCTCCCACATCCAAACAGATAGATTTTACATCAGTCCAGTACTCCAGTCCATTTCATCTCAGATCTTTTATATTTATAAATTTTTAAAATAAAAATTGTAAATATATAGATCTATTTTGAAAAATTACAAATCTAGACTCATGTCATCCTTTAAAAGGATTCTGAAATTTGTCTTTTTGTACAAGTCATATTTTTGTTTGAAAATTTTGAAGCGAGATGATAGCTTCCTCTACACTATAATTTTTTTAAAAAAATTTCATGACTATTTCAATAGTGTTTTCAATTTTGAGACATTAGAACATAACTTTTTTTATTTTTAAACTTGTTGTTTGTTGGAAGGTGACATGACTGCAATTTTTCAAACCGGACGCATATCCTTATAATTTTTATTTAAAAACAAAAAATCTTTTATTTTTATTTTTAATTAAAAATAAAAATCTTTTATTTATAGACAACTCTGCTCACTGGGCTGCCGGGCCTATGGTTCTAAGGCCCAGTTGATATCCACCAACAGAGGAGAGAGAGTGAGTGTGACCTTCATCTCCTCTTCTTCCATCGCCTCGCCGTCGCCGCCGGAGAAACCCTGCCGCGCCGCGGTTCGTTTCTCCCCCTCTACTTCCATCCTCCATCGCTGAGATCGGTTGCCGTTCAAGTTTCGGCGCTTCCTACCCCGCGCTTCTGACTCTCGCGACACTCCAGAATTGAATCGGGCTCTGTTGATGGGCAGCTTGCGCGCTCCGCCGGTGTCGGCGCCGCTCGTCGGAATCGCGAGGGTAGGGTTTGGTTCAGGGCTCCGTTTTGCCTCCCCCAAAGTTCTCAATCCCAAAGGTGCGATTATTATTATTATTTTATTTGCAGCGTCTGTTGCTGCAGCCATTGTTCCCAAAGTTGTTGTCTAAGTTTCTTGGAACCGTGTTTTGCGTCCTGATTGATTGCCCAGGGTTAAGTACCAGTCGCGCGATGAAGTCGTATAGGCTGTCCGAGCTCAGCGACGCCGAGGTTAGCGGCCTCAAGGCGCGTCCTCGCATTGACTTCTCTTCCATTTTCGGCACGGTAAGATGAGATAGAGATTAGCTATGGTATTGTATATCAGAATTGTTTGATAGTCTGAGAACCATGGGATTATGCCCTGTGCTATTAGGTGAATCCGATTGTTGAGGATGTGCGTGTGCGAGGCGACGCAGCAGTTAAAGAGTAAGTGTTGCTGCTGTGGTTGATTTTTTCATGGACGAGTGAAATATTTTCCTTAATTTGCTGGCTTTGGTCTGTTCAGTTATACAGAAAAGTTTGACAAGGTCACGCTTGATGGCTTGGTTGTGCGTGTTACTGATCTTCCAGACGCAGAGGTACTTGTTATCTGCAACTAAGTTCTGCAGTTTCGTACAAGTCATGTGGATGCAGTGGATAAAATTGGATATGTTTCTCCGCACATCATTTTTGTTGTTGGAGTGATGATCCAATTGTGATACCACAGCAGTGTTAAACTTGTGTTTTTAGGCCGACATGATATATGATTTTGTTGGTCACCTGTATCTTCAATACCAGCTTGCAACTCTAGGCTTTAGCTACTTGCACTCAGAGCTTTCAAATCCTTAGAAATAGGTATAACTGATGTTATGTTTGTATATGGGTGCAAATAGTGCTTATATGTGTTTCTTTTTCTATTTGCTAGATGAGTTTGGCTGTCTTACCTGAATAAGTTTTGTAGCTCGATCCAGCTGTGAAGGAAGCCTTCGATGTGGCATATGACAATATTTATGCCTTCCATGTTTCACAAAAGTTGCCTGAGAAGACAATTGAGAATATGAAAGTGAGATATGCGATAATGTTTCCATTTACAATCTTTCACCTCGTTTTTATGCCCTTATTATTCTGTGCCTTTTTCCTGAATATATGAAGGGGGTAAGATGTAAGAGGATAACAAGATGCATTGGCTCTGTTGGACTGTATGTCCCAGGTGGCACTGCAGTCTTGCCTTCAACTGCGTTGATGCTTGCTGTGGTATGCTCATGTCTACTCAAATCCTCTCAACCGAATTGAATGTAACCATTTATTGTTTTAAACTTCTGATATAGTTTCTGTTTCTCCCAGCCTGCACAAATTGCTGGATGCAAAACTATTGTTCTTGCAACACCTCCTAGTCGTGATGGTAGCATATGCAAGGTACGCTTGTGGGCATTAGACTGCTCTGTTTTTTTTTTTTTTTTTTGAAACAATTGTTTGATGGAGAACTAGACATCACTCTTGTTCCCTGCAGGAGGTTCTTTACTGTGCAAAAAAAGCTGGTGTTACACACATCTTGAAAGCTGGAGGAGCACAGGTAGAAGGATATATGAGATTTTTTTTGGTGCTCCATTATGTAGTTCAGTGCTCTTAACGTTGTTTACTTTCAGGCAATCTCAGCTATGGCTTGGGGAACTGCATCATGCCCAAAGGTACTTGAGATCTATGCTTATCGATTACTTGTTTAAAATCAGTAGCGATCTTTTGTTTATATATTCTGTTCTCCATCTAATATATTGCCATATGCTTGTTAAACAAATCTAAAGAGGACTTAAGCAACTTTAGCATCTTTGTGGGGCATCTCATGTTCTTACCTGTTCGTACTCTGCTGAAAACTTCTTTAAAAATATGGACATGTTGTTGACTTACTGAGTTCTACAACATTTTTTTCCTTCACTAAGATGCATGGATCACATAGCAGTTTGTCTTTGTAGGTTGAGAAAATTTTTGGGCCTGGTAACCAGTATGTCACGGCTGCAAAAATGATTCTTCAGGTCTGTTCTGCTCTTTCTGCTGCGTAAATCATGACCATCATCTGCCTTCCCGACATATCTTTTGAATGTTTGTGGTCCATATTCTTATTTGACTGCAGAACAGTGAAGCCATGGTCTCAATAGACATGCCTGCTGGCCCTTCAGAAGTTCTAGTCATTGCTGATAAATATGCAAACCCGGTTCATGTTGCTGCTGATCTTCTATCTCAGGTACAGATATCTTATTGATTTCCCTATTCTGCATTGCACTGCTCAATGGTGTCATGTTTGCTCTTTGGAATACTGAAACCTGGTAATCATTAACAGATATAGAGGTCATTTTATGGTGCCAAACTCTCTCTACTGTCATGCCAATGTTCATGATGTATGTCATTACAGTTAGCTGGTCAAATTTTTGTAGGCAGAACACGGCCCAGATAGTCAGGTTGTTCTAGTTATTGCTGGAGATGGTATTGATTTGGGTGCCATTGAAGCAGAAGTTAGCAAGCAGTGTGATGCTCTTCCAAGAGGTGAATTTGCTTCCAAAGCACTTAGCCACAGTTTCACTGTGTTTGCCAAAGATATGGTTGAGGTAATTCTTCACTCCTGACCTTCTACCTCCTCTTAGCCCTGATTCAACTATGCTGCCCGTTTGTGTTGCAAGTGCATCAAAGTTCTTCTGTGGCCTCAATCCAGAAATGCTCCTCAATCGCTGAGCAATTCCTGGAACTTTGACCGTTGTTTCTCCCTATTGCAGGCAATATCATTCTCCAATTTGTATGCCCCTGAGCATTTGATAATCAATGTAAAGGATGCTGAGCAGTGGGAGGAGCTAGTCGAGAATGCAGGTAGGCATATTTTTTTTCCCAGAAGCTTAGGTGCAGTCACATAGATCTTTATCTGCAATTCCGTATGCCAACTGCCACCCCTTGTGTACTTCAATCTGGGTCTTAGTATTTGGTTTCCATATGACAGGGTCAGTTTTCTTTGGGCAATGGACCCCGGAGAGCGTGGGTGATTATGCAAGCGGAACGAACCATGTCCTTCCAACCTACGGTTATGCGAGGATGTACAGCGGCGTATCACTGAATTCTTTCCTCAAATACATTACTGTTCAATCCCTAACAGAGGAAGGTCTGAGAAGGCTGGGTCCATACGTCGCCAAGATGGCCGAAGTAGAAGGGCTAGAGGCGCACAAGAGAGCTGTTACCCTCAGGCTGCAAGAGGTTGAGGCCACGGTGATTGTCTAGCTGCTTGCCATTATCCATTATAGTGGTAAAACTTGATGTGGGTGACAAGATTTTGGGACGTTTTCTTCCCTTTTTGAGGCAAATGAAATGCTCTTGGCTCCATTTGGGGGGGCTGGAATTTGTCCTGATTCCCGCGGGAACTGAACCGTTTATGCGAAACTATTGCAAAGCTCCTGTGAAGTTACATCATATAATGCACACGTCATTCCGATCCATTTTGTGAGTAATCCAATTGCACTGTTAATGCTGGAATATTTTTATTTCCGGTTGCGTGCTGCATCCATTTGTAGATAGTGGCTCGCTGGCTGCGCAATTTCTTGTCTAGATGCATCCATTCTGAGCCTCACTAGCCTGACAAGGATGCATAAGATCTCGGAAACGTACGACTACCGAATGACATATGAGGTCTCTGACATGTAGACCAACTCCCACTTGCTATTGGCAATAGAGAAGTTTATCGGAATCACAGGCTCCATGGATGACATAGGAGGAGCGAAGGAGATCATCTAATCTAATATAACTGCACCATCCCTGCAATTACGTCAGCATCGGAGGTGGAACGAAGAAGACGATGCCTTCTGAATCGCTTTCAGGCCGCCTCACCAAGCCAGCATCAAGGCCCAGGCCCATCTCTGCAAGGACCGCAAACACTTGCGCCTTGGTCGCACCAGACCAGGTCAGGGTCAGTGTCAGGCTCGACCACTCGGTCGCACCCTCGCCAAGCTCCCCTAGTCCTCGCTCGATCCGAAGCAACCTCACCCAGCGAGGAGGCGGCTAAGCGGCGGCGGCAGGCGGAGCGCGGGCCAGGTGGAGCCGCGAAACTGGACCTGGACTACAGGGGGAGGGCGACGGCGGGGGGCGGAGGTTGGGTCTTGTGCGGACGGAACCCGGGTGATGGGTGACGCGCAGGCGGAAGGGGAGGAGGGGCCGCGCTGCGTTGGCTGCGGCCGGCGCGTGAGGACGCTCTTCGTGCAGTACTCCCAGGGCAACATCCGCTTGATGAAATGTGTAAGCCACAAGCCCCCCCCCCCCCCGGGGTGTGAGCGAGCCGTCTAACTCCGGGTGCTGTGCTGATTCCTCCGCAGGATAACTGCAAGGCCGTTGCTGATCCCTACATCGAGTGCGAATTCATGGTACGGTGATCGATGAACTGTGCGTTGGAATTTCGAAGTTTCAGATACGCTTGTTATTGCATATATGAGTGAAGCCTTGATACTTGCTGTCCCTTACTCCCTTTGTAGATCATTTTGATCGATCTGATCTTGCACAAGACAAGGGCATACCGTCATCTTCTGTTTAATAAGCTGAGCATGGGTTCATGTGTTGACAAGGTATGAATCTTTCTTTTGCTGAGCTCATAGCACTAATGCTCAGTATGCACACGTTGTACTTTGACTTTCCGTAGCTATTCTGTAGTACAACAATGGTGAGCAGCAATCGTCCGCTTGTAGAGCAGTCGCTGTATGGATAACAGGAAACATGGTTTGGTCATAGTGATTCATTCCGTGAAATGGCTCATCGCTCACTGCCTACTCTATCAAAAATTTATGCAAATACTGAATCGCCAGGAGTGCTCCCCTTTCTATGTTAGTACATTAACTAGTCATTTTTGACCCATTTTATTGCATGGAGTTACACAAGAAGAAACAAAGGATGGTAACACTATTATCATCAATATTGCCCTCCAATTGCCTTTTACTCAATCTGCCTGATCTGTCACGCTGCTTGAATCTGAAGCTTTGCCTTTTATTTTTGTTGTTGATGTCCATACCTGCTCATGTGACACCTTCAGCCTTCTGGGACATGCTTATCGATCTGACAGGAGCATATATAGGATCCAGTGTGACAGAGCACGTAGTTTTTATTTTTCTAAGTGCATAGTTTGGCACACTTATTGTAGTAATTTGCTGCATCTCGTAGTGATTTCTTTACTCATAATGTCTTACCTTTCCCTTCAAGAATTTGTTAGTGGGTATGCCTTTTTCTTACATTCCTGATTGTGGTCTGGTTTGCAGGGAATACTTTGCTGGTCTACTTTGATTTATATTGCTCTTGACGCATGTATCCATTTTATTCATGATTTTTTAACTTTGGTTTTGGTTATCATGAACCATCAACTCAACTTAAGCAGTCCATAACTATGTAAGTCAGATTATCCTTCTCAAAAGTAAACAGTGTTGGCGGGGCTTCTTCCAGGAGTGTTTTCTCAACAATTTTCAATTGTAGTGAGGTGATTATATTTGATAGCATGGAAACAAATGTTTTCACTGCTCATTAAGTCATTATCTTAACAGTGTGTTCGACATTTTATGTCTCCAGGTTATTGGTGATGCATTGTTAGGGAACGTCATATTTGTGATCATGTTATTCCTGGCAGTGCGATTTATTCTCAAACTTTCTTTCGACATTACAAGGTACAGTTATGTGGTCTCTACTATATATCCGGAATACCTGTGAAGCGGTAGTCTTCAACTAGCATAACAAGTTTTATGTCTTAAAAAATTTGTTTCTGGTAGTTCATTCCGTGTGGAATGGGTCTTTGAGTGTACTCTGCTGGATTCATGCGACCATTAGAGATCCTGTTATAGACTAATAGTACATTTTGTTCTAGTTAAATCATATCAAAATTATAAATTTCATCTATTTTTGCTTTGCTTTTCCTTGAAACTTATTGCAGTTATAATTTGTCATTGCTTAGGTATAGAGAGGTTCTGTTTGCAGTCATCATTTCAAGCTACTTCAAGTTGTTTCTTTTTACAATGATGGTATGAAGATTTTTGTGTATTAAGGATTTCTCTTTTCGGCTTACCTGTCAAAATTTCTTTCCAAATTGATTATGAACTTTTGCAGGTTTGGGAGTTCCCGTCATCTGTTGTATTCATTGTTGAAATTTTTGTTCTCTCATCAAATGTTGTAGCCCTGAGAGGTAAGCTTTGCATTTTTCTTTCCTGAATAAGTTGCCACCTTCCTCAATGAGTGTTTTTCCCAAACGTTTTCAATCCGGTTGGATGCATACACATCAGTAGTATTCATGGTAGGTAGTGTGCATTTCTTTCATAAATAAGTCGCCATCTTTCTCTATGAGTATTCTGGACATTTTCCAGTTGTTAGGATGCTTACATATCAGCATAGCTCAATGTATAAGCTCAGATATATGGTGGATACCGTAGATAGTTACGTCATGGCTTTGTGCAGTGTCAACTGGCACATAATCATAGTTTTTTTTTTCCAAATAATCCTGCCTTTCCCCCCACGAAATGTTTATGCTATGGTTGGGGTGAAAAGGGCCTTTCTGTAATCACAATCTCTAGTGATTGGATAAGTGCCCCACGATCTGCATCAAGTGCTTTCAAGTCTATCTCATCCTCATTGGATCCTAGAGAATTGATTGATTTTGCTCACTGGCTGTACACCCTTTACAGACTTAATAGTATGATGCGTATAGCAGAGTCTTGTGAGATCATTGGTTTGCTCCCGGCTTGAACTCTTCGACGAATGTTTTTTACTGAAATTGCAACTGCCTTGTTTCTTTGCTGAACAGCAAACCTGTTCGACATGGTGAAAACTGAACGCGCTGTTTCTTTGCAGTTGTTTCACAGTTTCCAAAAGCCCATTGTTTCAGTGTCTGCTTCATGGCGCATGCAGCAAAATACTTGACCGAGAGATGGATCCTTCGGACGCCATGAGCCTAAATTCATCAACGTCATCCTCTTGCTTCACGCGAGGGCCTAATCAACGGAACAGACCAGTACTTGATGTACAGTTTGGTAGTGCTACATCCAGGTACACTGTGCCGCGTTGATGAGCTATGATCGCAGCTAATCATTTTAGGATGGATTGTTTCACTGTGTTGCCGCTCCTTGTTAGATGTTGTGGTCTCTGTACCATTGTTTGAACTGGACGACCTCCTGGCATTGTGTACCACTGTACCAGTTGTTGAACATTCTTTTCCATGTGTACTTACCCCTAGACGGATATGACATCTTACTGGTAGGAGCAGCCGAGGTGTCTGGTCGTTGGTCCCTTTCTCCTGCCAAGGTAGCTTCTGCTTCTCCTGTTCACCAAAGTACGCAGGCGAAAGGGCCTCTTTGCTGTCTGCTTTGCTGTGGCAGTTCTGTGCAGGGTTGGAAATATTATCTGTAACCGTTTGGTTATCTCGGTTACCGGACGATTTGATTTGAACCGCATTCATAAACCGAGTGGTTACCGATCAAACTCAAATTTAAAATTAAAAAAATAAAATTTTGATCAAATTCGATCGGTTTCTATCGAATTTCATTAAATTACCGTGCAGTTATTGCGGTTACCGGAGCGATTTTTGGAGGTAAAATGCAGTTTTAAACCTTGTTTATGTGAACTTCCCCTGTGAAATTCCTTTTGCTGGTCGCAGACTTGCAGCGCTACCTCGCCGTGCAGCGGCAGGCCGAATTGATCGCGTGGCGCGTGTGCGCGCCGTGACATTTTGCTTCTCTGTTTCTGAATCATACATACATGAGATTACTTACCATGAAGTGATGGCTTACTGGAACTGAGCCTTCCTGCCCACATCTCTGCCCCTCTGCCCTTTCCTTTTTTCTGAGGTTGCTGCGTACTGATGTTGATGACTGTATCTGTAGGGGGTCAGGTTACGTTTCATTTACCGACAAATTCACCGAAAGCTTATTACAACAAACTAATGGTTTGTTTACACGCACCTACTACCTCCGTTCGGTATTAGATGTCGTTTTAGACTCTTGTACATAGAATAAGACAGTGATAATTAGTGTTGGGTTAGACCTGTCTGCCCCTATTCAAAAAACCCTTACTCACTCTATTTACTTCACCATCTCATTCACCACTAATCTAGACCCAAGTCCTAACAACCCAGGGGTCATGAACGTGGTTGGCCTCGGTTGTCTCGAGCGATGGACCATACTCATGTGGCTCTTGGCTCTATAGGAGCTGCATGTGGCCGACGGTCGAGTGACTCTCTGACTCTCTACAGCACTGATGAGCAAAGTCGATGGTTTGCCTTGCTTGTTGGGCAGTGGAGCGAGCCAAACCTGAACATGGCCTGCGGAGTAGCGAGACGAGAGCCTGAGCCCCGTCGTACGGTGAAGGTCAGGGTCGAGGGAAGTCAAAGCGACGACCAAACACATTGCGCCAGCAAGGCCGACATCAAGGATCACTATGGCCATGATTACTATTAAAATCTCATTTTCTCGCTCGACCTTAGTTTGGTTTGTTTCATCTTATTGCTTCACTTTGGCCTTGTTTTTCTTTTCATCTTTAGTCCTGACATCATATGGATACTTCGAGCTTGTTTTAGGAACCAAATCTTCTTTAAGCTTTGCGTTCAAATCGTATCAGTACCGTTTGGTGTCAAGTGTGATTGTAGCTAATAATGTAATCATACAAGCATGAGTACACACATAGGTGTGATTTATTGATTCTTCTTGGAAACATAAGAGTATGGTTGGGAATATTGGAATTGATTTAGAGTTGTGGTATTTATATCCACCAGCTTTTAATAGGGACTATTTAGGGAGAGAATACCTAGAAACCCAAGAACGATATCTATTTGAGAACGAAACCAACATCTTAAAATGACTTTAAAAAAGAATGAATGTAGTATATGAATAAAGGACATCGACCTTGTATGAACTAGGAACCCGCTTATATAAGACCTGTTTAAAACTCACTCGATTTTAAGATATCTCCAGCATGCTTTCACAGAAAAAAAAAAAGATATCACCAGCATGGACCGGCTTCATGTGTCCCTCCTTTTCTGTGGCTGCTCCCCGTGTTTTTGCTTGTCGCCACCACCACCAGATGCTTCTCGGCACCCCCTAAGATTCAACAACACTTTGCCTCCTAATCCATGTAATTTCTCGCACTATATTTCATGTGAAAGTCATTCTTAATGCCCATGCTCTTTTTTTGTTGGTCTCCCGGTTCATGATGATCAGGAAGATAGGGGACATCGCTGCTTAATCAAAACTCACTCACTCGCACTTTTGGACGCATTCCGCGCTAACATGCGCGTGTGAAAGCCGCGTCCTCGATCATCGCCGGAATGCCGGCCCTGCTGCGTCGTGATCATCGCCGCGTCGCCACTTCATTAACAAGTGGATCGAGTACGTGCGCACTCGTTTCTAGCTCGCTCCTCTTTCACATTATCCTGATTAAAGCGACGAGAGAAAATAATGAAAGGTCGAGTGATTGAGTCTCTTGTGGAGCCTCCACTTAGAGATATGCTAATCACGTATTACATACTTACAGTAAAACTACTTTTCATACTTTGACTAGCAATATGTTTTCAAATATTTAAATCTGAAACCACATGAATTAATTTTTTTTAGAAAAGTCTTTTCGTAATATTATTATCTTATTAGGTTTTATACTTATATTGCGACAGAAATTTAGTAGTTTTGAAGACAGCGCGATGACACCTTCTGTTCTGTGACCGGAGGTAGCACTAGTATCAATTGACACGAGGGAAAATAGATCCTTGCTCTGAAATGACGACACATATCTGATGGAAAGAATGATTGATGTATTTATTCCACCATGTCATACTATTCGAAGGGTCCAGAGTCTAAAAAGTTTGGAGTACTTCACATGATTTTCTTCAGGAGTGAACGAGGCGAGAAGCCAGATAGAGAGGCGGAGCTCTAGAAGATATGAGAGCAACTCGACTGAATCTGTATTGCTCACAGGTATCTATATAAGTACAACATGTGTAAATGTGGGCTAACTAAAGCTAACAAAACTCCTAGTCTTGTGGATCAGGCCGTGAGAATGGGAGGTTGTGGCTGTTGTGATCATGGACAGAGTCATGGGACTGCAGTCGTTGCTTTGAATTGATGCATAGACTGGTCCTGAACTCGTTGAACAATGAAGATGGAAGCTCTTTTGTCATCACGTCCGCGAACTATGAGCTTGTAGGAACGTGGAGAACACGGACCTCTCTGATGGCAACTTTTTCTCGAACAAAGTGAATGATAGTTCAATGTGTTTTGTACGCCGGTGATGAACAGGATTGGTGGCCATATAACACGCTGACACATTGTCACAGTACACCACCGTTGTCTTGGACACGCCACAACGGAGTTCGCCGAGAAGCTGTCAAAGTCATGAACACTCTGTGATGGCATTCGCAATTATGCAGTACTCTGCTTCCGCGATGGATCGCGACATTGTAGGTTGTCTCCTTGAGGACTAGGAAACTAGCGAGTCGCCTAGAAAGACACAGTAGCCAACATGGACCGGCGCGTGTCTGGGCACCCGACCTAGTCCGCGTCGGAGTACGCCATGATTGATGTTATCGGTGAAGCTCGAAGATGAAGTCCCAAAAGCGTCGTTCCGCGAATGTAGCGTAGGATGCGCTTGACCATGGCCATATGACAATCTCTTGGATCGTGCAAATGCAAGCACCCTTACTGCACGGTGTAGGAGATGTCAGGTCTTGTCATGGTGAGATATTGGAGCGCACCGGCGAGGCTACGGTGGTTGGTGACGTTAGGAAGCTTGGTGTAGTGCTCAGAGGAGACCTTAGGCTTGGTGTCAACGGGCGTGGATATGGGTTTACAGTTTGCCATTCTCGCATGTTCTAGCAAGTCTTCGGTGTACTGTGTTTGGGAGAGGAAGAAGCCAGATGTTGATCACTTGATGTCAATTCCAAGGAAGAACCGGAGGGCCCGGCCCAGACCCAATATGCCAACAGAAGAAAAGTATGGTGAAAAAGAACTAGCGGGCCCCATGTACTTGATTGCAAACTCACCTTGTAGTCGATGGATCAATGCTCGGAAGAGGTCGCAGCTTGATGCAGTTAACACGATGTCGTCGACGTAAAGCAAGAGATAGGCCATCTCATTGCCCTGGCGTAATATGAACAGTGACAAATCGGAGCGTGCGGAGACAAAACCAAGGCCGATGATGAACTTGGAGAAGTGGAGATACCAGGCGCGTGGGGCCTATTTGAGTCCATACAAGGATTTGGACAACAGACAAACCATATCCTTAGTGGAATCATCGACAAATCCCCGTCGGCTGCTGACTGTAAACCCGTTCTGCAAGATCGCCATGTAAAAATGCTTTGACACATCGAGCTGGTGCGCCAGCCATCATCTTGAAGCAATCAGTGAGAGCACACAATGAATCATCTTCGACTTGACCACTGGGGAAAAAGTTTCGCTAAAGTCGACTCCTGACTGTTATGAAAATCCGTGAACAACCCACTAGGCCTTGTAGAGGTTGAGTATTCCGTTCGGCTTAAGTTTGTGCTTGAAAACCCACTTGCCGGAGACAACATGGACACAGCGCGGCCGTGGTACCAAGGGCCAAGTGTTGTTGGCGCGCAGTGCATCGAACTCCACTTGCATAGCCTATCACCAATTGGGGTCTCAAAGCGCGACTCGGACGGAGGTAGGAATGGGCTAGATGGCACCACCAAAATGACACGAGCATACTGCGGGTTGGGCTTGAAAATGTTCGCACGTCCGCGAGTGACCATGGAGTGAATCGATGTCGACATAGGCTGGACATGCATTGGGATGGCTAGCGACGTCGTTGGTGCACTCGAGGAAGACAACGCGTTGGGTGGGCTCGATGGAGATGAACCAGACAGTGTGCTTGGTGATGAGGCCGAAGACGTTTGCGTCAGAGGGGATGACGTGATTGTGCGCCAATGGCGGCGAAGGGTGACACCGTGGGTGGTGACCTCATTGATGAAGAGGAGCGCGACGAACGCGAGGCACCGTGTGGTGAGGCAGCCGCTCAAGGTAGTGCAACGGGTCTGGCCGCGTGTGGAGCAATTGTGTCATCCGGTGCCACGTGTTGGGCGTCGGAGGTTCCGGTGCCACTAAAGCGTCAGACGCCGGAGGTTTCGGTGAGGGAATGGGTGTTGATGTCCGTCATCGCGCGTGAGCTCCTGTCATCCTGAGGTCACAGCATGTCTTGAAAGGGGTTAGATAACGACGCATGATCATTGTCATAGAGAGACGATGGTGGCGGTTCAGATGTGTCGTCCTTCTTGCCGCGGACAAAGGGGAAGTAGAGCTCATCAAAGACGATGTGTCGGTAAGTGATGATACATCTTGTGGATGGGTTGTAGCACCTGTGTCCTTTGTGATTCGGTTGGTACCCGAGGAAGACGTATGGCACTGAGCGTGGAGCTAACTTATGTGGTGTCGTTGCATAGATGTTAAGGTACGACAGGCACCCGAACACCCGTAGGTGGTCGTATGTAGGCGCAGCACCGAGAAGAAGCTCGTGTGGAGTGACCGACTGAGTGGCAGTGCAGGCCGTCGGTTGATGAGGTATGTCGTGGTGACAAGTGCTTCAGCCCAGAACGTCGGTGACATGGAGGCATGGAACAACAGAGAGTGCACACTGTTGTTTAATGTGCAGAGGATGCATTCGGCTTTTCCATTTTGCGCTGAGGTATAAGGGCAAGAGAACCGAAGAGCAATGCCATGTGAAGTGAAAAAAGGAGCGCAATGTGTGATTATCAAACTCTTTTCCGTTGTCGGTTTGAAACGTAAAAACGGGGCGCTGGAATTGAGTTCAAACATAAGCAAAGAATGACAGAAGTGTTGCAAGGACCTTAGATTTGCATTTTAAAGGGAAAGTCCACACGAAGTGAGAATAGTCATCGAGAATAACCAAATAACACTTAAATCCTGAGTTGCTTACAACCAGTGATGTCCAAATGTCAAAACGCAACAGTTGGAAAGGAAAATAGCTAACTTAATGGGGAAGAAAAAGGCAGTCTAACATTCTTTCTTAGCTGACAGGCATTGCAGAGATGTGGTGTGGATTTATTGCATGAAAAAAATGAAAGATGCTAATGTGGTTGCTAGAGAGTCACGCCCTGGAATCCCCAGCCTTTGATGCCACAAATCAACAGAGTTGGTGGTGACATGAAGGCAGTGTGAAGAAGGAATCGGCAGGGGGGTAAAGCTCGTTGTTGCTATCACATCGGAGAATCATTGCCTAGGTTCGCAGATCCTTGATCAAGAAGCCAAAAGGATCAAATTCGATTGAAACAAAATTATCTCGAGTAAGGGCACAAACTGAAATGAGATTCTTGATGATAGAAGGTCACATCAAGACATTGTGAGGTTGTAGGGAGGAAGAAGAGGTTGGGATGAAGGCATTCCATGTGTGAGTGATTGGTAGTGTAGTACCATTCCCAACAACTATTTTGGAGGAGAAAGGATACGGTTGGAGGGAGTGGAGATTACCAGGCGCTGCGGTCATGTGGGAGGATGCTCCAGTATCGAATAACTAATCGAAAGTGCTGCTGGAGCCGCCTGTGGCTACAGAGTTGAGCACGGTGAACAAGGATGTTTGATCCTAGCAGTTTGGTGCTCCTGGAGTGCCTGGGGAGGTGAAGTAGGCGCCGGGGTTGCATATCGAGTCCGAAGCTGCGCTTGTGCCATCGGGGCTTATCTGAACGGGGCCCAATGGGCCAAGCTTGGACCATGCCAGTCCACAGGTTAAAGCCTATGGTCCAAGCACCGGTTGGAGCATAGGGGAAGCAAGGAGTGGTGCCACCAGCTGTGGTATTACTGCCACTACCGGAGGAAGAGCCATTGCTCCCCTTTCTCTTCTTCTTCTTAGAGCGCAGGCGGGTGCCTGTAGAGGTAGAGCCACCGTCTAAGGCGGCGGCTGAGGAGGGCATTAAGCACCCGACGTACATCATCTGGGCTGCCTGCATCTTGATCGATTGCTCCAGCTGGAGCTCCTTGAGGAGGAGGTGGGAGCGGGTCTCCAAGAAGCTGGGGAGAGGAGTCTTGCTAGTGATGACGGTGATGTAGTGGCGAAACTTCGGGTTAAGGCCGCCGAGGAGGTTGATGACCTGGTTCTCTTCGCGAACCAGCTGCCCGACATCGCGAAGGCTGCCAGCGAGAGTGGGAAGGCGACTGCAATACTGAGTGATGGTCATCTCACCTCGATAGAGGTTGCGAAATTCCGCCTCCATGTAGACGGCGCGCGTGAGACGATTTTCACGGAAGACACCCTCGATGGCACGCCAGACGTTGTAGGCCTTGTCCTTCGGATTCATGACGATGTCGAGCATCTCACGAGAGATGGTGGTGTACAACTAGTTGTAGATGGCCTCATCATTCATAACTCACTCAGAGTCGGCGGGAGCGTCGACAGGCTTGGTGATGATGTGGTCGCGCATGCCGAACTTGCTGAAGATGGTGTCGAAGAAGCGCCGCAGCTAAGTGTAGTTTGATCCGGCCATGTCAAAAATGATGGGCACATGGTTGTGAATGTTCACCATATGGATTTGAGAAGCGGAAGAAGTGGTGGGTGGGCGATTGGCATGGCGGAGGAGATCGCCGATGGGTTCGCAGGAGGTGCTAGCAGAGGACTCGATGGAGCTAGCATCCATTGCAGTGGAAGGGCGGGGGGGAGGATCAGTTTGCAAACAGGGTGGTGAAGTCCCCCTGGTTGGCGCCTAATACCATGAGCGAGGAGAGAAGCGAGATAGAGAGACAAAGCTCGAGAAGATATGAGAGCCAACTTGACTGAATCTGTATTGTTCACAGGTATTTATACAAGTACAACACGTGTAAACGTGGGCTAATGAAAGCTAATAAAATTCCTAGTCTTGTGGATCAGACTGTGAGAATAGGAGGCCGTGGTTGTTGTGATCGTGGACAGTCATGGGATCGTTATCGCCAACAAGGAGTATGGAGAACCCTAGTCTAGTCACACCACGTTTCCCAAACTATCAAACAAAATATTGCAGTTCTGGCAGTCTATAGATCAATTATCACATCTCTCTCTCTCTCTCTCTCTCTCTCTCTCTCTCTCTCTCTCTCTCTCTCTCTCTTGAGTTGCAACGAGTTGTCATGAGACTCATGCTCAATCATAACGGAGACATGGAAAAATTAATCCGAAACTTTCTCAAAAGTTTCTTGTACACATTACCCCCAAATAACTTTGAGTTGTATAACTTTGTTATCCCCTAGTAGTGGTGTCACCTTCAATCATATATATTGCAACAAGAAGTGGTGTTGCAATAATATTTTGTTGGGCTTAATATGGCTCAAAAAGCTTTTTCTAGAGACTGAGTTTCCGTAAGGCAAAACAAGTTGTCTACTGTTACAAGCTTTACTAGAATACAAAGGAACTAAAAGCATCTTTTCTTTTGTCTATAGAACAAAGCAAAAACCTTGCCGACCATGAAATATATGTATCCCTTAATCTGCTCCAGGCTAGTCATCAAATTACATGATGAACGGCCGTCCTGTGCACCAACCTAGCTTCAGAGGATTCGTAATTCCCTTGTGCATGATTGCACCACAATAACAAAACCCCACCCGAAAAATCCTTGTCCTAGTCATGGAGATTGTAGTGGGCATCATGGAACCTACTGTTTTTGGCCCACTGCAACTTCAATTCGTCAAGACCAATTAGAATTATCTATGTATACACGTCAAGCTACTCAACTTATCCAATACTAAATGTATTATATATACACACATGATAAGTCTAATATACGCGTACGCGTAGAGCACATTCAAGCTGCGCATAAGCTAGTGCGTATGCACCTGTTCTCCTTTTTCACTTTCAACATGCACCAAACAAAGAAGCCAGTCAACCAACTTGTGCCATGTCACGTATCATTCCACACACGAGACAAGCTTGTATGCATTAAATATTTTGTTGATTCTAATCGTTAAAATAAAATATCTTTAGAACCACATATCCAATTTTTATCCATTTAAAATATATTGTTAGAAAATGTTCTTAATAAAATGAGATCTATGAAAGCTATATTATGATGAATTTTATGATCGTAACGGACTTACGTCCATGTAAGTCATCCAGTTACACTTTGTGCTATACTGCAGTTACAATTTGGGTTGTAGTCGTAATTCAGGAACAACCGAGTTACAATATGTTGAACAATATAGTTATAATATGGTAGACACTCTAGTTACGACAACATAATTATAACATGGTAGACACTCTAGTTACGACCATGTATTGTTGAGTGAGTACTAATTACAATATGGTAGATACTCTAGTTATAATATAGTAACATTCTAGTTACAACATGATAAGCAATCTAGTTACGATATGTATTGTCGAGCATGGATTAGTTATAACATGCTAGATACTTTAGTTACAACATGCTAAATAATATAGTTACAACATTATTGATTGCAATATAGTCGCAATTAGTTACAATTAGTCAGCTTGGACAAGTAAGCTGCAATATCGCTATGCATTTAGTTATAATCACTCTATATCTATAGTTACAACAGTTAGTTACAATCACTCTATGCTTATAGTTGTAACATCTCTATATATAACTTCTCTATGCTTATTGTTGCAACAGGTAGTTACAACTTGTTGCAATCAATGTTCACAAGGTGGGAAAACGCTCGATCATCTAGTGATCTTGCGGGGTAGGTGGATGGGAGCGCGCTTGGTCGTTGAGGCTAGCACGTATGTTAGAGCCTGGTTTACTGGTCGGTCGGACACATGTGCGGCCTATGCGTATTATGCAGGTACGCTGCACGTACCTACAAAATATTATATATATATATATATATATATATATATATATATATATATATATATATATATATATATATATATATATATATATATATATATATATATATATACTGTATGTATATTCTGCAGGTATGCTCACTGTAGTTTTCATCTCTGCGCACACCTCACAAGTTGTAACTCACAGTGTTTCAGATTATAACTCACACTGGACTGTGTTGTAACTAGAGATGTGCGCAGTGCGAATAACAAGTTGTAACTCATAGTGTTAGCTTATCGTGTTGCAATTATGTATTTCTGGACGTGAAGTTATAAATGATCTACCTAACAAGTTGTAACTCACAGTGTTTCAAGTTGTAACTGGAGGGTGTACGCAGTGCGAATAACAAGTTGTACCTCACAGTGTTAGCTTTTCGTATTGCAATTTTGTATTTCTGAACGTGAAGTTGTAACTGATCTACCTAACAAGTTGTAACTCACAGTATTTCGGATTGTAACTAGGGAATATGCACCGTGCGAATAGCAACTGCGCATAGGCGCAGAATAGTTCACTGTTTTAATTTTCGAAGTGACTCGCACAGATCTCGTGGGATTTCATTTCCAAAGCAAGATGATGGTCATTTTTCTTGAAAGGAAAATCGAAGTGACTAGCACAAATCCCGTGGAATTTACTCCAAGTGTTTGTTGTTCTTTCTTGTCAAAAAAAAAAAGAGACAAAGAGGCATTTGGAAAAGGTTACATGAAATGGATTTATTAACAATTCGTATAGGCTAGCTCATAGCCATATTCCTGACGTTGACATGCATGCAAGTATATTGGAACAAGCAAAGCAGCGGCCGGTCAAAGCCTCAGAGGCACCCGTGCTAGCTCTAGCAGGTAGCAGCTATCGAAACTTTGGTTGTGAGTGCATGAGTGCCATGCACCAACCGTTTGTTATGATGGGAGGAGGGTAGCTGCCTAGCTGGGAAGGATGCCTCTAAAATTCTTAATCATCGAACACAACAAAAGGAAAATTACTCTATCACGCAAGAAACTCAATAGGACTTGTATTTTTCTTTTGAGGTAATAGGACTTGTATTAAGGAGGAAGGCTAAATCTCTAGGTAGCTTGATGACTACAATCTTGAGGGATCCGGATCAGGTGCAGTAGCTAACAATCCAACCATCCAAGCACCAAACAATGGCTAGGATCATTCAGTTTCTCTTATGTAATTAACAAAAGGAAAAGCTATATTATTCAGTTTTAGGAATAATAAGCCAAATTTCTGAGTCAAATTCACTTTCTGTTTTGGAGGGCACCTGATGTACATACAAAAGCTATATCATTCAGGTAGTTTGCTTAAACTGTAACAGAAAAGAACATTTACTAATTAAGTCACTACTCCTAATCTGATGTACATAAGCTTTTATCATCCAGAATCTGACTTCCTAATTGTTTGATAAACCATATTTTGAAGCCTTCCATACTGCAAACAAGATCATTTGCAGTCCCTTTGGCGCTTAGTTCTCAAATAATTCCTGTGATCAGGAATGGTGTATCCAAGGTTAGCTGATCCACCGGTATATCTACCAAGGAACTCATAGGCAACTTTAGGTCCAATAACCGAATCATCAGCCACATCAATATCGATAGCTTGACGCTTAGAAATATTCCTCTGTGATGCCATCACACGACTTGTTTGTACAGTTTGAAGAATATGATTGTGTTCAACAATAAGTCATGTGCCACGTAAGTCCCATTCTTCTTGTCCAATGTAATGCCCATGTGGACTTAACAACATATTCTCTACTGTTTAAGTTGCAGTATCTACTACAACTACACATGATCTAGATCCAATATAGAGATAGTCATGGTAGATAGAGACGTGGTTACTCTGACATAACTGCACGGTGATGTCGTCGCCGACACATGAGGCCCATTGAGTAGATAGATAACTTGTGTGGTGTTGTCAACTTGTCATGTACAATCATTTGGATTTGATGCTCTAATGTACCATATCATTTCGAGTTTCTATGTGTGTGTTGATTTCTTTTAGATCTCTAAAAAAAATTTCTTTTAGAGAAAAAATAATATAATTAACATTTTTAGAGGAAGAAAATTAATTAATCTACTAAGGACCTGAAGGGCCGAGTTTTTTTATTTTTATATTTTTTTGATTAAAAATTTAAATAAATAGATTCCTCGTGAAAAAAATTGCAAAACTAGACTCATGCAGCCCACTGAGAGGGTTGCAGCTCTCTGAGAGGGCGATTAGGCATCCTTACCGCCCTCTGAGAGGGCGGGTGGCCTAACGGCCCCCTCAGAGGGCGGCAAGGCTGCTAACCGCCCTCTGAGGGGGCGGGTAGGGCCTGCCGCCTAGTGGGAGGGCGGTTAACAGCCTTGCCGCCCTCCCAAGGGGCGGTTATAGCATATTATTTTGTAAAAGTTGCAAAATTTAGTGTATTTGGTCAAAATTTGAAATAGGGATTTTGCAAAATTTGGAATTAAAAAGGTTGAAGAGTAGTGAAAATGGTATACTGAGAAAGCGAGAATTTGGAGTAGATTACGTAATATTCGGAGGATAAAAAATCAATATTTGTGAACAAATTGTATATGTGAAGCACTCACAGCATATTACGCAGGTATGAGGTTACGAACGGCGACAAACATAAGATTAAACATATGGTGGAAAATATTACATGAGACTGTAACCACGACGACACGACAAGAAAAAAGGTGGAATGTACGGTTCGCACAAAGACCTACTTATTAGTGTGCCGCTCCTAATCATAACATGCCTTAGAGAGTGAAAATATATCGGATTACATTAGATATTCTCTACTAAGTGCATCTAGGATATTTTCCCTTTCGGAGGGCATCGGGACCTGCCGCCTTAGCACAGCAGGCTCTCTCCCGCTTCCTTGCCCTCTCAGCCTCCCGAGCCTGAGCCACGGTATTGTCGTGCGTCTTCTTCCTGCTGCTTCAGACGAAATTCCTCTTGCTGTTGCTCGTACTCCTTACATGCGTAAGCTTCCCTTCTCCACCTCATGGTCATGTCGACCCACTGCTTCTGTTCCTCATTTTGCTCATTGTCAAGCCATTGAATAAAATCACAGAGCGGTGGAGGGGACTGAACAAATAGAACAAGATGAGAGGTTAATAAAATATGGTGTGAAATTGGGAAAGATGTGGATGATATTTGTTGTTATACCGGTGGATACTTGTCGATGGATGAATACCGCGAGCAGGGATCCTGAGGGACCCCCTTTGAGATTTGGCCGGGGGGCTAGTCCTGGAACTACCTCGTACGTGGGGTTAATGCGAGTGGGACTTAGGCGGGATGGATCATCGTCGGCTAGTAGAAATGAATGCACCAAGAATTAGACAGGTTTAGACCGCACGGAGGCATAATACCCTACTGCTGTATGTCCAGTATGTTATCAATGTTCCTTCCTTTCCTCCCTTCTATCTTCTTCTTTCTTCTTCTTTCTTCGGATGTCTCCTTCCTCAAAGTGCTCCCCCCTTTATCTACCGGAGGGAGGCCCTTCAGGGAGTGCTCAGAACGAGGGCACACGTTCCCGTAAACAATAAATGGAAAGTGATCATTATTGATCTACAGTTGATGTTACAGAGGATTGAAAATACATCCCTCGGACGGTTCCATCGGTCTCCGCGATCCAGATTTAGCAGGCGCAGGGGCGCCCACCGGCCAGCTTCTGAGTGCTCTCTCATGCCCGTTTGGTCAGAGTAGGTCTGACGCGGTCTGATGTAACAAGACGATAAGCCTCGAGCCCATCAAAGATATCTTCAAGCCGTCTTTCTTCATGGGCCCCGCGAGGGGACATGCGATGGGACCCATCGTATTAATTGTGCCCACGTCTTCCTGCCAGGCAGCGGCAGGGACTGGCGTATTCAGTACGACAGGTATGGGGGAGAGTGGTTGGATGTGACTGTCCATGCTCCCCATTAAATACGGCATCGGACCTCCCACCGACCGACACCTCGTCGTGGAGTCCCTGCGGGGTCCACCGGCATGGGGCTTGGTCCCGAGCACCCACTCCCGGACCTTGCTTCCCTCGGGTCCTCGGAGCTCTCTGGGTGCTCGGGGACCAACTGTTCTTGGCCCCGAGCACCCACTCCCGGACCTTGCTTCCCTCGGGTTCTCGGGGCTCTCTGGGTGCTCGGGGACCACCTGTTCTTGACCCCGAGCGCCCACTCTCGGACCATGCTTCCCTCGGGTCCTCAGGGAGGTGGTCCCCGAGGGAAGGCGCCATGCGGCACCGCGCTGTCCTGGCCTCGAGACTCGGGAACCCCTGGATCCCATATCACCGACAATACTCACATGTTCCATATTGAGGCTTGTCATATTGGTAGTTGGCACACATGAAGAAGCGCAGCCTATAGGTGTATGAGATGTCCTGCGACTCGCGAAGTCTGCAACGGTCACCACAGAAGCACATCGGTGGTTCGATCTCTTGAGGGATGAAAATCCCCCAATGTTTCTTTGGTGGGTTTGGTGGAGCTGAGGAAGATATTGCACTTGAGATATCTGAGAAATGAGTGGTGCATCAATGTATGAAGGTTGGGCTATTTATGGTGGGGGAAGGCAGAGCATTGGATTCCCTCTTAAAGAAAGGAGTGAGTGGAAGGGCTTAGAGGGTGGCAGGAGTATTGGATTCCATCTTGAAGAATGGAAAAGTTGTGGCATTGATGCTGGACAGAGATTTCATGTGTATTGGTACATGTGTTATCATTTATTTTGTGGTAAAAGTTATCCCGTGTTGTCACTTCTTGTCTAAAGGCTGCACAAGGAGATATGTGTTGTTATTTCATGGTTAAAGTTGAGCGGTCATATCGTTTCTACAGATTACGCCAGGAAAGAGGTGATGTCGTTTAATGGTTGAAGTTCAGTAGTATGGTCACTTCGTGATTAAAGTTAGACTCCCGACAGAGTTATCGAGCAGTCACTTCGTGTATAAGTAGCTTGTAAGATATACTTTTCTAGGTCTATCTTGAACGGTTCATACATGGGTGAGGACGATAGAAAGTAGCGTGTGGTCATGTTGGATTAAGAAATGCAACTAGCGTGCCATCACATTGGAATAAGAAATGCAGTTACGACATGGTAAGTGGACCATAAAGATTACACGCGTCCAAATACGTAAGAGTACATTGCGAATCGAATATGCATATGTAAGTTTAAAAAACAAGTGTGCAATCCTAATGTTGTCTCCGCCGCTGCCGTCGGCCGTTCCCCCATCATGGTCTCGCTGCCGCTATCGTTGGTTGACCCTCACGTGGCCCCTGGAGTAGGTGAGGGGGTCAGTGGACCGACCTGCCTGGTAGGCCTAGTAGGGAGCACCAGTGTCGAGGCCTCGTCCTGCCTGGACTGTGTCCGAAGTGGAGCACTGGGTACCTGGGACCGCTGGAGGATGTCGTAGTCTGGTGTGCCCCCGAAGGAGTCCCAAACAAGGTCGTACGCGGGGTTTGAGCCATTCTCATCCTCCTGACTAGGATACGAAGACTGCGAAGGATCCACTGACGTCCATGTGTACTGGCTGGAGGGGCCTACGAACAAGTAATTGTATTACATATGGAAAATATGGAAATGAAAGTAGTTGTACATGTCTAAACCCTATGTCATACAGTGCTACTGTACTTATTAACAACAATAAAAGTATACAAGAACTTACCGGAAAATGATCTTCAAATCCACGGATCAAATGCAGCAGGGCTTCGCCGCGCTCTCTTCCTCTCCTCTCATCTCTTCTCCTCTCCTCCCTCTTCAGAGCTTTCTCTTTTTTCGGATTAAAATGAGGATTTACCCTCAATTTTTTTGCCTTTTTATAGAGAAAGGGGAGGGGGAAGGCGAGCGGGCAGCCTCCTTACCGCCCCTGAGAGGGCGGCAAGGGGTCCTAACCGCCCTCTCAAGGGGCGGTAAGGGCACGACGCGGACGGGCAGGTTCTAGCCGCTCTCTAAGGGGGCGGTTAGGCTACCCGCCCTCTCAGGGGGCAGTAAGGAGGCCTAACTGTGAGACGGCAGCCCTCTCAGGAGTTGCAGACACTTAGTTTTGCAATTTTTTCTACGAGAAATCTATTTATTTAATTTTTTAATAAAAAAATATAAAAATAAAAAAACTTCCGAAGGGCCCATGCTATGTAATATAGACATAGTCCTTGTGGCTTGTGGCCCAGTAAAAATAAGAAGGCTATTCATGGCCCAATATAGTAGGTAAATGTAAATTCTGTCCAGATGACCCTAACAGCTGAATTTCTTCCTCTCAGATCTTCCTCTTGTCAGGGTTAAGGCTATCTCCAATAGATACTTTAAAAATTAATCCCTTATAACACTATTATAGCATCCACTAACACTATTATAATATCTCCTTTTTTCTTTATCTCCAGCAGGTACCTTATTTCCTACCTTTTATTACTCTCTTCCTCCCTTCGGGGTCCACATGCATACCCTGTGAACAATATTGCGGCCTCCCCTATCTGTCCGCAAACTTGCGGTCGGCTGCTTTCGTCCGCAATACTATACAGGCACTGTAGCACTTGATTCCATTTCTGCTGGAGCAATTTTGCGGGAGCCTGGATCTCGTATTTGGCACTATGGCAGTCGATTCCGTCTCTGCTGGAGATGGCCTAACAAATGCGATGAAAACCACTCGAAATACGTGGTTTTTGACCAACTTGATTCAGTTCATATTTAGAAACAGAGCAGTTTTTAATCAAATTCAAATTCAAATTTCAAAAATTTGACAAAATTCGATTGGATTTTGACTGATTTTTTCGATTTTCCAAGGATGCGCTGAGTCCGGTTTCGCATTTGTTAACCCTGCATCTTGTAGCTCTACCCTGGACGTGTAAAAGATTGCAGCCCGAGTGAGAATTGATGCAGTGATTTACCTTTCCCACCAGTAGCTCACGCATGGCGCACCGTGCATGCATGCCCAACATCATAATAACTCCACTGCGTACACAAATAAATACTGCATATATATATATATATATATATATATATATATAGATAGATAGATAAACAACAACAACAACAAAAATAAACAAATCACTCCCAGACCCGGATGAGAGAATCTACTAGAGAGAACTGTCTCGTCGAGCAAGGATCAAGACCCCTGATCCCTTCACTGTTCGCAGACAGCAGAGGCCAGGCAATGGCGACCACAGGCCACACATAGGATGCCACCGGACAGCGCGGCGTGGGCGCATATTGTCACATTGACACGACGCCGCCGAGCTCGGGCTTGCACTAGCGAGCGAGTGGTACCACCGCAGATCGGCCGGGCGAGAGGGCGAGAGGCACGCGGGTATAGTACGGGGGCTGGTCTGCTACGCGCCGTGCGTGGCAGCGCGGCGCGCGCCGGTCGACGCGGCCGGATCCGACGACGTACGTGCCGAGCAGGCGCTGTCCCCGCCCGCGGCCGGCACGCACCAGGCCCGTACGCGCGCAGCGCGGGCGGGCGTCCCCCACCTCGACCGACCACGCGATCGCATCTCTCCTGGCCCCGATTTCTCCGTGCACGCGACTGCCCCCCGCGGCCGGCACTGCACTCTTTCCACCCCCGCGGGGCTCACCTGGCAGCGGCTTAATCGTGCGTTGCAGGAGTTGAAGCCGGCAAGCTAGATCGATCGGTGGGCAGCAAGCCAGCAACCGCACGCCCGGTCAGCAGTCGATCAGCACGCGCGCACGGCGACGAGGCGAAAGGCGATCGTGGAGCAGACCTGGGAACGGACGAATCTGCTGCTACATCCGAACCCCCATCTGGCCATTTTCACCTGTGCACGGGTTGTTCTGGTAAGGCTGTGCGCACCAGAGTTCCGTACTTCCGTTCAACCAGAGCACCATGGAATGGGCGATCATCCGATGGAGCGCAATTAACCGTCCATGCTCCCGGGAGTCCGTGCATGCGCAACATATGTAGCAACTCCTCTTGTCTTGCAGCAGCACCGGCACACGAACCGCACTCCTATACGTTCGCATCCGAATCACTACTACTACACTGTTCACCCCAGGGGAAGGCCATCGATTAATACGCCTGCATTGTCATTACAGACAAGACATTACACCACCGTAACTAAGAAACAGTAATTAGAAAAGTTACAGCAGTAACACGAGCTACAAGAACACGACCACGCCTAGCGCAGTTGGGCAGAGCACGTTGTTGCGCCCACGTTCGAGCCCCGTTCGACGCTGGTTCTCAGCGATTTCACATCACCGATTTCACAGTCGGGTCTTCATTTCCCTAAAAAATGTTAATTACCGTGGCCTCGCGCCATGGTGCGCTGAGTCAACGCCACTAAACCACGCCCGCGCGCCTCGTTCCCGGTCGCCTCTATATATAAAACCTTCCTCCCCGTGCTGGCAACTGCTGAGTGCTCTCCACACACGCCCGCGGCCGCGCAACGCAAAACCGCGATCGTCTTGGCGGCGAGTGCAGGTGCGCGAGGTGCGGAGATGGAGGCGGCGCGGGTGGACCCGGCCGCGGGGCTGGACGTGGACAAGCTCACCTACGAAATCTTCTCCATCCTCGAGAGCAAGTTCCTGTTCGGCTACGACGACCCCAAGCTCTTCTCCGCCGGAGGGTCGCCGCAGCTGGGGGCCACGGTGGCTTCGGGGAAAGCGACGCCGGTAAGGACGGCGGTGACGGCCGCGGGGAAGGGGAAGGTTTGTATACTGTCGATTGATGGCGGCGGGCGGGCCGCCGACGGGCTGCTGGCCGGCACGGCCCTGGTGAGGCTGGAGGCGTCGCTGCGGAGGCGTACCGGGGACCAGGAGGCGCGGCTGGCGGACTTCTTCGACGTGGCTGCCGGGTCCGGCGCCGGCGGCGTGCTCGCGGCCATGCTGGTCGCGCGCGGCCCGGACGGGCGGCCGTTGTTCTCTGCGGAGGACGCGCTCGCGTTCCTGCTCCGCAGCCTCCGGCGCGGGTGGTCCGGCGGCGGCTGCGGGGGCGGGCCTGGCAGCCTGCGCGCGCTGTTCCGCCGTCCCAGCGCCGCGTTCCGCAAGCTGTTCGGCGACCTCACGCTGCGGGACACGGTGCGGACGGTGCTCGTCCCGTGCTACGACCTCGCCACGGCGGGCCCGTTCCTGTTCTCGCGCGCCGACGCCGTCGAGACCCCGGCATACGACTTCCGCCTCCGCGACGTGTGCGCCGCCACGTGCGCCGGGTCGGACGGCTCGACCGCCGCGGTGGAGGTCCGCTCCTCCGACGGCTCCACCCGCATCGCGGCCGTCGGTGGCGGCGTCGCGCTCGGCAACCCCACGGCGGCTGCCATCACTCACGTGCTCAACAACAAGCGCGAGTTCCCCCTCGCCGCGGGCGTCGAGGACCTGGTCGTCGTCTCCATCGGCAGCGGCGAGGGCGAGCAGCGGCCCGCCGGGGGCGGCGCCTCCACGTCCGAGATCGTCAAGATCGCCGCTGAGGGCGTCGCCGACATGGTACGAAACACACATGAATCACGGCAGCCTTAGTACGTGGTCCATTCTTGCATCTTGTTCTTTGCGCCCGCGCTAAAGATCTCTCACATCTGACGCTAGGTGGATCAGGCCGTGGCCATGGCGTTCGGACATAGTAGGACAAACAACTACATCCGCATACAGGTCAGTGTTACCATGGCCAGTTCAGTGGCACTGTCCTCTGCTTTTACAGTCCTAAGTAATCACTAGTTCGAGAGATGAGACGTTCGCGAGGCTTGCACGCGACGCACGATTAACCTTTTCTGCTGATGGTTGCACAGGCGACGGGGACACCGCGAGCGAGCCGGGGCGCGGCGAAGGGCGGGTGCGTGGCGGAGGAGATGCTATCGCAGAAGAACGTGGAGTCGGTGCTGTTCCGCGGGAAGAAGGTGGCGGAGGAGACCAACGCCGAGAAGCTGGAGAGGTTCGCGCACGAGCTCGTCAAGGAGCGCGACCGCCGCAGGACCAGCCCGATTGCCCCCGCCGTCGTCAAACAGCAGCCCGCAACGGCCGCGTCCAGCGTCCGGCCGGCGGCGTCGTACTCGAACCGTGTCAGCCACTTGCTCACCAGCATCATGTAGACCACCAGCACGGGCCCAGTGTCATGCGTCGGATGTATTAGTCTCCTAGTTTATCCGTTCTGTTTCTGTGCCCTGCTGATTTTTGTAAATGCGGTTTGACCCCACAAAAAAAAAGGTGTGCGCTGCGCGTGATCTGCAGGATCTGTATCCTCAGCTGTATCATCAGAATGCTTGCACAGCTTGTCAGTTTGAGCATAGCCGTGATTGAACAAACCCGGAAGGCAAAACAATACGTAGTAGATCACAAAGTAATAACTGCTCTAATGTGGAGCTGTCTTTAGCTTGAAGGCAAGTAAGTAATGCAAGGATAGTCTGCCCTTGTTTAGACAGGCAGAGGTAGCTGCTGAAAATTAAGCATGGTAGTTCTCGTCAAGCATATAACAACGTTCATGGAACTCCAATTGGTTGGAATCAGATAGATTTAGCAGTCTCGCCAAGCAGTCACGTTGATCTCAAATGTTCACACAGAAACCAGGAATATGCGGTACTCCATGGAACCTTTCCGCTGCCTGCAGCATCTGATTCAGACCTGTTCGTTATGAATGTGCCTGCCGTTTTGGAACTCGGAGCCAGTAATGTTTCCACGGTTTCGGCTTTCAGATGCACTGTCCTGCTGCTTTTGCTCGGAGTTCACACCTGTTCGTAGTCCCAAGTTCTTGAGGACATGCAGAAATTCAACAACAGCAACATTGGTTTTACGCACACATTGTATGTAATGTTGGAGGTGAGGAGAACAAACAAGGCCTGTATTGAGTTTAGAACTCGAGATGAACTATTACGCGTGAAGCAAAAAAATTCCATGATCACATATATAGGAGTAACAAGTTACCACTGTTATTAAAGGTACTAAACGTGATGGCAGCAATTCAGCACCAAACACAGACAAGGGGAGACAGGGTCTGAGGCAGGCAGGCTGGGTTCAGCTCTGCAGCTCAATTCATTCTTTAACAAGAATCCTAAGGCGCGCCCGTTGACGGGGAGGCAGGCGATGGCTCTCTGGTCCAACGGAATAAGTGGCGCCCTTCATGCGACGTGATTCCGGCTACGGCGCTATGTGGAGGCGTCACGTCGACAAGCGCTGAGCTGGTATCGGTTATGGCTTGGGATGTCAGGGTTCAGTGTTTTCCCGTCTAGAGTTTGAGCTGGAATGTTGTAGGGATGACCGGTTGTTGCGAGCTGTTGATGATCGAAATTGGTATATTATAAAGAATTTTGGTTTTAGAAGTTTTCTGGTTGATTGTTAAACAATACTTCGGTCAGTGAATAGTCCCTTCGACTATGATGAACATTGCTTCGAGCACTGTGAACACTAACTTCGACGAGATGAATAGTACCTCCGATGAGATAGACAATACTTCTAACTAGGTGAACAGTAATTACGACCGGTGACAGAACTTCATGACCCCGAACAATGACTACGATTAGTGGTTATGATCAATGAGACAATCAGTGACTACAGTTTGTTTTAGTAGATGGTCTCCGGGTAGGTGGAAGAGCTGATCGGATTCAAGTATATAGATACGTTAATATGTAGTCGAATCCAAGAAGATTGAGTTGCAATAAAAGATACTTGGTAGATATATGAGAGTTTACGTGATCGGTTAGAAAAGATATGTTAGTTATAGAAAGTTTGGAGATTAAAAGATATAGTTGAATCATACATGCACGTCTTTTTGGTTTGAATTAGGAATGTTGATCTCTTACGACTAAGACTCGCCACATTTTATATATGAGAGGGTCATGACTAATTGAAAAAATAAACCAATCGATCAAAACATAATCTATCTTTTGTTTTTATCTATTTTACCTAACTTTTGTAGTCATGTTCTCTCTTCCAATCTACATTGCTATATATTCTTAATCTCGATAACCAAGGATAAGCTGCTGGTCATCCACGCTCCGACGGGATTCCTTTCGAGCGTAGGTGACGATGAAAGTCTGATAACATATCGCCACGAGTGAGATATTCTAAGTGTTATTCATCGAATTATGTACATAAGATGTTCAGTCTTTAGCATAACATATTTTTACGTCAACATTGCCCTAGCACTAAAGTACAAAATTTTCTTGTGGCAACTCATACCACCACACAGCCACTAACGCTACTTGCACTCTATCCACACGTCCAGAAGAGACCCCCACCAAACACACGACCAAGTGACAGTTGAACTCAACCGGGAGAGTGCGTATTGTTTTAACTTTTTATTATTGATGTACTACATGCCAATGCATCTTTTCCAGAAACAAAAAGGATTTTTTTAATAAACAAACTTACAGTTTTCGTTTTATTTTTTATTTTTTTGGGTTGTCCTTTTTGCGTGTTGTGTGGGGCACTAGGGCCTGCAGTGATCCTAATTATCCTACTAATGTAAATGTGGGCCATGTTAGGATTAGCTTGAGTCAGTGCATGGGCTACTGTGTATTTTACTGGATAACAGAGATTGTGAACCACATCCCCATTTTGGGATGAAGTACTCTAGAAGCAATGCTAAAAAATCACCATGTAAACCACACCAAACCATGCTATAGCTAGGTAAATAGGCAAGCATAATGTGGTTACAACTGACAAGCTAGTAGTGCTGGCGTGAAGGTAGCATGCAGTAACCACTAACCACCACCACTTCTCAGTAGACAATAGACAGCGCCTGAGCCAGGAGATAATAGAAAAATTAGCGCATCACTTTGGTTTCCCCAAAGTTAATTATACTCCTCGCGTGCTAGAGAAACCAGACAAAAGATTACGGGTCAGAAACCAGGAATCATGCACCAGATGGCATGCATGAGTTCAGCATCACCACTCACAATCACAATGCAGAGTTTGGGCACTGCTAGCTTGCCCATGCTATAGCCTTGTGTCTGTCCTCACGGCTGCCTTGGATTCCATGCCTACATGCACAGGTGCATAGCCCACACGTGTATCTTTACTGTGTAAATCTGCCATGACTTGTATATGCAAGTAGCTCAAGAATCTCTGCAGCCAGGGATGGAGCCAGGCAGCAACTTGCAGCTTGAAGCGCTCGATCCAATCTCATTCTCCTTCACAGAAAAGATACTCTAATCACCTTTGCAAAGCAACATCATGGAAAGAGGTGCGGTAACCAATTGTGACTAGAAAAGCCTCATTGTTTGGTTCTTCCCAGAGTGAGTTGGTTAAGCAGTTACCCAGTTGGCCCTCTCTGCTATTGTTTACGGTGCATGGCAAAAATTGTTTAGGGACCTAGGATCGTTCATCACATGTTGACTACAGTAGGCTTAGGTTTTTTTAAAAAACCTTTGCAGCTTTATCATAGACAAGTTGGTAGGTTTGGGTTTTCTTCTTTAGGGATTGATATGCGTATAGACAAATTAGACCTGCAGTGTTTGTCTAGGAATCCTATTCTGCATCGCTCTAACATTGCTATAAAACTCATGAACACGTCCAGAAGTTTGCTTCTGGCTCTTTTGTTGTTCTCCACTTTGTATTGACCTGCTATATATTTTTTAATCCGCGATTGTTCTTATAGTCTTTCAAGTAACGTATTATGTTCCTTGCAAAAAAATGTTGTATAATATGAAAACCTCGACCAACCTGGAAGGAATCATATGATATTATAAATAAAAAGAAATAGACACACAAATTTGTAACTTTGGATGGTCTAGGCATATACATATATACCCTCAACCAACTGAGCTAGGCTATATTAGGCATAAAAATAGCTGTCAATATTTATTAATACCAATGGGTATATTTTTCTATTATGATATGGTTAGTTGAACTACATTTTTCTTGACTATGAAATACTGATTTCGATACATACCATCCTAACCGGCAAAAATAAATTGACAAATACCCAAAAAAAACATAAACAAGACGATGAAATG
Source organism: Phragmites australis (assembly GCF_958298935.1). Classification (NCBI taxonomy): domain Eukaryota; kingdom Viridiplantae; phylum Streptophyta; class Magnoliopsida; order Poales; family Poaceae; genus Phragmites; species Phragmites australis. The sequence goes on along the minus strand of NC_084923.1, from coordinate 46,511,920 downwards.
TTTCGGTAATGCGTTCCAAAATAAATATACGTGCTATGGAATTAATTTGCTGTGTCAATTGAATAGAAAACGACTGCTTACTTGACACGAATCATTAGGTGGCCATAAGTACCAGGACCATGCATCTGCTGTGACAGTTTTCCAGCGCTGTGTAACCGACTTCCATTCAGTTGAGGCACTGGATGGAAGCTTTCAGAACAAGTGCTGCTCACCTGCATGAAACCATCACCGACAGCTCAGAGCGCACGAGCAAGGCGTGCTGAACCGCTGTTGACCGTGCTGAAATCTAACCTGCAACAATTTAGGTTGATTTGATCAAAGGAGTAATATTGCGTCATGCGCTACAGTTCTAACGGCAAGTAACATTTCTTCAACTTCAATTGTACAATATCTATATTACAACGTTTACAGTAAATGAGATACTAGTCGAGGTTATGAAGAACAGTTTTATGCAACTAACTGCTTCCTTTGCATTTGTAAGCATATCTAGTAGATACGTAAAAAAGGGGATACAGTCACATGTTCCTAGTTTCCTGCAGTAACTTCTGAGATAAATATGCGTATCTGAACTTAATGATTTTCGTTGATCCATAAGTAGGGTCCTTACCGACAGCATACTTGTTCAACTGAAAGAACTTTAGGTGGTATTAGGAACTACGCAGACCAAGGCATTTCAACTGGGCAAATAGGCCTATAAAAAATATGGAGATGCGATAGGTTTAAAGGTGTCCAAATGGGCTGGATCAAATGGGTCAGCACGAGACACGGCCCAGTCGCGATGGCTAATGGGCTGGATCGGTACGACACAACAGTTTGGGTTGTGTCTGGGCTGGAGTCATGGCCCGACGGATCGACACGACACGACCCGTTTAACTATTTCTATTTTTGTAATATCTTATATAATTTATTTAGATTTAATACCATATAGAATATATGGTGCAATAGTAGTGTATTTGACTCAGAGGTGGCTAAATGGGCGGTCCCAAAGGCCCGAGAGTGATGAGACTACTTACTGAAAGAGTCTTTCGTTCGGGCTGGCAGGAGGGGCCGACCCGGTCTTAAGTGGGCGGTGCTTGGACTAGAGTCGTGGTACATGAACCGGCATGGCATAATTCGTTTAGCTAACGAGCCTAAACAGGTTGTGTCTTAATGAGCCCGTGTCGTACCAGACCGGGCCGTCCATTTGATCACCTTTGAATAGGTTAGGTTCTCCATTTACCTTTTTTAAGATGCTCATGCAGATTTGCGCTGGAAATTTCCTGCAGTCTATGTACCTTAAATCCTTCAAGAAGAAGAAAATGGAAAGGTGCAAAGTAGGCATGCAAAATGCAGTGTGCTAGGCTACACACAGCTCCCATCATTTTTTGGGGAACAAACCGTATAAAGCTGTCTTTTACACTCAAAATCGTACTCCTCGAAGATGAGCAAGAATTATTCAATACAGAAGCGCTTTGAAAACCATCATAATATGATATGTCATCCCCTTCAAAAGAATAAATTTTAAGAAACAGCACATCCAAACTGAATTAATAAAACTTATATGCCTTCATTAATAAAATGTATCTCTTACAGTGAAACATACATATAGAAGAATACATCAGCACAATACAAAACTGAATTGAACACTGGTGAGTTGTACAAATTACATTAAGAACAAAAATAATTATGAAGTCTGGTCCTGGAACTCTTTCTCCCTGAAACGTGCAGTTACTCGCATTTACTCTATTAGGTTACTCGGCAGCATCTGATACCATGACTATAGTAGAAGAAATTATAATTTCATAAATAAGCTCCAAGGAGTACCTACATCTGGCAGTTTAAAGATAAGGTGATCCGCTGGTACAGGGACCTGTGGGAGCAGAAAATGATAACTTTTTCCTGATGCTGACAAACAATTGTAGCAGGATTATTATACCCAGTGATGTGGCTTCTCAATGTGCTACGTGCTAACAAATATGGTACCCAGTGATGTGGCTTCTCAATTCTGCATTTCCTCAAGCATAGATTGTCTTCTTCTTCTTCTTCTTTTTTTCGCTAAAACTAGATTCCGAATTCTTTCACAAAGCAGACAACGATATAAAGGCAGGAAAAAAATTTCAAAATGCCTCAGACAAATATGTTGGTGTATAAAGTTGATAGTGTTGAATATTATGCCATAAAATGAGCATATACCTTATTCCACATATACAAATACTATACCAAATATTCGAGCTATTTATACACATGAATAAGCAACTGAGAGAATTAAAACTAACAGTAGCAAACATGTCTAACAGGTGTATCATCAATAGCCGAATACCAAAATAAAACATACGAGTAAGATCTCCAGTATGTAATGATAGCATAAATATGAAAGATGATTTATTGCTCTCAGATTTGTGTAACAATTGGCCCTAAGACTTAGATGTCTTGCTCCCTAATTGTTCTTTTCTTTTTATCAGAGATTGGGCTATTAATGAGATCTCAACTAGCACAAAAAACTTGGACTGCTAAATAGTTTATGTTCTGGACAGTGACTGAAAAGGAATTCTTTAACATAATTCATCTAGCCATAACAGAACCAACTAAGCTATACAAAATATGAGATCAACTGAAGTATGTTATGGCTAAAATATTTCATAATAGAGTTGCACAGAGCACCTTCAAAGGAACTGACAATGCTACGAGTGGAATCAGCAACACATGCGCATTAGGCTGCAGCCAACATACAACCACATGTGCACACAAGCCTGCATCTGCTATTCTTTTCAAAGCAATAACAAAATTATGTCCAAAAGTTGTGCCGAACCTAAAACAGGAACAACAGCTCCCTGTCCAGATCACAAGTCTATAGCTATTGTACTTATCTAATAGCCCAATCTAAAAATACAGAATCATCACAAAGCATAGCCGTCCAGAGGGAGTGGGAGAAAACTCACAACGGAAATTTGACCGAAATTAAAATGAAGAATGGCTAGGCACGGCTAGCAAGCCGCTGACCCAGAAAACCTATCACCCTCCGTTGCCGGCGGTGAGAGGAGATCAGAGATATAAAGCCCTCCACCGTACTGCCACCGCAATACGGCCGAGCCTCGACGTTGCAGCTTCCGGCCACCAACAACCCTTTCTCTCGAGTAGAACACCAGAGACAGCACGAGAGAGACCTCGAGCTCTAGTTCCTGATGCACCACAGAGAGAAATCACAGGGGAGAGGGAATTAGCCAAAGCTCATGCCTTCACACACACAGAGGGAGAGGGGAAGAAATAGGGGCCTTATCCTCATCGCAGAGAACCGACGCAAGCTTCCCAGCGAGATTCCCGCGGCCATCCAACGAACCGACGACTTCCAGTGCTGCTGCAGCCAGCCAAGCAGCCCGAAGAATCGGCCAGAGGCTGTTGCCGCCGCCAGCACCCGAAGCATCGAATGCCACAGCCAGGGGAAAAATCTCCCCTTTCCCAACCCTAGAAGCCAATTTATATGGTGCCTATCTTGGGCCTGGGCCGAAACAGATCAGAGGTCCAGTCCTGGCAGCCCATAAATCGGTCCAAAGCATAGAACATTAAAATTTCCATAAATTCCAACAGATAGATTACATATATCCTTCACTTCTTGTCAAGTTAACATGCTCTGCAAGCATCTCCCAAGACCTATTCTGCTATATCACTTCCATGAGAAGCATGTTCCGTAAGCCCCTATGTTCCAGTTCCATATTCCAAGAGATTTTCATCCTCCAAGCTGCTCAAGTAGTGCTTGGCGAGTGGTGACACTCCATGATATGCCACTGGGGAGTAAGTGAGATTGTTGTATGGCTTCTCTTTTATGACGCCTTTTTATGCACTTCATGTACACATATAGGTCTCAGTAGCAACCTAAGCGGTGTGTTAACACTTGGCGGGGAAACATAGATGCATCACATCTGATCGGATCATCATAGCTTTTTGACTCAGATTTCATCAATGTCTAAAGCCAAAACCCTTCTGATTTAATGATAAATAATTACGTCTCTAACAAAAGATAGGAACCCTTGCAGTTGGACTTTATTTCTTATTTCATATCAAATTATTCAACAAACAATATGGCTCCCAATGGGGCTTCATTTAGTATTCTTGTAAGAAACTGCAGGGATAATACAACCCAAATACGGAGAGGGGGATAGTAGGTGTTGGTTACGAAGTCACCAAACCAGAGAAAACCTTCGGCCCTGAGAGAGAAAGAGTCGAAGGCGGCGAGATGCAACATGTGTTTACGGGGAGATGAATAGTCTATTTTTTTCCCGTCCAATCAGTTACAGTAACGTTCTATTTATAATTCGTACTCAACCACTCCACACCATAATTTACAGCATTACCCCTCTAACTGTCACATTCTCGGTATATTCGGGGGTTGGTACCATTGAGTACATTTGCACATTTACAATTTTACCCCAGATCGCTACACGGGCTTCGACGGACGCGCGCCTTCGCCCGAGTCCCCATAAAGCCAGCCGCACACGGGCCCTCAGGGCACCTTCGACCAGCCACGATGCTGCGTCCCGAGTCACCCTTCAGTCTCTGCCTGAAGTCCCGCTAGAGGCTTCGCCTGCACTGATACTTGGCGCCACGGGTCGACCTTCGGTCTCCATCCGAAGGCCCGCCAGATGCTTCGTCTGCGCTCCCTGAAACACAACTGTATTATTCGTCATTGAACAGCCACCAGTGGACTTCGCCTTAGGATCCGAAGGGGCGCGTAAGATCATTCCCCAACAGTAGCCCCCTACAGGTAAGGTTTGTCTTCGATAGGCCGAACCTGTGAATCAAATAATATATCTGAACGCCGTCCCATTTGGCCTGTCGAAGACCTCTGGGGGCTCATTTTACCTTTTAGCAAATAGTCGCCTCATGTTCATCATCCTTTTTCTTTTTTCTTTTTTAACTGATTTTTTATATACGTGAGGATATGACCATTATGCCCCCAAACAAAGATCAGGGCTCGATGACACTAAGTGTCTTCGTCTCAAGCTGAATCGTCTTTTACGGTAACTGTTCAATTTCCGACGCACCTCAGTTCAACCGCCGTTAACACTCCTTTTCACCGCTATAAAGCGCTCCACCCGACGCTTCAATTTTCACCGCTTGAATCTGCTAAAGCTGTAGCTCTCGTACGAAGACTCTCGCAGTCACACTTTTTTTCGAAGCCTAGTGAGAATGGCTTCGAGAGGCAAGACAAGCCGTCCGAAGACCTATTGGATTGGGAAATCTAAGGTTGATGAAGAAGTCCTTGTTGGACTAGTGAAGGAGGGTTTGATAAGCGATGTTTCGAAGGTTAGGCTCCCGAAGCGCCAAGAGACTCTAGAGCCTGAAGATGATGAAGCTATTGTCTTTGTCGACTACTTCCGAGCAGGGCTTCGCCTTCCTTGCGATAAGATGGTGCCCAAGGTTCTGAAGCTTTTTGAAATATACCTCCACCAGCTGACACCGAACGCCATCGTTCGGCTCTGCCTTTTCGCTTGGGCGGCGCGTTTCGAAGGAACAAAGGCATCGGCCAGGGCATTCGCCACAGCCCACAGGCTCCATCACCAACTGAAGCCGGTTTTCGTGCATAACGTGCAAAGCGAAGCCCACTATGGCTGCTTGAACTTCACTTATCGCGCTAGTCTGGCCACGCTAGTCGTGGCATACAAAAACAAATGTCCGAAGGACTGGACGCAGTGGTGGTTCTACCACAAGGTGGACCGAGAGGAGTTTCTCGTGTCCAAGTGCAAAGAGGTGAAGGGGAGTCATGCCCTCGATGTACAGCTGGCTCTCAGAAGGCGGCATTTGAGGCCTTCACCAGGTGCGCGAAGCATCTGACCATGCGCGATCTCGTAGAAGAGTTCGTGGCATCTGGGGCGTGGCCCCTTAGTCGGGGCTGGACCATCCCGAAATTTGGTGACAAAGGCCCGAAGGGACTCTGCCATCCCCAGCTGGACTTCATATGTATTATCTTTTATCATGTTCTTAACTACACTTCGGTTTTGTTATTTCCTTACATTGTTTACTTTGTGGCAGACTTGACGGTAGCCGAAGTGGAGATTAAGGTCATGTTTCTTCTTAGGAAATTTACTCAAGACGAGCTAGAATTTCCTTACATTGTTTACTTCTTGGGAAATTTACGGGGTGCGGTGGTCACTTGTCATAATGAGCTAGAACTGCGGCTTGGGGTTGCCAGAGGAGTAGGAATCTCCCGAGTGATGCTCTAAAGGATCACAAACAATGTCCATATTAGTCGCCACGGAGGGTGGGTGGTCGCTGCCCATTGCCAGAGAATCAGGCTGTTCCTGTCACCGTGAAGCAGAGGTGCTGTAGGAAATCTGACAACGCGAACGGCAACGAAGGTGGTTAACAGGCAGAGATGCTGAGCCAGGACGTGCAGAGTGTGTTGAAGATCGGCTCGCACGTCCCAAGGAAGGCGATCCAGTAGGAGACTGGGCCGAGGCAGATGGGGTTACGGGAGGGCGGCCCATAGTTGGAGAGCTCAACCCCAGAAAGGAGCAGTCTGTAGCCGCAGACGCTATGGAATTCACAGCGGACTTGGCGCGGCAACGTCTCTGTGTGTACACCAAATGCACATCAAGATGGTGGTATTTATATCCATCAGGATCAAACTACAGGTTTGCTATTCTGTCTCATCAAGATAGAATTTTGTTTAAGTAGTAGGTGACGTACCTATCAACAGCAATTCACTTGTGATGACTTTATCAATCTTCAAGCTCTGTATCTCTGATCTTCAATATGTGTTATATGAGTGCATGTATATGATGGCGTGAGTGTGTGCGTGCATATGTGTGTTGTAATGAGGTTTTAAAAAAGACCGATGCTATTTATCAGGTGCATGAGTTTTCTTTTTTCAGACGATAAATCAGAGCCATTCAATCTCAATCCGACGATACAAATCATTTTTTTCTACCTCATGTCTCCAATGCACTGTTATTCTTCTTGCTTTGCCTTATTCGCTCCGTCCTCGTGCCGCCCACCTCCTCCTGTCTCCAGCGACATCCTTACCGTTGGATCTGCACCAACCAGCTGTCACCATGCTAACAAATCCAATTTTGCACTCCCTGCTGCCAACACCAACACTCGATGAACCCATCCATCCGAACTCTAGCCCCCCTAACTTCGTTGTCAATTGAACTCATGTGTTTACACTAGCGTCTTAAACATGATCTAATTTTCAGACACTGAAATTTAGGAAGCGTGTTTGAAAAAACATAGACGTTAACTAACTTTACAGAGTGAAGTATAACCCCTATTTTATTAGAACTAAACAACATCATTAATTCCACCGCAGTTATTGACGTACGTTGAATTTACTACACACGCCACCTAGTATAAAACACATCTCTGCCTCCGGTTCCGACACCAATCTCGTGTAAGCAAAGCCTGCTTGCGAAGCACGACCGTCGCCAAACCGTGGAAATCAAAATGGCCAAGCTCGCCGTCCTCGCGGCGGCCCTCCTCGTCGCCATGGCCGCGGCGACCATCCCGTCTGCGCGGGGCGCCCGCACGCTGGAGAGCGTGGAGCGCGTCACCATCCTAGAGGCCTCGTCGGTGGCCAAGGCTCCCTCGTCGTCCACGGTGCTGGACGTCGCGCCGGCGCCGCTCGGCGCCTTCGACGTCCCGTTCGAAGTGGCCGCAGCTGCGGACGGCCCCGCCGCGGCGGGGTACCGTGCGACCGACTGCGACCATAAGGTGCCGGTGTACGGGCCGTAGGTGGCACACGTACGTACATTTCGTCAGGAGTACTTTGCAAGTCATGGGTCGATTGTCACGTCCAGTCGTCGTGTTTACTGGCTTTGTAAAGCTGTGCCAAACCATGCAAACGGTCTTGAGACAATGTTGATCATGTGATACCTGAATAAGAGAGAGATCTGCATCTCTAAATACACGCACCTTATATATAGCTAATCCTTTCGAGCATGCTTGGAGTATTTTATTTTTGAATTGAAGGGTTCCTTTTGATCAAATAGGGAGGTAATATCAAGCGAGAATTGGACTTAATTAAACAATGTGAATGATAATATGATGTCGTAAGGTGTACCAGTCATTCATGGAAGAATGAGAATTACAGTATGACAACTAGGTTATGGCTCACACTAATCATCAATGAAACAATAAAAAGGAACTCATACTGTAAGACTCATGTTAGGCCACTACATAGGGCCCGGTAGGACCAAATACTGTAGCCTATTCAACCTAGACGAAAGTTATGAAATACACCCCACTCGTTGTCCTATACAAAATTACATGCAAACCTGTAATATATCACCAATTTTGCCAAATTTGGTCAACCAATCACGATTCATGCATATTTATGGGCTATCGTGTCGCATTATCCATTAGATGTTATCTTCAATTCTTCGTTGCATTTCACATTTTCACTTACCCTGAGGTTATAGGTATTTCTCGGAAGGAAATCGTCTGCTGTCATTACTATATATTAAAGCCAGGAGTGTCGGTGGTCAGCCGCGTTATCCACGTCGGTAAAATTTTTTTTAACCGTCCGATCTATGTCTTGTGGTTCTCGTTACTGATGTACCAATCCACAGTGAAATCTCTAGAAGCAACTGGTGGATGGCTCGGAGAGAAAATCTTTGCCTCACACAAAAATTGGAGCCAGTCACTTACTGACTTCTCCCAATTCCCAATCCCTCATGCATTGTACCCGCCTCCATCGGAGCTCCTCCCCTGCACCGCCCACCCTCCTCTCCTCCCCATGCCGGTGTTGGTGGCTCTACCTCCCGGCGCGTTCGTTGACTCCTCCCGCATCGCACCTCCTAACGTCGCTTGGGGAGAAGCGGCAGCCGCCACCTCCATCTCCTCGCAAAACTCTACCGTCTCTGTCTCCACCGTCGTAGCCATGTGCAGCCCGGCCGCCTCCTCATCGCTCCACCATGAGTCCACGGTGCCTTTAGCAATTTGCGTCTGATAGGTGAGGCTTGTCCTCCTTTTGATGTTCTTTCATTTTGTGCCATCTGGATTAATGCTATCATTTGAATCTGATATGAATTATAAAGACATATTTTGTTTATGTTTTATGAAAAATAACATCTTTGAGAGAAATTTCAAATCAGATGAAGAACCAATCAGATTAAGAAATATAGCCAATGTGCTCACGATTTCCATGTAAACCTGTAAGAATACATTTAGAGAAGTCATTGAAATTGTCTGTTGCATGCAGATGGGCTTCTCAGCTGTCAACAAGGACATTATTTCCTGTTTAGAGCTTTTGATATGACTAAACATTTTAGGCGGAATGAAGAACTATATTTAGGTGATACCCTCTCTGTTAGGCATCTCCATTTCAGCCTTGTACATATGAATTGCGCGGCAGCTTGCAAGTATCATGCTTGCTTTCTTAATTTCTTTGTTAATCCATGTTCTAAGTGATAACATTGTCTGAAAAGATGTTTTGCAGTTGCAGTCAAAGGCAATGAAAAGGTTTGGAGAAATATTGCAAGAAAGTTATATTTGAAGTTCTAAAACTCCTTGTACTTATCAACTGTAAGTTACAACTGGATGGTCCGCGTTTTCAGTTGAATTAACAATGAATATTGTGCTGGAAGAGACTATCGTGAGATATGGGTGGAAAAATGATGGTTGGCCATAGTTTTGGTGATGCTTTGTAAATTTTCCTTTACTATTTTTATAAGATTAAAGTATAACAGTATCAGTAAAATTGTCTGTCCTAAAAATTCGATTGATCTTTCTGTATTCATCCAAAATTTTACTACCAGTCTAACACAATAGCTGATCAGTTGGCTCTCTTTTTATGTTATTACTGATTATTTGTTTATGTTATTTACATATCTGCTTGCCAATACTATCTATGGTGTAAAGCTATCATTAGCTAGCTTTATATATTATAAGGTAATTAATTTTATGTGGTGTTGTGTTTACATGGTTATATGTATCATTTGGATGTGTCCTTGGAGTGTTCATATTCAGTTTAATATTGACAACTAGATTTTATAGGTAAAATAAATAAATTTTAATGAGTAAAAGTTGTATTGTTTGTTGTTGAATCATTTAGTTAATCTGAACTTCAGCACTCATTGATGGAAAGAAAGCACAAAATAACATTATAAATGAACCAAAGAAAGATCATGTTTAACTTTGGCTTTCTATTTGTATTGTTGTTGTCGTCTTGGATAGATAAATAATTTCCTTAACATTCTTTATTGGTAGCCTACATAGTTACGCACTTATTTTTCTTTAGTAGTAATATAGAAATTATCTATAGGGCAAAAAAATGAGCTGCTATTAAATTGTTCTGTTTAATTCTATCCGTGGCTACAGATCATATCTCTTTAGTATTTAGATAATATATGTCTATATGCTTCACAGCTAAGATATCTGTTCATATTCTTATTTTTTACAGGAAACTTAATTGTAAAACCTGCGCGATGAGAGTGAGGAATGTCATCGGGGCTAAAGAAGACGTTGTTATGCTTGGGTTTAGGAAGGGTCACTGCTTTATATTTTATACATCACTACCGGTTAATACTACTAGCCGGCAGTGATATCTAGCTATCACTTTCAATCAGTAGTTTCAGTTGACAATAATGATGAAGATGGACATCAGTGTCGGCTTAAGCAGTGATGATTCTTATCATCGTCAGTTTATAAATCATATTGATTGATTCTTTCTACGTGGCTTATGAATCGGTAGTGATAGATCAAACATATATGATCAATTTTGTAGCAGTGAAAGCTCGCTCGCGATCATCGCGAAGACCCATAAAAATGGCCAAACTCACCGTCCTCGCAACCATTCTCCTTGTTGTCGCCGTGGCCGCGACGACCACCTTGCTCGTGCACGGTGACGCCGTGGCCGCGACGACCACCTTGCCCGTGCACGGTGCCCACACCCTGGAGCGCGTGACCATTAATTCCAGACGAGGGCTCCTGGCCTGTGGCGGCGCTCGGTCACTTCAACGTGCCGTTCGAAGAGGCGGTGGCGGATGGCCCTGCCCCGGCGGGGTATCGAGCGAGCGACTACGACCACAAGGTGCCGGTGTACGGCCCGTAGGTGGCGCATCTTGTCACGTACGTTCAGACGGGTTACAGTGAACATGCACCACTAGCCTTTGCTAAATCGTGTGTGCGTTCTACACGAACAATGGGATGTGATCTTGCTAAAATTACCACACATCCACCTTCTATCTGACCGTTTCAAAGTATTTCATTCTTGAAGTGTTGCTTTTGGCTATATTGTAAGCTGTACTTGTCATGGATAGATGAATGAGAATTACGGTATGGACCACTGCATCATGGCTCCAACTTATCATCTTCTTTTTAGAGGAACCAACTTATCATCTAGAAAACCATATTATAGTTCAAAGTTGATCTCCCATGGTTGAAGGATGGTAGAGTTTGGGTTGCAAGCATTTTCTGACCTAAAAAAGCAAAAAGAACAACGTGTTTCGAGTGTCATGTCAGACCCATCACAGAGCTTCGAAAAGCATCAACAGTAAGGCCTAGTATCTATAAAATTCAAGGCCCAGTACCTTAAAAATATTATTCACACCTCTAAATTTAAGTCGACCGTGTGAACATGAACTCGAATTTAGGCGAAGGAGAAAATACAATCGTTGGTGGTGGTTAGAGTTAGAGGTTTTGAGATTTTGAATCTTCTGTGGCTACGAAATTTAAAAGAGGTCTTAAGGAGGAAGACCAGCTTGACAAAGGAGGCAGGCTCAGAGACGGAGCAGCGAGGTGGTGGGAACGTCATCGATCTTAGGCAACAAAGGGTGGTTGGTGGACAGTGCCGAGGTGAGGGTGAGGGGAGATAGCCTAGCAAAGTCTGTTAGGGCGACGATAGAGGAGACGGTTGGAGGCGAGGGAGCTAGCGGCGCTGTACCGTGCGCAAGCGAGATAAAGAAGAAGAATAGCAGGCGTGCGGGAAGAGAAAGAAAGAACCACATCCGTCGGATCTTGATGGCTCTAATTTCATGTTTCTGAAATTTAGCCTCGCCTAATTTTATAAGGCCCAAGAGGCCCAGTAAAAATAGCCTGCTCAAGCTCAACCCAAACGAAGCACACCCCTTACCGTTCCATTGCCACCACCTCTATTTGGACCCCGATTCCATTTCCGCGCCCGTCGGCTACACCTGGCCACCGGCTTCTCCGCCCCCCGCCACCGTCTTCGCCTCCGTCTCCGGTGGGTGCTCTCAGCTCGACAGTGTTCATCACGCTCGCTCGCGTCTCAGTATATCGCCAGTCGTTTCTTCTCACCTCTCACCCCTCGTTTCCAGATCTGACCTACCTCACAGATCCAGCCATCAGTTCTCCTGTGCCGCTGCGCGGGAGCCTGAGCGTGCGGCGACCTCTCCTGCCGCGCCGCCAATGGTAAGATCCTTCCCTCTGCCTCGTAATTAATTCCGCGATCTGCTGCATCGTTGTGTATGCGCAGAGCGCGGTGATCGTACGGGTTCTTGTGGATGGCGGTTACAGCTAGTGCTGGATCTTGATTGGTGTACAAGATAGCTGAAATTGCCTTCTTTCCTGTGCGTTTTTGCAGATTAATTTCGTGCTCCTGATCAGCCGCCAGGGCAAGGTGAGGCTCACCAAGTGGTACTCGCCTTACACCCAGAAGGAGAGGACCAAGGTCAGCATCTTATACTGCTCTCTGTGTGATAACACATGTAGTTCAGTTTCTGTTGCTGTGCTCTGAGTGCATCTCTAGTAGTGGATGTTAATTTCTGCAGTGGTTAAGACTATTCATGACAATTAGTGTGATCTATGCGTTGGAAGATTTTGCAACTAATTCTGTGTTTGAATAAATCGAGTAATCAACATTTAACATAACAAGCTGATGGATGGTGGACCTTTTTGTAATGCTAATTTTTCTATTCTTATGCTATGCATATCGGTTGTTTGACTTCTAAGCTATATCTTGATCTAGCATTCCTGTTTCGATGCAGATTGTGATGGATGGTTGTTGTTATTTAAACTTGAATATATGCTCATGGTGTTTTTGTGCCACTCGTTGTATTTGATATTTTGATGTCTGATGATGTATCTGCTACGTTATAGCCTGTAGAGCAGGCAATGGAACAAGTTCTTTATACAGCAACACATATTTTACATTTCATCTTCTGAATCCATAAAATATGTTTTGTTGGTGAGGTGCATTGTACTGGAAAGCTTATTTCTTAAGTTTGCTAATCATGTTCAAAAGGTCATTCGTGAGCTCAGTGGCCTCATTCTTACGCGAGGGCCCAAACTCTGCAACTTTGTCGAGTGGAGAGGTTACAAGGTTGTATACAGGAGGTATGTTCAGCAATGCCGTTGACTTCTATTGTCTGTCTGATAGGTTATGATGCCTTCACGTATCTGCTTGTTAGCTATTGATGTTTCTGTGTATAATTATGGTGGCCAGGTATGCCAGCCTGTATTTCTGCATGTGCATTGATGCTGATGACAATGAGCTCGAAGTCCTTGAAATTATCCATCATTTCGTTGAGATACTAGACCGCTATTTTGGCAGTGTGAGTGCTTCAGTATTCTGTCTCCTAAGGAGTCACATTTTCATATCATTGTTTTGACTGTTTCTTTTTTTGAGCTTCTTTAGGTATGTGAGCTGGATTTGATATTCAATTTCCATAAGGTAATCTCTTTTGCTTACTGCCACTGAGGATCTGGGATTGGACTTAGTCATAGGCAACTTTGTGCTAGCTTTTTGTCATGTTTATGGGTGTGTAGTCATGTCCATCAGTGCCAATTTTCCATTTTTGCAGGCCTACTACATACTGGATGAGATTCTCATCTCTGGTGAGCTTCAAGAATCAAGCAAGAAGAATGTTGCAAGACTAATTGCTGCACAGGTATGAATGCTGACATTTGGCTAACCTATTCTTTGTATTTTCCTTGAAAATCCATATATTTTTTCTGATTAATTAAGAGTGTAGAATGTGTGGTGCTATGAAATTTTGTTTGTTCGTTGAATGCCCCTCGGTCCCCCCCCCCCCCGGGTGATTTAGTAGAGGTCTGCTTAAATAATATGTTAGAAAACTCATCATATTCTAACACCTTTGCCATGCTAAGGGCATATTTTTGCCGCGCGAATCCAGATTGAGAATGTTGAAATATCAGCAAGCATCAACAGAAAAAAAAAATCTTCATCCAATGCAAGCACCCATACGCAGGTTATTAAATTTTTTCAAGCACCTACCTAAGCATCCATCCTCTCCAAAATGCTACATTCTAGATCCATGAAATAAGTGAATACCATGAAAAATTCCAGTAGTGGCATGCTTTAGTTGTGGAGCTATCTGCGTACGCTGTTTTCTCTCCTTGTCACGTATTTTTTATTTTTTTCTAAGGGAACTATCTCACGTATTTAGGTTTGGCTTGATTTGAGATGATGACCATCCCATCCAAATAGAACTAACAACAACAGTAGCAGCAACCACCGCATTTGCCCCAAGCAAGTTGGGGTAGGCTAGAGATGAAACCTATAAGATCCAACTAAAAGGATGATGAGAAAACAATAATGATAATAAAGGTACTAGTAATAGTAAAAATATTTTTTTTTAAATATATCACGGTTTTGAAATATGCCACTACACTTTTGGTATTTGGAAAGTGTTATTATAAATATTCTAAATTGAATCCATGCCATTGTGAATTTCCTAAAATTGGATGCATGCCATTACGAATCTCTTAAAATTAGATCTATGCCATTATGAAATGTGCCTGGAGACTAAGGTAATAGCACGGATCCAATTTCATTAGATTTATAATGACTTTTTTTCCAAATACCGAAAGTGTAGTGGCATATTTCAAAACCGTGATATTTATAATGGCATAGTTCTAAAAAACCCTATCTAGTAAAAAGATAAAAGTAATAATGTTACAAGGAGATTAATTGCTAACTTGCACACGCTTTTATCCGTGGATAGTTCTTTAGGGATATTCCATTCCTTCGAGTCTCTATTTACAGACTCCAAATAGAACTAACTACAAAGAAATGCTCAATCTACTATTTTGCCCAAGAGTGCATGCAACAGACCATACTTAATCCATTCAGACCTGTGGCCAGAAAATCAGAGGCAAATAACGATTTGGCCCAAGCGTTCCTCAAGCACTGATAGGCAGTTACATTCCCAAGCAATCTCAGAGCATCGCTGCTTGCTCAAGCAACAAAGCCAAGGAATAAGCACCGACCTCATCCTAGATGGCAAAAACAAAACTGGTTTTCTTAGTTAAGCACCTGCTTTGGAGATGGCCTAACTGAGTTCCTTTTTTCGTTTCCATTTAATTTATGCAAAACTTTTGCATGAACTAAGGCGCAAAATCTGCTTCATTCCCCATGACGCACAAATACCCAGGACTGTGGTCAGACACAAATAGAATGCTGTATTTATGAATTAACTGCTATTAGAAGGGCATAATCTTTTTGTCCTAACCAATTTCTTTCTGAAATCTGAATTGCGCAGGATTCATTAGTAGAGGCTGCTAAAGAGGAAACCAACTCCATAAGTAACATTATTGCTCAGGCTACAAAATAAAATTCTATGCCGCTTTGATGCCTGCCCCTTCGATATACAAGTAAATGTAATGCACTAGACGGCTAGTTCATTTGTTCTGTTCATTAAGGAATATGGCTTTCAAGACCCCAGAATTTGAGCTTGATGTGTAACTACATTGTATGTGTTCCCGTGCAACTAGATTTGGGACGTTCCGGATACTCAGGCATAGATGTAAATTCATGATGTTATAAGTGCGTTATTTCGTTTTGATCTCATTGATTGTTTATGGTGTTATCTATTGTCTGAAAACCGCTGCAAGTTATCAGCATGTGTTGTGATGCTTTATGCTCCTCATTTGTTTTGCCTGGGTAAGTAGGGTTGGGACTTAGAAGGGTTGCTCACTATTTTCATTTTGCTTCGTATTCGTACTCTTGTGTCTGCTATACTGATTTGGTGTGGCTGGCATTGTCGAAGACTGACAGCCTAAGAGGTATATCATTCTTCTTCTTGGTTTTCTCTGGGGTGAATTTAATGTGTACAGAGTTCCATGATTGCCCACTATTTTCATTTTGCTTCGTATTCGTACTCTTGTGTATGCCTGCTCACTTAACATGGAATTCATTTCTTCAACCAACGCTCCCTTACCCGGAGTAACATCACGTCATTACCTCTATGTATTCCAGCCGTTCTTGCAAACCTGCCTTGACAGTTGATACCATCCATCACTTGCTTCGTTCACTCTTTGGTTCCTTTCTTAGGGCATGTTTATTTGTTGCTTTTGCTTTTGGTTTTTCTAAAAAGTTATTTTTGATTTTAGTTGTTGGTTTTTACAATAATTTTTTTTTAGCTTTTTAGCATATAATTCTTTTCTTCTGAAGCACGCTTCTGTTTTTTTTTCAGAATCTATTTTTTAGCAATCCTGTTTATTTGATCGTCTAGTTTTAAAGAATCTACAAACAGTGCCTTAGTAGCCAGGCTTTACATTTCGAAAACAGAGTAGTTCTTTCTTGATGATGCTGGGCTTGGCGGCAATGAGAAATATTGACAATGGTGAAAAGAGAAAAATTACCAGTTTTGAGAATGAAAGGCATCGGGAGAACGCGTCTAAGAAAAGCAACATGTTCAACACAATTTTCTCTTTGCATAAATCCAAAAAGTCTGCCTGCGAGTGGTTTCGTGTCTATAAGTCGGTGTTCATCTGTGTTTCTTCTAGAGGTAATGTTTTTCTACGGCATTTCGCTATCTCATTTTTTTCTGCTTTTTCTGGGAGTAAATTTTCTTCGTTCCCTTAAAGATTTCTTTGGTTGTCCTCAAGTACATCAATGGTGTTATAAAACAGCGAAATTGTGATGCATTGGTATATGAACTCCAGTGAGCAAGGAGCACGGATGAGCATGCGTTGAGAGGGATGTTTGTGTATGAGCGATGTACATTACACTTGTACACTGTAAAGAAGAAAAAAAATAAGCCCAACAATTACACAACATATTACATGGAAGTTAACAGACGACATCATATTGTCGGGCAATATTTCCTAGAGAACAAAGCACGTGAAATGAACAGTTTATGATTTACGTATCCAAATTTTGACTAAATTGTAAGTGAGCATAACTTAATTTGCATTAGATAAACGGAACGTTACATTACGTACCATGATACATATTACATTGTTCTCCAGAAAAAAGACAGAATAAACACAGGATCAGTACACATGAGACATCACGAGAGGAACAAATGCAAATACTAACATGCATGGATTCTGCATAGGAAATCGTCAATTCATCATCACAACTATACCTGTACCCTGTGACCAGAGTAATAACATCCGGTTCCTTCAATTCTCACCTACACTGCGATTGAGTCCACTTCTCTACCATCCTATATATATGCAGAGGGCAGATCCATCTTGCATGCTTCCTTCTTTGTGATCCTACCTTTTGATCTCAACAAGTAGTGTGATAATTGACACAAGAGAAGGGTGAGGGATTTAGGGGAATGAGATGGAACAGAAACAATGTGGTTTTAGCTGATCCGAGTATAATTTTGGCTTCATGAGAAAACGGCTTCATGAGAAAACGAGTTATAGGAATGAGAAGGACTGGGGAAACGTTTCTGGAAAAGTTAGTTTGTCATCTCATTACGTGTGGAAATCTTTGATAATTTGCATGAGCTTAGGTCACTACCATAAGCAATCCCAAAGCGTACATGCATGGGTGGATCCACCGGAGGGCTGGAGGACTTGAGCCCCTCTACTCCTCCAGAACACTTGAGAGTCTCCAAAGCCTCTCCTATAATTTTTGAGTATGAAAGAGGAAGAAGAAGAGGAGGAGGAGGAAGAATAAGAGAAAAAAGAGGAGGAAAAAGAGAAACAAAAAGAAGTTAAGCCTCCCTAATTCTTAGCTCTGGGTCCACCACTGCGTACAAGATTTTGCTCTCTGCCTGCATGTAAGTATCAAGTATCAGCTATAAGCTGACGAGTATCACATGAGATGGACTCAACATATTCCTGTTATTTGTTTTCCACAGATAGGTTTCATTTCCAGCGTTAGATTTGCCATCTGCAACTGACTTGTAGGGTAGGTACTTGAAATCGTTTTGGTGATATAATGTATTTTCGAGATTATTTTCTTCTCGTTGTTGTATGTGATATAATGTATCAATGATACGGTTCAAGTGAGAAAAAAATGCAAGTTATGTTACAACTGAAGAGAGGGGAAAAGAAGTCTAAGACATTCGTAGATATGGTAACATTTGTGGACATTAACAAATGAGTTCATTTTTGTAGGTCAAAATTGTCCCATACAACAACACACCAGAAAAAAACCAGTTTACTCTTGATGTATTCAAATAGTTGATTAATTTGTACACCAACAGCAATTGAATTTACATAGATAATAAGAGGGGTTTTTTTTTTTCCAGAAAGCAATATTCAGATGTTAACGTTGCAGTTATATGAAATTAAGAGACGAGAAGAAAAGTATTACACTACACGTGTGGCTGTTGAACAGTAGAGCATGTCCAGAGAATGCAGCTCCATCGGCTGCTCCCAAGCCACAAGTCCGGCACTTGCTCTGGTAACATTGGAGTTTAGTTCTCTCTCTCTCACCTATTATTACTAGACCATTGTACTCCCATATATATTCCATTGTAATATCTCACCCTTCATTTCTCACCAACTCTCTCTTCATCTATTACATCCATCACAATACTCGACCTGCCACTGCACATCTATATATTACTACACTATGTCTTGCTTCCCTCTTCTCATTGACTATATATTTAGGTAATCTTCTTACATGTGTTTGAGCAAGATATAGGCTTGGCGAGCACATGCAAAAGAATTTGGGAATGAAAGACATCAGGAGAACTTCTATGAAAAGAGTAATTTATTCACCTATTGTGCACACAAGAATTGTTGTTTGTGTAAAACTTCTGAATTCTAAGACGTCATCTGACACTTCGCAGAAGTGACTATACTTCTATCTGCGAATGGAATCCAGTTCAACATTTCCCGTTGGGATTCGATCTGAACCAGATCCAAGTACAAAGAAAGGTATTTAGCTCCCTCCTGTAGGAGTTCTTGTGACCACTTCCAGTACTCCAGGAGTTCCTGTGACCACTTCCAGTACTGATAATATATTTTATATATAAAAACTTTTCTGAGAACCTTCCCTCTGTTCGTTCGCTATTTGACTGTTTCAAAGACTTGCTAGACTGGCAGTCGAAGCAAACATGGAGCAGCATGGTCAACTAAATCAGTAATGTTGAAACCAAGTCATTCGCACAGATGCCACAACTACAAAAGGGGCAGCACTGAATACGATTATAAAAATAACCATGGCTAAGCGTGAAGCTGCCTCCATATCTGATTGTAATCGATCGATATAACGACCTTAACTCCATAAGGTAGGCAGCATGCTAACCAGCTGACATACGATGGACTCTTGCCACTTTTTACCGGACTTGATTTTTCAAGTATTTGAAGGGACGGAGATTGAATGGTTAATTTTTTTGGTGCAATTGAGGATGTTTTTTTCGAAAAGACAATTGAGAAGTATATTTGTCTGTTGAAATTTCTTATGTGTGACTGAAGAGCCGAAAGAAAGGAAAGTTCGAGCATGAGTTTACATGGACGTAACCGCATACCAGGTTACATGGAAATTAACACAGGCGAAATATTTGAGGCAAAAATACATGAAAAAATTTGCAGAAATAGTTTTAGAAATACCAGAACATAATCAGCTTTCGCTTGTCATGGCAAGACCAGCTCAACCCAAGTTACATAAAAAAAAAGAATGAAACGGAAATGAACATAAGTAACTTTATTCTGTTCGACCTATTTTCAAAAGGATAGAATTACAGGAAACAATGGATGAACAATTTTGAACAATACATTTCAAATAAAGAACTCTGTAGAAATAATAAGAGTGCAATGTCATCAACACAATATCATGAGATCAAGGCCTATTTGGTTTGCCTCTGACATCGCCACACTTCGCCACTTTTCGAGCTGGGCAAGTTTGGAGCCGTCTTTTTTTTTCCTATTTAGAAACAAGAGTACTGTCCTTTTTTTACGGAAGGTGAATTAAGACCTAGCAGCTATCACCCACCAACATATATAACCGGACAGAAAAAAAAAATTCACATAAATGCACGCACATAGTTTATTATGATTGTTTATTTATGTTAAGATTTATATTGAAGAAGTAGATTAAAAAAATCATGGGTTATTTAAAAAGAATCAAAGGATGGATGGGTATCAAATAGGAGGAATGATCAGCTGAGATAAATCATGTGTGTGTAAGGATATGCGATTTTATATTTCCCATATCCTGACATATCTTTGCATCTATTTTTCGTGGCATCTGTGAGGACCATCTAAATAGTATTCTATTAATCATCAGGATGATCATTTATTTAATCATGACCACGATGATTACCTGAAATATCATCTTAATAGTTCCGACAAATATTTTGTATTCAAGATCGCAACACATATCTTTTCGACATATAGCATCATAATAAAGCTTAAGAAAGAGTAATTAAATTCTATTATAAGTTCTTAAGCATTTGCCCATTTACAACAAATGATTAGAGAAACTACGTAGCGAAAAAGTAACACCTATCAACACCAAAAGCTAGGTGAAGCCATATATGCCTTTAGACTCCACCCAAAAGCACGTCACACGAGTAGTTTGCACTACTTATTTCCGTCATCTACATTGGCGGACGAGAAGTAGCCAAACACGTGCTCCTCCTCATCGGCAAAATCTGAAAGAGCAGCGTGAGTATGAAGGTACTCGCAAGATTTAATTTATAATGAGTCCATATAGATAACCCGACTCCAAGAATTATGTAATGAGTCATTAGCAAGATGTAGGTCACAAGGTTAAGTAAACTCCTATGCATACACAACCTTACTATCCATATGTGAGCACCTATACTTAACCAAAGAAAATCTTTCTACTATGTAACCAACTACTTACACATAAATGTAAATAGAACCAACTCATGTGAACCAATACCATCACCAACCATGCCCAAGAAACCATACTAAACACCTCCGATTCCGAAAACTCCACGATCGATGCGGATGGACAAAAACATGATCATGACCGAGAGCGCATCAATTCGAATTGTTTTTATACCCTGTAAGGGTATAACTTTATCCACATGATCCGGGTCCATCCTCTTGGGCCCCCCAGACAACTTTCTCATATCCGGAACTACCCACTTGCATATACTCCTATGACACTGGGGTTACCACGAGCGTGTCTCGGACAGCTCGACTTGCTGCCATCTTGTTTCTCCTTTATTTTTCTTACGCGTCATAGGGATGCATGGTAAGTGTTAGCACGGCGTATGATACTCGGCTCATTCGTCTATTATCCAAATATATGGTTGTACGAAAAGTGCTAAAGCCAACGGCACCGACGAACGATCTTAAACGATATAGACGGTCTATGACATCTGGGCTCCTCTAGTGAAGAAAATACCCTTAACACCACCCACATCTCTTCTCATCCTCACATCTCATACAACCCATATCATTGTCATTGTGTTTGTAAACCATAAGTAAAACCTAAGCTCGCGAACAACAGTTAAACCATTGCTCATCTTCTGCTGAGGACCTAAGCATTGCTAAACATTTTGAATAACTCTTAAGTTAGATACTAACAAAGTTATCAAGACTACAAGAATAATCAACAACTCAAGGTAGAGGTAATGCAAATTAATATAGGTTCTATCCATATAAATCCGACATCAACATCACTAAACATGCAAAAATACATCAACAACAACTTATCAATTTAGACTTTATTCAATTCAACTAAAGGGGGTAATATACTTAAGTGCTTGTCTTACTGCTCCAGCTGTTGCATGATACTCCCAGTGCAACACTCACAGAACTCCGGTAGATTGGCGTTGCCTTCACTCGCTTGGATCGTGGGCGCAACACTCTCTAAACAAAATAAGAATGCATTGCATAAACAAATGAATGATGAAAAAGTGTGCAAATGATGCATGATTGAATAATAATAGAGCGTCGTATTTCAAAAATATTTGCAAAAGAGCACCAATTGATTAGGTATCCGAAGTTTGAATCCCCGTATAAGACAACCTAAGTGCATATATCTTTATGTGACTGGTGGTCAGACCGGTGTTGAAGTGGCGGTCAAACCGCCGGCGTGCAGAAGGTTTTGACCTCTGGCGGTCAGACCAACAGTATGTCGGTGGTCAGACTGCTGTCTGGCGGTTAGACCTACCCTATTGGTGGTTAGATCGCGAGATCCTGCCGATGCCACTTTGCGATGCCGCCGCCGAATGTTTTGGCGAAACCTTCGATCATGATAGATACCAAAATATTATATGAAACTAGTGGAGTGCTTTTAGTGTGGTTTGGATAACTTTCACCGAGCCAAACTTAAAAAACTCTATAAATGGGATCTAAGCTAAGGTTGAACTTGGGTCTTAAATGAAATGAGGACCGATTCGAGCTCGGGAATGATGGAGAAACGGTAGGGGATGTCTCACCTTGGCGCAGGAGAACTTCCTATCGGATTGGTTTGATCCGTAGGGGCTCCGATTTGGAGATCAGCTTCAGGATGCTCCGTCAGAACAAAAAGGTGGATGAAGATGCGAGAGGCCCCTCCAGCGAGAAGATGATAGGGATGAACTCGTGGAAGCCTCCGGGGAGCTCGAGGAAGTTGTCTCCGCCGATCTCCAGACGTTGTGGTGGTTGAGGTGGAGTTCTTTTCTCTCCTTCGGCTTGGAGGCTTGCTCCGGCAAAGGGAGACTCATAGGGATGAGCTCGGAGACAATGTGGGAGACTTGTGAATGATCTCCTCCTTCAATCTTCGGCCTCCGTTAAACTTGGGTGGAGGATCTTCTCTGCCTCCTCCTCTCTTCCTTCTTTATCCTTTCTCTCTCCCCCTCTCTCCCACTCGAATGGGGAAGAACGACCGAGTGGGTGGTTGAGTGGATAAGAGTTTGGTCGATAGCTTAAGTGGTGGTTCTGGATAGTAGCAGTCAGACCGTAAGCTCAGGACAAAGGCCAAAGTGGCTCTGCTCGCATCTAGGGATGAAAACGAACGGGAATGGTTGGGAAAACCCCCTAACCGTTTTCATTTTCACATTTTCTCTCGAAAACCGAATCGAAAACGGGAAAGCCGAAAACGGGTACGAACTCGGGAATGTTGGGATATCAAAAATGAACCAAACCGAACATAAATAGTCAGCCCTGTCCCTTGTTGTGCGCGCTGCCTACTCTTGAGGTACTCTCGAAAGGTGAAGATGGTTCGACAATCTTCGGTGTTATGGGCACGTCCTTCCCCATCTAGCATGCACCGGTATCCTTCGTCTAACTATTGACCAGGGGCGCGCTGCTACTCGGGGAAGGCTCCGAAGTGCCCTCAATCGCACCCCCTAGGGCGGGGCGCACTACCGTTGTTTTTATTGGGGGCCTGCGTGCCCCGAAGCCCTTGGATTCCTTGAAGCCACTTTCTATCGATGGAGGTGGCAAGGCATGCGAGGACCCCACTTAGGAGGTGGGCTTCTAGGGCTCGCAGCAAGGGGTCACGGTGACATGCACAATCTCCCCAAGGAGTCGCTCCTCCTCTGCAGGTGCATATTCCTCGAAGTTTCACATGAGGGTGCTTACTAAGTGCACCAGGCGTTGATGTAGTTGATCGAAGAGAGGGCCATAACTTGAGTGGTGCATCAATGACCAATGAATCTGAAATGCCCTTCACTTGGATCTTGGTGTGGGCAAACCTCCAAAAGTACTACCGGAGGGTGTCACCAGGTTGTTGCTTAATGGCATACAGACTCTCGAAGATCACTGACTCGATGAAGGTACCATGAAAGTGGTTGCAGAAGATGTCCTTGAGTTGGGCCCAGGCGTAGATAGACTCAGGCTCTAGTGCCTAGAACCATCTGAGGGTTACTCCCTCCAGAGCGAGAGGAAAGCACTTGACCATGGCGGCCTGCCCGCCTCCGTTGGCTGCAATGGCGAGGGTGTACGCGTGAGTAAACTCCTCTGGGAGCGAATCGCCTTTGGATTTAGGTAGCTTAGGGGTCCGGAATCCATACGGGAAGGGCACGGCCTATAGGTCCACCTGAAGGGGGATTCGAAGTTGACGAGCGGGGCCTCGCGCCAACGAGCCCAGGCTCCACCGCTTGTTGGTCGACCGTGGATGGTGCACGGTCATGATGCATCGTGACGACAAAGCCCTTGCTAGCCCCCGATGTCTGGGCAAGCGCAACATTGGTCGTTACGGGCGTTACCACGGTCATGCTAGTAGGCGGCTATGCGGCCTGCAGGGCTACCTACAGCTCCTCTAGCTGAGCCCGAAGGGCCACCACGTGTGCCTGCTTGTCAGTCGTGGTGGCTTGTGCAGCTGTGGCCTCAGCCGTAACCCCTTGGGATGCAGCAAGGTCCACACCTTGCTGCTGCTGAAGGGCCTCCGAAACGGTGGGGCCCTAGAATCAGCCATGGCCAGGGTCACGGTCGGATCGTCAATGGCCATGTGGCCCTCATTTCGACCGGCTGAGGGGTGTCGTCGTCATGGCGTGAACTTGGTCGCGGCGGTCGTGTGGACTTTCGCATAGGTGTGGCCGCGGAGTCGGATGCCTAGGCCACCGCCCTAGCAGTTTTCTTCTTTGGTGGCATCCTACCTCTCCTAGTACTTCTACACGTATTCTCTTCCCACGGACGGTGTCAGCTGTTGGTGAAAGAAAATATCTTGCATGAACAAAGTGCGGCGAGAACTAACTCACAGTAGTTGTTCAAGCTTAGAGGAGAAGTAGAGGGGATAAAAGTGCCTAGAGTTCTTAGAAAAATCTATCCCCTTTGGCTTGGTGGGCAAAGGTCAGTATTTATACTGATATTCATAGTGTGAATATAAATGTGACCATACGAGGCTGGTAGACATGCAAGTTCTTTTATGTACAGCAGGGCATAGTGATAGCGCCATAAATCATCGCTATGGCTAGTGAGGCGGTTGTTCCATCGATTGGTCGTCTATTCTGGTGTCGCACTACACCAGCGTGTCAGGCAACCACCACTTGCACCAGCATGTCAGGCGATCATCACTTTACGAGTATTAAATGCCAATCACTTTACTGCAAGTAGGGGTAGCCTGCGAGTCCCCTCTTTGTTGACATTTCTAAAGGACCGATGGCTCCGGGAGTCCATAAGGCTCCGAAGGCATGGCCTCTAAAACACCTCCGGAGTATGGGTCCTGGAGGGGACGTGAACTTCATGGTCCTTGGGTCTAGACCGATGGAGCCCAGGAGCGTTGAGGTCCTTAATGCCAACCTCCGATCAGGATTTTTGATCTGAATTATTGGTTTTCGACTGGTATGGACATATTTCCGCTCTGAGTGTTCCTCTTCCGATGTTCTGGCATTTTCGTTTCAAAAAAATATAGTTAAAGGATGATAATAATAATAATTTGCGATGGTTTCTTACCGTTTTCACCCCTAACCGTATTAGCATTCCTGCGCTGGAAGGTTTACACATAAGCAAGGGTAACGACTGGTAGTTGCTATGGAGCGGAGTTCGACCTCCACAGCAGCCTCGAAAACAGCGCAAGTTTCGAGGGCTAGCTAAGACAACGCCACGAGTTTAAGGAGCTACCGTGCAATTTACTCCTAAACCAAAATTTGAAACCAGCGCATCACGATCAACCCAATCCGATGATTGTTCGTTGCAAACAAAATCAAAACACTATAAGACAGGATATATTTTCCTTTTTTAGTAGAATACAGCGAACTACATCAGTGGTCCTTGAGGTTCCCAAGTAATCACAGAACCAGTGTAGAAACCGGCCTCTTTGGACACATGAAAAGCCCTACTGTGCCATCTGTTGGTCCAAGGCCTTGATGCTGAACGCCTGGACCGTGCGCCGATCGTGGGCAGCGCCCACCACAAAGCGCAACCCAGTGAGTCGGACAACGTACAGGCCAGCCAGCTCGGGCGCGTCGGAAGGCAAACACTGCGCGCGCCTGTTCAGGTGGAGAGCCCAACCCCAAATGCCCGGCCGGCGTGGGCATGTTGCCCGTACCCGTACCGTACCCCGCCGTACCTACGCGTACCGTTTCCTCGTCGCGGCGCGCGGCAGAGGGGTGCACCTGCAGCCGGTCGAGAGGCGCGGGCAGGACTCGGCAGTTTTCCGCTCTTTTCTGGGGAGCGCGGTCCCTCGGCTTGTGAGACGACGGCCGGCACCGGAGCGTTCTTCGGGTGCCTCGCTGAGGTCGACGGGTAGGTCGCTAGCCGCGGCAGCGACGCGCGTGACGCGCGGGGTGCGTATGCCGACCCGCCCCCCGCGCGCGACAGCGAGAAAACGATCGAAATGGGCCTGCAGCGCACGCGCATGCAGGGCTGAGGCGCCGTGAGCTGCGCGCTGCATTGTTGCTAGCTACCTACTGGGAGGGGCACAATACAGTACCTCACATCTGACGGCCTAGATCGATGACGGCGCGTGCTCGACAGGCAGGCCGCGCTATATAATTAGCCGTAGCGGTCGCGTTGCAGTTTTTGGATGGCGTAAAGTAGGGCAATGGAGATGCATTGTCAGTCATCTATTTTGATACTCCGGCTGATCATCTCTGGCTTCCATTTTGTTTGCTTGCTAACACTCTTAAGGGCTGCACCTGACATGTGACATCTATTGTGTGCTTGCAAGGAAACACGTTGACTTTACCGATCGTCCCTCCGTAAAATTATGAAATTTGGCCGCTGTAATTCATCATGCATGCATGGTGTAGATTTTATGTGCTCTTACATCATGTTATCTACAAGGTAGGTAGCGTGTATTCTCGAAAAACGGTAAATAGTTTTGTTTTTACGAAGTACAATATACTGCATTCATCTGCGTGTAGTGATGTATAGATGTGAACTCCAAAACATACAGAGATGGAACTTATGGTTCGGTTCGAGCACATAGATGTCCCAATCAATTGAATCGGACCATCTGCTGAGACAACAAGTCTATTGCAATGACTAAACCAAACACGCAGTATCAACTAGCTAGCTAGCAAGAAAGAGCAATGCCCTTTGTTCAAAACATACATGGCATCTCAATGCAGGGATCAGATCAGCTTGAGGGAGTAAATCAGGCCTAGCTTGCATGAGCTCTCAGAAACTACCTACCTACTGTACACATCACGAATGCGCTGACATTGAGAATGTCTTGCCCACCAGATCATTCTACTGGATCGTGCTTTGCGGAGATGATAAAATCAAGTCTCGCGTTCAAGCCCGTCTGAAAAAAATCATAATAATTGCACGGTAAGGCCGGCAGTACTGTTAGAAAAGCTGACGAACATTTGTTGGAACAAAGGAAAAAAGAATTAAAATCTTCAAAAGTTACTGAGTATAAAATGGTCAGAAGTTCTCAACTCAAATCTTGAGCATGGCACTTAATCACCAGTGAACAATAATTAAGTAGTGTTGAACAAACGAGAGAGAGAGAGATGGTCATGCTTGGCTCCTCGCACGCCATCCGCAGTAGAGCCAACAACGTACACGCCCACGGCTGGGGAGCTCGCAACTGAGTTGGCAGCTATGCGAGTGGCATACAGGGAGCCAGGCATATCCCTTTTTCACCTCTTTCCGACCTGCTGCTTCCAAACGCACGTACACAATGCCATGCATGCTAGCTCTTCCCTGCAGAACTAGCTGCAGGTGCAGGGCGCCAACACACAAGCACACACCCACGAAGAGCTAAGGGTGTTTGTACCTTCAAGAAGGAGAGGCATGCAACTCCTATTACACTCGCACAAACACGCACACAATGGGGCAATGCATGGCTCCTTCCCCTCGGAACAAGAGGAAGAGGTGCCCAGAGAAAGAAGAGATAAAGGGGGAGAGGACAAGCACGGATACAGAAGAACGGCCGGGTGCTTGCTTGAGAGCAGCTGGGAGGAGCTGGGGAATGGAGAGGACTTCTATGCACCACACACAAGTCCCCCTATAAATAGCTCCAAACCCCAACTCCTCGAAGTGCATGCCCTGCCCTAATCGATCTCCCTCTCCCGTCCCATCTATCCCACGTTCAGCTCACAGGCGCGGGCACATGCACGCTCCTCCAAGCTCACGGTCACGGCCACGGCCGGCCACGGATCGAACAGAACTTCAGCTTCCCCATCCATCCATATATAACATGCACACGCACATGATTACAAGGCCGGAAGAATAAAGGAGGAGGGCCGCTACGAACCAAATGAAAACCCTAGACTGAACCCTAGCTGGCACAGTGTCAGGGTGCCTAACGCTTCTTTCTTTTGCTATCTCTCTTTCTGGCAAACATCTTTTGTGTTTGTGGTGACATGCGCGCCGTATCTCGCACAAAGAATCTCCATCCTCTTCTTGAGAGCCTTTTGTGTCATGTTTGCAACTCTCTCTCTCTCTCTCTCTCTCTCTCTACTTTGCGACGAGCTGGCTTTCTGTGACGGGTTTTTGTCTCGCAGCGCTTGGCCGGGAGCCGGATTCCCGTGCCTGTGCGTGCTGAGTCAAGGTCTGTGTGGGTCACGCAATGCCTGACCTCTTTCTACTGCCCATTTTTTAACAGCAGCGTGCCCCCGTGACCATGCATGCAGCGCAGCTACGCCTTTAACCTTTCGCTGCTTGCAAAAAGTCGATGAGACTGGAATGGAAAAAGGAGGAGCTATGCTTGCTCATCTCGGATTCAAATGGAATGCACTTTGTGCAGCATGTCGTAGATTGCTATCAATTGAAATGTTAATTTGAAGTCGATCTCCTCAGAAGAAATGTTCAGCGTGTAACACCGAGCCTATAGACAATGAAAGGACTATATGGTTGGCCTTGTAGTAGCACAAGGGAATGGCATGCATGATCTCAGTTATTTTGGCCCAGTATAGTTGCATGGATTCTTGATTAAATAGCTATTTTTGTAAATCTTGTACTCCACATCCCAATTAAGCACAGACCCCTCTGAATTAAATAGCTCGTCCTTCGATCAATGACAGGCGCGGCATTCAACAGCAGGGACACAATATGCGCACCACGTGACGAACGTCGAACGGGAACAATAGCCAATTATTATAGCCATGCACAACACAACTCATCACGTACGTCCCGCATGCGCGTCACATCGATCGGTGGAGGACGATGGGGGCTGCCGCCTCTCGGGCGTTTTGCGCCCGGCCCGGCCCGGCCGGCCGGCCAATCACCTGTATGCCCGGGCGCAGCGCCGTGTTACACGACGTGAGCGACGACATGCATGCAGATGCAGCGCCGATCTTGTACGTTCACTCCGGGCGCTGGGGCGCCGAATCGCCGGCCGAACCGCAGGGGGGAGGAGAGGGACCATCAAGCGACCTGCGGCCGGCTGGGTAGCCTGCAGGCAGCGGCAGCTGGTGTAGCCGCGCCCGCGAGCGGAACTAT
This sequence comes from Phragmites australis, assembly GCF_958298935.1. Lineage (NCBI taxonomy): Eukaryota > Viridiplantae > Streptophyta > Magnoliopsida > Poales > Poaceae > Phragmites > Phragmites australis. The sequence goes on along the minus strand of NC_084923.1, from coordinate 46,482,538 downwards.
TACGGCCGCCTTGGCGTTGGCGTCTCAGCGTCTGCGTCCGATCAGTCGTCCCTGCGCATGCGCGCACGCAAGCCGCTTTCGGGGAGATTCGCGGTGGTCTCCAACAAACGCCCGCAACGGCAAGGCCCGCGCCGCTTTGCCCTTGCCCCCCTCAGCTCGCCCGTTTCTTTCCCCTTCCGCGCTCCCCGTGCGTGTTCGTCCCTGCCGTTGGTGTCAGCAGTGCGGTGCAGGTTTTGCTTGGGCTGTGTGGCAGCTTTGCTGGTACGATGATGGCGATGAACGGCGATATTGGTTCAAAGTTGTCCTGATTTCTTTGATTTTTTCTCGCAAATCTGCCGATGCTCTACCACCGTTTTTGTTTCCCACTTTGGCAAGCAAGATGCAACCGCTTCCCTCGTAATACAAGGGAACATGTCCACGAGTTTCTTTTCTTTTTTCTTTGGTAGCCTTTTGCTGGAAGTGTTTGTGCATACACTTAGCGCAGTTAGCACCGGCCTAATAGCCCGACAACGACTAAGACGCGTCTGGTTGATAGGACAAAACGTACCCACATGGTGAGCAGTTTCGCGGAACTATGACAACGCCGGCCGGCGAGGTTGGACCTAGTATATGGCAAAAGCTAGCGCTAGCTTCCAATTTCCATTAGAGACCAGATCGACCGCTCCGATTGGTCACAAGCCGCATCGCGCCCTAATCTGCAAAGTTTAGGAGAACAAGCCAATGAATTGGTTAGACCGCCAGCAGCTTTTGTTGGTGGCCAGATCGGATACTGTTCTCGCAATGTAGTGCCCCAAAATTAATGCTGACGCCGGATGTCGGAAATCGCTGATGAATGAGCTCAAGAACCGCCACTGGTCAGAGAAAGATGAAGGACGAAAAATTTATTAGAGCATCAGGACGTATAATTTATTATAATCGTTTATTAATATTAAGATTTATTTTAAAGTTACAGTGAGAAAATCATGATTAAATAAAATAATCAACGGATATATGAGTATGAAGTGAGAGAGATCGATAGTTAAGCGTAACCATAATGTGAGAAAATTTGATCCATATGACATCATAGAGTCACTCATAACTATTATAATAGCAGTACATATAGCAGTCTATAGCATAAGTTATGCTTATTAAAGGGAACAGTGACGTTCTAAAATATGGGTGAATTGGGACACTTAGAACTATTTTAACTCTAAAAACCTACCCAAAATAAACTCATATCAAATTTTATCTAGATATGCTCTAGGTTTATCTAGTATGTTTATTCTACCGATCAAATCACTTACAACATATCTAATAAGGTAAATTACAAGAATATAAATGCGGAAACATAAATAAGGTAGAGAGAGCAACTTGGTATAAGGAATTTTTCCCGTAGTATCGATGGCATGAATGACACCTCTAGTCCACGTTAGAGCTCCACAAAGGATATACTCCCAGTCGGCACCCGGTCACAGCTCTTGAGCCACAAAGTCACAAAGACAAGACCTCCACCACCCGAATGAGCCACCAAGCCACAAGGTAAGGTCTCACCACTAGTCTCTCTTCCGGTTTCATACCGTCGTGATCATTTCGGAGCTTGAGCCACCAAGGCAAGGGTCTTCGCGTCCCCGCACAATCAGCTTGCCGCCGCTCCACACCAAGTCGGAGGGTCAACAAGCTTGCCGGCAAGTCACTAAGATTCCAAGGTGCCAGCGTACCACTTGATACACAGTTGGATCACTCGTTGATCCACTCTAGCCACATCATTGAGCAATCACCTAGCAACACTCTCTCTAGGCCTATAAGCACTAATCACTCTCTAATAGTGTGTTTAATCGCCTTGAATGATCACTTTGAGCACTTTGGTGGCTTGGATATCTTCTCAGGTGTACATGAACTTCTCTGGACTCCAGCACATTCAAATGATTAAGTGGAGAGGTATTTATAGTCTCAAACCCGCGCACTAGCCATTAACCTAACGGTTCTAAAAAGCTATCAACACCGGATGATCCAGTGAAAACAATACTTCTAACACCGGATCATCCGGTGAGTACACTCTCACAAACTAGCTGTTGGAACCCCACTCAAGCCTTTGTAAACACCGGACACTCCAGTGTATACTTCATCTCTATCACCGGACTATCCGATGAGTTATCATTAACCATCTGAGCATTTTTTTTCTTCTCTCTGTAAATTGCTCCGGTGTATTCATCTGCTGCACATCACTTCATCACCGGACTATCCCGTGAGTTGACTTCAGCCAACCGAGCCAATGCAACTCTCTCTGGAAATAATGCTCTGATGTTACACAGCCTTCATCATCGAACCATCTGATGTCTTGAACATCGTTCTGCTCTTTTGCACTGTTCATTGTCCTATGTATTGTCCATTGTTCATTCCATTAGCACGGGACCATCCGATGGGTTGAACCTTCGATCTTCACTGGCTACATCCTTCTCTGGTAATAATGCTCTGATGCATTCGTCCTTCTGATCATCGGACTATCCGGTGAGACATATTCTTCAGTACAGCACCTTCTCTAGAAGAATTGCTCTGATGAGCACTCTGCTCAAACATTGAACATTCCAGTGAGGTCTTTAGGCTTCTCTCCCATTTTACAAATATACTGTGGTGAGTTCAAACGCCTAGAGCACCGGACCATCCGGTGAGGCAAATCTTCCTAGGACTTGTCCAATTAAATCCAACTTTGTTCCAGCTATGGTGGCTTCTTCATGTATTGCATTCATGAGACCTACTAGCACATATTCTTAACAAACATGTTAGTCTCATAGATTATATTTTTATTAATCATCAAAATCACAATCATGACCTAATGGGGCCATTTTCGCTACAATCTTTTTCTTTTGGGTGATTGATGACAATACAATCAAAGCAAATGATACTAAATGTAAAGATCATAAGCAAGTACAAAGTCTTACCACATTGTTTGGATGCATGTTCTTACCACTTAGCCCTCTTTTGTTGTGGCTCTCTTTTTTTCCATTGTCACTATCTCCCTTGAACGACCTATGCAAGAGCTTCTCTTTTGTCAATATAGGCTCCTAACATATTTTCTTCTCCCCCTTTATCAACTTCGATATTCTTAGATGTCTTGTTTGATGCTATAATCTCCTTGTATTGTTCATCTTGCTTTCATCTTACTTTGGTCGTCAAACTTCTCCCCCTTTATCAATAATCTCCCAAAAAAGACTATAAACACATGTTGAACTCAAGGGAAAGGCATTAGAGCATATAGGAGAGAGCTTCACAAATCATGATCCAATAAAAGAGTACCAACTGTATAGATATCACTACAAAAGAATGATATCAATTACAGCTATGAAAGCATATGGATCATAATTTATGAAACTCACATAATATAGTCTAAACTTCCCCTATATGTGTGCATATATATGATGAGAAAAAAATATATGTACAACTAGACAATATATCAAGATAGGAAGTTTAATCTATATTATGCATGGAGGTAGATTAAATTAATAGGTGATTTGAAAATGATACCAATTAAAACAATTAAGCATTGCACACCTTCAGGGACATGTTGATTGCTCTATGAGACTACAAAAGATGTCACTAGAAACATATGCTAGTCTCAAAATCATAACATATAGAATATACTCCCACTAAATGTGTGCATACAATTATTGAATACTTGTGAGATATATATATATATATATATATATATATATATATATATATATGCACTTATTATTGATAACAATAGGGATTTATCCAATATATTGGATCATGGCATATAAAAAAATACCAAATGTAAAAACTGGTGCCATAAAATGAACCTACAACTAATAAATCATATAGGTTACTCATGGATTAGAGATAAACACAAGAAACATACCATATGAAAACATACACTATGTATTACAATAAATTGAAATAGACATATACAATCCTAAACGAGGCAAATAAGCTAGAAGCAAAACAAAATCGCATGAACATAAGTCTAGCTACTATTTACCTCTAATCATTTGGAAGGGAATTTAGGTATGTGACGATCATAATCTTCTTCAATGCACCTATCTTGTATACTTGGCTTCTTTATTTGAACCTTCACTTCATCTTGTAAGCCAAGTCTCCACCAAGCCGACTTGTACTTCAAGTCTTCTTTGGAACCTAAATCGATTTGGACCCCTTCATGTTGGCGATAACTTCCTTGGCACTCAAATAGGTTGGTTCCACCTCTGATCCTTTCTCCTAACCACGTGTGCAACCACCTTGTCATTGTCCTTCTTCTTGAGCTTGTAGTGGTTGCTCTTGGTCTTGATCTTGTGGTTGGGCTTGGTGTAGACGTTGGAGGTCTTGTTAGAGAGGTTCGCCATCTTTTTCTTCTTCTTGATCTTCTTCTTCACTTGTTTGCGTTGGAAAGACTTGTGACCTTCTTGACGGTATTTGAAGCATGTCACAGCGGACCTCTCCGTAAGCTTCTTCACCATGGTTGCACGGTTATCTTGAGAAGGTTGGACATGTCATTTGCCAAGTCCTTCTTGAGATTGTTCACCTCTTGCTTAAGCTCATCATTCTCTTGTGCAATAAGGTCATTAGCTAATTCTATAACAACATTCTCAATACAAATCTTATTGCAAATGGGTGATCTAGATAAAGCAATTAAATCATCACAAGAAGTGGAAATATCTACTTTATGATTGTAATTAAATAGAGAGGTAGATTGCTTCAAAGGGACATTAGTTTGTGATTCAATGCACTGAAATTTTTCTTTAAGCTTTTCATACTCCATGTTTAGCAAATTGAATTTGCACAATAATTATTCATAATTAGAAACAAAAGTAGCATAAATATCATTAAGTGTATTAAATTTCTTAAGCTATTTAGATTGTTTTGTAAGGGTCATTTATTGCTCATTGATCAAATGAAAGAGTTCACCATAGAAAGGTGAATTTTCATCAGACTCATCATCACTTACATCGTATCCATATCTTTGACTATAAGGCACTTGTGAGATGACTTACGTAACGATTTATATGATGACGATCTTGAGGAAGAGCTTTTCTTGAATGGGAGGATGGTGAAGCTTTCATCACTTGAGCTTATCTCTTCATCATCGTTCACCCATCTCCCTATACTTGCGAGTACCTTGGCTCTTTCCCTTATCTCCCTCTTCTTTTCCTTCTTGATGTGATCAATTGTGCTGACCAAGTCTTTAATGGAGATAGGATAATCAACCTTGGTATTGATCCTCTTCATGTTCTTCTCTAACTTTGAGAAGAGCTTGACCATCTTATGATCAATCTCTTCATCACTTGATGTGCTTTGATCATCCTCTCCATAGCTCTCTTCATCTTGATCACCATCATCTTCGCTTGAGCTTGACTCTTGCTCTTCTCTCCCCATTCTTCTCTTCATGTGTTGGTATTGAGCTTTCTTGCTTATGAGAATAAGGTTCTTGGCGTCGTATGAGGAAAAAGCTTTTACCTATATGTTCATTGTCATCTCATGGGCGATGATCTTACCAAGCACTTGACTTGGAGTCATCTTCTTAATGTCATTGTTATAGTAGATGATGGAGACTATCAACTTGTACGTCGGAATAAGAGCTTGAAGTATTTTTCTCACCACTTGATCATCTTTAATTGGCGTCAAACCTAACTCATTGATCTTATTGACAAGAATATTCAAACGTGAGTATATATCATTAGCATTTTCATAGGGTAATTTCTTGATGCCATTGAGCTTAATAACAAGCATATGATATTTCTCATTACGCACATCATTTGTGCATTAATGTATTTCAATGAGACTAGTTCAAATATCATGTGCATTAGTGAGAGAATAAACACGATTAAATATATCAACACATATAGTTGATAAAAAGATACTCTTGACCAATGCATCTAATTACCTCTCTTTGTTGGTGATGCGAGGTCCCATCCCTTCCTTGGTGACTCTACAAACATCCAACCCTCAGACTTGCAAATAACAAATTATTAGAATTTTCCACAGGAAAAGTTTGTGTCATTAAAAAGTAGACCACTATGTAAATCCATCCCAATCTCAAATGTCACAACTCACTAGGCGGTGAAGTCTAACCGATCACAATGAGATGAAGGCTCAAATGCCACTTGAATTAGCGAAATCTAATGAAAGGTGTGAAGCTATAACACAAATTGTAGCGCTAGATGTGAGCCATTGCTCTGATACAAATTAAAGGGAACAATGATGTCCTAAGAGGGGGTGAATTATGACACTTATAACTATTTTGGCTCAAAAAACTACACAAGATAAACCTATATCAAATTCTATACAGATATGATATAGGTTTATCTAGTGTGTCTACTCTATCGATCAAAGCACTTGCAACCTATATAAGAAGGTAAATTGCACTAATATAAATGTGAAAATGTAAATAAGGTAGAGAGAGCAAACTCGGCATAAGGTTTTTTTCTGTGGTATCGATGGCATGAATGCCACCCCTAGTCCATGTTGGAGCTCCACAAAGAATATGCTCCCGGTCAGCACCCAATCACGACTCTTGAACCACCAAGTCAAAAAGATAAGTCCTCCACCCGGATGAGTCATCAAGCCACCAAGGTAATGTCTCACCATTAGCCTCTCTTCTGGTTCTTTGCCACCATGATTACTTCAGAGCTTGAGCCACTAAGGTAAAGGTCTCTGTGTCCCCGCACAATCGCCTTACCGTTGTTCCACACCAAGTCAGAGGATCAACAAGCTTGCCGGCGAGTCACCAAGACTTAAAGGTGTTAGCATACCACTCTCTAGGTAGCAATCACCTAATAACACTCTCTCTAGGCCTATAATTACTAATCACTCTTTAATGGTGTGCTTAATCGTCTTGAATGATCACTTTGAGTATTTTGGTGACTTGTATGTCTTCTCAGGTGTCCATAAACTTCTCTAGACTCTAGCACCTTCAAATGACCGAGTGGAGAGGTATTTATAGCCTCAAACTCGTGCACTAACCGTTAACCCAATGTCTCTAAAAAACTATTAACACCGGATAATCCGATGAGAACAATAGTACTAACACCGGATCATCTGGTGAGTACACTCTCACAAACTAGCCGTTAGAACCCCACTCAAGCCTCTGTAAACACCAGACACTCTTGTGTATATTTCATCTCTATCACCGGGCTATCCGGTGAGTTATCATTAGCTATCCGAGTATTTCCTTCTTCTCTGTGTAAATTGCTCTGGTGTATTCATTCAGTACACATCACTCCATCACCGGACTATCCGGTGAGTTGACTTCAACTAACCGAGCCAATGCATCCCTCTATGGAAATAATGATCCGGTGTAGCACCAGACCATCTGATGCCTTGAACTTTGTTCTGCTCCTTTGCATTGTTCATTGTCCAGTGTTCATTCCATTAGCACGGGACCATCCGATGGGTTGAACCTTCGATCTTCAACGGCTTCATCCTTCTCTGGTAATAATGCTTCGGTGCATTCATCCTTCTGGTCACCGACTATCCGGTGAGGCATATTCTTCAGCACAGCACCTTCTGTAGAAAAATTACTCTAGTGAGCACTCTGCTCAAACACCGGACCTTTTGGTAAGATCTTCAGGTCTCTCTCATTTGACAAATATACTCTAGTGAGTTCAAATAGCCAAAGCATCGGACTATCTGGTGAGACAAATCTTCTTAGAACTTCTTCAATTCTGTTCAATTTTGTCCCGACTACGGTACCTTCTTCATGTATTGCATCTATAAGACTTACTAGCATATATTCTTGATAAATATGTTAATCTCATTAACTATATTATTATTAATCACCAAAATCACAATCATAGTCCCATAATTTTCGCTACATCATATGTATATGCCCAGCCCATAAAAGATAAAATATTATTATTCTCTCTCGTATTGTATATTTTTTGTATATTTTTTTAATACAAAGTAGACTCCACCTAATTTACTACCTAAATATAAACATTGTATTTTTTTACTATAACTACTATCACTGTAGTAAATATCACCTATATTTTTTTACTATAACTATTACTTGGTTCATATAGATCGATGTTGTCAACGTAATTGCGTGTGAAGTTGCATTTCCCGAGATGAAGCCACGCTGCTTGCTGTAGTACGTGACGCTTTGACGCCGTGCGCCGGCCATTGTTTCACATTGCATCTCACAGCCAGTACAGACTACAGAGTCGTCACGCGATCGATCGATTCGGAGCAGCCGGATTGATTGAAGCGATGTAGCGAGCGAAGAAGGCACTGCCATGCATTCGGCAGATGACCTGCGTGAGACCGTACCAGCTGGGGACTGGAGGACGACCCAGCCGGTTCGATGCATGGCCAACAGCTCGTACACCAACCAATCACACCACAAGCTTTCGAAGTCTCGAGCATGAAGCAACACCGAGATGGCCTGGGATGTGACAGGCAGGCAGACATCACAGTAAGCTGGGTGATCAAACAGACGATGGAAACAGAACGAAGATGGCGAATGAGAACGAGATCATCCGTCTCCCGACCCAAACACCCTGATCTGATGCTATACAAGTACAATCGGCGGCTCAAACTCCTTGTAAACAAATGTCAACATTTAGATTCCACGCTACCGATGTTGAGAATTACTCAAATAATATTCGAGCTAATCATTAGAACGATCATTTTCTATAATCATACTCATAATAATTAATCAAAATACTATTTCGATAGTCTCGTTATATGTTTACTTTCAGGATCCAACACACGTCTTTACAATAAGTATATCATCACAGGATATAATAAAGAGTGAGTAATTAAATTAAGTTATAAATATTTAATTAGATTAAACTTTACAATAAAATATATAACCTGAATAATTGTTAAAGCAGTTACACAGTGGAATAAGTTACATGACGATAAAAGATGGGTAGCGTCGTTTGCCTTAAAGTGTCATCCCGAAATAACAACACACGAGTAGAATGGCACTACTCCTGCCCGTCGCCAACATTAGCGAGCGTAAAGTAGCCAAAAACTAAATCTTCCTTACCCGAAAATCAAACAAAGCACGTGAGTACGAAGTTACTCGCAAGACTTATTTCATAATGAATATTTATAAATAGTCCGACTCCAAAAAGAATGCATATGGCTAATTAGCAATGACTCGACCATAAAGTTTAAGTAACTTCGTCTGCAAAAACAATTTAGACTCAAGTATAAACATCTACACCTAACTAAAACATCCTTATATCATGAGATCATCAGCATAATTTAACTATAACTTGTACCATATCATTCTTCATCAACATCACCAGCTATGTCCTAACACTTTGTCACAACATCCCAATAACGAAACTCTATGATTGATGTAAATGGACATAAGCAAGCTCACAACTGAGAGCGTAACAATTTAAATTAATCTTACATCCTGTAGGGATACATCTTTACTCATACGATATGAAGACCATTCTGCTTGTGTCACTCGCTAAAGTGCATACAAGGGGATACCCGTGTCAACTTTTTCCAATTGAGTTCCGACCGTTTGAACATGCACCTATAGGTGCGAAGGTCTACTAGAGCTACTCCCGGAGCACCATAGTTACGTCTAAAAGTATAGAGGTAACTACAACTATTCTTCGAGCAAACTAGATACCTCTATATTATGCCCATAACATATTTACGACGTTACCTCTATAAGCCTATTATGCTCACGACACTATAGGCATATAAGCCAAAAGATCACAACTAAAAAAAAGTATTCGTCTTATCTACCATTATATTGACATGTGGTAAGTACGAAAAGTGTTAAAGCCAACTACAACAACGAACGGTGTTTAATCGATTCAAGCAAGCCTATAACATCTGAGACTCCCTTCTCGAGCCATCCCTATTTCCCGCCTGAATCTCGTCTCTTCTTCATTGACTTACACATCCCATCATCATAATTATATTTATAAAAGAAGAGTAAGCCCTAAGCTTACGAACTATGGTCAAACCATAGCTCAACATCTATCAATGACTTAAGCCTTACTAAATATGACATATTCATTTTAAGTTAACCTATTAAGTGCTATACCAGAGTTACAACGGTCAAGAGATAATAAAACTAAGAAAGGATAATGCAACCATTAGTATCTACTCCCAAAACCCAATATTTAACTCGAAATTTTCATTGAATCGCTTTCTGTCTCACCTCACGTTCGTAGCTCGGCTCTCTACACCTTATCTCCCCGCACGTTCGATCACGACCCTCCCTCCTTCACTTACTCTCTCTCCACCTTATCTCTTCCCCCGCTGGTGTCCACCTCCTCCTACCCCACCATCCTCTCTCTCTCCCTTATCCCCTCACCGGCCTCCTCCTCCTAGCCTTCCCCATCGGCTAACAACTCCGCTCCTTATGAGATCCACAGTGGGATCCGGCAGATCCAGCCATGGATCTCGCTAGAGTCGAAGATCCACGGTGGGATCCACAGTGGTGAGCGGCGCGGATCCACAGTGGTGAGCGGCGTGATCTACAGAGATCCTTCGTGCCCTGCGGTTTCTACGGTGATGGTGGCCTTCGTGCCCCACGGTTTCTATGGCAGCGAAATTCATGTCATGCGATTTCTTTGTGTAGGAAAGAGCAAAGCTCCGCCTGCGAGTTGAACGGCTGTGACGGCAGTGGCAGACGAGCCGGCTCGTTTACTTTTTTTTCCTTCAAAAGCTATTTTAAATATCGATTGTACAACCGATAATAATTCGAGGTAACTTTTAGTGTTAACCTATCATTATCGGTTGAAAAATAAGTGTGCTCTTGAGCTAGCATTAAAAAGGTGTTTCTGTTGTAATGGTACAGCCTTACCGAGCCGGTGAGCCGGCCCGGTGTGCGGGACAAGACCATAAATACCTCAGAATATGTCGCAGCGTACGTCGAAGGACATTAGCAGCGCGCGCAGGTTGGAGCTCGCACAGGCCGCTACAGCTGCTGAGCTGCAGCGAAGTGCAGTGGAATCCAATATGCAGCATCGTGCAGTCATGCACCTGCAACAGAGTCAAGTTTGCGCCTGCGCCGCGCGCAGTCGCGTACACGGTACACATCCGCGGGACGTACGTGCAGTGGCAGTAATGGCGCACCAACAACCATGCAGCAAGTTCGATCTCAAAGCAGCAACCAGCGGCACGCTGGGTTGTGCTACCCGCTTCGTAACGCGCGGTGGCAGTGACCTGGCACCCATGAGCCATGGGCATTCAGGTCCGCGCGGACGACGGTCCCGGCGTTCGCTGGCGCCGGCGTACTGCGGGCAGGGGCAACGGGCCGCTTGCTCTCGTCCTCGCGCGGCGTTTCTGCACCGCTCGCTCATCAAGACCCGCGGCGTCAGCACGCGCACGCCGCGCGCGACTGGGGGAGGGGCGTGGCCACGCTGGCCGACTGCGTGTCGCCGCGTCGGGCTGTCAGCATGGGTTCCAGGAAATCTTTATTATCTGATATTTGTTATTTCACAAAATATAAAGAGGGTAAGAAAAATCCACATCTAACTTATCAGATTGATAAACAGATATAACTATGGATATAAATGAAAAAATTCATAGATATAGATATGGATGTGGTATGCAAAATTTTAATGAATACAGATGTGGATATATATAATAAGTGTATCTAAATGCGTAGAAATACCTCTATGAAATCCTAATTAGCCACCCCACTCTATTATTCTCTCTTGTTCTGCTTGGATCCATGTTTCACTTCCCATATGTTGCAGGTGCTTGTGAGCTGCTGCTAATCGTAGTATTGTGTCATGTGAAAGAAAATTAGAGCTTATTCTATTGTCTGACTTTTTATTTAGTTGTTTTTGTAGGGCTGAAGTACCACTACTTATCTGTTGTCACTAGTTACTTACTGACATTGCATCTCAGTGTAATGTAATAAAAGTAGAAATAAATGTTATTTTACATTAATGTCCAATAATCACTTGACACATAGTTATATATGTTATTAGCCATGACTCATTGGATTGGCGAACAACTAAATATGTAGTTCACTATGTTCAATTGTCAACATTCTTGCGTTATATAAAATCACCAGCAAAGTCTCGATGTAATATTTTGTCACGATAACCTTTAATAAAAAAATTAGTCTTTTTATTATTTATTTTATTTTATTTGAAATCTTTGTTTATAAATTTTTGCTTTCCAATCTGTATGGAAATCGAACTACTTCCATATCTTTTAATTTTGAATTTACCTCATATTTGATATGGATTATTTGGTTAAATTTAAATCGTTAGGTGTTTATAACAATAAGTGGTCTAGATCTTTTTTTTATATTAATATGGTAATTTCATAGCCTCAGACTTGGTAGCTCCACTTTCCTGTCAAATACTAAGATAATAGATTATTACGTAATTTATCATTAAAGTTATAGTATATTCACAGTCAACCGAGGCAAATGGATATTTGAATTCAGATTTGTCTTCAAACAATCTAATTTGTATTATTATTTAAGAATATTCAAATTTATGTTCGTATTCATTTTAAAATATGGATCCAAATGTGAAAAGTGCATTGTCCCATCCGTATCCTTCCACCCTAGCCCGAGCCGAGAGCGCGTAAAACGCTCGGCCACGTTGCGGGCGGTACAAATTTCTGGGCCGGGGCAGACCTGCTGGACCTCTCCCGATTTCTGCTCTTTTTTTCTTTTCGCGACGGGCCGCACAAACTGCTGGGCCCCATTCATCAGCGGTGATTGGTTCCCTGCCTCCTCCTGGCTCAGTCACCTGGGCCTAAGCGAGTGCGAAGGTCGCGGACTCAGATGAATATTATTTGTTCCTTGCCTTCATTGGAGAAATTTATTAGGAGAGTATGATTTGAGAACCGTTGCAACACACGCCTTACTAGCAAATGTTGCGTGCCAATATTGTGGTTTAGTTTCGCTCACCAGTCGAGAGACGGCAGCTCAACTGGATGAGGAATTGGAGCCAAATAGCCAGCCTGTCTAGGAACTGGTTTGAAAATATTATTACTTGAATAGAAAATTATACGCAAACAAAACACGAACGGTTTCGTGGTGTAGTTGGTTATCACGTCAGTCTAACACACTGAAGGTCTCCGGTTCGAACCCGGGCGAAGCCATGCTTTTTTTTAAAAAAAAACATCGTTTTGTAACAGAAACTTGCTGATATTTAGAGTTGGACTGTGCATTCAGATTCATATTCCCTCTCTTCCATCGGAACATGCTCATCTCCTTTTTCGGAAATTGGATTTTTCTTTTTCTGGTTACGCCGCTAGTACACCCACATCGAATAGCTTTATTGTATTCCTGGTAAGGATCTCTTTCATTTACATCTACACAATTGGCAGCATGAACTCCAAATCTCCACCTATAAAAGTGAAACACGATATGATCCCGATTCCATTGCTCAGAGATAGTGACGGAAGTGAACCCTAATTAACAGACGATGCAGACAGGAACATGTCACTCGACGACCTTTGCATATGCTCATCACTACCCTTTGCTTAAATGCTTTCTCAGATTAAACAGTAAAATGCCACAAATGATTGAAAACTGTAGATATTCCGGTAATACAAACAACTGGCCACACGGACATCACTGTCCAGATACAGAAATTCTCTGGTCGTATTCTCCTACATTCCGACGACACAAGTGACAGGCCATTTAAACCAGAAGAATAACAAAAGGACGAATGCAACAAGGGAGCAATGAGTACCGGGAGTTTCAATTGTGGTAGACTGTATACATGAAAGCTCTGGAGAGTGGAGATATGAATTTATGATCTTATATCCAATTGCAGTGAGCAGGCCCCAGTAGCATGTGAAAGGTAGGACCATGTAGATTGCACTTGAGTGCTGTAACATCAGGAAAAAGATGGTGAAAACTGCCTCCAGGCTGCAGCTGAGACTGAGAGGCTGGCATTTGCAGATGCAGGGCTCCACACAGAATTCCCAAGATCCTCCCGGCTGCTGCGAACCACAAGAACCAGGATGCTGAAACCTTTGCCCATAAGCATGCCGCGTCGTATGCGCAGCGAGCAGATGCATTCAAGCAGACACTGTGATGGCCTGGCAAGCTCATCTCCTGCAGACCAAATATTTTCCACAATCAGAAAGTGGTGTTAGTAATGTATAGATAAGATCAACACAGATGATGTGTGGTTCCCTGGTAGCAGAACTGAGCAAAAAGACAAGATTGGATTATCTGTACTTTGGATTTAGAGTACGGCAAGGTTTGCTATTCAATCTGTTAGTACCTGCTGTTTTGACTTGTTTTGTTCCTCCCCCCTGAACCTGGTTGCTTGGATTTTGGTCATTAAACAACAAACATTTCAACATTTTTTTCCTAAAAAGAAACTGCAAAACATGTCATTTCAAGTTATTAGAACAGTAATGGAAGGGAAAATGTTTCCACCAGTACCTTTTGACATCTTTCGATTTGTCTGCTGATAGAATAGAACTATTTTTAAGATTAGTACATACAGTGGGAATCGGAGTTAGCATCTCAGCAGAGAAAAATTGCTACCTGCATTTGCATGTACTTGTAGCATTCATGTCAGAGGTATTGCCATATTGATCGAGATATATTGACAAAATATGGATGCTATCTGCTCATCATGTCAGCATTTTCAGAAAGAAGGACCTTTTGCAAGTCGACTATGCATTCTTGATCCTGTAAATATCAAGAAAAGGATGGTTAAACCACTAGTTCTGAAGTTATCTACCAATTTGCTAATACATACAAAGTTGTCAATTCAATCTGACGAAATGGATCCAACTGTAAAAATTCATGTATAGTGCTAAAAAAATGTCAAAACCAGAAAGATAGGCAAAAACAACTAGTCAGCTTCCATGAGCCTGCCAGATACTGCAAAAGCTTAAGCTGAAAGAGGACAACTTCACGTAGCTCGAGTTCCATATGCAAGATGGAATATGGTAGCTAGATGAGATTCCTGTGTTACCTATACTAACTCCTAGTTACTCCAAAAGCTTAGATGTCAAAGAATGACTGCATGCACTACTGATACTATACAGATATGCAATAATATACAGCTTGTCGAATATTAGTTCCCGATAATATATCCGTAAATTGATTGGGTACCTTGGAGTATAGGAATTAATCACAAGACGAGACACACGATGTATACAAGTTCGGGCCTCTGATTAGAGTAATATCCTATATTCTGTGAGAGTGTTGCTATTGTATATTGATGATCTCGAGTACAAGTAATATGGCTAAGACTATTATAAGGAGTAGATCGGATCTAATCTAACCTAGGGCTAAAGTTGCCGAGTAGCTCCTCTATTGGGGTCTTGATGCTTGTCCCTCTCTCCTCGTTCTTTCCTCCCCCAGTCTTTCCGTCTTAAATAGGAGTGAGGTACCGACTCCTATCTAGCTGTGGTCAACACGGAGTTGTCTTACTTGACGTCCAAGTAGATAGATCTGTTTTGAATATTGATCGTTCCGAGTTGGGTAACCAACCTAAACTTTTCTAGTATGTACTTCCTTAATTCTGGGTGTATCAGGTACCATTGATTTGGTTCCGTGATATCTGGAGCAGCCTAATATGTGTTGTACATACTTTATCTGTGTATGATATACTACTTATGTGTATATATCCCTTAGTTAGATATTCGACAGTAGCCCGCTTACTCTACCTAGGAGAAGAGGTTTCCATAAGCACCTACTTGAAAGTACTTGATGTCGACTAGAAGGGTAGTGAATAGTCGTTTCTGAAAAAAAAAACTTCGCTGCGGATCAGACAGTGCCCGGATACTCCGGCTCAATCCGGATACTCTGGGTTCCGAAGTATCCGAATTCACCCAGATTATCCGGACTATACAGGAATTCAAAATCAAAGTAAACCTAAGCAAGTCTAGTTTGGTCTATGAATTACCACTGGCTCTATAAGATGTATATACACATTTTCAACAACTTACCCAAATACTCACAAGCAATAAGATTGGGGCAAATCCCCAAATATCAACTAGAACAAGTAAAATACAAGAAAGTAATGGAGACAAGGATTTGTTCTCGAAGTTCGGCCACCTCACAAAAAAGTGTCTACATCTCCGTTAAGTAGCTCACAAAGAGTCGGGTCTCTTTCAACCATATCCTCATCCAAACGACCACAAAGATCGAGTTAGGGTTCTTATTAAAATCAAAGATAATACAAACTTCCCATGGCACTCCACAAAGAATGGGTGCTTTACGGGTGACGTCTTGCCGTCTAGGAGCACGAAGCTCCAAGAGTAAAGAATGCAAATCAAAGCTTAGCGCAGAACTCAAATGCTCAAAGATTGAATTTTTGCTCTCTAGCTCTAGATTTCACTCCCCAAACCTGAAGACTCCGGGTTCAGACAACTCTGCCCTTTTTTCCAGTGTCCGTGAGTGATTGTGTCTCTCAATTTTTTGTCTTAAAAGGATACTTTGAGCACTGAGACACCATCAAGACTATCAAAATGCACCCGTCTTGATAGTACAACATTCCTAAACTCAAATTCAAAAGTAAAATTAATTAAAGCCTACTGAGTTTCTTCATGCCACTTCTCTTTTCTTTTTGAAAGACGTCAACTTCTTTTAACCTTTTCAATAGGACTAAAACATGCTTATAATCTCGATAAACTCATTAGTCCTTTAATTATTTGTCATCAATGAGCCAGAACCCACAAAGGGTCCTAAATGCACTTTCACTACTCAAGTACCACCAAGTTTAAACTTGGTCGAGTAAAGTGGATCTAGCTCATAATCGAAAGAATTGAGTATGAATAGATCCTTCCTCAAGTATCAAGTGGAAGCCGTAGTCGATGCTCGATCACCTCCCTGGAGACCCCAAGCATATCAGACGGTTGCCATGCGAACACATCTCGGTTTGCCCAGAGGAATCTGAAGAGCTCGAGTTCCTATTTAGGGTCAAGATTGGCCCTAACCTTAATTGTCTTGGATGGTTCAGACGGGTTGAGGGGCACTGCCTTGACGCAACCATCAGCTTTTTGTTGTTGGCGCCGTCGTTGGTCTCGCCTATGGCATCGTCGGATTTAGAAGTGCTAGCAAGACTTACGAGTCTGGAATCTTTGACCTCGACGACACCTTGGTGCCTTTGATGCTTAGAACCTACGTCCTTAGGAGTGGTGGCCACTCGACTGAAGTATTCGACCATATCCAGGCTTTGCTTATCGCATTTGATCGCTACGCACTGATCTCATTTAACTATAATAGCCCTATTGGGACCCGAGATCTTGAGTGTTTGGTAGGCATAGTGAACCACTGCCATGAACTTGTCTAGCATTGGGCGGCCTAAGATCACATTGTACGCTATCTCAAAGTTCGCGACATCGAAGGACAGCTTTTCTGTACGAAAGTTGTGGCACGTGCCAAATGTGACCGGCAACTCGATTTGGCCGAGAGGCATGGTCGATGAGTTGGGAGTTATGCCGTGGAAAGGCTTGATTGCTGTCCTAAGCTCTGATCTCTGAATTCCCATCTTGTCTAAGGTTTTAGAGAAGATGAGGTTAAATGAACTACCACCATCGACTAGAGTTTTGGAAACTTTGATGTTGAGTATGGTCGGCGGAACCACGACCAGGTATCAACTAGGATGTGGTACCGTGGCCGGATGGTCGGTTTGATCAAAGGTGATTGGATGTTCCGACCACCTGAGATACCAAGTGGGCCCAGTTAGGGCCAGGTTGGCTTCTCATCGGTCGTCTTGTATTGCCTTTTGGACTCATACATGGTGGATCCTCTGAAGATGTGCGTCAAGCTGTGGTTAGCCTCGTGGAACTGGGGCTCATCACCCTCAATGTTTGGCTTAACCTTCTTATTACCACGCTCAGCATTTACCTTAATCTTGTCATCAAGTTTCTTTTTGAACACATAGCACTCGTCGAAGTCGTGTTGGTTGCTCCGATGGATGGGACACCACTTTTCGCCACCTCGACTGAGACCTTTGTTGTCCCCAGTGTTGCACGATTTGCTCCTGTAGACCGCAGCTATAGTCATATTCGGATCCTTGTGCTTGTCACCAGGTTTGTTCTTCTTTCCTCCACTCTTCGAGGACTCAGGTTTGTCCTTGCCAGATTGAAGGTTTTTGGTGCGCACATGCGCTTCCGCTCGTTTTGCGTACTTGTCAGCCAACTCGAAAAGCTCTTTGACCGTATGGATCTTCCGAGTAGCCATCTTTCCACGCAAATCCGTGTCCTGAACACCTCATTTGAAGGTGATGATCATTGACTCATCGGAGATGTCTGGGATTGTGTTACGCTTATCGCTGAACCGGCGGATGAAATCTCGAAGGGATTCATCGTCGCCTTGGTGCAGCTGGTGGAGGTCGTTCTCCGTTCCTGGGTGCTCGAATGTGCCTTAGAAATTGGCTATGAACTGAGCCTTAAGTTCTCCCCACGAAAGAATCGAGTTGGGTAGCAAATTTAGTAACCAGGACCTTGCGTGTCCATCAAGGGCGGTTAACAAGTAATTGGCCATTACTCGGTTGTCACCACCGACTGCTCAAATGACAGTGGTGTAGATCTGCAACCACTCATTGGGATTGATCTACCCATCGTACTTCTGGATCGGACCCGCTTTGAACTTCTCGGGGCACCGAATTGAAAGCCTCGCAGCCCTCGTCGAACTCTTCAGGAGGAGGTGGGGGGGGACTGTCACACCTGTCTTTTCTAGTAGGGGAGTCATGTCGACTATCTCGTCCTGTAGCTCTGCGGTCGTAGTAGCAGCGACCGTCTTCACGACGTTCCTCACGGCGTTTTTCGATCGTCATACGTAGATCATGCCGGTTGTGAGGAATATGGTTTCTTATGTCTTCCTGATTTCTACGCCTATGGATAGGGCAGCTACAGTTTAGCCCACAGTGTCGTGTTAGGGCTTGACCACCTGAGTTTCCCATCTAAGATTCCACTACTCGAGAGTGTTCCCGCCCATGGCTCCTTAAGCTGGGACAGTACTGACTGGAGGTTCTGGAGTTGCAGGGATTGTTTGCTCGAGCAACTTGGTTCTGAGCCACATCGAGTAGGATCTTGACTTCATTGACCATAGGAGTTAGTGGATTCGTCGGATCCAATTCTGGAAGAGATCTGAGAATCAGATGAGCTCCTTGCACGTTAGTGTCTGAAGAACTGAATATGTCGCTACCGAGGATTGATTGCGGTCGAGCCGATGAAGCCTCATGATGATTGTTCGGAGGGAGCTTGTCCCTTAAGCCGTGGGCTATCACGAGTGTAGGTACACCCACCAAAAAGTCATCGGGAAAGGCCAGGAGGCATCTGCCTTCATGTGGTCTGCTGGTGGAGGGCCGTGTCGGGTGCATGTAAGGCTCCAGCTGCGGATGTTTTGTGTGGTAACTCGGCGCCAGTACCGTCGGCAGCGACGGTTGTCACCGGATCTTCAAACATTTCTGCGCCGTTGTCGACCACGACGTTTGGATCCACCGCCATTGAGTTAGCTAGTGGGGGGTCGTCACCTCTAGCCATAAACACAAATTGATCTGTTTGGCTGCTCTGGCTAGTGTTGGAGTCACCATCGCCACTCTCATCGCTGTTGGTGTCCATGCAGTGGAGAATATTAGGCTCCGCGGGATGTCGCCACTCTCATCACACAAATCACACTCGAGATATCTCACCTCGCGGTACGCATCCGATGGTCTGGACTTGAGGGCACCGGTGTGGATCGGTCTACCTTGATCGTCCCAACAGAAAAACATAGTTCCAAAGATGATCTTAGAGTCGACGGGAGGGGACTCGAAGATGTCCGCTGTCAACTTGAAGTGGTTATAGAAGCCGGTGTCGGAGAATTCGACGCAAAAGTGAGCCCGATGCATGATAAATCCTACAAAATAGAAGAAGACCCCTACTTGACACGCCAACTGCTGAAGATTACTTTTTGATAATATATCCGTAAATTGATTAAGTACCTTTAAGTGTAGGGATTAATCACGAGATGAGACAAATGATGTATACATTTTCAGGCCTCAGATTAGAGAATACCCTACGTCTTGTGAGAGTGTTGCTGCTGTATATTGATGATTTTGAGTAACAGCAATGTGACTAAGACTATTAAAAAGGAGTAGATCGAATCTAATCTAATCTAACCTAGAGCTAAAGTTGCCGAGTAGCTCCTCTGTTAGGGTCTTAATGCTTGTCTCTCTCCTCGTTCTTTCCTCCTTCAGCCTTTTCATCTTATACGGAGATAAGGTACCGACTCCTATCTAACTGTAGTCGATAGTGAATTGTCTAACTTAACGTACAAATAGATAAATCTGTTTTGAATACTAATCATTCCGAGTTAGATAACCAACCTAAACATTCCTAATATGTATTTACTTAATTCCGGATATATCAGATACCGCTGATTCAGTTCCGTAATATCTAAAACTACCTAATATGTGTTGTACATATACTATCTACGTATGATATACTTTTTATACGTATATACCCCTTAGTTAAATATACACAGCTCAAATTATCTATACATCATCACATTTATCAGTACAACTCCTTACACGATTTTAGTCATTCTAAACTGCATCATAACTAGGCGGTTGTCCTGCCCTAGAAGTAGGCACAATAGTACTAGCTAGCACTTCCGGTATCCTATTGTGCTGTGCAGCTTGTGCTATTTGAGATCCATGAGCATGGGGTCCTGGTACCTGCAAAACAATTGACACTTAAGCTAGATGAACAGATGAAAGTAGGTTGAAATGTCCCTAAAATCCATAACATCTGGATTATCATACTATGATTGTACCTGTGGTGCCGCTGTTTGATGACCATCTGGGTGAAGGAAGCGATTGCTTGCCTCTCCGTGATGAACATTTTGCATCTGGTTTGCAACACTTAGCGGATTCATTTGATTCATATATGGAGATGAGTTCAAAGGGATATGATTTGGCAGGGGATGGTTCATGTATGGTACTCTTGGCATCTGAGTAAGGCCTTGTGCCGCGGGGATGAAAGCTGAATTCATGCCCAGAGCCATTGATGGCATGAACTGATGAGCACCAGGAAACATCATGGGTGCCATCCCGGAAGTCATCCACATAATCTGAGGTTTATTTCATAGTCTCAGTTGGTACCAGCAAATGGTGTCATATGGAGTCATGTAAGTTCAGGTAACTGTAATTGCAAACCTGAACTTGCATTTGGAGGGACTTCAGATACTCAATTGTTTCATCCAATATTGACGCTTTGTCAGTCTGAAAAAAAACAGCAATATTAGAGTAAAGAAAAAGGATCGAAGAAAATGCTGACAACGATCAATTACAAATATTGCCACTCACCAAAGGAATTTTATCAATCCAGGGACTTGCACCTTATCAGAAAAGATGCATTCTTACCTTGTTGCAGTGTGGTATCAGCTCTTGCAAAGCGCGTATCTTTTCATTGATCCGGTCCCTTCTTCTCTACATCAGAAACAATCAACAACATAGTAAGAACAATCAGACAACAAGCTGGTTTTTATCCCCTAAAATAGCTTGCTAGTAGTATTTGATCTCACCCTCTCTGATAAGTTATGAACTTCAGCTGCGCGACTCCTGCGCTTTGATGCAGATCGCCTCGACGATTTGAACTCCTCAGTTGCCTCACACTCAGCATCCTGCAATTTCCTCATCAATCTTATTCAACTCATTACAAGTTGAAACCAAACAATGTGAACAAATTAGACCAAGAAACACCTCACTCCGACTATCTGAGTCGTCTCTACACCTCCCTTTCCTCTTGTGGACATGACCGCTCTCACTCGGCAACCCGGATCCCCCGAAGTTGCTGCCGGACCCGCCGGACGACGACGTGCCGGTGCCGGCGCCGTCGTGCGCGCTGGCCCCGCGCGGCGCCTCCGACGGAATTGCCGCGTCGTCCCCCCAGTCCTCCACGGGCACCCCGGGCACCTGGTTGCTGCCGCAGAAGGTCGAGCAGATGTCGCCGGCCCAGCTCGACTCGACGCCGCTACCCATCGGCGGCCTAGCCGGGTGCACCAGCGCTGGCGGAGGCTGCGAGCTAGAGCCCGGGAGCGCGTCCCCGTGGTGCGGGGTGGCGTCGGCGATGCTGCTGTACCACAGCTGCGTGTACAGGTCCTTCTCCAGCGCGTCGTCGAGGGTGTCCGGAAACCACGCGGCGGTCTCGTCGCCGGTGAGGCCGCTGCTGCTGGGGCGGTCGGAGGGCGCCGGCGCCTCCCGGTGATGCGCCTGGGGCTGCGCGACGACGCTCCCGTTGTGCCATAGCAGCTCCACGAGGTCGTTGTCCGCGCTGCGGACGCCATTGGAGGCAGCTTGCACAGATCAGTTATCGCGGCTCGCGGGATAAATGGACACGAAAAAGGATTTCTTTTGGGTGAAATCTTTACACGAAGGGCTTCTTCTGATTCGCCGCCGATCTCGCATTGCCGTCCATGTCGTCGCGATTCTTGGTCCCGGAGAAACTCTGCAAGCCAGGAGAACATCTCACAGTCCATCCATCCATCACCCGAAGGAGTCTAAGAAATGAAAGCAAAATAATAAAAGAAAAAGTGAAAAAGAAAAGAAAACGCGAGAGGAAACATACTGCCTGATCCAAAATTGCCGAGGGGGAACCAAGAACCAAGACCAGCAAACTTAACCAAAACGAGAAACTTTGCGGTGGAAGCAGGGACCCAAAAGAAAAGGAAAGAAAAGAGACGCAAGAAAACAAACAACACAAAGTGAATAGGTGATGCTATAGAAACCTGCAACAGTAAAGGGAAAAGGCCAAGCCACCCTTCTCCTCTTCCTCCTCCTACTCCTAGCATCAAATGCGAAAGGCAAAGACATAGATAAGCCTATGCTAGTCTACCACTCATGAATGATGACTACTGAGCTGACGTCTATGCTACTACTTCACTCGAGCAACTTGCGCGGTGCGTTCAACTTGTCGACAGTTACGCTTCTTAAATCACAGTAATTAAAAAAATCAGTTTTTGAATTTGAATTTAAAAAATTAAAAAATTAAAAAGATAAAAAATCCTTAAAAAAGTAGAGACAATTCTAAGACCTTCTGTGATTTCTTTTAAAAATAATATTATTTACATCATATTCTATAGGAAAGAAGTTTAAAAAAAAAGTTGAAACGTGCAACTTATTTATTAATTTATGTTAAGAAAAATCTTAATATATAGACACATATTTTTTTATATAGGATGTATCGTAAGAGGATCTTTAAAATTGGCTTCATTTTATTTAGAGATTTATTAATTTCCCTATAATTTTTACAAAATTCATAAGCATAAAGAGAATATATTAAGAAACAATATTGTAATTAATTTTTTCATGTCTACCATTATTTTTTCTACATAAAGTATAATATAAGTAAACTAATAAAAGTGTTTTCACTTATTTTAAAGGTGTGATGGGTTAGTTATGAACTAATCTAGTTGCAACATATTTACACAATACTGCATGTAACAATAATTATTTCATGAGTTCATGTATTTTTAAAAGACATAGAATCATGTAAAAAGGCTAACAAAATTTGTTTCATGATTTTTAAATTAGCGGAGTAAACTATGCATTTAACTAGGTTTAGAAAATACATTCTCATATAAAATATTCAACTTTTTTATAAGTATAAATACTTATATCATGTAGATCATGTTACAAGGAAAACAAAATATGCCACTTGATTTGAAACTCAGGTGAATTAGTTACTACTATTGATTTTCCAAAGTTGAGCAATTTTTTGAATTTTTTGTTGAACTTCACTAGAATTTAAAAAACCCGTTTGATAAATTGCTAAAACCGAACGGTTATCGATGAATTCGAAAGGTTACCGATAATTCGAAAAATACAGAAAAATCATTCAATAAATCGCTAAATGCGATCGGTAACCGTAGCAAACCGACCGGTTACCGTTCGATTGATTCGGTCTGAATTCTCGCTGAATTTCAAATTTAATCGGATAAATTTTAAAAAAATCTTGCCGAATATTAACCGATTATCGTGATTACCAAGATTTTTAAACCGCCGTCAGGTGGTTTTTAGGGTCAAACGGTTTTGGAACCTCACTACAAAGTCGTCGTCGTCTTCGCAAACTGTAGCGGCTTAGCACACAGAAACAGAACGACATGAGCTGCAACTATTTAAGCTAGCCGGGCAGCTGTCGCGCAAGTGTACTTGCCTTTCTCAGAAAGAACAGAGCCCGTGGGCTATTTCCGCCTGGATTTTTTCGCGGGAAATAATGGAGGAATGGAAGGGGACGATGTCAAATAAATTTGCGATTTTTGCAGCTGCTGTTTCGATGGAGGAGGACGACGAGGGGTGGCATCGTTTTCGGATCCCCTTGGCATGGGATAAATGTCGGCCGTCGGAAGCGGCAGCTTGGAGGAATGGATGCGTCGCTCTGCTGCTGCTGCTGCTGCTGCTGCTGCTGCTAGCTGCTTCGGATTGCGTAAACTAATGATTCTTCTGCGCAACTGATGCTGTATGCATGCACTGAGATTTTTCTTCTCTGAAAACAAAGTATTCACGTGGAATTAAAGTAAAGCTTCTCTTTGTATCTTTTCGGCAAAAATTCAAAATTAGATAATATACACGATCGTATTTGTCGAAATAGACAACATGTTAGCGTATTTACAATTTTAACATCCGTATTCGGCACACCACGTGCCGAATATGGCACTGTAGCACCATTTTCGAAAATGAACAGTAGCACCGTATTTCGGCACCTCGTGCGAAATACGGTGCTACAGTACATTTTCGACCCACACGCTCCGGAAATGAACAGTACCGAGCGTGAACAGTAAAAACAGTGCATTTGAATTTTGTTTTTCCTCTTTTTCAAAACGGTGGTCTTCTGTTACTCCAAAAATATTAAAACTTTTTTTACATATTCCATAATCTATGTGCAACCCATTTTAATTAGATTCACCGAAAAATCCTTTGTATATTTAAAACTAAAATTCTTCAAAAAAAGACTACTTTTATAACTTGTAATAATTTTAAGTGTCTCAAATAAATTCCCAAAAATCTAGAAAAAATCACTAATATTCTTCTTATGTGATGGACTAATTTCTAAAATTATTTTCAGCCCTAATTTATATGATGAAAAAATGAGTTACTTTGTAATGCTTCATTTACATGAAATGATAAAAATACATATAAATGAAGCATTACAAAAGAACTCACTTTTTCATCATATAAACTAAGGCTGAAAATAATTTTAGAAATTATTACATCACATAATAAGAATATTAGTGAATTTTTCTAGATTTTTGGGAATTTATTTGAGACACTAAAAATTATTACAAGTTATAAAAGTAGTCTTTTTTGAAGAATTTTATTTTTAAATATACAAAGGATTTTTCGGTGAATCCAATTAAAATGGGTTGCACATGGATTATGGAATATGTAAAAAAAGTTTTAATATTTTTGGAGTAACAGAAGACCACCGTTTTGAAAAAAAGTAAAAACGAAATTCAAACGCACTGTTATTACTGTTCACGCGCGGTACTGTTCATTTTCGAAGTGTGGTGTGTAAATACGGTGCTACAGTCATTTTCGGCACACGTTGTGCCAAAAATGGTGCTACAGTATCATTTTCGGCACACCGTGTACCGAATATGAGCTACAGTGCCATATTCGGTACACGATGTGCCGAATACGGATGCTAAAATTGTAAATACGTTAACATATTGTCTATTTCGGTAAATACGGTCGTGTATATTATCTAATTTTGGATTTTTGCATATCTTTTCACATTAATGTTGCAACTTCGTGAGGCGAAATATTTGAGAAATCTGCATAGAGGTAGTAGGAATCTAGGATGCATGCGTACAATTTTCTTTCAGGGAAGAATAGGAGTAATAATATTTCTGGATGGCTCGTTAATGATTAGATCGTTGTCAGGAATCTTAGAAGAGTCAAAGTAGAATACCCACCGATCATAAATACTTGTCACTTTTAACTAAGATTCAATTAAAATTTTAAAACTTTACCCATTAATAATTTTTAAAATAATTAATTTGAAAATATAAAAATTATATTTCTATTAGATATTATAACTATAGTCTAATAGAAAATAATAATGATCATAATTGTATATTAAAGATCGTGAAAAATAAAAAATGATAATTATTTATAATCGGAGGAGTATTTTTTTATATGAAAAAGTAGGATATAGATGCGCAATAGGCTGCGAGAATATGTGGCATTTTGTGCCTGATGGTACCATGCATGTCGAAGGGGATTTTCCCAGAGCTGATTCTTCCTATCGGCAATTCAGAATATTCTATCGCACTAAACTCAATCATTAACAGTGACTCTGATAGTTACGTTGACTAATGAAGACAAGCTGTGATCTAACTTGATTAGACTTGTATTCGAGTTTCTTAGCGCTGTTGAAATCAAGAAACTCTTCCTTTATACAATCATACTGGTTTAATTTGTGAGGACATAAGAATACTGCAAAACATCTCAGGACAAGTACATATCCAATTGCACAGCCTGATAACATAAACAACTAAACCGATGAATTAAACGTTTCTACCCAGCCATGCAATTTACTCTTTTCACTATAGCAAAATAAAATCTCTATCAAACGGACCGAAATGGTTTTTCTTTCCTTCTAAAAAATAAGATGTGTGCGCTACTTGCAGCCGAGAGAATAAAATTGAAATGGAAATGTTCCATCCAATATCCAAACTGCCGAAAGCCCGAAACCGACTGCGGAACCTGGATGAGAGGTAGCTAACCATCCAGTTCATCTCGATCATTCTATTCTGACGTTTTCCGCTCCTGTTCCTTTCTGCCGCTGTTCTACGATTAAAAAAACGATTTTTGCCGCGCGTTTTGATCTAATTCAGCCAGGTGAGCCTGAGCCAATAGGAGCTCAGATTTGGATTACAGATGCATACGGGATCCGGTCCCCTCATCCTCAACGAAGATCGCGCTTTGTAGCTTGTCCTCTCCTTGTGTCGACAAAGAACTTGAGCTTGCCGACAGCATCACAGCAACGGGCAACGGCGCATCTTGATGCTACTAGAGTCCATAATTCGCTTGTCACCTTCTTCAACTGTGCTTCAACTCTTCTGATTTGCCGGCTCGTGCAAATTCTTCGCCTCCAAAATAAAATCCGCACGGACGACAACCTAGCGATTAGGACGTGTGCCTGAGGCTCAAAACTGAAGAATCCCATAACAAAATCCTGTGTACCTTCAATCAACTACTATATACTAAATTGCCTAAGAATCCCTGAATTCTCAGTGGCACTGCTACTGTAGCTACCGTAGCAGTGAGCCCTATGTATGTCCATGTATATATACGTGTGTGTACGTATAAGTATACATGTGCATGTATATACATATGTATATATGTACATATATGTATAGGTGTATATGTTTATACATATGTGTATATATATACATATATATATGTAATTTTCTTTTCGAAAAATTCTAGAAAAATATCAAAATGAATATTAGTTACATTAATAAATCAGTTGAAAAAACTAAAACGCAAAGAAAAATATCTAAAACTCAAAAAAATATGAAACATATTTTTTTAGGTTAGTATTACTTCCACCTACATGTTAAAATTATGTGCATAAAAAAAGTACTATTGTTTTCTCTATAATTAATTGAATGTGTTTAACATTAATAATTTCATAAATAAATATTAAAATATACAAAATTTGTGAATCTAATTTTTTTAAGTCTTCTTTTATCGTGCTCTATACAGTAAAATAAAAACGGGTACGTGTAGACGCGCCAATCAGACTAGTTATTCTAATTTGTCAGCTTGTGCAAATTCTTCGATTGGATGATGATCCAAAACAAAATCCTCAAAATTGATGACTAGGGGTGCTTTTTCTGAGGGATTGCGCCGTTATCTCTCTTTTTTCTAAGGATTTTATCAAGGTTAATTTTTTTAGCCTCGACACCGCACATTTACACACAGTAGACTTACAACGGAGATAGACACGTCGCACTTCCCTTTGATCCAAATACGCTTAAGGTTGTCTTAAAGAATTCTAATTACACGATGTGAGAATAGAAGTCGAACTCCTGAGCAGCGAGCAGACCATACCGCTACATGCGCGTTTGCTTACCAGGGTATTTTTTTTTGACTTTTCACCACTGAATACAGTTGTAGTATCTGAATATGAATGCGCGAACTCATCCCACACACACGCACGCACGCAACCCACACACACCTAATGCACGCACATACTAGTTCTACACCTACACGCAGCTCGAAGAAAACGTCCATCTGAAGATCACCGGAACCCATCGAGAATCTCGTAGACGACGAGCATATTGTAGTCCTATCTGTAGCGCCACGCCAAAAAAACTAGAGGTATCCGAAATAAATCGGAACCAGGCGTATTATGCTATCTTGGCTGTTGGGCTACAATCTAAGTGATGGGCCGGGCGGAGCTTGGGAGAGAGTGTGGGAACAAAATTCGGCCTGAAAAGACTTGGTTCCCTCCGTTTCTTTTTGTAGGGCTACCAAGAACTGACTGCATCATTTGAACTGTTCAGTTCAGTGCTCTTTGATACTTTAACAATGAATTTGTGAACTACTCTTGTCTTTTTTACAAGTCGAACTCTAGCTAAAATGACATAGCCACCAGCTCTGTCACCTTTATAAGTTATAAGGGCTAACTAGATATATGCCACTGCAATTTTACCGGTTTTAAAATATACTTACTGCCACTTTCGAATATGAAATATGCCAATACAACTTGCTTTTTCTCAGAGATACTCCACAATTTCCCCTGTCTTCTTCGTTTCTTCTCCATCCCCCTCAAAATGAAAGGTATTCACACCGCCACACGACATGATAGAATGGAAAGTAAATTTTGTAAAACTACAGATATTTTGATAAAATTATCGTAAAGCTATAGATTTAAATAATAGTTTTATAAAATTATATATTTAATATCAATTTTATCGCAAAACTATAAATCTTTGATAAAATTATCGTAAAACTACATATTAAACAAAAGTTTTAAAAAATACATATTTTAGAGGAGTTGTTCCCAGCCCTATTACTATGATAATCGGACCCCGCTTGTAGTCTCACAGTAGCTGACAACTCATGAAATAGACCGTTCGGGAGCTCATGAAACTACAATACTTTGATAAAATTATCGTAAATCACAAAATTACATATTTAAAGAATAGTTTCGTAAAACTACAAATTTAGTGCCAATTTTATCGTAAAACTATAGATTATATCGCATACATGTTAACCTGATGAATAGGACCCGCTTGCAGTTACATAAACTCCTGGACGGTCCATTTTATGAGCTGACATCTGCTGTGAGACTGCAAACGGGGCTCGATCGTCATGGTAATGGGGCTGAGAACAACTCTTCTAGAATCTGTAGTTTTGCGATAAAATCGACACTAAATCTGTAGTTTTATAAAATTATTGTTTAAATATGTAGTATTGTGATAATTTTACCAAAGTATCTGTAATTTTGCAATAAAATTAGCACTAAGTATGTAGTTTTGTAAAACTATTGCTTAAATCTATAAATTTACGATAATTTTATCAAAATAACTGTAGTTTTATAAAATTTACTCTAGAATGAATATAATCTTGTGAGAATACCGATATTTGTTATCTTGAATGTTTTCTCCAGAATTCGAGCACCAGTGTAGGTGTAGCAGTCAGAGATCCCTCTTGGGCTAAAGCTGCCTGTCCGCTGCTAGTAGTGGTTGGATTACGATAATATATGAGCTGTAAAAAAATAGAAAAGTTAGCCTGCAAAAATCTGTGTAAATTTCTCTTTGATATACAACAAACAAATGATTGTATTCCCCCCTCCGTCTCCCCATTTTTTTGCAGTGGAACATGTTCCAACATATTCTATATCTACCCAATTTTTGAGATTTTTTTTTTGAGAAATAAATTTCCCGGCGAGTGCGTACGACTGCGAGATATCGCTTATTCTGGTTTAACGGAAAATAGAGGACGGCTAGGACAACGTCTGCAAATAACTTTGAGGACAAATAAGCATCGTAGAAATCATGTGGCAAACTTTATTAGAGCAGCAACACGCGAGACCGTTTCCAAAAATAAAAAAAGCAATATGCCAGATCGGTGGTTTGCACTAGGCTCCGGTTCGGCAGTTTGCTCTAGTTTGCATCGTGCATTATTGCAGCGTGTATCAGAAGAACTTCTGTAAGCACATTTACATCATGACATTACAGAGGCATTTATAATTAAATGAATACGCATCACATTAATAACAATAGTATTATACATGTATTAACATGGAGCGGCAGCCCCTGTATCCATAAAGGATTTCTCACACCAATGTACACCGAACAGTCGAACACCCTACAAACATATATACCGGATCCACCGTGAGGACAGAGAGGCTCAATCACGTGCGGGCCTAGTAAAAAATATGAGTGTATATATGTACATTTAAATTTTTATATAAAACACTTTTCTATATGTTGTATTTAGCCCAAGCCACATTGACAGTAGTCAGGTCGCAGCCCACCACCACGCGCAGACGAGCTCACGCCCCATGGCGCACGGGCATGAGCGATTGCGTCATGGGCGCGAGATAGGCCCATGCGGCAGTGGCGGCATCAGCTCCCGCGTGGGTGCGAGCGGCTGCGTGGTCGCGGGCGCGAGCCAGGCCCAGGCAGGGTGCGACACCGATGCGGGAGCGAGCCAGGCAGGCGGCGGTGGTAGCTGAGGCGCGTGCATGAGCTAGGCGGGCGGGTGGCTTCTGCGGTATGGCCACGAGCTAGGCGAACGGACGACGGTGGCGGCTGCTGCGACGCGAGCACAAGCTAGGCGGGCGGACGGCGGCTGCTGCGGCGCGAGGACGAGCGAGGGCGGGCTCATGATTTTCAAATCGGGCGTAAAAAATTGGGAGCTCACAAGCCCCTATCTGCTTCAATTTTTGGGTATGAAAGAGAAAATAATGAGAGAAGGAAAAGAAAAGTATAAAGAGAAAAAAGAAGAGGAAGAACCTCTACTTGTGATCCTGAATCTGCCATTGTATATAGTTAGCTCACCTTGTTGTGCGTTTAAGAAATTTGGATGGCTCATTTCCCTCTCCTTGAGGCTACACTTTGCCCATATGTTCGGCTACGTACAGAGGAGCCTGAAGGCACTTGTTCTTGGCCATCCATCCGATGATCCGAGACGTTGGGATTTCGTGGTGGGTGAGCGGTCAGTGCCTCTGTGCGGCGGACCGAGTGTGTGGGTGTGGGTGCTTGTGCCCGTGGATCGAATTGCGATTCGGGCCTTGTCTTGTCGCCGGATGTGTGGTGCTTTTGCTTGCTCGTCCTGTATTGCTAACGGCTGTGCGCGCACTCGTGTCGATTTTCTGGTTCCATCGCAGCTGCACTTTTGCAAAACCGTTGCCGCGGTTACGAATTCACGATGCGAGTCAGCATGACTGATTAAAATTTATATGAGAAGACTCTTTAGCACATCAAGGGGATGTAGCTCAGATGGTAGAGCGCTCGCTTAGCATGCGAGAGGTACGGGGATCGATACCCCGCATCTCCAACTTTATTTTTACATTTTCTCTTAATGTGATTTGCTTCTTCTTTTCCCCCCCTTTTTGCTGCTGTTCTGCGTGCTAACTGCTACCTGATTTTCCTCCGCGAAACTGGCGGTGGAGGAGCAGGGCACACGGCGAACACAGCTGGCCGGCGGCCGGCTTGGAGGCAAACTCCAACTCTGTCTATAAATAGATGTGTTCATCTGAATTTGTTCGAATTAGTTCCATGGATGCGCTCACTTACCTACCGACCCACACTACGTTTTGTGATGATGAAACATGAGGTTGAACCCTTTAGTTGAATCTTTATGTGATTTGCGTTGTGTCTTGTGACATGATTTCCCTACATTTCTTTATGTCGATAGGTTTTCCCTACATGTATGATATTTTCTGTTTGTGATTGTAGCTGCTGATGTGCTGTTATGGAGGAACAAGAAGATGTCGTCGAGTGTTCCGGCTCTTGCAACCGCTATTTGGGTTTTCTTTGAGTGGCTAGATTACCACTTCCTGACAATCGCTTCGTTTGCCCTTGTTCTTGGAATGGTTGTCCAGTTTGTTTGGTCCAACTTCTCAAGCATGCTAAGCGGATATGGAATTTATAAAGCACTTGAGCAATGTGTTCCTTAACGTAATAATGGAAATGTGTTTTCTATGTTTAGATCTCCTTCTCAAGTACCCCGAGTTGAGCTGCCAGATGAGTTATTTGTAAACATTGCTGATTCAATTGGTGCTCAAGTAAACAAGTTCCTGGGTTTCCTTCAAGATGTATCTTGTGAAAGAAACTTGAAGCATTTTGTGGTGGTACGTGGAACTTTTCTGTGTTGCTCATATATTCAAATAAATACGATCACTATGTTCTAATATTAAAGTAATCCAGTCCTGCATATCTAAGCATGATTGGCTCTTGTTCTCTCTGTCTATCTCAAACAGACACTTAAATGTCAGACTATGTTTTCTTTCAGGCAATCACCGGACTTGGTCTGCTGCGGTGATAGGGAGCTGGTGCAATTTCCTCACTGTCATTTACATTGGTAAGAGGTTGCAAGCCTGTGACCTCCCATTCTTGGTTTCTCTCGCATCTTTGCTACCGAGAAACATTAGGTTCCTATTTTCTGAATGCATGTATTCCATGTATTCCATTTTGTGTAGTACTGACAACAATATTTGATTATGTGGAACAGTATTTGTTTGTGCTCACACACTTCCTGTGCTCTATGAGAAGTACGAGGATCAAGTCGACGATTTCCTCTACAGCCTTCTTGGTCTGCTGCGAGATCAGTACCGGAAGCTCGACCAAGGTGTCCTGAGCAAGATACCGAAAGGGAACATGAACGCTAAGAAGAGCGAGTAGTTTAGCAGCTGGAATCTCGTGAATGAATGGGTTGGTGAACTATCGTTGTGCTCTGTTGTGCATTGCAGACTTGTAGTTTCAATTGTTACCTGAAAATTGTGTGCCTATCTGAACGGGGCGCTAGATCACTGCCCACCGGATTTAAACTTCTAAGCTGTAATGCATATCGTTTATTGTTCATATTCTTCGACTCATTTACTTTCCTGCTCCTTTTACTTGTGGGATACTGGCATACTGCTAAACTACTGAAGTGCGTCCATGATTCATTTCTGAAAACTGGAAGTTGACTAGAGCCTCTTTTTTCCTTCTCCTTTGTTTTCCCTTTTTCTAAGAATATGCGCCTTTTCAACGTCAGTGTGCAAGGATAAGTTCTGACATATAACTGGTATATTTATTATATTACAAATTGATTTACATTCAAGAAATATATCCTATGTTTTCGCTTTTCACAAAAGGAAAAGCCTTGCTCCTGTGGCCATCGAGAACTACTGACTGCAACTTGTCCAAACCAATGCTGTATGCACTGAAACGTCTCATGCTTTCTGAAAAAAAAAAGAGCTGGTAAGAAAAAATGCAGACTAAGAAGACATTAGTATCGTGGATCAATTTGATCTGCACGAGTATCGATCTGCGTCAAACTAGATTGCTAAATACTCAGCCAAGTTGTTAAAACTTAGGTGATACTAGATATTACACGTCTCCGACATGCCGCCACGGCAGCAGCAGCAGTCAAAACGATCAGAACATTCAGAGATCAGAATGCAGGTCACCATGATCCAACCTAACACCTCTGCAGCCATGCTATAAGACTTGCATTGCTCATGCAGTCATGCGTCTCCTCACGAGCTACTTCGCCGGCAAAAGCCAAGAAAGCAACCAAGAAGCTCCGCACGAAGAAACAAGCCATGGAGCAGAAGAAGTCCGTCCTCCTCGGCCTCCTCGCCCTCCTCCTCTGTGCCGGCCGCGGCCACGCCTTGCGCCTTCTCCACGACGTCGATGGAGGCCGCGAGTTCGCCTTCGGCTCCAAGGCGGCCGCGGAGACCGAGCCGCTGGACCCGACCTTCGACGACTACGAGAACGAGATCAGCCACGTCGAGTTCGAGCCGGAGCTCGGCAGTACGCCGTACGCCGTGGCCGCGGCGCCCCTCGCCGCCACCGCCGGACCGGCCCCGCAGCCTGTGACGGCGCGGAACGCCGTGGCCGGCAGCCGCAGCATGAAGTGGTGGCTGCCGCCGTCGACGATGCCGTCGTTCCCGCTGTTCCCGAACCCCGGCGGCATGCCCGGCATCCCCGGGCTGCCGCTGCCCGGCATGCCGTTCCATCCCATCGGCGGCTGGGGCGCGCCGGCGCCACCTGGCCAGGCGCAGCCGTCCCCTCCTGCCTCCACCACCGGCGCCAACTCCAACGACCCGAACACGAACGGTGGTATCAACTGACCGCGCGGGAGGATGAGACTCGCGAGCGCTCGCATGCTAGCTCATGATCCGTCGCTTCCGTTAAGCTTTGACCGTGCTCGAGTGCACTTTTACTATTCACTTTTAACTACTTCTATTGCGTGTTCACTTCAAAAAGTTAGTTTGGTTCCGAATGTGATGTTGCTGAAAGAAGGGCGTGCCGTTTCATAGCAAATGCCACGCCTTTGGTATAGAAAAAACAATAGTACAGCACCCACACATGTATGGTGGTTGGGTCGATTGACAGCATCGAGATTGTCTAAGTTTTATTATTTATTATTGACAACGTTCGATTTCACTTTTTAAAATGTCAGATTTTTCAATTCGTATCATCGTCATTGCATGATATCGGCTTATACTCCGTTTAGCCATATGAATAGTCTATTATACCCATGTTATGTGGGTTATGGAATTTCACTTTATACCACTAAAAATTTCAGTTTAAACTATGCAGTAACAGATGATTCTAACCAATTTTGATATTGAAAACAAAACAAGACATCAAATTTATAAAACCAATATACTATGATTAGTGAACTTAAATATTTCAAGACCTATTGTGGTGTGGTGCTAAATGCTAATTAAGGGATTGCAAACACAATGTATGCACAGAAACATGCTTCTCACTAGTCTAATTGAATTGATATATGCAAGAACAGGCACTAACCACAACACTACCAAAATGCTTCACACCTTGAAGCCCAGTTCACAGGAAGTTTGAATAATCTTCAAGTAGTATTTCAGAGCAATTACTTCCTCCATTCAAGAATACAAGGCACATATTATTTTTAAAAAGTCAAACTTTATATATTTTGATCGATAGTTAGTTAAATTTTAAAAATGTTTAGTGTATAAAAACTATACAACTAAATTTATATTTTAAAACTCTTTCACACTATATTGGTTTTGTAGCTATAAACTATATATTTTGTGAGAAAATAATGGTCCAAGTTTAACTTCAAAGACTGAGCCAAAATAAAATATACCTAGTAGTCTTGAACGGAGGGAGTAGTTTACAGAAATTTTGAATAATCTTCAAGTAGTATTTCAGAGCAATCAGATCACAGAATCTGTCTTCCTAATAGAGATAAATGTACAAAATAGGCAACAGACAATACCTGCTCAGTTGAAAACCCTGAAAAAAGATTTGTCCTTCTTCCAGAAGCTGGTTTTCCCAACAGAGCTCCAAAAGCTGGTTTTCAATATCAAAGTGCACAGGTTCAGAAAACAGACATTCACACAGAAAATCCTTAAAATTAGTTTGTGTTGGAATCAATTGACCATTCACACCTAGACATCCTCGTCATGGGTGGCACCGCCACTGCCATCCTCGCAGCGGCCCAGCAATGGCCCTGAGTTTACCCTCAGGGGTTATCCTTGAAATGTCTGTTTGAGAGGCAAGGTTAATTAGTCAACAGGAGTAGGTGGACCATGAGCTTTGGTGGACTAGGAGGTGGTGGACGACCGCGACGATGGAGCTAGAGGAGGTGGATCTAGGCAGCAGACGAGGGCAATGGCGGCATATGTAGTGGCGAGCAAGAGGAGGTGGACTATGAGCTTTGGTTGCCAGCGGCAAGGAGGAAGTCGACTTTGAGCTCGGGTGAGTGAGGAGGTCATCTAGAGGGCGCTTCACATGTTTCTAAGGTCAGGGAACTTTTTTAGGGTGTGAGCGGAGGCAGAGGGGTAACGGAATGGGTCGGTGACGGAGAGGGCGGCCCGGCGACAGAGGTGCGCTACTGACACTTGTGCACAACGAAGAGGAGGAGGGAGAGGTTGGGGAAAAGGGAGAGGGAGTCAGTGTGAACCTGCTGGCGTGAAGGCTTACTCGGAGAAGGCCGGCGACCGCGGTGGCAGTTTGCCAGAATTAGGGAAGAAGAGAGCTTAATGATTCGATTCCTTTGGTGGAAGAGCTCGCGGTGGCGGAGCTCGTCGGAGAGGAAGAGGGAGGTCGAGGTGCGAGCGGCAGGAGCTTGACTCGGTTGAGTGACAACAAGAGGGAGAGAGCGAATAGACAAAAAAAGAAGAAGAAGTGAAACATTATTTTGTAATGACATAACGAGTAAATATGTGCTACAATTCACAATACATAATCTAAAAGTAGTCTTTTTCTAGATTACGGATTGTCGCACAATCTGGTCCTAGATCATATATTTTGAATTTTAGAATCGGCATGTTTATTTTTTTTTCTGATTTTAGAAGCTAGACTCCATAATAAAAAAACATGCCCTTAAGATTTTTGTGGGAAGGGAAAAAAATAGAAAAAGAGGGTACGAAGTAGAACGGGCATGAGATTGAGCCGAATCTCTGCCGAAGCCCGAAGGCCCATTAGAAGCGCTCCTCGTAAACCGCCTCGCGCTCTGGTCCATTTCGAATCCAGATCGGAGCCCACTGACCAGAGCCGTAATCCGCTTCAAACTTCGCGCACCGGAAGATCTCAGCCGTCCATCAGGGCGTCACGGTTAGGGTTTTCGATCTCACCCAGTATCCCAGCTCTATAAATGAGAAGCGAGCGCCTACGCCGCCACTCACCCTCGTCCCCCCAAACTCGCCAAATCCGCCGCAGCCGCCTTTAGACGAGACCGAGAGCGCGAGGTCCACCCCCGCCGCCGCGATGAGGGCCAAGGTTTCGTCTCGATCTCCTCTCCTCTCCTTCGTTACGGCCTAGTCGCGCGATTTCCCTGTGATAACATGATGTTTAGATTGCAATTCGTGATGGGTTTTTTAGGCGACTGTTTGCGCTTTTTTTGTTCTCCGTGATGACGAAACACAGATGACGAGTCCGATCTAATCCATTCCATCAAACCATGGGGACAATCGAGGCATTTGTCTGAGAGAACACGAAATAGGTTATCTTTTTTCGTTTAGTTGCGCGGTTGCCCTCTGATGATTCGAATCGTGTAGTAGAACTGCAGAAGTAGCTCTGTGCGAACTCTTTAGTGGTGTTCGAGGCTCTGATTCCAGTATTGGTGATTGTAATTCCTGAGTTTTGTTGCATCTACTGGTTTTGCTTTCATGTTCTCCGTGATGATGAAACACAGATGACGAGTCCGATCTAATCCATTCCATTAAACCATGGGGACAATCGAGGCATTTGTCTGAGAGAACACAAATCACTAGTTATTTTTCGTTTCTGTTCTGTTCCTAGTCTATTGTTTGTTATCTCTTTGTATGAATGTTTCGATGGTACTGGCATGATGAGGAAAACCTACTTTTTTTCTGATCTATCTGATGAGAAATACCTCCTACTCATTCTGAATGCCAATACACTGCATGCTATCATTTTTCCATCGGTAGAGTTTAATGCTTCGTTAATGAGTTTCTCGTACATAATATGTGATGAGATCACGTCCTATTTGCAATTTGCTCATTACGAGCTATGATTATTTGACATGTTTGATGTCAGCTTGGGTTGGGGGATATGATGAAGAACTTTTGGTCCGTGTTTCTGATCATGTCATGATGAGTAAATCACTCCAATAATTCTGATCCCAAACAATTCGCAGGAATTTGCACCTTGTTGCTTTTCATGTTTGTCTTGAGAATCTTACGTTTGCTTGCTGAAGCTATATGTTTGCCGAAATAATATTGATCTTTCTTGCTTTGAATTTGTGCAGTGGAAGAAGAAGAGAATGAGGAGGCTCAAGAGGAAGCGCCGAAAGATGAGGCAGAGATCCAAGTAGGCACCCCATGAGGAAGGGAAGCTACTCGGGCACCATTTCCGAGGCGCGTTGGGATGATTCTGACGTGTTTCGGTGTAGCTGCAGGAGATGCGAACCTAACTTGTGTTTTGGTTAATCTTAGCTGTTCTTGTCTGGTCATCTTTTAAGGCCGGGTTTTTATGTAATGTGGGATAATCATATGTTGCTTTATGACTGAGGTTTATGCAGTTAAGAGAATATGGTACTCGAATATGTCTTCTGCCTTGTGCTCCGGTTTTTACAGACGGTCGCATTTCCCTCAACGTAGGGATCATCAATTTTTTGTGGGATTGAAATATTTCAGATAAGGAAGGTAGGTTAGTGTAGGAATATTTGTTCAGTTGGCATTCGAGATGGATGAACATCAAACTGTCCTTCTGTTCTGGCATTTTGTAACCTAGAATGCCCTAGAAACGTTATCACTGCGCATGTTAGCACAGAAGTTAATTTACCACATCTCCACAAGAGGTAATAGCAGGTAGCCAGCAAGGAGAATAACAAAGTCCACGCCAGAACGTGTTGAAGCAGGTCGATGTTCTTCCTGAGGCGCTGCCTCTTTTCCGGTGCTCGGCGACAGCGCGAGCATCCGGTCCACCCCAGCCATGTTGCCCAGGAGATCGTTGCCGAGTTCTTCCTCGAGATCGCTCTCCACGAGCCGCTTGACGCCGCGGAGGACGTGGAGCGCCAGCCCGTCAACGAGGCATTATGCTCTTCCAGTACGCGGGGTCTGCCGCGCCCTCAAGTCGAACGCCTGCATCTGCAGCATGCATCCTCAGATGTGACACGTCCACCTCCCCAACACATTTCAGGGTAATCTTCTTGTGTTTCGACCTTGTCCTTCACAGCTTCCATGAACTTCCCATGGCCTTACATTATGTCCGTCCATGTCTTCATGTAGTCGGGGTTCGCCGTGTAGGTCCGCCACCAGCTCCATTTCTAGCAGCTCCTTGACGTGCTCTGACCGCGCGGCGGCAGGACGAGTGCACCTGCGGGAAGTTGTCCGAGTGCTGAAGCAAACACCTCGATGACAAGGTCTTGCGGCACTTGACCAATTGTCTCCATCTTCTTGAGCATGACATCGAACGCCGATCTTGGCAGGAAGTTGGGGAGACTGATGCCCTTGGTCTCCTCCAGAACGCGCATCTCCTCCATCAGGAACGGCTCAATCCCAAATTGGGGATGCCAAATTGTGTCGACTGTGTCCAATTGGAGCGATGGTTTCTATGACAACTTGAACGGGTGTGTAGTGTGTGCTGTGATCTGAGTTTCAGCTCCCTCTTGGCAATCGGTTCTTGGGGTTGATCAGCCAGGTCCGTGTTCAGTGCAAGTGAGGCAGATAAGGCAGGAATACAGGTTGGCAGCTACCAGGAAGGCACCAAAGTAAGCATGCGCAATGCTGTAACCATCAGTCTGTAGACAACCTAGGCACCAAGAACAACAACTGAAACTGTGCTCACTAACGTATAGATTGATTTTGCTTTCACTGATGCTGATGTAATTGAAGACGGCACCATGGCTGCTGTCATCGGGCGGCGAAAGATCGAAAGCGGAGAGCCTTCATTCATGGAGGAGAAGGTAAGCGAAGGCTTCAGAGACTTGGATGCGTAAACACAAATTAATAGGAAGTCACCATACATCGTTGGCATTTTCTTATTGAGCATCATTCGTACATTTAGACAAGACTAATATATGTGTTAGGATCTCTGATCCATCTAAATGCAACCCTGTTTTCCCCTGTTTATACAGGAAATGGCTAAATCTGCAGACAGACTTGCCTTCATCATTGGAAATGACAAATATGTGAATGGCATCGAGGGTTCCATTCCAGTCCTGGTTAAAAGTGTAAGAAAATCCTCTGTTGCTTCAGAGCAGATAGTTTTATGCAATGTTCATAAAGAGAGGAACAGATCATTTCAGGGAAACTGGATAGACACCGCTGAAGAGATCGACGATTTGTTCCTAGGGGATGCAGAGGTGCGCTTGTCAATACGACACTTCCCGTTAAACTTTTCAGAACTTGAACAGCTGCTGAATTGCTGAATCTGGATCCTTCATCTTAGCCACCACTGCATGTAATTTTTGTGATGAAGGTTTGGAGGAGGCCATCGTTTGGAAGTGCTGTCCACTGGGGGGTGACCACCCATTGGTTACTAAGGGGGGCCATCACATACTTGATGTTATTTTCACAACTCCGATCCTGGATCTCGGTACGCTGATAGAAAATTATTGCCAAGAGGGAGCTGAAACTCAGCCTGGTAAATCAGTAACCATTTCTTGTGTAAAGCTTTAGCTGGATGGTTTGCAATCTTTACAGGTCAGGTAGCAGAGGGCCTGGCCAAAATTGCTGGCGTCGTGGATCATGGGATTATTTCTGGCATTCGGTAATTTCTCTCTTTTTTTTTAAACTCATTCGGTAATTTCTCAACATAAGCAGACACTTTAAAGTATGTTTTTTGGACCAAGGAAGCAAGCATATGACGTCCAAATTATTCAGTTATTCCTATGATAAATTGTTACATGGTACCATGCAGATCATATGCTGTCATTGCATCAAAGGGGGAAGTGCAGGTCTTGGATGAGGAATCCTCGGTGATACTGTAGCAGCGAAATCCTTTGATTTGCTGCGCAGAGGGACCGTTTTAATTTTCTCTGCATCTCGAAACATAAATCCATAGTAATTTGGCTGAAAATGCCATGAGTAGTATTTCTGTTTTTCCTTTTTTTTAGCGATCCGACATTCAGTTGGCCAGCCAGACATGAATGCATGACAATATATGGAGTCTTCACAACCAAAACGCATAGTTCAAATCATCGTCGGTTCTGATGATGACATTGGCCTCCGTTTTTTCCAGTGCAAGCTGGTGAAACAAGGCTGGGGCGTGCCATGCAGTTTTCATTCACCGCGAAGGCAGGGACTGTAAGAACACCCTGTTCAACAGCAGGAGTTCAGGATATGCATCACTTCCGGCCGGTTAGTGTTCGTCTTATAGATTCTAAGAGTATTGTATCTTTATTCGAACAGATTGTATGATACTGTAACACCCTGGATTTCAATAAATCCGG
Organism: Phragmites australis; assembly: GCF_958298935.1. NCBI lineage: Eukaryota > Viridiplantae > Streptophyta > Magnoliopsida > Poales > Poaceae > Phragmites > Phragmites australis. Next base: position 46,441,556 of record NC_084923.1, on the reverse strand, counting down.
ATTGCTACCGACTCTCATCTAAATCTAACAAGTCCGAAAATTATAAAAAATTTCGCTAGAGTTTTCCCTATATTTACTGCTTTTCTTGAATAGCAAAAACGTATTCATCGCATACAGGATATATATAAGCAAAAGGTAAACACAACCATCTAAAACTAGTACCGAAACATCTCACGAACTCGTCACACTACACCAGAAGCAGCTAAGAGCTGCAAACTGACCAAAATAACCAAGTACATCGCTAAAAGGTTATGAATACTACTATAAATTGATCTAAGTGTGATCACTTACCACTACGCGATGCTATTTCCCCTTTCGAACATGTCGCGAGTAGAGGTACCTAAAAACCAAATGAAATACAAGTGTGAGTAAAAAACACTCAGCAAATACAGTTATGAAACCGGACACATCAACAACGTCAAAGAAGAATGAGAAACACTGAGTTTTTCCTTTTTCTTGAAAACAACAAGAAGACAATAATTTTCGTCGATACGGACCGTCTGAATTTACATTGCATTTACCGGTAAAACCGAGCAAGTGGGACCAGCACTCACTCATAGGATCATGAACATAAGAATCAAATTGTCTGGTAACACCGGACCATGAATGATAGATAAACTGGAACAACTTGAAACCGGAATGCTGACATGAACTCATTCTTGAACTTGAATCATACGAATAAAGGAAAATTCAAAAATTGAATAAACACAATTGAAATAGATCAGCAAAACATTTGTCATGCAAAGGAAGCTAATCATGGGTTCGTCATGCACTTGCCTTAACCGTGACAAGAAGTCGGTCTTACACCGCTAGCATTGACACTTCCAAAACCTGAGGAACAAGATCGTACTCAAAAGTTATCCCAAAAAACCACATGACTAAACGTTGGATGTTGGAACTTCTCTCTCTAGTCTAACCCCAAAATCTCGATTCTACCTTTTTCTCGGGAATTCAACTAACACACGGGGTTGCTTGCTGACCGAGCCGTAACGCTCGTTCCGCTTAACCAACGATAGCAAGGGATTACAACTGAAGCATCTTCAAGGAATTTCCTACAACTTTGCGTTTACGACTTAGGCGACGTCTTACTCTGAGTAGGTCGAAAATCGAATCGAGTTACTGCATCGAGGAAAACCTACTGGATAACACACTGATTTGAACGTTTCTCCTAAATCGTTTCTCCAAATCAAACAAGATCGCGCCACTAGAACAATATCGACGAGACCTACGATTGTCGCTTTAAACACAAAGTCGGAACTGGCTCCACTCATTGCCAGCCTTCGAATTTACTCTCGTGGTTGGTCAAGCTTCCACTCTCGTGTCCAATGACAAAATTAACCGCCAAACTATCGATAAGCATAGAGGGATTACAAAGACATTACCCTCACTGTGTGAATCACGAGCTGACAACGATTCCGATGAAAATCCATGCAAAACCCATTCTTCCTCCTTTTTCTTCTTTCTCTTTTCTTTTTTCTTTATTTCTTTTTTCTTATTTTCCTTCTCGGTTGCTTGCCTCCCTCTCACAGCAGCAGCACCACGCAGCAGAGACAACGGGCACATGACAACAATTGCGCGCGACACGAAGGGTGGGGTGCGGCAACCGACGCAAAGTGGTGACGATGGTGGCCGGAGGCGGCGACGTCGGTGGCCTGTGCAGCGGATGGCTGTCACACCCGGTTTTAACGGTCAAAACCAGATGCGGCTTATATGTGTCCAGGATGCTCAACACACATAAGGATATCACATGTGAAGTAACAAAAATAATAATTTTATAGAATAAACATTACTCTTACAACAATTAATATATATTGTCTTCTATGTAGATATCTACAGCGGAACAGAAGCACTGATGCCCAACAACACCGCAGGCAACCGACCGGAAGACACGCGCCTAGAACGTCACAACCTCATCTTGATAATCTTCAACATCTTCACTCACTGAGCAGCACCACACATGTCGCATGTCATAGAGAAAATAGTAAGTGTGAACATATGACGCGCTCAACAAGTGTGAGAAAGATAATGATATGTAGGCTTATGTTAAGAATAAACTAACACATGGTATATTTGCATAAATATGAGTAAAAGAAAGATATTTAGACTCAAAAAATATTAAACAATTATAAAGTAAATGTAACCCATATAGTATAACACCCAGCATACAAGGCTCCTGACCTTGCATACTATAACCATCTAGTACTCCCTGTACTATAACAAAAACTACAACCAAACCCATAACCACAACCCACTAATCACGTGAGACTTCAAGTCTCTCATAACCACATGCACGACTATTATAATAATTTTACACTCTGCAGATGTTGTCCAACTTTTAGCCACAAGTCGTGATTTTCATGTTGTCGTGTTCACGAAACACTTAACACAGGCCAATGGTGTGCTGTCAGGAGAATCACTACGAAGCATAGTCCATCAATTAGGTCCTGGTACTCCAATGAATGCCAGCCAGGAATCTAATTGATATGTTAAGTCTTACCCATATCGGTCTCATGTTTGATACGATATTTCTTGGGTTGTCACTCCACGAACCAGTCCTTATATGTGTCACTTGGGCAAAAACTATCCAACATGAAAATAACCAACAAAACCTAACACCTTTTTCTTGGAACGTATCCACAAGCCCACCACCATTATCAAACCAACAGGGAAAATAACAAATAAATTTGTTGGAACATATCCACAAGCCCAACACATTAACTACCATTATCAAACCAACTCCTTGCCCAAGTCCTAGGGTTCCATATTACTAGAACAAGTTCATCATCACCATTGCATATATCCACTAAACATGTATATGACACTTCCCAACATCTCAAAAGCATGACTAAGCAATTCTACCCAAGAGACTCATATCAACTACCACTTAGGCTTCAAGGAATGTAAAGGAAGAACTAGCTAAACCCTAACATAGGTGACTACCCATCAAGTTGACAAACATTGCATGCAATTTGTAAAACAAAACATAAACATAGGTTCAATATGATCAAGAACACTTGCCTTTTACCTAATGCTGTTCAGTGTTGACGAAACCTTGGTCTTGAAGTCCCTCGAACTATTCCGGAATGCTACCGACTAATCGCGAGAACTACCGACAAACAACTCAAAGAAAAACACTAAGAACAACATATCAAACACCATTAAAACACTTTAAAAACACTATAGTTAGATAGGTATAATTTTAGAAATATTTAGACGCAAGAATCGCCTAAATTGGAGTTAAGACGAAAAGAGAATAGCTTTCAGGAGATGGATTAGATCGAAAAGGAAATACTGATTTATCGGAACTATCTTCCTATGAGAAAATGTTTTATTGCACAATCACTGCGTTAGGCTTGACAATATTATTGCGTAAGATTCAAGAAATGTAGGGCAAACTAGACTTCGCTGACTAGGCTAAGGAAAATGATGTGGTGCTGACTTGGCATGCTATACAAGTACCTTCTTGGATTAAAGAAGGGATACGCTGAGATCTAGTCTCGACCACCCATGATCAAATGGTCGGGGTTATGCTTCTAGGTTAAGGATACTACCGGTGACTCTGTGTAGCGGCGGTGACTCGGGTTTCGTCGGAGATGGCGATCGGGCGTGTAGCAACTGACATCGATGTTGGGCTTCAATGGTGTTTCAACGAAACGAGTGAAGCATAGCGTAGAACGCAGAAAGACTAACTCAGCGGTATGTTTGGTTTTGGAAGGGGTCATCCAAGGTAGCGGCAAAACAACGATGACTGCTGCTAGGTTTGGTGGTGACCGCGAACAGACGCAGCAACGAAGACGCTCGCGTTCCAGGAGAATGGCTACGAAATTTGAGAAACTGTTTGAACAGAGATGTTCATATTTCCTGGGAACACAATGCTACAGAATGTTTTTGGGTAGATCATCCCCTGAGAGGAAGAACGATCAGCGGTATGAGATGTGTGATGGTTGCAACATGCTATGGTTGACAATCGCGTTCCGGTCGTGTCATTGCACAAACAGGGATGAGCTCCTAGGGTCACGTAGAAGACTCGATGGGCACGCCGTGACGTGGTTGGTGCATTCATACGACTTTTGGATTGATGGGGAACGCGAATGAAAATCCGGTACGCGCGCAAAACACGTCTAGAAACCAGACAACGGGCATGTCAACCTTGATCCTGGCGGTTTGGCTGATCTACTAGATGAATTGGTTGGTGAGGGCATGGCCAACATCATGGGTCATGCACTAGTGAAAGGGCATGGTGATTTGACCTCTGGTCAGCCGGGAACGTCAATGCCAATCAGTGATGGAGCGGCTGTCCGCGACGACGACGACCGTGACGGCGTAGATCGGGCTTTGGCCAGAGTTAAGGCTTGGCTAGGGACTTAGTATGATGGTAAAAAAGTAGTAAGAGGGGAGAAGAAGGGGTCCTCACCTTGCTTCGATGGTCGAGGAAGGAGGATTCACGGAGACGATGACGTAGCATATCACGGGCGGCGATGGCGGCGGCGCACGGAGAGGGAAGCAGCGGCATCTAGGGCTTGGGGGTGTGGAATAGGGGTAGAAGAGGGTGTGTAACTCCTATTTATAGGGCTAGGAGCAGCTTGTTGAGGTGGAGTCTAAGCTGAACATGAATCAGATTTGAGTTCGAGTCAGTTAAGATTTTCTTTTTCGTATCTCTCTATTCCAAGGATGATATCTCCACTGTTTGGACTCCAAATTAGATGTTTTTGGACTCTAAATTATAGTACTAAAAAAGATCTATAACTTTAGTGTTTGTTGGAACTTCTGAAAACACCATATTGATTTTCAAAAATGCAGCACAAGATAAACTGTTTGAACTCAGATTTATCTGCACAATATTAATTTCGGAGGCCATAACCCTAGCTCCATTATCCAAAAGGAGACTTTCATAGGTTCAAATCGAAGCTCTCGACGAGACCTACAACTTTGGTATTGTCAAGATTTGCATTTGAGGCCGTTTTGAACTCCGAAACTTCATGGGAAGATAGGGCCGTTCAGGACTCCGCGAAAATTTGCAGATTTCGTAGATCATTTTTGTTGGGTCTTCTAGAAGACTTGGCTAAGAGTTTGGACTTGAGCAAGATTGAGCCCAAAGACACTTTAGGTATATCTAGGGTTTAGAAAAGAAACTTTTGCAGAGAAATTTAATAGGGTTTGAATTTATATTGAGCTTGGAGTGAATTAAGAGAAACGGAAAATGAGGTTGAACAAGAATAGGAGTAGATAAGAAATTTAAATTTGAATTTAGGTAGAATTTGAGAAAGATGAGAGATTAGTTTTAAACAAGGATTTGGATAAGATTTGAATTGAACTAGAGAAGGATTAGGTATGATCAAGGATTGAATAGATAATGAATTCAAGAATTTTGAATTCCAACCATTAAGATCCTTAACTAATTTACTACTGAGTTTTGTAAAAACCTTTTCAAAATCTTTTTTTCACACAAAACACCAAATAGAAAGAAAAAGAAAAAGAACTCTAATGCATTGGGGGTGATGACCCATAGCTTACTAAGGAAGGTCATCACACACTTGATGTTATTTCCACAACTACAATACCGGATCTCGGTACGCTGAAAGAAGATTGTCGCAAATTGAGAGTTAAAACTCAGCTTGATATTTCAGTAACCTAGCTTTCTTTGGCAAAACTTATAAGGCTATGTGATGTGGTATATTGTTGGTGACAGTTAGATGAGGGGCATCTCTAGTGTGACAATGACAGTTTACTGCTAATTATTCTCTCTGTTAAAGAATATAAGCGTGTTTTGTTTCGAAAAAGTTAAATTTTATAAGTTTTGATTGACAATTAGTTAAATTATATACATATTTAATATACAAACTTTGTTTCAATATATTTGTATTTCAAAATATTGGTTTTATAACAATTGACAAAATATTACAAGAGAAATTAACAATTAAAATTTAATTTTAATGACTTTTTTAAAACAAGATACATCCTATATTCTTAAACAGAGGGAATACTATGTTTGTAACCTCTAGAAAACTAGTCGGCCAGCAAAGCCAAGTATGACTGCATGGCAATTAATGTTTTGGGGTGCTTTACAATTTTCATACAGGAAATATAAAGTCGCAGTTCTGGACCGCATGCAGGACTACTTCACTTCCGGCCAGTCAGTCTTCGTCTTCGTCGTCCACGCAGATGCTCCACATCTTCCTCTAGCGCGGAGCAAGAGGGCGTAAGGCTCACTGTTAAGGCATAAAGATGTTATCTTATCGGTTCGGGTTAGACCCTAGCACGTACAACTCTATTTAAAATTTTCAATGTAGATCTCCGAAAGAAGATCCGGCTATAAAAAAAAAACGGTGTAGATAGATTCCTGAAGAGCTTGTGAGGCAAGATGACGGGCTTATTGTTATGGGAACACGGGAGGCGTCGATGCCACAGGAGACTCGTGCTGCCCAGGTCAAGATTGCGGATGGAATCCTCCATCAGATCCTCTTCTCGTGAAAAAAAAACTAAGCAGTGAGATAAAACTATCTATATATACTCATTTACATCTTAATGTGTAGGTGTAACCATTCGCTGATACATAAATATGTTAGCAGTTATGTGAGCATCTTCACCAAAGTGTAACTCCACTTGATACTCATCTATCCGTTTCTCTTATATACGTTATGATTTTCTTCATCTACTTCTTTAATACAAATTTCAACACAAATAAATGATTATAATAATATCCTAGTTGAAATTTTCGTGTTCAAACATCTTCAGCAGGTTTGCAGCCTCAAGAAAACTAGGTTGGCCAGCAAGCCAAGTGTGATCGTACGACTATTGACAAAATATTATACTCGAGGTTCTTTCGAACCAAAACGCGTAACGAGCTTGTTCACTTAGCGTAAGGAGCACGGGGTATGTGGTTTTGCGACTAGACGCACGTCCTTATGTATCCGAGCTCCTCACGAAAGATGGTAATTCTACTAACTTCGATTAATAAAACTCCCGGTTCTTAGGTAAAAAAACGCGTAGACGTGTTTATAACCCAAAATCTAGGCCACGTGGCAAGGCCTGGGGCTTAATCACTCGCCCAGGCGGACGTAAATTTACGATAGGTAGCAATGAGTAAATATACCAGCAGTAATAACAAAACGCAAGAAAAGTTGTCAACTGCATGTTTTACGTTCGTCGTGATCACAGCAGTGACCGAACGCGTGTCGCGGCCGATTCAGCCCATGCGACGCAGGCAGCTGGTCAAAAGCTCCGGAAGCAACGAGGTCGTCGACGCTTTCCACGGCCGACTCGGCTTCGGTCCGCCCCACCGACGCGACCACCCTGGAAAGGCCTCCGTCTCGGTCTCTATAAGGATGGATTTCTGCTGTGGTTGGACAACCTACATGCTTGGTGGAGGGGAAAGGTAGAGAGAAGAACCAACCAAACCAATCGCTTCGGCGGACATGGCGTCCAGGATGGTGCTTGGAAGAATCCAGTCGGTCGGTGGCCTCTCCGGCCGGTTGTTCCGCCGCGGTGAGGGGATCCTCCGCCGTCCTCTTTTGCCGGTCAGCAATCGATCGCTCTGCAGCAACGCGATCAAAACAGACACCACAATCAAGGTTCGATGTCTACCTCATCGTAGTATGTTTGTTGTATCAACAAATAGATAGGGCTGTATTCAGATTTCCATGTGTAGTATCAATTCAATCCCAAGATCATAAAAACGGCTTTAGTTACATGTATCAGTATTAATTAGTTCATCAACGGACTGGAGCTTCGTAGTTTTACTTACCTCCGTACAAGAAATGCATTTAAATAATTTCCAGTGGAGGATTCCGGTCATGCTGAAGTGAATCATGTACTCATGAATCTTTTCCTTTCTTCTCATGTTGAGAAAGCATGTAGTCATGTATCAATGGTTTCTGCTGAAGAGTTCTCTGTTTATTGATGGTTGCTGCTTGCAATGGACATGCAGGACCAGGAGCCACATGGCGACAGGTTTTCGGATCCCCGGGTTGCTCATGAAGACCGCCAGTTCATTCAATTATTGGACCGGATGCTGGATGCGATAAGTAATCCTGAAAGTCTTGCAGAGATGCAGCGTGGGAGGCTTCCAAATAGGCTGAAAATTTTGGACGATGACATATGAGTTAAATTCTGCTTACGGAAATACAGGACTAAAAGAAACGTGAATTTATGTTGTATAAAGTGACCCTGCTGTGTATTGTGATTAACTATGTAGAACTTGTGCGTGAGAGATTGATATTGTTTAGGATCAGATTATGGATCTGAACATCGGCTAATATTGCATAGATACCAACTTTAAGTAATTTAATTTATCTGAAGTCTGAAGTCCTTTCGAATATTTAACGGCAATCATCTAACACTACAGTGCTGATTAATTAATGATGTGCAGAATTACCTTTATCCAAATGATTTGACTGACTCAATAGCTCATAGAAGCACAAGAAAGGAATATTATCAGCCTTCATCATTGTACCAACACTGTCAAGCTTCTCCTTGAAAATGTCCGTATCAAACAACGTGCTTCCACAGATTTTCCCTTGGTTTTCCACATATTGTCATGCTTGAGTGTCGGTGTATATCCCTACAGGCTGCAGTATGTATGCTGCTTCAGATAATGAGAGAGTTGAGTGCAATGGAAAATAACAGTGATGTAGAAGTTCAACAAAAGAAAAGCGGACAAGCTAAACTGGCAGAACTTACACAGAAAATTTTCACCATTGACAGCGCTCAAGAATCGAAAGAGCTTGCAGACCAGACCAGTATGAAGGCACCATATTAGTGCAAAAGAGATGCAGGGACAGCATGGACCTGTCAACATGCCATGGAACCATTTTAATTTCTGTAGAAGAGTTTAAACAGAAGGGGGAAAAAGGGGAAATGGAAAACTTATTGCTGATAACTCCACAAATGGGATTGGCAAAGTTCAGATACCATAGATTAACAGCAAAAAAGGAGGCCTGGATTCTTTATCGAGTCTGAGAGATTGCAAACGAGTTCACTCGTACTCTTAACACTTTTCTCATGGAAATGTAGAAGTGCATACAAACACTGCTTTTCAACAGGCAGCAGTCTCTATGTGTTCTTCCTTGATTTTTCGCAGAAGAGCATATCAGTGCCACTGGGACACATCAAGTTGCCAAAACCGACAACAAGATAATGATATTAGCCTTAAACTCTAAGTTGCAATGGAGAAGACAACTTAGGTTATACATGGATATATCTTGCAATTACTATCTAACCTAGTATTCTAGACAACACAACAGCACACCAAAGTAGACTGATTCCTCAATTAGGTTAAAATGGCTTTGCTATGGTTCCATGACAGAACATGATTACTGCAAGCGGAGAGCACCATATCTCTACCAGAACGGCATTCCCTTTTAGCTCGTCTTTATACTATTTGAAGGAAAACATAAGATGCTGCGATTTTGTTCATTTGCTAGAACAATTACCTAACCTTAAGTATGATTCGAGTGTCTGATTGAATTGAAGGCTGTGAATGGATCAGCAGCAAGGAAGGAATAGGATTTTGAGATTAGCAAAACAGTGCACCTTATTCAAGGGAAGGCTAAGTATTTTCATAAGGTTAGACAAAGAATAAAGGTGCATAACGGATCAAACAATTTTTGAGTTATCAAAGCTGACCTGTGCGCTGTTGTCTGGGTGCATGGGGTGACATAGATCTGGTCTCGGAATGTAGCCTTCCTCTCTTAGTTCTTGAAGAAGGCTCTTCAAGGACATGTATATATCTTCAGAATCAGGGTGGCTTTTATCTGCTGCAACAAATAAATGGCTGCTGTTATTAACATCTACCCAGCTGTATCCAGGTATCTTCTGGACTTTATTATCCTTCATCAATCTTCTAACTTTTGACACACCATCCCATCGTCCAGCAACTGCATTGATATTGGACATGAGGACATAATAACCAGAATTACCAGGATCTAACTTGAATAGTTCTTGGGAAGCAATGTCTGCAAGTTCAACATTGCGATGCACACGGCAAGCATGGAGAAGGGCACCCCAAATGCCAGCATCCGGCTTGAATGGCATATCCGTAGTAAATTGTATAGCTTTATCTAACCTCCCAGAACGACTGTATAGGTCAACCATGCAAGCAAAATGCTCCATTCGTGGTGCAATCTGATATTCCTTAGTCATGCATTGAAAAAGTCGGAGTCCTTCTTCAACCTGCCCAGCATGAGCACAAGCAGATATCAAAGAAAGGAATGTTACATGATCTGGTTTGAAGCCTTCCTCCTGCATATGTCGCAATAAGCTCACCGACTCTTTAATAAGACCATGAGCTCCATAGGCAGCAATTATACTATTCCATGACACTTCATTCTTATCAGGCATGAATTCAAAAACACGAAGAGCCAACTCCAAGTTCCCACATTTGCCGTACATGTCTATCAGAGCACTCTCAGCGAATATGTCTGCCCTTATAGGACCCTTTATGATAACACCATGAATCTCCTTTCCATAATATATAGCTGGTAAACTCGCGCATGCTGATAGGGCAGAAGATATGGTTACACTATTGTACTTTATTCCTTCCATACTCATTCGGCGGAAAAGGTCTAGAGCTTCTTCTGGTTCTCCATTCTGTGAAAAGCTTGAAATCATTGAGTTCCATGTCACCTCATCCTTTGCAGACATCTTGAAAAAGATATAATGGCTCAGGTCAAGTCTGCCACATTTTGCATACATGTCCATAAGTGCACTCTCCACATAACATTTTCCTTCATACGCATTTCTTAGAACATAGCCATGGATCTCCTTACCGAGCTTCATAGCGGCCATGCTAGCACATGCTGGCAACACGCTAGCTACAGTAACAGCGTTTGGTTTGATGCACTGTTCTAACAAGTACCGGAACATTTGCACTGCCTTTTCACTCATCCCATTAAGAACATAACCTGAGATCATTGTACTGCCAATAACCACATCAATGGCCCTAGCAGCATCATACACATTCTGTGCCATCCTCACATCCCTGCACTTGAAATAGATGTCCACCAAAGCACTCACCAGGAATACATCCATGTGCACACAGTTCCTGACGATATAACAATGTATCTCCTTCCCCTGCTTGAAACCATTCAAGTCAGTCAAAGCTGGTAACAAGCTCACCAGCGTAACAGAATCTGGTCGAACACCACTCCTCTGCATATCACAGAATAACCCAAACGCCTCGTCAAGAAGCCCGTTTTGAACACAACCTGAGATCATCCCGTTCCAGGTCACCAAGTCATCCCGTGGCATCAGGTCGAACAATCTCCATGCATCATCCAAGCTCCGGCATTTGGCATACATCGATAGCAATGTGTTAGCCACTGCCACCTCCGGCTCTAAACCACACTTCACTGCCAGAGTGTGGAGCTGCACCCCAGACAGCAAGTCAGCCTCCGCCGCACACACAGACAGAAAGCATGCCAGCGTTGCGAAATTGGGCATGCAACCGGACACCATCATGTCCCGGAACAGCCCCACCGCGCTGGCTACGTCCCCGCCCTTGACGCACCCGTCCATCATCACATTCCACAAAACGCAGTCCCGCTCTGCCATTCCGTCGAACACCTCGCGCGCGTCCCTGAGAAGGCCAGCGTCGGCGTACATCTTGATGACCGCGCTCCCAACGTACACGTCGCGGCCGAGCCCGATTCCCCGCGCCGTGCGATGCACGAGGCGGCCGAGGGCGAGCGCGCCGAGCGCGGCGCAGGACTTGACGACGTAGGGGAGGGTGTGCCCATCCGGGCGCGGCGCAGCGGGGTGGTTCCACATCTTGAGGTAGAAGAGGACGGCGAGGCGGTGGTGGCCAGCCGCGGTGAAGCCGCGGATGAGCCAGTTCCAGGGCAACGCGGAGGCGGCGGCGTCGCGCGGGAGAGAGGAGAACACCGTAACGGCGTCGCGGAACCGGCGCGCGAGGACGTACATGCCGAGGAGCCGGGTCTGGAGCGCAGGGTCGGTGGTGAGGGCGCCGGAGGCAACGGCGCGCGCGTGGATTTGGAGGCCCAGAGGGAGGTGGGACACTGAGACGCATCCGCGCAGGAGCGCGAGCAGGCGCTCGGCGGAGGGGGCGCTCGTTACGGCGGCCGCGGTGGAGAAGGTAGTGTAGAGGCATGGCTGCCGCGGCGGCTTGAGGCGTCGGTAAGCGAGGCGCATGGCAACGGCGACGAGGCCGTCGTCGAGGATGGAAGCCGAGGCGGCGAACTGCTCGGGCCGTGCGGTCTGATTCGAGGCTCCAATTGTCGCACGTGTGCTTTTGAAGTCTCATGACGCGCCGCTCACGTGCCATCCATCTATCTACACATCTCGCCGCGCTCCCTCCCTCGTCTCTGACAACCGTACGCCCCCGCCGTCTTCTTCCTGCGCCACCCACCCGCACTCTCCTCCTCCGCCGCCCATGGCGACGGTGTCGCGCGCGTTCGGCTCGGCGTTCGCGGGCTTCACGCGGTCTCCCACCTTGGCGCCGACCGCGACAACCCTGCCCTCCCCGTGCGGCTCGTCGGCGCTCCTCCTGCACTGGCGCAGGAGCCGGGGCGGGCGAGCCCGGCGGTTCTCGTCCGGACGCGCCGCGAGGATTAGCATGAGCCTCCGCGCCGGCATCGTCGGCCTGCCCAACGTCGGCAAGTCCACCCTCTTCAACGCCATTGTAAGTGACTAAGCTTTTTCGATCCTTGGCTTCCTGCGAAGGAATTCATTTTGCCAAGAACTCGCATTATCCGGACGAAGATCGATAGGGAAGAAAAGGTTATAGATTCTTGCTGCTTTGTACATGTTCTTCTGTAGGCAGGCATTGTTTTTGGTGGATGATGTATTGTGCATGTTGGGTAAATGTTGCTGCATGCCAAGTGTTCGACGTTTTGCCACATAAATATCCGGTTGTCCTAAGGCCTACTAGTACAATGTTTAATTCGTAAGAGTAGATATGCTTTACTAAATTTGCATGGTTTTGCTGGTTGGTGTTCTATCAGTAGAGTAAAGATGTTTCGCACAGAGAAATGCAGCTGACATATGCATAAAAAGTTATTCATGGAAACAACAGAAATTGAATTCTGTTTCAAATATTGTAGGTTGAAAATGGGAAGGCACAAGCTGCAAACTTTCCCTTTTGCACCATAAACCCGAATGTTGGCATTGTGGCTATCCCCGATCCTCGCTTGCATGTGCTCTCAAAGTTAAGCAAGTCACAGCAGACAGTCCCAACATCCATAGAGCTAGTGGACATTGCAGGTCTCGTCAAAGGAGCAAGCAAAGGAGAGGTACTGGTTTCATTATTTTCTTCGATACTGCCCAAGTTTGATATGTTCTCTGACTAGTTTACACATGAGGGTATTAATTTGATTGTTGACACCAGGGACTAGGAAACCAATTTCTTTCAAACATCCGTGAAGTAGATTCCATACTTCAGGTCAGTCCTTTATTGTCCTTAAATATGTTTATGCCGTTATATATTTGTCAAGTTCTGTAAGTGATATTTTTGTATTTTTGGCCATCCTGATTCCAGTCTTTATCAATTATTGCATTTCATTCTATTTCACAGAGAATAAACTAATAAAGTTCTCTAGCAAATGTTCTTTTTTGTCCAATTTTGGCTGACGCATGATGCGTGAACACCTCACTGCAGCCACTTTATTTTCAGCACTGCCGCTTAGTGCTGTTTAGATTTATGCTATTATAAATATCGCGGTTTTGAAATATGCCATTACATATCCGGTATTTAGAAACATGCCATTACAAATCTCTTAAAATTATATCCATGGCATTACCGTTACAAATCAGGCACATTTCGTAATGGCATTGATCCAATTTCAGGAGATTTGTATGGCATGAATTCAAATTTCAGGAGATTCGTAATGGCATGGGTCCAATTTTCATAAGATTGTAATGGCATGGACCCAATTTCAAGAGATTTATAATGGCATGTTTCCAAATACCGGATTTGTAATGGCATATTTCAAAACCGTGATATTTATAATGGCATGAATCTAAATAACCCTTTTGTTTTTTTATTGGAGATTGCAAAACATAATAGAGTTGTGCTCATCCATGTTCGTTTTGACTGGATCCTCAGGTGGTGCGATGCTTTGAGGATGATGATATTGTTCATGTGAATGGTAAGGTTGATCCCAAGTCAGACATTGATGTCATTAACCTAGAGCTGATATTTTCAGATCTTGAACAGGTAATTTGGTGACACGATCTCCATATACTTGCTTAGTAGGGCTAATCTATAATTTGACCAGTTGCTGACAATTGTTTAATAACTGCAGATGGAGAAGAGGTTAGATAAGCTCAAGAAGAGCAAAACTAAAGATGCACAAGTAAAAGTGAAGGTAAGACATACAAAGTCTATCATTTTGATGACCTTTTCATTCTATGTTCCAACGTTTTGCATTACTTAGGAACAAGCAGAGAAGTCAGGATTGGAAAAAATTCAGCAGGCGCTTATGGATGGAAAGCCTGCAAGATCTGTTGATTTGGCTGACCATGAGAAAGAAGCTATACAGCATCTTTGTCTGCTGACAATGAAACCTGTCATTTACGTTGCTAATGTAACAGAATCTGATCTTGCTGAACCAGATAGCAATCCTCATGTCCAAGAGGTGGCTAAAGTAGCATCAGACTTGCAGTCTGGTATGGTTACAATATCAGCTCAGGTTTGTTGTATGCATCTGAAATAATAAAAGCTTTTGGAGAAATGCGTGTGAAATTACTTCATCTTTCGCCCCAAAGGATGTTGCCTATCTATACTCTTTCTATGCTAACAAAATTGTGGAATGCATAACAGGTTGAAGCCGAACTCTCTGAGCTACCATTAGAAGAGAGAATAGAATACTTGAAATCTCTTGGTGTTACTGAAAGTGGACTTGGCAATTTGGTAAAAGCAACATATAACCTTTTGGGATTGAGAACTTATTTCACGACTGGAGACAAGGTGAATCCTTTGCGTGCTAAAGGTTATTATTTCAGCTGTTAATACAAACATCTAATTGCATCTTGCTTTATCAGGAAACAAAAGCTTGGACTATTCTTTCAGGTTCCATTCTTCTTCCTCCCAGTGCTTTCTCGTAATAATTTATGTTACTGTATGTATTACTCTGACAGTATGTCATCTTACATGTAGGCATGACTGCACCTCAAGCGGCTGGAGTTATTCATAGTGACTTTCAAAAAGGATTTATTAGAGCTGAAACTGTAAGTTGTATGCATAATTGTAAAGGTCCAGTAAATGATTTTTTTTGCACATTCGGATCTATTGCTGTTAGAGTTGGAGGTACTTCACCTTTTTGGAGTTCAGATATATTTTTTGCCTGCATTTTTCATGTTAATATTTACTAATTTTACCATGAATACTACTGTACCTCAGGTATCCTACGATGATTTTGTTGCCTCTGGTTCTCTTGGAGCAGCAAGGGAGAAAGGACTGGTAAACATGTTTGCATAGCTATTCATTGTTTTTCTTATTCGCTGAATAAAAAATAGTCAGTTGCAAATAAGTTTATTTCTTGTTATCTCTCTCGCTGCAGTTGAGGTTGGAAGGGAAGGATTATATTGTGCAGGAAGGAGATGTCATGCTTTTCAGATTCAACGTGTGAGAACAATAATAGCACAAAGCTTCGATATACTGGAATTTTGCACAAGGCAAAATATAATTTGCCCAGAGTTTGAGATTTTTGTCCTCATGGCACCAACTGTTCATGTACTGGGCATTATTCCTTTCCAAGGGAAACACCGTGATTCAATGTCCAAGTTACATTGTTCGAGAAAAATTCAAGAATACCATGCACGAGTTTCTCGGTGCAACTTTCATGGATCTAATATGTTTTATTACTTGATTTCTCAATACGCTGAGGTCGAATTTGTAAAGTTGACGATAACATTAGTTTGTTCAAATTATGCTTGAAATTATGGGGCAGTATGCAATGAGAGATGAAAATATATTCATGGGATTAGATTTGTAGAAATGTTTTTTCTTTATGAAATCGGTATCTTCAAGGCCTTCCGTGGAAATGGTCGTGCCAAAAGAGGCAAACGCCGCAAACCCTAGAGTAGTAGCTTTGCACCCCTTCCCCTGCTCCTCCCGCTCGCACGCAAGCAGCTCGTACTTCGCCGCCGTCGCCGGAGAGATGGATTCCCGCGGCTTCGATTCCGCAGGCCGCGCTTTCTCCAGCGCCACCGAGATGTGGGCAGAAGAGCTCGGCCCCACTTCCACCGCCTCCTCCGCCATTGAAGCCGCCCCGGCCGCCGCAGGCAACGCGGGCGCCGGCGAGGAGGCGGGGGGAGACGGGAAGCGCAAGGAGTGGTACTCCAAGGCAATCGCCTACTGGCAAGTAAAGAACGCTCACTCGGTCCCGCTCCCCTGCTAAACCCTAAACCCCCAATACGAATGCGCACTGCTCGCTGCAAATTTAGCTTAGAAGTTTCTTGAATGGGTGGCGTAGGGCGTGGAGGCGTCGACCGAGGGGGTCCTTGGAGGGTACGGGTGCGTGAACGACGCGGACGTCAAGGGCAGCGACGCCTTCCTCCGCCCTCTCCTCGCCGAGCGGTTCGGCACCGCGAAGCGTCATCTCGTCGCGCTTGGTGAGTTGCTTACTGCAAAGAGGTTTTAGCTAGTTCAGTGGAGCTTATTTCTGTGTGTGTCGTCGTAGTAGCTTCTTTTTGTGAATGCTCTATAGTGTTCAAGTTATAGAATCTTTGTTCTCTGTCTGTTTCTTAAGCGCTGTTTCTGAAACTATGGCAGACTGTGGCTCAGGCATCGGGCGGGTTACAAAGAACCTTCTTCTTAGGCATTTCAATGAGGTATGCAGCTTATATTCTCTCAGGAGGTTTGAGGTTATGCCTTAATCCTAAGATAACTGCATGCCAATATGCTGCCACATCTTGTAGTTGTACTCATACCATGATGCTGGCAGGAACGACATACTTCCATTCTTGTGCTGTATATCCAATTCAACTGTGATTTCATGATTTATCTGCGATATTTGTGTTGCGCCTTATTTGTATGTTTCAATCCCTTTCTTTTTTTTTCTTTTTTCTTTTTGAATTACACGGGGCCAGCTACCCCGAATACTGACTAAGAAGGAGATGGGCGCCCAAGTTCAAGCCTGGACAGGTGTGCAGCTTTGTTGGCTACCTCTACCAACCGAGTAGACACTCGATCCCCCTCTGGGGAATAAATCCCCGGTGAGACACACAAGGAACATCCCTAGGGATTGAACCTGTGTGGGCTGCACGAACACCGTCGGAGCAAGCCACCCAAGCGTCGGCTCGGTTCTTAAAAACTGGAATCTGGTTATTCAGGTTGATCTTGTCGAGCCAGTTTCTCATTTTCTAGAAGCGGCACGGGAAAATCTTACTGGATGTATGGACCAAGGAGAAGATTCACACAAGGCTACCAACTTTTACTGTGTGCTTTCAATCCCTTTCTTAAAAACTGGAATTTTGGTTCTTCAGGTTGATCTTGTCGAGCCAGTTTCTCATTTTCTAGAAGCGGCACGGGAAAATCTTACTGGATGTATGGACCGAGGAGAAGATTCACACAAGGCTACCAACTTTTACTGTGTGCCTCTTCAGGTTGGTATCTGTAGGCCATTATCTCTGGTCCGATATTCTTTGAACAATTGTTTTCCACTTCTTTGCATATTATTTAGTTCACCTCTTGTTTCAGGACTTCACTCCTGAGGAAGGAAGATATGATGTGATATGGGTCCAGTGGTGCATAGGGCAACTTCCTGATGATGATTTTATTTCATTTTTTGATCGTGCCAAGGTGAGTTGATTAATTTATATTCAATCATATGCGCATTTTTTGTTGGTTATATTGAAGTATTTGTTTGTACTTTAAGTGTACGTTTTATCAATTGCATTGGCATGCTAATGCTATCGTTTAGTTTTTAGTGAACAGAAAATAATCAGATTTCTTTTCCATGGAAATAATGGCTTGCAGATGAACTTCTTATGCACTGGTAGAAAGATGGTCATTGTGCATTTTTCAGCTATTACATGTCCACATGTTGTATTGCTTGTTGGATATTAATGCTTTGTTCTAAGACACTCCGGTCCACCTATATGAGCCATATTATTTGTACCATGCTTTATTACTTTACTCCTAATTACAGTTCTACTGAATGAAGCCTTCCAAATGTTCATGTTTATGCGCCTATTAGTAGAGCTAATATCCAAGTTATTTCATGTATGTGGATGCCCTAGTATCAGTGCATTCTAATCGGACATACACTTTTAATGTTGATTACAGGTTGGGCTCAAACCCGACGGGTTTTTTGTTCTGAAAGAGAACATAGCAAGAAACGGTGAGTTTGCTGAATCTAATATTCTGTCTGATTACTTCAGTATACTTTTCTAGAGAAAGTTGTGTAGTGTACTCATCTGAAAAATGCTATGAAGCATCTGCCTTGGAATGTAGTTCTTCTTTTGAGAAGAGGACAATATGCTTGATGTTCCTCTGACACAATGCCATGTGTGGTTCCTCAGGATTTGTGTTAGACAAGGTGGATAACAGTGTCACTAGATCCGATCCATACTTCAGGGAGCTATTTAAAAAGTGTGGATTATATATACACAGCGTCAAGGTAAACACTCGAGTTGCACATGTTATCTAGTTACTATCTTCACCTTTCCCATCGCCAATCTAATCTTGCAATTGAAACAGGACCAGAAGGAACTTCCAAAGGAACTATTTGCCGTCAAAATATATGCTTTGGTGACCAATCAACCAAAAATCTCGAATAATGGGAAGAGAAGGCGGCCTAAAAATTCACCACATATTATTCGCTCTTGAAAAATGCCTGTATTTGGTGTGCTGTCGAACCAACTTATTTATCTGGTCATGTATTATTATTGGCTTGTATCAAGTTCCTAGGACAACCTTTTGCAATAAGCTCAAATTTTCGTTGATGTTAATTTCATTCTTTTCAACTGATGTTGTATTACCTGGAAATATATGATCTGTTGATGCGCATGTTCACGATATTTTGAGAGGAATATGCTGAAGTTCTGAATCAAAAGATTTCCAAATGGTTTACAGTCCCAGCTCCGAACTCTGTAATGTAACGAGATGTCTCAGAGGGCATCTGGTGATAAGAAAACACCGATTGACAACTGAGCTTGGTATCTGACACTACATTTCATATGCCATCTGCAACTGCGCAAGAGCAGCTTCTTCTGGTTTGCCAGGTTCCAGCTGTCCGAATTCTATAAAATGCAAAATGCAAAGCCTTGTTCCTATGGTCTTGAGGAATTGGTATCGTCAGATTGTAAAACTTAGCACAATTAGTAGCGTAGTAGTGGTTAGGTTGCAAATTTGGTCTTTAACCCTCTTTAAAATTTGTGATTTTCACGATTTGGGAGAGCATTGAAGCACCTATCAAAATGTAATTATTCAGTTAATAGAATACCAAACCACCTGATGTTTGGTATATGGAAATGATTATGTTTTTTTATTAGAGACTGCCTATTATGCTGCTCTTACCTTCTCTCACATGTACAGATTTGTGCACTCTTCTAAGTCAGTATTCCGTAGACTAGGTAGACACCTAGAATATCCATCTGATATCCCCACTTCTCCCAGCTGTAATGCTTCTATATTATTTCTCTTACGATTTCATCACATCTTGCTGTCAGACAACTCGTAGTGGGCACCCAGAGAAAAGCAAGGGAATCTGGCATCTGCAAGTATCGGATGCTCTAATTTGAGAATCACAGCATCACGAATAACTCATTGGCTGGACATAGAATGCCAAGGCAACGAAATATCTTCACATCAGAATAGACATCAGTACACCGCAGGGACTCGAACGGAATGGACAAAACCAGCATAGCGCCTAACCTCGATATATTACAAATCCACTAAAAGTTTTCATTCAAAGATTGTGTTATGTGCGTCAGTTCTTCCTGGTTGTCGATGGAGGCAATGTCCCAAAAACAGCATCCCAGAATGATGAGGTGATGCCAAAGCCCTTGTCTTGGATTCTGAAGTGGTGGTTGAGGTGATACCGCTGCATAACAGGCAAAGTTGCGAGGAATCAAAACCATGGGCATCTGCATGGAACAGCTAGCTGATTCATAACTTTAAGTCATCACCTTGAGTTGTTTCGCTGGGTATTTGAATGGTTGTCCATGGTGCAGATAGTAGTGAGTGCAGTCATACATCACATATCCTAACAGGCCACCACCAAATATTGCGGGAGTGGTGGATGGAGTTGAGAAGAACGCGACCAGGTTCCAGAACTAAAAAGGAAAACAAATAATCACTATAAATAAATCGTCCATGGAAGTTCTATGCTCGTAAGATCCAATTTTAAGCTCAATGTTAGCAATTCTGATGCATGTATGACAGGTTTGACACTATACCGGGACACACAAAATTGCTGCTGCAGCAGGAGGAAATACAAGCCTGAGAGAGTCCATGGGGTGCTTATGGTGGCATCCGTGAAGAAGGTAATGTGCGGTGTTTGACCTGCAACATTGTATCAATAACCATTTCATGAGCAAAAGAAAAAAGACCTAACGAGACATTTCCAACTTCAAGGTTGACATGTCTTACCAATAGGTTTTGGTATCAATGTGGAATAGGAAGCGGTGCAATGTATATTCAACAAATGTCCAAATGAATACTCCAAATAGAGCCATTAGAGCTACTTCCTGAATGGTACGACCCATCAGAATACACTTCACGAACAACCGGCAAACAATAGGCAGCCATATGGTTGGCACAGCCCACCACTTTGTGCGTGTCAAGAACTGAACATTGAAAATGTTTGTTAATACAGTTCAGTTTCAAAAATCTTCAATATATCAATATGATGGAATGCATTACCTCCAAGATGTCATTTCCAAAAAAGCGTGGACCCTCCTTGCTCACGATAGGTTGGTGAACCCATTCCTGATAACGTTCCTCGAGATGACCAACCTTCATCCACAACAAATAAAGAACACAACCAGAAGGTTAATTTAGCTGTGAAGAACCTGGACCAATTGTAGTCAGAAACTCAGAAGTTTACAACTACATCAGATTCTTTCATAAGTCACAGCAGAATAATGTTTACCACAACTATTGCCAAAAACGAATGAGATCACAATTCAATATTTCAGCTGGTTGTCAGAAACTCAGAATTGTACTAAACAAGTTCAAAAGCAACAATAATTGTATAGTGCTCATGGCAATTTCATGAGTTACTTAGCAAGTTAGCAAAGCTAAAATTTCCAAGAAAAATGCCACCCAAAATCATTACAAAGAAGCAATCAAGAGGAAAATGATACCTGGAAAACAAGAGGCTTGTTCAGATCAACAGTGAACTCCTGGACAACCATCTTTCCCGTCAGAGCTGCACCATAGAATTACACATTACATACCGAACAGAACAACCAAGAAACAAACACAGGTTCAGAAAACTACAATCTCCTACGGTTCAAAGGCAACTCTTACGACAACGAAGCAGGTGATTACCGAAACCAGTTCTGAATGGCAACGGAGAGCCGTGCCAAACACTAGTAAGCATCAGGCCTAAACACCAAAGAGGATGTCATAATTACCACCTTTTCCCCCTTCCCACGACAACGTTTCTCTGCCTGAGCAATCATCAACATGTGACTACAGCACACAGCAGGCAATCTTTATCTCCCTACTATTTGTCCACTGTGATTGCTCACACGGATTCGGCAACCAACACTGCAGTGTCACATGAGTGTCTACCGTGTTGACACAAATCTGAGCAGAGTCACACCGGCCTAACAAATGCAGGCACAACAATCTCAAGCTAGATCCAACCTTCTCATCTCAATAAGTATTCAACCTTCCAATCACTACTGATCAATCCTTGAGAGATCCCGAATTCTCCCTAATACCATACATCTAAGGAACAAAACAACTTGTGCCAAGAACCAATGCAGCCAACAAGGAGTACCAAGGCAGCGCACGGAACGGCAAGAGACCAGATACGGTTGAGAGGGGGTAGCGAAATGAGTCCGGGTAACTCACCAGTGAGCCAATGGCGGCCTCTTCCCGGGAGGCGGAGCCCTCCTCCCCAGGCGGCGAGAGAGAAGGGAAGATGAGACGAGCGGATGACGCGAGGGGCGGGGACGGAATAAGAGGGGAAAAAGGAGGGTTATCTGGCAAAAATGTTTCCGCCTCCTCCCCTCTCCCCGTCTGCCCCCGGGAATCCCCAGTAGCGAGCTGTGCGGGTTTGGAAATAACGGATTTTTGCAGGGGTGCCTCTATAATTGGCGATCCGCCAAGGACTCTCGCTCTCTCAAATAGGGGGGCGCTTCGGTGGGGTGGGCCCGCATGCCAGCTTGGCAATGGTCTGTACCGTGCTGTGAATTTGTGAGATGGGCACAGCGAGCTGTAGCAAACAAAACAAAACACATCTGTTTTGTTTGGGCAAAGCTGATGTAACATCACCAAATTGGCCCTAAGTCTGGCCTTAAATATTTACGATATTGTTTGAAACGGAGGATTTTCAAAGAATTCGATAAAGGATATATATATATATATATATAGATAGATAGAGTATTCATACGAAATTCCTGTGTTCTCGAAGACAGCCACGGATCATACGATGATACGATTCGCTTGATTTTTTCGAGCTGCAATGCTACTGACAAGCTGCATGTGCGGCACACGTGGTGCATCACATGAGCAGGCAGAAAATCTTTTCTCGGAACGATTCCTAGGCTCAAATTGGGCCATCATGAGCTACTCCAAGCCTCTCAAAAGCTGTTTGATGGGTACGCCGCATGTGCGCTTGACCGGCCGCTGCACAGGCAGATCCGATCTGGTCTGACCTGTTCAGGTTCGTCAGGATGCAACAAGAGCACCTACCAGGGTTTGCGCTGCAGCGCAGACAGCCGATCAGCCTACAGTCCTGCATGGAACGATCCATGGAGGTTCACGGGCATCTGCAATGCTGCAACTACAACGCAGCACAGAGGCAATGGCAAGAGCCGACTCCTGGTGGAATGGTGGGCACTCTTGAGCCGGGCACACGCAGGAACATGATCGAGGGCGCTGGCACAGGCTTCACAAAAAAGATGAAAAATAACTACCAATACTCGTCAGAACTTACAGGTGATCAGCTCCAGGAGAGCACTCACAGTGCAAAGCCATATGCTACTTGACCAAGGATGCGAAACAAAAAACGGACGTCGACCTACTACATAGCACATTACAGCGATCGCAGACGAATCACAGACGGCAGCCTCAACAATGGCAATGGAACCCATCCATCAGGCAAGCCACGGAAAGCACAGCAACACAAACTCATTCACAGGTACACACCCTGGGCGGCCTTGGAAAGGGAACGGGGGAACTCATCGCTATTCGGCCACGGCCTCCTCTTCCTCTTCCTCGTCGTACTCTTCGTCGGCAGTGGCGTCCTGGTACTGCTGGTACTCTGCGACCAGGTCGTTCATGTTGCTCTCGGCCTCGGTGAACTCCATCTCGTCCATTCCCTCACCGGTGTACCAGTGCAAGAAAGCCTTCCGCCTGAACATGGCCGTGAACTGCTCGCTGACCCTGCGGAACATCTCCTGGATGGAGGTGGAGTTCCCGACGAAGGTCCCCGCCATCTTCAGCCCCCTGGGTGGGATGTCACACACGCTGGACTTGACGTTGTTGGGGATCCACTCGACAAAGTACGAGGAGTTCTTGTTCTGGACGTTGAGCATCTGCTCGTCCACTTCCTTCGTGCTCATCTTCCCACGGAACATGGCTGAAGCTGTGAGGTAGCGGCCATGGCGGGGGTCAGCAGCGCACATCATGTTCTTGGCATCCCACATCTGCTGAGTCAGCTCCGGGACAGTGAGGGCACGGTACTGCTGTGATCCACGTGAGGTCAGCGGCGCAAAGCCAACCATGAAGAAGTGGAGACGAGGGAACGGGATGAGGTTCACGGCAAGCTTGCGCAGGTCGGAGTTGAGCTGACCAGGGAACCTCAGGCAGCATGTGACACCACTCATGGTAGCAGAGATAAGGTGGTTCAGGTCACCAACTGCATTGTTAGTACGGAGCTAATCAGTGGCTATTTCTAAGGATAAGTAAAGAATTAGTGAGGATTAACTTACATGTAGGGGTGGCGAGCTTTAGTGTGCGGAAGCATATGTCATACAGAGCTTCATTGTCAAGCACCATACATTCATCAGCATTCTCAACAAGTTGGTGAACCGAGAGTGTAGCATTGTACGGCTCCACAACAGTATCTGAAACCTTTGGTGATGGGAAGACAGAGAAGGTCAGCATCATTCTATCAGGATACTCCTCCCTAATCTTAGAAATAAGAAGGGTGCCCATGCCAGATCCAGTGCCTCCTCCCAAAGAATGGCAAACTTGGAATCCTGTACGTAAAGCAAATTAGTCATTCTAGTATCCACAATTACAAACAGCATTCCAGCATGTGAATGTAAAAGGCAGCCTTGGAGTAAAGAAGTTCAAAAGATGCAGCAGCACTTTAAGGTCTCAAAGAGCTACAAGTACGTCAGAATCACGATACATTATATGAGACGAGAGTTTGTGAGCAATCACCAATCATGTTAAAACAGTTGAGTGATACTTAAATCAAGACAACTTCAACAACATTTTGCCACCATGCTTTGGTAGCCCATGAACCCATCTTGACATGCTACCAAAATATTTCACTTGGGCACACCATATTTTGTAGCATAACAAACAACAATCATATGGATAACAAAAGATATCGAGTTAAGCACTTCTTTATTCACAATGAAGATAAGGAAACCATTTTGTCCGGTGTTGGCCAAGGAATCCAGTCCAGCTATGACACAATATTTAATTTAAATTTTTAATATAAAACAGGTCAGTAACAGTTGCAGAGTGCCAGAGTGGAACTCCACGCTAACACATCCAACACTCTGGTTACAGTACTAAAATATACATCCGACGGACCGTTGATGTCAGTCCAGCTACTTAGACCAGAAAAGCTAGAAGGGTTCAACCACAATATGCATCGACATGAACGTCTCATGGAGCTTAACATTTTGACTAGCACACCCCCATGAATTTCCATTGTAGAAGTGCCAATATAATTGCAAATAGACCATATAAAAGCACAAATAACTTATATAGCTATGATTTTCCGTTCAAATTATCTGAGCCAGACTGTACAAACGCTTATTGAGTAACAGAAATGACCAATCCTCAATTCAACATGCTAGGCTTATTGAGTAACAGAAATGACCAATCCTCAATCCTGATCCACGACAACCAACAGTTAATTTCAATTCATGAACCGCTACAATGACCTGCCTAGAGGCTTTACAATAACAGAACATTACTTTGCGATTTTATGAGATCGTCTGATCAGCACATCAATACTGAGGACAAAAAGTACTACATATGACCAAGGATGCAAAGAAAAAACGCACCTCGATGAAATGCAAAATCGAGGCCGATTTTAATCGCATTCCCATCCCCACAACCTCAGATCTGGACTAGATCTAACTCCCCCATGTGCGATCGTTCACAGATTTAACCCTAACTACTTAATCCCTACAGAAAATCCAACAAAACGATAACGCGCGAGAGATGGGATGAGGTGGAATACCCTGGAGACAGTCGCAGTTCTCGGCTTCCTTGCGGACGACGTCGAGGATGGAGTCGATGAGCTCTGCGCCCTCGGTGTAGTGCCCCTTGGCCCAATTGTTCCCGGCGCCGGACTGGCCGAAGACGAAGTTGTCGGGGCGGAAGATCTGGCCGAAGGGGCCCGAGCGCACGGAGTCCATGGTCCCAGGCTCGAGGTCCATGAGCACGGCGCGCGGCACGAACCGCCCCCCGCTGGCCTCGTTGTAGTAGACGTTGATGCGCTCGAGCTGGAGGTCGGAGTCCCCCGCGTACCGGCCCGTGGCGTCGATGCCGTGCTCGTCGCAGATCACCTCCCAGAACTTAGCCCCGATCTGGTTCCCGCACTGCCCGCCCTGGATGTGCAGGATCTCCCTCATGGCTGACGCTGCCTCGCTGGAGCGGTCGCCGATTCGCCGGAGTTGCTGGGATCGGAGGCCGAGGGGCGGGGGCAGCGCACGGGTCCGGTGCTGCCTGCTGCGTGTGCTGGACCTGCTGGCTTGTGCTTTGGATGAGGACAGGATTTGAAATGGTGTTTTATGCTGTTGGCATTGGGGTTGGAGGGGTGTGATCACGGCGCCCGGTGGGTGGACAGGCGTGCGACTGCAGTGGGACCCGGTCGTCAGAGGAGGTGGGGGATGGTGCGGAGCCCAGGTGCAGAGGGTGGCGAGGAGACGTGTGGTGGCGGTGGGGTTGCTTGCGGTTGATCTGAACCGTGGATACTGTAATCGGACGGGTGGGAGGGAGGCCTTGTTCGCTCGTTTCTGGAATTTTTTTTTGCGAGAAGTTTCTTTCTTTCCTTTTTAATGGTTTTAGGGAAGTTTCTGGACGTTGTTACTCTCGGTTTGGCTGGGCTCTTTCTTGGCGACTTGGGTCCAGGCCAGCGTAACCGGAGGCGGGCCCGGCCTGCAGTGGTTCCGCCGCTGGGAGATGGACGTGGGCCCACGTTGCAGGCTGGTGTAACGGAACGCCGGGTCCACTCACAGCGGGATAAGATTATGCCTGTGCGGCGTAGGGGCTTGAGGACCTGGCCAAAAACTATGGTCGTGTAACTCCTATTGCAGCGATGTTTAAGGGTCTGCTAGAGTTTCAAGAATTTTTGAAACTGATTATCTCTATCTTTAAAAATTCTTAGACTGAAAACTATGGATAAATTAAAAATCTTTGATTTAAATGTCTTTGTTCTTATTTTGAATAAAAATATAAATATAAATTACTTTATTTTATCTTATAAACTCCAAATCATACTTTGCCAAACATAATCTAAGAAAGAATGATTGGACGTCTAATCATGACGGCTATTTAGAGTGGATAGCGATGCATGACCAGTAATGCAAGCAATGCCTAGGTATCAACAGGGGTAGCTGTAGCTTAGGAGAATGACAAGACTAATTACCAACACCCACTGCACCCGTGCGTCCCCATGTCAGCTCAGAAAACGGGCCTGGCTGGCTGATGCAGCTGGATTGGGTCCCCGAGCAGGGAAACAAAAAGGTGGAACTAATGGCTGCGACGAAGTAGCTGAAAGTACAAGCTAAACTTTTTATCATGAAAAGGAGCCTCTATTATTTGCTACAACAGGATGATAATTTGACAGTGCGACAAGAGTACATCGATCAGAAGATTCGATCATGGAAATATGAGTCTTCCTCTTAACAAAATTTTGTGGGGGTGTTAACGGTTCATACGACCATTCAATGCTAAAGCATTATTACGCTAGATAGATGGTACACTAGCTGCCCAGCTTGCAAACTGCAACTCGAGAGCATTAGCTGGCAAGCTGCTGAGCTTGAAAATTGCTAGGTGGCATAATAAACATCTGTCTTCACCTTCCATAGTATCATGCAGCTAACCACTCTGCCCCGGTCCTTCCTTGATTGATCATGGAACTAGAATGCCTTCTTCTCGTACGAGACTAGCCCATGGATTCCTCCTTCAACCTGGGCGGCGCCAGTCCTCACCTGGTAAGGGCGATCAATAAAGATCAAATCAGCTTTGTTATAGGAATTTGAGTATCTTTCAGAATTGGGATATAAGAGTGCAAATGCTGGTTTCATTTCGCAAACTTTTGGACAGATGCACAACTTTCGGTTAGTCTTCAGATGGATATAAAACTACGAAATAAGAATTTAGGGAAAAAGTTAAATTAGTCAGTGTGCTTTCTGGAACTAAATAAACCCTCCCTCTGTTTCCATCAGCTATAGTTCATACTCTTTCTTCCTGTTCACCCCAATCTCCAAATTGCTCCCTGCATTTTGACCTTTCTACAATTCATATGGGATAATGACTATTAAACAATCTACTGAAATTTGGCGCCTGTTCCAAAATCAAACAAAGTAGTAACAGAGATTCACTTTAGTTGTTCAAACAGTCTTTAGTGTTAACGAATAAGATGCAATTTCTCCAATCTTAGATGATTGATATTAAAATCTAAAAGATGATAGAAGCTAGCCTAACTGTTGTGCACCATGAAAATACCTCTAATCTAAGAGTCTCTGATCGCAAAAGATCATGAGCCGACTGCAGCGAGGATGCACCCAGATCTTGGAATCCTTGCTTAACTGCTTGCATTGTATAAGGAATGAATCTCAGCACAGAACCTTTGTCAGCTACTGCTCCAACAACTCCCTGCGCAACTTTGAGCTTGAGAGTATCACCAAGGTACCTTGCATCACTCCCCTTTGTCATGGCTTCAAGAGAGCCCATGCCTCTGTATTTTTTTACTCGACAGCCATCCTAAAAGAACATTTCAAGAGTTATAATTTCACATGTTTACAAAAGAGCAAGTGAAATTGCACGTGTCAGAAATAGAATAGCACAGTAACATATTATAGCTGATCAGCATTAGTTAACAATTTAAGTAACTACAATTGACACAGAAAAATGCAAATGAGTTCTAACTGATGTTAATATCTTTTGAGGGATGAAGTCCATGGTCTTAGCAACCACATGCATCACATTGCCAAACCAATGTAGGATAACAATAGCAACAGGAAGACAGCTTTTTAGCCATTTTTACCACTGTTTTGCACCACTCCTGGCTCAGGCCAAATGAACCGAACCTTCCAACAGTGGAGTGAATGAGTGATGAAGTGTAGCTTCATCCAAAAGCATCACTGGAGACTGAATTTGGTTATCTACACTTGAGTTGTTTATATACCATTTGTGACCTCAAAATAGTCAGACACATTGGTCTAGGCAGCTAGCCATGCTGCTAGTTGCAACAGTTCCAAAAAGGAATAAGTCCATTTTACTTCCCCGAACTATGTCGTTGGTCCGGATAACTCAATAAACTATTAAACTGTCCATTTTACTCCCCCGAACTATCAATACAGGATCACTTTACCCCTTGAGCTGGTTTCAGAAGTGGTTTTGTTGACGTGGCTGCCACGTTAGATCTCTCTCTTTTTTCCTTTCTTCTTCCCACCTGAAGTCGAGGGGGGGGGGGGGGGGGGGGGTAGCAGCTCAACTGGGCAGGCTCAACAGCACGGACCGGGTAGGGAAGAGCAGAGCACGGGCGGCGCAAGCGAGCGGAGCAAGGGCCAAAGGCGACACGCGTGGGCGATGCGGTCTCAAGTTGTCGGGACGACGCGAAGGAGCAACGGCGCAGAGAGAAGGGGGGCTCGACCGGGCGGCGACGAGCGGTGCACAAGGGGCCCGATCAGTCCGGGTTCGAGCCGACAACGGGGTTCAGGCCAGGCGGCCCCAGCCAGAGAGGGCCGGCGGCGGAAAAGGTGGGGCAACGGCATGCTGTGCACGCAGAGAAGCGTGCTGGCGTCAGGCCAGAGCCAAAAGGATACACACAGAAGAGGAAGAGCAACCCCGCGAAGCTTACTGCGGGCTCGGTTGGCTCGGGCAAGTAGCGATGCGATGGCTCGACGGTGAGGGGCGGAGGTAGCCGGAGTTGGAGAAGATGTCAGTGAGAGCTCAAATCGACAGACGATTCGACGAAATGCATGTGGGTTGAGCTCGGGCAGGACTCAATTGACCTCCCTCCTGGGTCCTCGGGGCTCGAGATGGGTGGATTTAGACTTGGGCACGACATATTTGCTCAGGCGGCGCTTCTCCCTTCGACGGTGGCTCTCTACGTTGTGCTCTGTTGTGGTGTTCCACGTGCGGTCGGAGGTGGTGTCGGTCGACGTCAGGGCTGAGCGGAAGCAGAGGAGGCGTTGGACAGGGCACGCATGCGGGCACGTCACGAGTGTGTCCCTCCTGACGCTGCTCCTCCGCTCGCTTGCGCCGCCCGCGCTCTGCTCTTCCCTCCTGACGCTGCTAAGCCATGCATGGGCGCCGATAGCACCTCTGCGCCCCCAGCACACGCCGCTCGACCGCGCCATGCCGTCATGCCATGCCGTCATGCCGCTCATTGTACGTGCGCCATTCCCGCGTGCTACTGCTGAGCCCGCCCAGTCGAGCCACTGCCCCCCCCCCCCCCTCTCTGCTTCAAGTGGGAAGAAGAAAGGAAAAGAGAGAGAGAGATGACGTGGTAGCCACATGGCAAAAAAATCGGGTGATGTGGCAGCCACATCAACAAAACCACTTCTGGAACCAGCTCAGAGAGTAAAGTGATCCGGTATTGATAGTTCGGGGGAGTAAAATAGACGGTTTAATAGTTGGGGGTTATCCGGACCAACAACATAGTCCGGGGGAGTAAAATAGACTTCTTTCGTCCCAAAAATAATCAAACAAAGCTAACATGGCTAGTTGGTTACTTCATCAGCACAGATTATAATTGGCGTGAGAAGATAAAGAATACAATTATATCCACAATGAGTATGCACTGACAATTGGTTCATACTAATATCATCTGAAGCCTAGAAGGAAAAATACCATTGATGTTTTCCTTTCATAGTTTATCAAATGGATTTCTACTTTATGCTTTGCAGTGTGAAATAACAGATATCTCCAGCAGTGAAGTTACCCATGCACCACACAGAAATTTAGAAGCAATACATCCAAGTGTCACTCACTCATCTTATACACCAAACTTTTGTTGCACTCTCCTGTTAGCTTTTGTGCCATCTAACTAGACTGAGTTTTTTGTTGTTTATACTGAGGAACTGTTTCATTGCAGTGGTCACATGCGACGAACATTTTCATGTGCATGGCATGTGGTCTTCATGCTAAATAACTATCGAGTCTATATAGAGCTGTAGGGACTTTAACAGTCATCACCAAAGTCCAAAGGGTGTTCAAACATTATGTTTATGGTAAACACATTGAAAGAAAAGCAAGAGCTGAACTTAACCCTGTTCCAGAAGGACAAAAATATCAATATATACCTTGTACTCATAAGTACCAGGAGCTTCATGACTGCCAGCTAAAAAGCTGCCCATCATAACAGTGGACGCCCCCAGCGACAGAGCTTTCACAATATGTCCAGAATTTGAAATTCCCCCGTCGGCAATAACTGGTACGTTGTGATCCTTGGCATAAGATGAAACCTTATACACCGCAGTAGCCTGTTGCGTCGAAATATAAAGAAGAATCAAACACCAGCAGCAGTTTTGAAATCCTCTGATATCTATATATCTTATGCAGACATACCCCTAGAACCATTTGCATCCACAACATGATTACCAAAAATACAACGCTACTCTCTAGGTTTTGTGTGTTTGAGGAAGCTATCTAGCATGTTCAGGCTACCAAGACTACTTGAGAAAATATGGAGCAGCATTTCCATCTAAGTCAAACAGTACTACTGAAAAATAAACAACAAAGCACTACAGGTCTACAGCAGGTCTCAGCAAATCTAAAACTCTGATATACTACTACATGGTACTCAAGTTGCAACGATATGAGTGGAAGACTACCGCACCTAATACCAATGTCCAGTGCTTTTCAATATCCCAATACTTCATAAAAGCTTCAAAACTATAGCTCGACTTGCCAAAATGCTCAATATTAAGCAGGAGAAACCTAGTAGTCATCAGTGTCTTCTAATCATACGAAACAAGGAATTCATATCCCCTGCCTAGCTGAGAAAGGCAAAAGTAACAGATTCTCTGATATCACCAAATTAGAATTAGATGATTATGATTATTATAGAAACGATTTTTAAGATTTTTACAATATCAAGCAAAAGAAGAATTTATTTCCACTTTCGTCTCAGCCCTCTAAAAATAAGGTAAGAGCATCTCCGAGAGTGACCAAAGCTTGTGCATGTTGATCCTATCAATTGTAGAGGATCCAAGGCAACAATCTAAATTGACAGCAAGCTAAATGAAGAAAACTAACGAGCAACGTCAAATGAATTAGACTGCTGAGGAAGTAAGAGTTTGTAAGAATGTTAATGGTTGTATACCTGTCCTCTGCCTACAGCACAAACCTCCTGGGTAGTACAAATTGAGCCAGAGCCCATTCCAACACGCAACCCATCTGCCCCAGCTTGGACCAAATTCTGCGCTTGCGCAATTGTCACCACATTGCCTCCGATCAAATCCACCTCAGGATACATCTTCTTTGCATGCTTGATCATATCAAGCTGGTAGATGGAGTTCCCTTGCGAGCTATCAATCACGATGGCATTTGCCCCCGCCTTAACTAGCTGCTCCAGCCTTCTCTTGTCATCCTCACGGGTCCCAATGGAGGCGGCAACTACGAACTTCCCATCCGCTCCGAGAGACGGCTTGCCTAGCTTCGGATAGCTCCGGATACGCTCCACGTCTTTGGCGGTGATGAGGTCGATGACCTCACCGTCCTCGGATACGAGAGGGGCGTAGTCCAAACCCTCGTCGGCGAGGAAAGAGGCCGCTTGCTCGAAATCGAAGGAGGCAGAAGCCGAGCGCGGGGCGGCGCGCAAGTACTCGGAGACAGGGACAGGGGCCTCGCGGGAGGCGGCATCGGTCGCAACAGCGACGCCGACAAGCCTGGAGAGCGAATCCCCGCGCTCGGTGACGAGGGCGTATTCATTGCCAGCGAAATCGTTGAGCGTCGGGGCGGAGGACGGTGAGAAGAAGGGCACGGAGGACACGAACGGGAGGCGGCGGGACTTGGCGGCGCGGACGATGGAGGCCTGAGCGTGGGGCTCGGTGTTGCAGTGCACGACGGCGGCGGCGCCGAGCGAGGCCATGGCCGCGGCCATGGCGGCCTCGGAGACGGTGTCCATGGGGGAGGCAACGCAGGGGATGGAGAGGGGGACGCGGCGGGAGAGGCGGGTGGAGAGGTCGACGGCGTCGGCTGGGAAGCCGATGTAGCCCGGGAGGAAGATGACGTCGTCATAGGTGTAGGAGAGGCCCTGCGAGAAGAGGCGCGGCGCCGGGAAGCCGTCGTCGGCGAGGTCGGCGCTGCTCGCCGCCATTGGAGGGTGCGGATTTTAGGGTTTTGGCGGCGGCGGCGGGGAGTATGGGAATGGAGGGACACTACAGTATCCTGTACTATAGTGAATTTGCTACAGTGATTTGTGTAATCTGCCTCGTTTAAATTTAGCAATTTGGCCACCATTTCGGTCAAATGTCGAACTTTTTTGGCATGGCTAATTTTTAGCTTGTCTAGCTACAGACACAAACCAAAAGCCTATTATTATATTACATCAGCACTTGGGTAATCATTTGGAATAAGAAAAGAAACAAACCATATGGATAAATATATCATCAGTCACCTAGCTTGTTACTAAATTGTTATCTATTCTTGGTGAATAAATATATGGCCACCACTTTCAATTTTTAGCATGCCGAGCTTGTATCGTCCATGTGTTTCTACTTTTGCTATAGTCTTTAGAATCTTAACAAGTGCGTGCCTCTTAACAAAACATGCATAAAGAATGTCATTAGTTTTTTTTCACCAAACGTCGTATCGTTACAGCAGTGTCACATAGACTAGCCATCCTTCCCCCATCCACCAAAGCCAATTCTCTTAGATCTGTCTATTCCTAAGACAATCTAACTATACGCAATATTGAATTCGCAAGATGTCAGTTAAAAAGGAGATGTTAAATATTTTTATCATGATTACATAAAACTGTATTTGAGGTTTTCATTCCAATTATATTTTGTTAAATTATCTTTGGTCAATATGACATCTAGATCTAGATACCACAAGAAGATCTTGATTTTGAGAGGAAGTTTGAGTTGGCACGACCATTATTGATGATAACTAACATATTGATTGATCATTTGTTGATGATACATCGAACTGAACTGAAAATTGTCCCATTGTATGTAACTTCCACAAGAAAATGTCTGTATCTTAAGACAAAATTATATCTACTAGCTTAGACACAAGAACCATGGCAAGCAGTTAACTTGTCTCCTATGATTGGTCGAAAGTTTAACAAGGCACAAATCCTTTTTGGTGCTCCTTGTCTACAGCCAAGCTTGGCATAAATTGCTAATTTTCGGCGCCCTGCCTTTTGGCCTGGACTTTGGCACACCATAATTTGATCTGGCTTCGATGTGCATCGTCTCGATACAAACTAAACCGATAGAAGCACCAGATATCTCAAAAAGAATCTAAGCACGATTGGAGTAGCCGATGCTAGTATTATCCATTTTGAACACTCAAGGAACCACGAGGACGTCCATTTCATTCATCAAACGCGTGTTAGACCAACTCTACAAATCCAAACTTTCTTCTGTTTTTCATTCGAATCCGTCCTCCGTCCAAGGAGTCCCAGCTCATCACGACACTGCAGGAGGGTCCACCGGCTCAGCCAGAGCCAGCCCGCCACCCACGCCCATCCCAACGGTCGGATCCACCGCCGCGCGGCCCCACCTCGCCACCCACTAACCCCGTCCCGTTCCCACCTCCAACTCACCACTGGCCAAATCTCACCGCCAATCGTCCCCACAACTTTGTACCTCCACATGTCACCCGCTCCTCCGACCCGAGCGTCGCCTCCATGGCGCAACCGCACCCAGCGGCGCGTCCGTGTATACGGGGTGTGTGTTTGGTATCGTAGAGCTAGTATAGTTTTGCTGAGGAAACGAAGCCATATTGATTCAAATGAAAAATATTTAATTGATTATATTTATTTAGACAGACTAAATTATATTTTTTTAATCAAATTTAAGATCGTATGAATATGTGCAAAAGTTAAGATTATGATTGATTATTTGTATGAAAATAATTTTATAATATTAACACGTAAACCCGTATGTATGGACAGATGCAAAACATGTATATGCTGAATCAGACTGCAGAGCTACACCAAGCTAAAAATATATATTTAAATTGGATATAAATACGAATAATTAAATATGTTTTCCAATAAAATTATAGGCATCAGCCACACTGAAGCAAATTCAGTCAACCAAACCAGCTGACGAACGCGCACCTCTTCCAAGAATTTCCCTACAACAGCAAAACGCGGAGCCAGCCAACTCCAAGAAAAACAAAAGGAACAGAACTACAGAAGGAGAAGAATAATCTCTCCTCGCCTCTCGTCTCCCTGTTGCTTGCGCCTCCCGTCTGCGTGTGATCGAAGCAGAGGCGCGGGCGGGCGGCTCCCCCGACTCCGATCCGATGGCCTTCATGCGCACCCACGTGAGTCGCTCCCTCCCCTTCCTCCCTTCGATCCGCTCCCGCTCGTGGCGGTTCCGTTTGATTCGCGCCTTAGATCCGTCATCCGTGTGGGCTGGGATTGATTCGCGCGCGATCTGGGCGAGGGAGTTCGTGGCGGGTTGCTTGTTTAGATCTGGTGGGGAGGGTTTGATCTGATCTCACCGCGAGGTCTGCTGGCGTAGTAGGAGCGGTGGGTTTGGTACTTGTGGCGGTGGATTGTTAGGTGGTGCTTTTGTTTCGGTTTCAAGTAGCAGTTGTGCTGATGAGATAGACGTGCGCATAGTTGAGATTTTCGTAGTCGCGAGCTCGTTCGATAGATGGGTAGACGATGGTTGGGTTTGATCTCAGCACGTTTATAGGAGTATTCGAAGCATTTTGTTGGATTCAGTACTGATTAGATAGTTTATCTGGTTGGTCATTTGTTCGGATTGCAATTATGTATATGGTACATGTATTTGTAAAATCAGGTAGGTAACTACAATGTGCAATTGATTATGTCACATGGATGCTGAGTTGAGAGTACCCACTGTTTTTTATGCCAAATTACTAGCTGTGATAAATTCGGGTGAAAATGGGGGTGAGCTGTAGAGGTGAAATTGAGTACTACATTTGAGGAACTATATATAGTCAGAGGTTAACTTTGAGTTGAGTTAGGGATGCTCTTGTTAGCTCATTCTTGCAAGGCAACAAACAGTTCCTTCGTTCCAGGATGAAATATCACCAGTCTTATTAGTTTTCTGGTCAATAGGTGTGGTATCACATTTTTCCTTATCAAATCACTTGGATCAGTATATGGCTGTTTGATAACCCATTCTTTTAATTTAATGGGCTATGCTGGCACATTTGTTAGACTTTCTATTCCCCGAGGGATGGCCATGGTGAAAGCAGTCATATTCCTTTTTCCATTAAGTGGAGATATTTGGAGGATGGATGCCTCCACTGGAGAATTTCTGGGATATCCTTGCTGCCTTCAGGTTTATTGGGAAGAGGTGAATTTGTTGCGTACAATACAACCGCAGAGTTGACCCTTTCTAAATTGAATGCAATTTGATAAATCAAAGTTAGCATGATGATTGAGCGTCTTGTTAGGCATCGGGTCTAATTCTGTCCATTAGTGTCCAATCAGCGGATGCAATTTGATAAATCAAAATTAGCATGATGATTGAGCGTCTTGTTACCTGATTATGAAACATAATACTATCAATTTTCATTCCTGGGTAGGAGTGACAGGAGGATTTTTCGGTTGCTTGAAAGAAATATTCTCATAATTTTCTCTAAGCAAGCTTGTTTGTGTTTCAATAGCCTGTGGCTGTTCTAGTGTTACTCTGAACTATGGGCAAAATGCTAAAATTTGTGCACAGCGCCTTGTATGTGGAAGGTTGTATAGAATTGTGGCTACTATCTAGCTGGTTATATGACTGGCCATCTGATTCTTGTTGAACTGTGATTTATTGGTTTACCTTGATGGCCCTTGACTTCGAATATTGAAAGTATCAGAAATTGAACTGTTCAGTTTGTTTTTAACTATTTTTTCCTTGATTTTGATCTCAATGTACCCATAAATCTCTGCAGTCAAATGCCTCTTCAGGCATGGGAGTTGCTCCTGACATCAGGGACACGTTCCTCCAGCTTCAGATGAAGAAGGCGTTCCGATATGTTATCTTCAAAATCGAGGAAAAGCAGAAGCAGGTGGTTGTGGAGAAGACCGGGGCTACCACTGAAAGTTATGATGATTTTTTGGCTTCTCTTCCAGAAAATGACTGCAGATATGCAATCTATGATTTTGACTTCGTTACTGGAGAGAATGTGCAGAAAAGCAAGATTTTTTTCATTGCTTGGTGAGCTTCGTAATCATATCCATATCTTTTTTCTGTTTAGTAGTTACATTAACTAGAGTGTCTCTGTCAATAAATCTCAGCTAGATCTGTAAAAATAGTTAATCAAGTAAACTGTTAATGAGTGTGTGACTAATATTCATGAGAATAGTTCCTTTTAGGATTCTATATTCTTCTAGTAAATACTTGGGTGCTCTCATGCACCAAACAAGGCAGCACAGTTAGCCTCAAGATGTTAGCTATTTAAGTAAGTGGTTCCTTACTCCTTGTAAACATGAAATCAGTATTGAATTATGAACTTGGATTGAATCTGGCAGCTATGATCGCTAGCATGTTGAGGCTTCTGTTACTAATAACAATGCATGTGGTAACCCACTCTACTTAGCAACTTAGTAGCTGACCAAAGGAATAACAATGCATGTGGTGCAACAGTTACGAATATTCTTGGCAATAATTGTTAATTTATTATGTAAATTTTGAAGTTGACTTTTTGAAAGTACTATCTGTACCCTGTGATGTCTTCTATTATTACATGTATGATGCATCCACTGTGGCCGTTCTGTTGATTTCACTTCACCGTACCTTTATCTAATGCACAACTGTTACAGGTCTCCATCCACATCCAGGATTCGTGCTAAGATGCTGTACTCCACCTCCAAGGACCGCATCAAGCATGAACTTGATGGGTTTCACTACGAGATCCAGGCAACCGACCCAACAGAGGTGGACCTCGAAGTCCTCCGAGAGCGGGCTCATTGAAGCTGATTGACCTCGAAGGACCTGTGGAGGCGTTGAGACTTCAGTCAGACGCAAATTCTATTATCAATGATGCTCCTGCCATGGTATTGTTAATAAGAAAATGTCTAGTAGTGATGCATGACTCTAGCTGGTGAAGCATTATCAAAGATCTATCCGTTCTAGGTCTTGAGCCTGTAAACGAAGTAACATTTACAAACTCATATTGTGGTATCGATACTGGATTACTGGTTGTGTATTGTTCGAAAATGAAATGGCCCGTTTGGTCACAACTTGTTAGCTGCTTGATACTGCCCTTTCAGGGCTTCACCACTGTTGGCGCATGCTAACTTCCTTTTCTATGTTTTGGAAGTTAAAGACTTGTTTTCAATTCATGGTTTTTTAGTGGGTGATCTTCACAAGATCCCTAATGAGTTAGCAATCCCACGTGCTACAACCCTGACTACTTCTCTTTTTTTTTTTTAAGATCTTGTGGGTTTTATTTCTAGTCTACTCTAAATTGCTTGGGATAAAAGATTTTATTGTTGGTGGCGGACTGGAAGTGACCTTGACAAGGGAATCTGTTGGGTCGATTGATCATGTTTATTTCACGTACTCGTGTGCTGTTCTTCGCCTGTTGCACGGGGATTCGAGTGACTGTTATGCCCGAGCTCGGGAAACGATTTGTTAGCTCGGTCTCCGCGTCTTGCAATGTAAGTATTGTATTTTAATTAGGTTGATCTAAAATTTAAAAAATAAAATAGAGACCAGAACTAACTAGTAAAAGACCAGAACTAGCTATCATATACCTACCTATATGCTTGCAAGGTACTCGTATGAACAAGGCAGATATGAGTGCAAAGTGCAGCTCTGCCCTTTGCATAGTCGACGACCTACAGAAAGTTTAATTGCTCTGGGCGGCTGTCACGACCACAACCAATCAACTTGGAACACGAGCACAATAATGCGCCGCGCTGGCGCCCTGTCGGCGTAGGCGGTACGCTTCTCCAACCATATCTCAGTTCCTTTCTGTTCCTCTCATTATTCTCATATTTTCTCATTTTAAATAGTTTTTTTCAATGGATTCGTAAAAAAGTAAAAAAAAATACTAAATAACCGTAAAATAAAATGGTTAAAACGTTGGGGGGAAAAATCCCTTTACGAGGTGGATTTGTAAAGGAAGCCGTTGGAGATGTTTTACAGACGGCCCCCGTCCTGTGACCACGCTGCCGCGGTTTATCGTTCGTCTCTGTCTTTGCCTTTGGCAACCTGCGGGACTGCGACCGCGTGACGTGAGGCGACCAGACCAGATGCAGCACACCGGGCACCACACTCTCTTTCGCCGTTTCGCGCAAGCCGCCGCCGCCGCCCGCACCCGTGCGGCCGTGACCGATGTCACCGATCCCACCCGCCGTCTCCGACCGCCACGCCACCCAACCCAAGCAACCGTTCACCCACTTCTCCGCGCTCGCGAGCGGCCGCACGCCCGAACGATGGAGTCAGCCGGGTGCCGCTCCTGGCCGCCGGCCGCCAGCCGCCAGCCCGCCACCCGCCGCTTCAGGACCTTAGCGGCCCCATCACATCTCGGCTCTCACCGCCGCCGTTTGTCGAAGCGGGACGAAAGAATACTCGAGTTCGCTGATGCTTAACCAGCGCAGCCATTTCACTCGCACGAGCGCCTTCCTAATTGCGAACCGTCGGCACTTGTAGCAGGCATGATCAGAGACGCGCGGAACAAAGGCGTTGCAGATGGAGTGCCGTTCGTGGAGGCTGCAAAACAGATGCAGTGGAAAAATCAAGTGCAGCGCAGGTATGTTCCTTCCATGGTGTTGCTCATGGTTAGTTTTACTTCAGATTGTCGAAATCGATGAGGCACTGTCCTTGTTAGTCATGACTGCGGCAAATTCTTTCTCAAGGGATACTGGTTCATCGAATGGTGGTAGCCATGATTGATATGCTATGATTGTCAACTGGTTGCACATAAATCTGACACATTGTGGGGGCTAGATCTTTCAGAAAAAAAAGTATCGGTTATAAGATCGTCTGGATCTTAATGTAGTTGCAGAATAGGAATGTATAGTTGACATGCCCTTCTTTTTGTGACAGTAGAGTTACCATAATCTAAAAATAATAATTCTTGAGGTCTTCATCCGTCGAAATTCCAGGTGCAGTGTCATGGCATATCCTTAAAAAAGGGTTAGAATTCAACATAGCGGTGGCATCGATGCCCTTTCGCTTTGCTCCAAGAACTTTAAGAATAAAGGAGTAAAGCAAGAAATCGTGTTAAATAATTGGGATAAAACGTGTGCATGACAGATCGATCTGCAGTACTAATCATATGTATTATGAAATTAGATGACAATACAGATGGACACTCTACAAAGAATTTATTTCCTCTACTTTTAGCTCAAACTTATGTATGATGCTGTAAAGCTGAAAAAAATGATACAGCAAACCATAAGGCTAATATTACACCGACAACTAAGGAAGAACAAGATGAGAACATCCAAAAGGTGACTGAAAATTTCTGAAGACCCTTACCTCACACTCTCACTCTCTGATTATTACATCAACCTGGGGAAAAGGAGGCATGAAATTGTCACCTTCTTCTTCCATGTGTGGCTTCTGATGAGCTCAACAATTTTGTAGAAGTAGTTGACGTCGCAAGGGATTCTGAGTACACCCTTCTGCTCATGCCCAAACTCCATGGCAGCCAGCTCCAGCAACCCGAAGAAGTATGGGTGCTGAAGCACCTTCCTATGCACCAAAACCCTCTTCAACTCTGTCCCCTCACCGATGAGCACTGGGATGTTCCCTCGATGAACTAACACGCTCTTCGCCATCCTCCTCTGATCCTTGTCTGATGCTTGTTTGGATGGTAATTACTCTAAGCCCTCTTGCTTATATGATGAACGTATGCAAGTTGTGATGGGTGACGTCTATCGGGTTATCTTCGGCTGTGTTTATGTGTTTCTTTATTTTCTTGTGTGATTACCTCTTATAGTAATAGTTGCATGGATAGTACTAGAATCTACCAACAATATGATGACTGACATATGTTGACACTGAAACAATGGGAATAAATGCAAGCTAATTAATCCAACGGTCGTTGTCATTCTCTTTGTAATCAGACTTGTTCGTAGAGAGGTTTGAGGTCAGCATATCAAGTCCTGTACGTATATTTGAGCGATTCAAGTGTACCACCCAGGGCATGATAAGAAATTACTTTTCGAAGTGTCAAACTGCTGGTATTGAAGAGAATTTGCTATATGATACTGAAATTAAAGTGTCCCCAATAATACACTAAACAATTTCTTACAACGTACCCTGTGCCTCAAAAACATCCATAGTCTAATTCCCCAATGCCAATCATCAGGTTCTGGCCAAAATTAATGTTTTGCTGATGGACATTTACAGCCATCAGGTTTATCTCTATACACATATTTTAGATCTATACTCATATTGCCAACCAGAAGCACTTTATTGTTATGCAAACACATATCAAGTCAAGAAAACATTTACGACTTATTGGCAATTATGTCCCTTTCAGATATGCCTATAGTTGTTTTAATATCTGCAATGTCACCTACTATGCTCTTCTATTTATAGCGTTATTGGCCAAGATGTATCTGTATCTTTCATCACTGGTTCAACCATTTTTTTATTACGATTATCAGATCTTCCTTTTCAACTCTTCCTTGCTGTGCAGTAGATGAGACTTTAGAGGTTATGGTCCCCTCAAAAGTCATACCAGGTATGCATTTCTATAGAAAAAACTGATAAATTACAATTACTCTCCATTTCAAGCATATCAAACATCATGGATCATGACATAAAAACAGGTTATTTCAAACTTTAGAATTTGGTAGCTAGATTGCTTCCACACCACGTCTACCAGGGAATTCCAGTGGGCTTGTAGTTGTTTTGCAATACGATCATTTCTTTATTGAATTTTACTAGGACTTTCAAGTTCATGATTGAATATATATGAAATTACCAAATTGGCAAGGTATTTTACTGCTCTCGTAGAACTGAACTTTTATGACACTCTATACATTGTAACTTTTTTAATGTTTTCTTCTAAATAGTTTGTCTTAGTTGACCTTCTAGCGCATTACTCGGTAATAAAGACTGGAGAACAAGTGAAATGGCAACGTCTAAGCTGAAGCCAAATAAACCTTAAAAGTGCTATAAGAGCAGCTCTCATGCTGTAGCTACTTTAATACAATCTTAAGTCCATTCATCACATCCTACGATTTTTCATTGTATTGTCTATCGAGAATCATGCCATTGCTTTTACTTCAGACCTCGTCTTGAGACTTGAGAGAAGCTTTAATTTCCACGTTTCCACAAGACACTTTCTTCAGAAAGTTTCTGGAACCAACAAAATCCAGTGACTGTACTAATATTATAAACTTTAAACCATATCAACTATAATTTTCATTAGCTTGATGCACAAATGAGACAAAATCCATTGTCTCATCTGTGCATGGTAGGTTGTTTTCTGCAAGATCTTTTGTTCTGTTTCATAGAGAAACCGTGTTCATGAGGGTCCATTGAATACAAGCCAGCCTGACTCTGTGAGCCACTTGCTTCCAAAACAAAGGCTGGTGCACCATTAGATGTCCAAATGACTAGATTCATACCTGTATGCAGATGGTGAAACTAGGGAAAACATCATTGCCTAGAAGAACACTGCAAGTTTTCCTGGCTTTGAATAATACTCACTCAAGTTAAAAAAAGTAGCATTTAGGATGCATGCAATCAGTCTTTAAACTATGGTAATGCATATCTTTATCAACATTTTGATTAATATATTAAATGGTATTAATAAATTGCTGATTTGTTTTGAAAGTACTTGCATATCATTATAGTTTTACTGGGTTTTATATATGTTAAAAATACAAACTAATGCTCTAGGTTGTGTTTTGGAGGCTACATCGATGTCCAAAACGTCATTTGTGACCGGAGGTAGGGGTACTGTACAAGCTGTACACATGGCACTGAATGCAGAAAATGGTAAGATGATTTCATAAGCCATTAAAGAGAAGAGTAGAGAAGATCAATCACGAAGGAATCACTGGTTGCTCATTACGCGTCTACATCATGTAGTGCCTTTCGAAAAGTGATGCCCAAATTCTTAATTAGTCTGAAGAAAGGACAACACCTGGGAGAGCTGTTGCCACTTGGGATGGGAGGTGGAAAGAGAAGGGAGTTCCCGATGCCTTTTTTTTCGCGTAATCTGCAGAACTTGTTGTACAGAGCTAGAACAGAGAACCGGATGCCTGTATCTTTGTTGTCAATTGAGGATGTTCTGAGCACTAAAGGCATGGCCGACACACAGAGAGTTATAGGAGCCTCGCATGCACAGATGCAGTGACATGTAGGGTGTGGTGACTCTGATTCGTACGAGCTTCATATGAAATATGAATTTCCATTGGCCATCGGTTTGTTTTGGAACCTATTATTGCTCATCAGTTCACCACACATTCGTAAGCATAGATTTTTCCCTGAACCCACATGGTGATACTTCGCTGTGATTTGTCCGGATGAATCGATAACCCGTGTTGTCTACTGCCAATCAATTTTTTACCACTAAATTTGTGTTCTTTTTGCGATGAAAACCCACTGTCCCACTTCACCATGATTAGGCTTTTAAGCTCATGAGTCAAGCTTAAATATCCTTCCACAACGACCCACGTAGAACATGCCACGGAAGAAGGGAAAAGAAAATGAATAACACAGCACAGGCGTTCGTCATTCGACCGTTGCCTCCAGCTCCCCTCCAACCCAACGGTCACCCGTAGGTTGGCTGTCACAGTAGCACACTCCATAAGCTTCTTCCAGCTGCTGCTTTCTTCCATCGGATTCTCCTGCAGCTTCCATGTCTCCCCTGCATTATTTAACCCACCTCTCCTCCCAAAGCAAAGCACAAAAACCACCACATCTCCTCATCTGCGAGCATCCTTGCTTAGCCTGTTTTCTTGGTTCCGTCACATTCTCCCTGCCTTCAAGCACTCTCAGAATTCAGGAGCAAGAAGAGGATGGGTTTCGTGCTGGTGATCTCCCTGCCCTTCATCTTCTTCTCCATCCTGCTCGGATTCGGCTGCTACTTCCTCGGCAAGCACAAGGGCCGGGAGGAGATGCGAGCTGGCGTCGGCGCGCAGATATACGGCACGCCGCTGCCGCCGCCCGGCGTGGTGGGAGCGTCCTCCCCGGCGCCCGAGCCGTTCCCCATGAAGAAAGAAGGGCCAGAGAACGTCTGAGTGGGACGAGACTGGGATTCATTTTCCACTCGACATATATCCGTCTTGCTGTTGTTGGATTTGTTCGTTCTTTTCGTTTATGCGGTGTGTACAATTCTTGTCAGCTTGTGCCTGATATTTGTTGAGGGAGAAGGTGTGGTGTGATATGATTGTAATCACAGTTTGTGTTTGTAACCAAGAGCAAATCAATGCAATGTAATGGTTTGTGTCAACACATTGTTTTGGTATGCTTTGTTTGCAATCAACCTGCAGCTGTGAACTGGCTGTAAACTTGGCATTTCTGCTCCTGTTCTTGCATCTGTAGTTGGATGGGATGGAATTTGTGTTCAAATTTTAAAGAAAATGCAAGAAAAAAAGGATGGGCAAAATGCCTCAAAGGAACTGGAGTTGAGGTGCCCCACCACTTTCAGGTAAATTCTGGCGCATTTCTTGTCCGAGAAATCACTTCCACTGAAACTAAATGGAGCACTGACCAAAAAATATTCTAGAAAAGTTACAACTGACGATCGGTTTTTCAATTTCGACTGAAACC
This sequence comes from Phragmites australis, assembly GCF_958298935.1. Lineage (NCBI taxonomy): Eukaryota > Viridiplantae > Streptophyta > Magnoliopsida > Poales > Poaceae > Phragmites > Phragmites australis. Next base: position 46,397,108 of record NC_084923.1, on the reverse strand, counting down.
AGGATTTTACAAATGAATGCATTTTAAGGCAACGAAGCATAACTGCAGGGTGACATAATCTTTGTAAATTCATAACACTTGGAGAGTACTTTTGCTCCATAATACAATGAAAAATACGAATGCGAATAAGCTCTGAGGCATCAAGTCCTTTACTTATTACAAACAAAAACCAACACCAAAATTGGCAGAACAAACAGTTGTGCCAACAACGAATTATGCGCTTCACCCAGCAACGGTAATCAAGAAGAGCGCCAAGAAGGCAAGCGAATCACGTGATGCCCCCATAATCTTTGCTAATTACAGAGCAAGAACCTGGTGAGCACGAGCACCCCGCAGGCGGCGCCGAAGAGCGCGAAGACGGCGAGGTCCCTGGCCTGCCACCTCCTGGCCTTCTCGCCGCCCTTGGCCTCGACGCGGAGGCTCTTTGCCCTGCGCAGCGCGTCCACCTCCTTGAGGAGGTCGAACTCGAGGCCCTTGCGCTTGAGCTCGGCGACGCACTTGCCGAGGAGCAGCGCGTCCTCGCGCTCCCGCGCGAGCAGCCGCTCCAGGACGGCCTCCGTGTCGGACTTGTACCGCAGCGCCCAGAGCATGGCCAGCGACGAGAGCAGCGAGACGAGGCAGGGGATCCAGGACCGCCTGCACGCAGCGGCGGCGGAGGCAACGGAGGATGCGGAGGAGGACGAGAGGAAGAGGAGGAGGACGGAGGCGGCGTGGAAGGCGAAGAAGGCGCAGTAGAGGAAGGCGATCTCCCTGCGCGCGCCGTCGAGGCGGGCCTCCCGCAGGGCGACGCGGCGCGCGAGCAGGTCCTCCTCCTTGAGCCACTGCTTCAGCAGCAGCCGGTGCGTCCCGCTGCCCGCGATCTGGCTCAGCGGGTGCTGCCGCCACCCCTCCCCGGCGGCGGAGGAGACGACAAGGGCGCTGGCGTCGGCCATGGGCGGCGGCGGCTCTCGGGTTCTTCTTGGCGTCGAGCGGCTCTCGCGTACGCGCTGGCGGTTTCGTCTCGTGCGCTGCTGTTTCGGATGGGAACCAAGGAGATTTTGGGAATGCAACGGTCAGGAAGGGCGAGCGGTGCTTAAAAGTTGGGGAAAAGCGGGTGTGCACATGAGAGGCGACGCAACGGTAACCCGCTTTCCGACTCCGAGCGCGGGGCAGGGTTCACAAATACGACGGCCGACCCCGTGCATTCTTGAAATATATGTAATTTGCGCAAAAATTCGAAAATTTTGAATGAGTTCCGGTCAAATCCAGTTGACTGAGGGAAAAAAACGCTCAAATCGGACTCTCAAAATACGACCGGTTTTATCGATATTCGATCGCATTCAGCGTATTTTGATCAATGTAGAAATACGCTAGAATTCTTCGAAAACATTCGGTTTTCCCACTTTACCGAGTGTATTTTTTGAATTTCAGTGAAGTTCGTCAAAAAATAAAAAAATAGCTCAATCTTATAAAATTAGTAACTAATTCTTCTTAGTTTTAAATCAAGTGAAACAAATTTTGTTGGTTTTCTTGTAACATAATCTACGTGAAAAGTATTTATACTCATGGAAAAGTTAAATATTTTCTGTGAGAAAATATATTTGCCAAATTAGTTAAATGCATAGTTAATTCTTTGCTAGTCCAAAAATCATGAAACCAATTTTGTTAGTCTTCTTACATGATTCTATGTCTTTTAAAAATACATGAACTCATTAAATAGTTATTGTAACATGTAGGATTGTGTAAATGTGTTGCAACTAGATTAATTCATAACTAACCTATCACATCTCTAAAATTAGTGAAAACCACTTTTATTAGTTTACTTATACTATGATTTATGTAGGAAAAATAATGATAGGCATGAAAAATTTAATTACAATGCTGTTTCTTAACATGTTCATTTTGTGCTTGTGAACTTTGTAAAAAACATGGAGAAAATAATAAAATTCTAAATGAAGTGAAACAAATTTTAAATATCTTTTAAAGATACGTCCTATATAATAAAAATATGTGTTTTCATGTTATGTTTTTTCTTAATGTGATGTGCCAAATTATCATGTTCATACGACCTATTTTAGTATTTTTCTTTTTTTTTTAAGCTTCTTCTATATAAAATGTGATGCAAATTACATTATTTTTTATTTTTTTCACATAAGGTATTAGAATTGTCTCTAGTATTTTTATAAATTTTTGTGAATTTTTTAATTTTTTAATTCAAATTTCGAAATTCGCTTGGTTTAGGAATTAGATGTGGCTTGAATTGGTCGAATTTCGTGAATTTCAACTGATATTTGTCACATTTGTGAACCCTAGTGCGGAGTGGGGTCAGGATGTGTATGGTGAAAAAGTAAGTTCCTTTGTAATGCTCTATTACAAAGGAATTTACTTTTTCACCATATAAACTATGGCTAGAACTAATTTTAGAAATTATCCCATCACTTAATAAGATTATTAGTGATCTTTTCTAGATTTTTAGAATTTATTTGAGGCCCTAATAATTGTTAGAAGTTATAAAAGTAGTCTTTTTAGAGAATTTTATTTTAAATTCTACATAGGTTTTTAGGTGAATCCAATTAAAATAGATTGCACATGGATTATGGAACCGATGAACAGTGAGTTGGTGGACAGTGAATTTGACGAAGGATTGAACAGAAATGTGGATGGAATGGAAAGAAAGGAACGAAAGATAAAAATTTGAGTGACACAGAGGGAAGATAAAGTTTTTTGATGGCAAATAAGGAATTAGCCCATAATTTTATGGAAAAATGTATTTGGTTGTTCGTATTCACTATTCCAGTTTGGTGTGGTGGATGCTGAAAGAGTACAAGAATTCAAGAGAATCCACCACACCTTGTATTTCAGTTTGGTGTGGTGGATGCTGAAAGAATACAAGAATGTAAGAAGGTGCAGTTCATGGAAGCCAATGTGCAGCAGAATACTAGCAAAGTTCCAAGGAATTAGCTAGATGCTAATTGAACTATAAACTAAGTCAGCTAACTAACCCAGATGTTTCACACCATCCCTCAGTCTTTGTGTCGTTGTCGCCAATGATGCAGAGGCTGGATTTGATGTCATTGAACGTCGCCGTAGAAAGACCCAGTGTCATAATATCTACTATTTATTGATGAGTAGGAACGTGAACAACTCGAGCCAACCGATGGCAACCTGTTCACGAACGAAATGAACGTCAAGATCAATGTGTTTGTGCGCCCATGGTGCACCGGGTTGTCAGACATGTAAACGACAGAAATGTTGCCACAGTAGATAATTGTTGCTATGGCAATGGAGACATGTAGCTCACGAAGTAGATTCTGTAGCCAGCAACACTTGACGGTGACGTTGGCGACTCCCCGATACTCGACCTCAGCAGAAGAACGTGACACAATCGACTGCCTCTTTGATGACCAAGACATAAGAGAGTCACTGAGGAAAACACAGAAGCCAGATGTCGATCAACTCATGCCGGGGCAGCCAACCCAGTCCGCGTATGTGTAGGCAATGAGGGTGTGTGATGCAGAGGCCTTGATGTGGATACCGTCCTGCAATGTCCCGCGTATGTAATGCAGAATCCGCTTGATGAGCATCCAGTGCACGTCCTTAGGTGCATGCATGTGCAAACAAGCTTGCTGTATAGCATAGGCAAGATCAGGACGTGTTAGTGTGAGGTACTTGAAAGTGCCTAGAGGGGGGGGGGGGGTGAATAGACTTTTCTGAAAATTAAAACTAAAACAGCGGATTAAAACTGCTGGATATTCCGGTGAAGGCCGGATACTCCGGTATGGTCCGGAGTATCCGGTCTAGTCCGGAGTCTCCGGCCTAAATGGGAAATTCAGAATAAATGTGAATAAAAGATAACAGCTAGAGTCTAAGGTTTAAACTAGGTCTACTAGATATCGCAGGGCTAAAATATCACTTAACACTAGCAAGATTGTCACTAGAGCAATTTATATAACAAGTCACAAAATTTACACGATAAAGTAAATTGTACAAATAAGAACACGTGAATTTATCCCGGAGTTCGACCACCTCACAAAGAAGTGACTACGTCTCCGTTGAGGAGCTCACAAAGAGCCGGATCTTTTCCAACCCTATCCTCTTCTAGCGACCACCAAGATCAAGCTAGAAATTCTTACTCAATTCGAAGATGTTTACAAACTACCCGAGGCACACCACAAGTTTTGGGTGCTCTACGGGTGACTCCTTTCCTTCTAGAAGCCCAAAGCTTCAAGAGAGATAATTGCAGTAGATGCTCGATGAAGAACTCAATGCTTAAGTGGCTTGAACCCTATCCAAACACAAACTCTCAAATTTTTGCAAACTTTGCACTAGAGGTGGTTGGAGGGTCTTTGAATGCTCTTAAAGTGCTCAAGAGATCTCAAGTTTACCAGCCACAGCAAGCTCTAAATGCCATGGGGTGTGGGGGCATTTATAGCTCTCTCTCAAAAACTAGCCGTTACTGTTTTGTCAGAACTTACCGGAGTATCCGGTGTACACCGGAGTATCCGGCCCTAAATCCAAAAACGGCGTCAGAACGGTCACAGAACGTGTCAGAACTAGCCGTTACAGTTCTGTTAAATTACCGGAGCCTCCGGTGAACACCGGAGTCTCCGGTCCTGACAGTCCTTCCAAAAATGTTAAGTCCGGAGACCAGCCGGACCCTCCGACCTCTCCAGGTACCGGAGTATCCGGTGAACACCGGAGACTCCGGTCTTTCTTTTCTTTTATCAAAAAGATTAAATGCTAACCGAAAGTCTCTGCCGGAGTCTCCCTCGGAGACTCCGGTTAACACTAAAATATTTACCGAAGTATCCGGTGGACACCGGAGACTCCGGTCCCCTTTTAATAAAAATAAACACTTAACCGAGACTCTCTGGCGGAGTCTCCCTCGGAGACTCCGGTCTGTTAACCCTTAAATTACCGGAGTATCCGGTGAACACCGGAGACTCTGACCTTTTTCCAAAAAGAATAAACCGTAACCGAGACTCTCTGCCGGAGTCTACCTCGGAGACTCCAGTTGAACACTGAGTACCGGAGTATCTGGTGAACACCGGAGACTCCGGACTCAGTGAAGTTTTTCAGAATGAATTATGTGTCCGTGAGTGAATATGTCTCTCAACTAGGTGGTTCTAAAGAATCTCTTGAGCATTGAGACATTAATCGAGCAAACAAATCCATCCTTCTAAAAAGGCGTCTATCCTAGACTCAATTTCAAAAATAAAAGAATGTAAACCCTATTTAGTACTCTTTGTTGATTCTCCATTTGTTTCGACGGGCGTCAAACGTCATTTATCTTCACAACTAATGCTTAAACCTGTTCATAACTCGAAAAGCATGTTAGTTCTTTAATCGTTTTGTCATCAATAAGCCAAAACCCACTTAGGGGGCCTAGATGCACTTTCAGTACTGCAATGCACCCATGATGCTTCAGTAGAATGAAGGATCGGACACTAGCTCGCCGGAAGTAGAGGAGACTTTAGGCTTGGTGTTGACTGGAGTAGGTGCCGGCTTACAATTCAGCATGCCGGCGCGTTGAAGGATGTAGTTGGCATGTTATTCCTGTGTCAAGTGAAATCTGTTGCTGGTGCATTGTACTTTTATGCTGAGGAAGAAATGCAAGGGCCCAAGGTCTTTCATAGCAAATGCTTGTTGTAGCTGCGACACGATGCGGCAAAGTACCAGCTCTATTCATGCTGACAAGATAATGTCATCAACGTATAAGAGTAGGTACGCGAGTTTGATGCCATGCCGGTAGGCAAATAGAGACGAGTCATCTCGTGAAGATGTGAAGCCAAGGTGATGAAGATGAGTAGCGAACGTCTGAAACCAGGAGTGCGGTGCTTGCTTCAAGCCATAGAGTGATTTTGTCAACTGGCAGACATGGTCAGGATACTGGTTGTCGATGAAGACGATGGGCTGATGACAGAAGATACGTTTTGAAAGATCGTCGTGGAGGAACGTGTTTTTAACATCAAGCTGGTGGACTGGCCATAGGGCGTGATGCCACAAGATGAAGAACAGTGTGAATCATTACTAGTTTCACGACCAGAGAGAAGGTCTGGGTTGAAGCAGATCCATTTTCCGGTGATGATGTGTGCACGGGATGGACGTGGGACAAGCTTCTAGGTACCATTGGCCTGGAGCGCGTCAAACTCGTCCTGCATTACAGCATACCAGTCTGGGTCACACAAGGCGGCATGAACATAGGATGGCACCGCATTGGCACTCTGCGTGAGGAGAGCATAACACAGATTTGGCACGGCGATGCTGGCCTTGACACAAGTGACCATGGAATGCTTCGAGTGAGCAGGTGGCACGTCAGGCGACACTAGTGGTGTCGGTGACAGAGTCAACTCATCGAAGCTGGTACCAAAACCGTGGGCCTGTGGACGTCGGAGTCGTGGTCATCGGATAGAGGTGTAGATGATGTAGTGGGATGCTGGGAGGCAGAGGACGTTGGAGCTGGGTCATCGTAGCGCCGAGCAGGTGTCATCGGTGCATGATGTCGTCGGCATGTAGTCGGTATGACAACAGGCAGCAGGTTGGTGCAGATGGGCGGACAGGCAGTGGCGGACTGTTGCGGCAACTAGAGCCGTGCAACTAGGCGCTACGAGTCTTGCTATTGTAGACACAGCCCAAACAAGACACGTCATGCTGAGACGGCCCATCTAAGCGCCTCCCTAGTTGTCCCGCCTCCGCCCTCGCTCGCCCCACCCCGCCTGCCACCACCCTGGCTGCCCCGCCACACTACCTGGCATGGTATGGCATGTCGCAACAGTGCTTGGGCTGGCTCGGCATGATCGGTTATAGGCCGTGCCGTGGGTTACGCCTCTGGCACGCGGGCTGGCACCTTAGGGCAACTCCAATAGATGCCCAAAAGCAATCCCAAATTTTCGATGTCTGCTCCAAATACGGCTCCAACGGAAGCCCAAAAGCATTCCCAAAAACTAGCGAAGCCCAAAAAACACCGATCAGCTTGCAAGTTGTAGCGATCCCCAATTGCACTCCCAATCGGCAAAATTGGCGATCCAGCGCTCGGTAGGAGATGCACGTGCCTCCTTCGCGCGCTCGCCAGTGGGGTGACAGCTTCGGCTAGCGGCTAGGTCGTGGCGCGCACCCCCCATAGGCCAGCTAGCAGCGGTGCGAGGGCGAGGGTGGCGACCAGCTGGTCCGAGGAGGGCGGCGGCCAGCTGGTTAGCGGAAGGCGGTGACCCTGCAGCGAGGTGAACAAGGGTGAGAACGGAGGATCAGTGGGGGCCTTAGGGGCGCAGCAAATCTAGCGGCTGGTGGCTGGATTAGCCTGGGCGCAGAGCTAAGCTGAGGTGATGAACATTTGTGCTTGTTGCATAGTTTTGATTTCAATTGTGCCAAGTTTCTTTCGGATGCATTAGAAAGAGGGAGTAAGAGGAAGAATTTGATATATTCAGTTGTCATTTCATATCAGAAAGAGAGAGCAAGAGGAAGAATTTAACTATAGCTTAATTAAACTTCCATGGGCTTGTCTCTTTTTTGTTGCGAAACCTTATGATTTTAGCTTCTTCAGTGGAGTTTGGCGTTGTGTAATGGTGAAAATGGATGAGACCGAACCCTGCGATTTGAGCTTTCTGATATTGCACGGGCTTGTCTCTTAACTCTTAAGATTATAAAGCCATGCTACATTTTGCTGTTGAATTTGTGGCACTCCTTTTTTTCCTACATGGTTGTATTGAGACTAGGTTGGTTATTAGGTTGTTGTATTGCAGTAGAGAAACATTGCAACTTGCACAAATTAGTTGTGAACTATGGTATTTGACGGTTTAGCAGCATGGGATTGAGCTCCTGAAGCTCATGTGGGCTTGTTGAACTTTATATCTAGGGAGCACAATGCGTTTTGTGATGTTGAATTTGTAATACAATGCTATATTATCTATATTGGAATATTGAAGCGTATATAAAAATGGTCATTTCATTTGGAGAAGTTAAATGTCAATGTGAACCTTCCATGCAGAATCCAGGAAGAATCTACTCTACAGATTATTGACATTGTTTTTTTAGCTTGCACCGAAGCCCTTTTGGTTTGTAGTTCTGCTGGTGCTTGTTCACCTGCTAGGCAAACTACAAAACCACTTGAATTTTGTCTATGTGTGATGACTGGAAAACTCACGTGATTTTCATATAAGGCTTTGCAAGCTGGTAGGTGTTCGACGCTCAAGCTTCCAGAGTTGATTCCTCATCGCAAGTTGCTGAACATGTTGCATTTGATAGGAACAATGGACGGGTTCTATGTTAATTTGATGTCTAGTGACAACCAGTCACTAGATTGGGATGAAAACAATGAAATAGTTAGCCCACCTGAGGAGCAGCAACCACCATTTGAAGAATTGACTCCCATTGTGAGACCAAACCAGAAAAGATCGATAAATTTTAGCGAAAAGGAAGATGAATTATTGGTGTTGGCATGGTTGAATATTAGTATGAATGTTGTTCAAGGCAACGACCAATCACGGTCTACATATTGAATGCGAATTTATGACTACTTTCACTCCAACAAAGACCATTGGGATGTTTGAACTCATAGTTGCACACCGAATACAAAAGTACATACATGCCGAATACAAGAGTACATACATACATAACCAAGACTAGGACTCAAACATTGTTAATACTAATCTCCATGACGTTGCCAGAGGTGCTGGATTAGATCTGCATGAAGCTGAGAGTGTGTTTCCTTGTCCATGATGTCATGATAAGTTTGAATAAACTCACATAGTTCTGGTGTAGGTTTATGGGATGGTGTCACAGTTTCTCCTAGGTCATCAAATTGTTAAGTCTTGCGCTTCACCTTTCTCATCTTCAATGATCATGTTGTGCATGATCACACAAGCAATCATTATTTGGCTAAGTATATCATGGTCCCAAAAACGAGCAGGACCACGTACAATGGCGAAACAAGATTGCATAACTCCAAAAGCTCGTTCCACATCCTTCCTGACTGCTTCTTGTGCTTTGGCAAAATATTTTCTCTTATTGTCTTGTGGCTTTTGAATGGTTTTCACAAAGGTGACCCATATAGGATAGATACCGCCAGCAAGATAATATCACATTGTATAATTATGATCATTAATGGTGTCGTTCACCTTTGAAGCTTGCACTTCTGCTAACTTCGCAAAGAGTGAGGAATGTTGAAGCACATTGATATCATTATGAGATCCAGGTAAACCAAAAAAAGCATGTCAAATCCATAGATCTTTTAATGCAATGGCTTCTAGAATGATTGTGGTCTCACTCACATGGCCGATATACATGCCTTGTCATGTTGTGGAGCAATTCTTACACTTCCAATACATGCAATCAATCTATGTACCCTAGCATACCTAGAAAACCTCTTTCCTCCCCTATTGCAAGTAGTCTAACAACATCATTCTCATTTGATGCTCTCAAATACTCATCCCCAAATACATCAATAACAGCTTTGACAAACCTTCTCAGACTCTCATTAATGGTACTTTCTGCAATTCATGAGCCATTGAATAAAGTCACAGATCGGTGGAGGGGACTGGACAAATATAACAAGATGAGAGATTAGTAAAAACATGGTGTGAAATTGGGAAAGATGTGGCTGATCTTTGGTGTTATACCAGTGGATACTAATACGGTTCATGTTGAGGCTTATCGTATTGGTAGTTGGCATACATGAAGAAGCGCAGCCCATAGGTGTATGAGATTTCCTGGGACTCGCGAAACCTACAACGGTCACCACAGTAGCACATCGGTTGCTGGTTTTGACTGCACAATTTTTTGAAAAGTTTAATCAACTCTTTGTTTTTAAAATGTCTGTAGAAGTTCGCACCCAACTCATACACCACCTGCTCTTCAAGTCGGGTCACTGTGCTGCAACACCCCGTCGAACACTCCCATATTGCATATCCAACAAAACCTGCAATAACCCTGCATGTCTATCATAAATCAGACACACATATGGCCAGTCAAGAACAATAGATGTTTCACCCGCTCAAAAAAAACCAATATCAGCTGTTCCCATTCTCACTCTCCACGAAGGCAAACCCCAGTGGCAGGACTTGGTTGTTACCGTTGACCCCAATTGCAGACAATATATGTCTTTTGTACTTCCCAGTCAGGAATGTCCTGTCCAGGCAAATGATGGGTCGATAGTACCAAAATGCTTTGATGGTTGCAGCAAATGCAAAGAAAGCATGCTGTAATACTCGTTTTCCGCTGTACTTCGCATCATTCGAGGGGTAATGCTTGATATCATAGTAACTGTCTGGGCTCCTTCTACATATTGTGGCTAATTGACGAGGTAGATTGTGATATGAATCTTCATATGTTCCGAACCTCATCTCAATAGCCTTCTGTTTAGCCCTCCATGCCTTCACATAGTTTATTGTATACTAGAACCTTTACTCAATAGCACGGATTATTGATCGTGGCTCATACTTTAGGCTGTCCACAATCTCCCCATACATAACATTAGCAATAAAAGCAAATGACATGTTCCGGTGGGCGAACTATATTTCCTCAATATGATAATTATGTTCCCTGACTATTGAGCACTGCCAGTAGTCTACCCATTTTCCCCTGAATGCGTGCACCCGCCAAGGACATTCAGGCACCAAAAACTTCACATCGTACTCCCTTTTACTGGACTTAACAACCTTGAACTGCCTCCAAAGAGAAAGCGACCAGAATTTTACTGCATCAATAACAGCCTTCTTTGTAGGGTACATAGCACCTTGAGACACCTCGTTCTCATGATACTCTCACGGTGTCCGATCAGCCTCACTAACTGAAAGTGCATCTAACTCCTATGTGTGGTTTTGTTAATTAATGACAATACCTATGGAGTAACAATAGTGTTGAGTTTGTTAGTAGGTTATTCTATAGGTGATGCATGGAGAAGAGATATACATGAGCTCTAGGTAAATGAGGAGATTGAAAATGCATCAAGATGAATGAGCTCTCGGTGATGCTCGGGTAAGTGATAACAATGCCTATGGACTAACAATCATATTGAGAATTGCTATTAGGTTATTTCATAGAAGATGCATAAATGATGAAGCATGGATTCTTTGAGAAATACCATGAGTTCAAAGAAATGCATCAAAAGTCATTAAGACTTTAGTGATGCTCATAAGAAGAAGAAGAAGCTCAATAAGTTTAGCAATAAGCTTGAAGGCTAAGTTACTTGTGGAGATCAAGTAACTAAAGGTATGACTTGTCAATAGAGTTTTATGGACTAACTCGTGTGCTATGTGTTTAAGAATGAGTGGGGTTAGGTTCTATATGAAGATTGACAATATGCATGAAGGCTAATAAGTTACTTGTGGAGATCAAGTAACTTAAGGTATAAATGTTATCATTTAGGTTTTATAGACTAACCCATGTTCTTTGTGCCTGAGAGTGAGTTGTGGTTAGGATTCATAAGAAGGCATAAGTTGAATTGAAATTATATATGCCAAGAGTGAAGAACAAGAGTGGACTCCATATATGAAAAAGTGAATTCTCTGAAGATGTCGAATTCAAAATGGTTTTCTATGGCAAGACGGTGAAGGGCAAGCAAGACTCGGCTGCGATGGACCATCCGGTGGTGAAGGGCAAGCAAATGGCTTGGCGCCGAAGGACCAAGGCGATGGTGAAAAGCGAGTGAAGCTTTGCGCCAATGGACCGTGTAAGGCCATGAGAAGCTATGAGTGATTCGCATCAATCACATGAGGAATCAAGAATAGATGGAGCAAAGATGTTATGGAAGTTAGCAACTCTCAAAGGTTTGAAAGTAAGAAGCGGTACTTGAAAGTATTTAAAAGGCTCAAATTGGTTCAAATGTGTTTTATCTTTGAAATTGAGTATAGGTATGCCGCACTATTAAGAGGGATGCAACGTGAGCTAATTGTCGTGTCTCAGTGCTCAAGAGTTTCTAACCAAACCCAAAGTGAGAGTTTCTTGTTAAGAGTCCAGAGCGGAAAGTGTGGAAGTGTCCAAAATGGGTTTTGGAGTGTTCCTAGTTTGATCCTTTGTGTTTTAGGTCATGAATTCAGTTGGGATGTGTAGCCCTCTGAATAAGCTTTCCATAGAGTTAGCTGTGCTGTGGCCGGAGACTCCGGTGTAGGCCGGACACTCCGGTACCTAGAAAGGCCGGAGACTCCGGTGAAGTCCGGATACTCCGGTACTTGGAGTGGCCGGAGACTCCGGGAAGTCTCCGGGGCTATTTTCTGTGTTAAGTGCCGACCGGAGACTCCGGTGTAGGCCGGATACTCCGGTAAAAGTCCAGAAAAGAGCATAACGGCTAGTTCTGATACATTCTGTGACCGTTCTGACGCTGTTTTTGAAATTGGGACCGGATACTCTGGGGTAGGCGTGTCAGAACAGTAACGGCTAGTTGTTTGGAGTGGGCTATTTATACCCCACTCACCCCATCCTTTGGGGCTGCTGCAAGGGCACGAAAAGAACACATTTTTAGAGCCAAAAAGAACCTCTCCCACTCCATTCTAGTGTGTGATTTGAGAAGAAAAGTGAGTTGGGTTGAGAGATTGGAAGATTGAGTGTAAGTGAGCTAAATCCAATCTTGAGCACTTGAGTTCTCAGCAAGAAGTTCGATTGCGTTTGTTACTCTTGGAGGTGAAGCCTCCTAGCCGGCTAGGTGTTGCCCGGTGAGCTCCCGCACGTGTGGTGAGCCACGAGAAAGTTTGTGAAGGTCGATCTCGCCTCCGAAAGGGAAGAGATAAAGCTAGTGGATCGAGGAAAGCGGTTGAAAGAGACGTGGCTCGTTGGAGCTTCCTCAACGGAGACGTAGGATTCACGGTGGTGAATCCGAACTTCGGGAAACAATTCTTGGTGTCTCTTCTCTTGTTTCCTTACTTTTATGTTCTTGCTCAAATCTTCGTGCATATTGCTCGATCTACTTGTTTGTGTGTATTTGAGTGTAGGTTCTCCGTGGATCTACATGGAATCATCTCCGGGAACACACGACATCACTTGGTTTGAGCTAGAACTCTCTATCCATCATTTTTATTCAGTTTCGGACTCTGTTCTGTACAGAAGCCGGAGAATCCGGACTTCACCGGAGTTTCCGGACCTATACACACCGGAGTATCCGGACTACACCGGAGTATCCGGTAAACAGTAATTTCAGGCATATGAACAGTGTTTTTAGCCTTTTTCAATTTAAGTTTTATTGCATATCTCTTGCTAGATTAGAGTAATTTTTATCACCTTAGGATTGTAACTTTCACACTTATTTAAGGTGATTGTGCACTAGTTGAGCCTAGCATATTTAGGTTTCTCACTTGTGAAAAACCCGTTAGTTTATATTCCGCTGCAAGTTTAGGCCAACGGTAAAAGGGGACGAATTTTTGTAAAAACGCCTATTCACCCCCCCCCTCTAGGCGACATCATTGTCCTTTCACTAACCACTAGCTTTGAAAATTCATGATCCCTCCACTTTGTAGGAACTGGAGCATTACCCTCCTCGTTAGATGAATCATCATCGACAACAGCTTCCTCCAGCCCTTGATATCCCAACTCCATCTCTTCAATTATGCTAGGGATGTGCTCCCCCTAATCGGCTACACCCATCGGTTGAATCTCAGGAATATCCCCAACATCTACCCTGGTTCCGACATTTACCGGGTCTAATTCATCTTCCACTGCCTCACTTGGTCCCGCTACAGCTTCCACAGAGTTACCTCTGTTTGATCTTTCTGGTACGCCTCAGCTAACAAAATCAGAGGCAGCTCACGTTCACATGATATATCTATATACTGCCTCCAAGTAGATGTGGCTTCGATCGGGACAAGCTCGCTAAAATATCCCTGACTAGCACGGCTGAGGACAGCTTCAGCTTAAGATCAGGTTACTGCAGATCCAGTTAAAAAAAATTGCATCAGCCACTTGCACACACCCGTAATGATCCTCTCATTGGCTTTACTAAGACCCTTCATGACATGACGAAACCCAGACAGATCTACACCATTATGAACATACCTAATTTCACCATCACCATAATATATCTGAAAAATTAATTTATCTGTCATCCCTGAAAACATCCGCAAATATAATCAATGTTAAGACCGACGAACTATATTTCTGAGTATCGAAACTAAAAAAATTACCAACACCGATTCATACCTAACAATAGGTTCTTCAATAATACCCCTAACCAAACTAACCTACAATTATTACTCTATACAACCTTTAATAGCTATCCTACCATGTCGGAATTAATATTGATAATATACTAGCATTTTCTAAACCATAAACCCTAGGTCATACCACTAAACCCTAGGTCATACAGTGCTAAACCCTATGTCACACAATGCTACCCTACAATTATTACTCTGTACAATCTACATATTCGAAACTACCATACTACAAATACTATTATGTATTTAATTGCTATCCTACCATGTTGTAATTAATATTGACAATATTCTACTAAATACATCATTTTCTAAACCCTAGATCATACATGTCTAAATCCTATGTCATACAATGCTACTTTATTTATTAACAACAATAAAAGTATAAAAAAAATTACCGAAAAGTGCTCTTCAAATCTGCGGATCAAATGCAGCAGGGCTTCGCCGCGCTCTCTTCCTCTCTTCTCCTCTCCTCTCTTTTTTGGGATTAAAATAAGGATTTATCCTTATTTTTTAGCTTTTTATAGAGAATGGAAGAGGGGGGTGGGGCAACCTCCTTACTGCCCCTGAGAGGTCGATAAGGGGTCTAACCACCTTCTCAGTGGTGATAAGGGGGGCGCGCAGACGGGAAGCCCCTACCCACCCTCTTAGGGAGCGGTAAGGCTTCCTAACCGCTCTCTGAGCCTCTCGGGGGCTGCAGACGCCTAATTTTGTAATTATTAGGACGATGAATCTATTTATTTATATATATATATATATATATATATATATATATATCGCCTCAGGGCGATGAATGGGCTTAGCGGTTGGGCCTCGGGCTTTAGTTTGTCACGATGGACTGGAGTTTGTGGGCTCCGATTCTGGGCTGAAGATTCATAAGGTGGGCTCTTTGTTTTTTTATTATTTCCAGTCTGTGGGTAGTGGTTGATTTTCCTAAAAATATGGACCAGCGTTTAATTTATAATTCTTCCTGTCGTGCTATATTTGAGAAAATGGAAATTACAAAGATGCTTGAAAATTAGGATGTGTGATCAGGTAACAGGGTTAGAGGATGGTGTGCGAGTTCAGGGGAGGAGCAACGAGGGAGGACAGGTGGTGGGTGTTGCCGAGGTGAAGGCAAGCGGAGATGGTTTAGAGGAGTCAGGTTAGTACTGCGATGGCAGGAGCGTCGCTAGAGACGAGTGAAGTTCAATAGGAGACAGGGCATATTAAGGTTAAAAACAGTTGTGAGCTGTTGGATAGGTATTCAACGGCTCATTGCCGTCGCTGGAAAAAAAAAAGAAAAAAACTAGCCTGTTCAAATTATAGCAACCGCCAATTACAAATGGTTTGCTCAGCAAACTTTTTAAATATGTGACACCTGTATCAACGTAAAGTAAAAAAGATACGAAGGGGAAGATATTTCATTTAAAAAACATGCAAATACATCCCCATTTTACATTCACTTCATACAACACCTGAAAATTGCAAAAAAGTACAACCAGGGCTTTTATGCAATCTTCTACCTCAGCCTTATCTTTCGCCACATCCGACGCGGATGAGCTGAAGCCAACGACACAAGACACCGGAGACCTTCTCTTCCTTTCACCGAAATCGATGCTAAGACTCAAACGTTGTAAAGCTGCAACAACCAACGACCAGAAGGCTCCACCAGATTGCATCTGGGATACTGAATGAGTATTGACAGTCTCAACGCTGAACTCCGTAAGGATCTTCCGGCTGGCACCACCAACCTCAAGCTCATCGGAGTTGGATGCCCAATAGCCTTGACTAGCATGGCCAAATCAAGACCTAGTAACCCAGATATACAGACAAAGCAAGGGAATATGATAAATCCCCCCTCCCCCTAATTGCATCTTCAACAAGGCAACTAAAACTGCAGAAGCACTAAGAAAGTAACAAATCACACCGATGAAACAATAGTGATGCTCAACAGAACTCCAAATGAAAGACATATTATTAGTAGTATTGGTTAGAACCTAAGCACGGTAGACAAACTTGATGGATCCATCGTTAGTAAAGTGTTCCTCGACAGCGAGCACCAAACAGAAGGGACCCCACTCTGGGACCCATGAAGGTCATGTCGTCGCCTAAGACGCAACCGACGATGAACGAGAACACGAGCAAAATGCCAGCCACATGTAGATCCACCGTAACTAGTAGTAGCATTAGTTCAGCCACCAACACCATCACCATCACCATCACTACCAAAAGAGAGAGTCAATGAGGGAGGGTTGACATCCAGCACAAAGAAGCTCCAAAAACTCAGCTCCAAACCACCCATAACAGAAGACCTACACTCATAAAACCAATTTTACACCAAACAAGCTCTAGAATGATCATACTAGTTACATCGGATGTCGATACGCCAATTCTCATCCTCCTCCGAGGCTTAGAGTCTGTTGAAGAAAAGAGATCCGCCAGATCAACATCAGAAATGGAAAATTGCTTGAGTTCTACTTGTGACACTGGCTAGAGAACGACTTGAGTGGATTATGTTTTGCCTCGCGACTATAGTGGATTTCGACTCAACATAAAGTAAATTTACAATGGATTATTTATGTAAAGATGCTGGCATTACATAACCTTCGAAGTCCACAAAGTAGTTTGTTGAACTCTTGCAGAAGAAAATGTTCAGAGCTTGTTACGCATTTATTTCGTAGAAAATGTTCATTTCGATGAGTTTCTTCGAAAAATGCCTTCTAAAATAGAAGGAAATACATGAGAAAAAAGGGAGATATTGTTCGATACTTCGATTCGACCCGACAACACTATCCCCTTCCCAGTTCCCAAGTCCCAACTCTCCCGCGTCCTCAAGCGACCGGCGATGTTCCCGTGCCGCCCCCTGGCGCCGCCGCCGCGCGCTCTCGCCTTTGGGCCTCCCGTCTCTGCGCGGCTTCCACCGTCGTCGTCGCGACCGCAGCCCTCGTCGCTGCGCATGGTGCGGTGCATGGCGAAGGAGCGGCGGGTGCGGATGGTGGCGAAGCAGATCCAACGGGAGCTCGCCGACATGCTCACCCGCGACCCTATCCTGCAGCGCGCGGTCCTCCCCGAGGCCGCGCTCGGAGCCGACCGGTACCTCTCCTCCCTCACCACCATCGCCGACGTCGAGCTCTCCAACGACCTCCAGGTCAGGTCACCCGCCCGTCACATGACGGTGCCTGCAATTTTAGGCCAGTGAGCTGCGCAGATGAGGCTGAATTCCGAGGTGCACAGGTGTGCAAGGTGTACGTGTCCGTGTTTGGGGACGAGAGGGGGAAGAAGGTGGCCATTGAGGGGCTCAAGGCGAAGACCAAGTACGTCAGGAGCCAGATAGGCAAGCGGATGAAGCTGCGCCTCACACCAGAGATACGGTTCATCGAGGACGAGTCCATGGAGCGTGGAAGCAGGGTATGCTTCAAATTTATATAGTTTTGTCTCTACTTTCTACTTACATGGAGCAAGATTTTTCTTCTCTGGCTAAAGCCAGCACAATCTGCTGCACAATGCGAGTTCCCTTGTTCATCAGTTTCACCAGTTTATACTCGCTTAAAACATATACCTTGTTCACTGCCCATGCTATTTGGTACCGTTGTAGTAATTCCCTTACAATTTGCAACGCAGAGACTGTGCTTTGCTTCTTTTTTGAACTTTAAAGAGTATCTACTGTGCAGTTTTAGGTGAAAATTACAATTATCCTTATGCTTTATGTGGATAAGAATCATAAGTCATGTGTGGGGCTGCAAGGTAGGTAGCTCACATTTTGGATAATTTTCAGGTTTATATCACAAACTTATAAAATGAATAATTTGATGGGCCTCAGGAGTTGTATTGCCACACAATGAATCATCCCACTGAGAATTTTTCACATAGATTTCTTGTATATAGTGGAAAATATCGAGTAACATTTTGCTATCTTTGTAGATCCTTGCTATACTTGACAAACTAAAGGAGGAAAGGGAGCAACAAGAAGGAAAAGATGGAGAAGAAGACGCAGAAGGTGCAAATATATCCGAAGAAGAAGACGGTGACTGGGATGCAGATGAGCCAGATGAGGAGGATATCATTTATGTAAAATAGCCAATTGTGTCTTCTTGGGACATGGTCACTATTCATCCTTCCTCAGAACACAGCAGGTGCACTTTTAGAAATTCAAGTTATATATTGTAAATAAGGCCTTGACCAAGCACTTGACTATTAGCTTAGAAATTTATAAGAGTGTTTTCTCCTTTCAAGTATCATCGGTTTGCAATATTTTTCTGTGTCTGTAGTCGGACAGCAAATCCTAGCTGATATAATGCATATGCAAAATGGGAAAAAGTGCTTTGCAAGTCATGGGATCAGTAACTGTTGGCAAGTAAAAAATTAAAACAACTAAAATGGAGTAAGTTTATGATTTATTTTTGCAAAATCAAACCAATTTGATTAAATAAAATTTTGTTTTAATCAAAAGAGGCTCAGCATTTATTATTTCGCAAGATAGGATAAACTGCATCTTGAAAATTTTGAATCCCTATAGGACATAATATGGTAATAGCACTGCATGCGTATTGAACTTTTTTCTTGTTATTTGAAGCAACATCTAGAATCCTAGCTTTAAGCTGTTTTAATTGTTATTCCTTACTTGCTTTATGTTGGAATTCAGGAAAGAAAATGACATATGCATAACTTTTTTCTTGTTATTTGAAGCAACATCTAGAATCCTAGCTTTAAGCTGTTTTAATTGTTATTCCTTACTTGCTTTATGTTGAAATTCAGCAAAGAAAATGACATATGCATCTGAGACTGTGAGACAATGTCTGCGACATATATCTCCTCTGTGCTCATGTTTGTTTCACCTTCCCTTATGTACATGTTCACTAGTTGTCATGGTGGTAGGCTGTAGTAGGCATGATCTAATATCAGCACACGGATGATTCTTTGTAAAGTTATGCATAGTCAGGCTAGCATTTTATTTTCTTAGAACTTTATCTAACATACTTAATAATAGAAATGTTCCAATTGGTACAATTTATCTGTGCAGTTCTCTTAGAGTTCAGTCCTGCAAAGTCGACAACTTACTGCTCACCTTCTTGACAAGGTGCTCCAAAGCATGCCAGCACTTTAAGAGGTTTGCAGAGAAGCAAGCCATATCACATCTTTGTTGCTGATTAGAATCAGGCCATATCCTTTCTCTCATGGTTGTCAGTATGAAGGATATTCTGAAGGGAAGTTCGGAAGACATAAAATCATCTTCAATTTACTAGATCGTGGTATCTGACCATTGATAAAAGACTGTTTTGACTGATGTTCATCCTTGTGTTATGTTGACTAGCACTTGTTATATGTATAACTGATATGTCTACTTATCTTACTGAATGCCAATTTTCATTTTATTATATGGTTGGGAACAGTCTTATACTTCTTTCTCTAAGTTATCATGTAAAAGGGTAGTACCAGTTTGATGTGATGGTAAATCAGCACTTCTTGATCTGGCTAGTACAAAATGATGTGGAGAAAGTTAAAGGTTTACCACCATCTGAGCTTTTTTTGGAAGATAGTAGTCCTTCAGTTCTGAAGTTGCATTGCACTTTTATTGATCTGCTCCATGTGCTGCTGTGCTCATTCAGGCTACCATTAGGAGAAACATGGTTTGCTTTTCAGCTCTTCATTTCATGCACTACAGTGATTCTTTTCAGTTTGAACTTTTCTCAGTGATTTTTTTGTTTCATTAGGGTAGGAGAGGATCCTAAACGCTTACGAGTATTGTGGTGGTTCAATCTTCTTCATTTTCTTGTCTGTTACACAGGCTTTCTGAAGGTTGAACAGCATATTTTCCATTGTCAAATTTCAACGGCTGGTAAGGGCTCATCTGGCAAAACAATCAGCTGAACACACGGCTACAAAAGAGGATGAGGTGCTTGTTATAAGCACAAGTAACTCAACTGAGCTCATAATTCATATTGTCCTACCATGTGAAGTTTATATCAGCTTCTTGTGTCTTTTCCTTTTACATCATAAAAAAATTATTTTTATTGTTGTAATCCAGGGGTTACTGCTATCGGAGCCTCCTGCACTCCACATCGTTGACAAGTATTAACTTAACGCAGAATCAGATCTTGTTAAAAAGGGTACACGTTCCTTGACAAACAGACCTGTCAAGTACTTCAAGGACTTACATACTCTTTAACAGATGAAAATAAAAAGGTTTCAAATTTTGACAATAACATCATGTTGGATCCA
This sequence comes from Phragmites australis, assembly GCF_958298935.1. Classification (NCBI taxonomy): domain Eukaryota; kingdom Viridiplantae; phylum Streptophyta; class Magnoliopsida; order Poales; family Poaceae; genus Phragmites; species Phragmites australis. The sequence continues at coordinate 46,376,796 of NC_084923.1, read as the reverse complement.
TTCCATTTGAATTGGCACTTTCTCCATCATGACTCATGGGAGGAGACATCAGCAATAATTCACCTTGGACAATTTATTTGCGAAAATATGTCTATTTAAATCGCACATAACAAAATCTGGTCAAAATTTCATTGTTAATTCGTTCCTTTGTTATACTTCTTTTCCTATTTGTTCATTCACTCTCCTTTTCTTGGTAGATAAGTGTTGCTATTTTGATATCTAAATTACTCTTGACAAAGGAATTTCTCCATTTTCCTGGACCTCTTTCTTAGCACATTTTTATATCGACCTAGGTTTAAACAGTTATACTTTCATGTATCTTTCAATTGCTAGAGCTTGTTATAGTCACCTGATGTTAAACATTTGGCGACATCATAAATGCCCCTTAGATATGGCCTTCTCATCTACATTTTCATTCTGGGTGGAAGAAGTGTTCACAGACAACTGAAGAAGGCAAATTTTAACACAAAAAGTCACTTAAAAATATCTTTTTGTCCATGTGGTATGATAAGAATACTTATACTTGTTTTTTTGTGATAAGGTACCTTCCGTTCATGTAGCCTGCCTTTTTTGTTGTTTGTTCGCCAGATTTTGGAGAGGGCACCGAAGACCAAATGAATTCAGAATGAACTTGATAATTCCAACTGCAAAACATTGCAAAGATGGTTAGAAATGTGCACTGTTGTCATCAAGTCTTCTTGCCTGGAAGACAGGAGCAAGATCAGAGTCTTATCTGTGAAGGTGAAAATAAAAGTGTCATTTTCTACCAAACTGCTATCCGTTTGTGGCAGTCCATAGGAAGAATTAGTGTATTGGTCTTAAGTAAAAATCCCTGATACTGTTCCCATCTCATGTGCAAAAGTTTCCGAGATATTGATATTCTTGAGGTTGAGGCGCCTTCCATCGTGCAAATTAACCATGAGAAAGATGGGAGAAGCCCTGAGGAGACCGTACCTTCTTTGATCAGTAGAGTATCTGCCAGTGTCGTCAGTGGACAAACAAGGTGCCGAAGATACCGAATGGTTGTGTACATGGCCAGCAAGAAGTGTACACCCAACGCCAGCACTGTATTCAAGAAAAGCCCAAAAGGATCACCAAAGATATGGATATGTCATGTTGGATTACTTAGAAGTTTACCATGATGTGACTGGAAGGACCACTGAATGCCCTACTTTGCCCTTTTTGTCAAAACAGGACCAGTTGGCTTCGTTGTGCAAAGTAGGGAATGAACGAATCAGTAAAGATACGAAAACTTATTCAGAAGAAAACCATTCAGCGAACCCTGGTACTGTTGCAGAAGGGAATGCACAATTAATCGCAGAGGATTAAACTGTTGCCATGGCACTTGATTTGTCTTTCCGCGATACTGAATTTCACAGTGACAAAGCCAGGTCTGCTGCCGGTGAAGCATTTTCTTGATCACAAAAGGCTAAACACTTAGCTGCGGCTTGGAAATTGCAATGCAGGGCGCATGTGCCAGGAAAGAACAAAATTTGAATATCCAGAAAAGCTGAGCATCAAGCAAGTAGTTCCAAAGCTATCACCGTCACCAAGATTTTTAATAGTGCAAGACAAAGTGGGAAAGCTGATACAAGTCGGGGTGATACAAATGCAATTGTCTCGCCCTGTAAAAGCAAAAGTATCATAAAATACAATGAGGGTATTAAGAGGTACAGAAGGCTCGCCCAGAGATCTGGAGGACACAGACAAACTTAGTAGTGGTAGCTGAGTGGGTTGTTATTCCTAAACCAAGTTACAAGGAAGCGACAGAGTACCGTGCACTTCCACATCTTGCCAAAGATACTGATCCATGATGTGGGGTTCAGGATTCCAGCTGAAACATGCAAGTCTCCTCTGATCTGTACATTTCACTCGTGCCGTCGTACCATACGTGCAACGATTAAGATAGAGGCATATCGTGGTTGCATCTTTTTGAGTTGTATGTTGACAGTGTTGATTTCCTACTTTTCTTCTCACCCTGGTTTTATTTGCCTTCGTTTTGCAGATGTCACTGACCGACAGCTAGAGCTACCACAAGAAATCTGCAGTGCCGTCAGAAGCTATATGCATAACTGCATATGAGCATCTTGTTCAAGCAGGACGGCTGTTTAGACTCAGTGGGCAAAATGACATTGTCAAGTGTACAGGGCGCTGCCTTTTTCAGCTTGTTATCTCGGCTTCACTTGCCTTGGCGCTGCTCTGAAGTTCGTGTTACATCCCTCCAAAAAAAGGTTTAATCTTGTGTAGGCCCGCGGCTCCCATCTGAACTGAAGGCTGAATGGAACCATCGGCTCCAGAACCCTATACTGAGCTCTGCAGATTTCTTTACTTTTTATATATTTTTTTAGATGGCAACTTTGTTTAGTTTAACTGTTGATAGTATTTATTTCCTTGAAAGAAAAACTGTTGGTAATAGATCTGATCGATGTAGTACTTTAATTTGTAGTACGTAAAAAGATATGGGATCCATGCCTCGGTTTCGAGAATTCATAGAAACGGTAGGAAAGTAGCACAGGCGACTGGCACGTGGCACCAGGTCAATGCATGGGGATGATGGACCGGAACCGAGGACCCAGGCTGTCAAATTTACCACCGTTCCTGCACAAAAATCATTCAAAAATTTATGTCCATTTTTTCCATTGCAGATTTTATTCTGTGCACATCAATTATCATTTTATGAACCGTACATAACATGTACATTCAACCAAAAATCACACGAACATGTGCAAAACATATTGTGTACACATAAATTAACAAAAAACATACAATACACATATCTGTACATACAAAGTCACAACAATACAAGCAATGCACTCTGTCCATCACCAGCGTCGTGGTACATCAGGAAGTCCTGGTTCTATGCGTGGATCCACCAAGGCGAGGGCGTCACCACCGCCGTTGGCCGTGCTGTCCATCACCATCGCCGTGGCCATGTACTTGACGCGGAGGAAGAAGAGGAAACGGCGGAGGAACGATGCAGACCAAGATGTAATATATACTTGATGATTTGCATACGATGACAATGAACAACCGTAAAGTGACATAACCTGCTTCCTTTACCTCGTAATCTGATAAATCATCCAATTATCATAAGTAGAAAGTAAATAATATGCTGACAATTTAATAAATTATTAGAAAATACGACAATTAAAATACAGAGATAACCAAATAATAAGTTAAAACATAACAAATCCACTACCTTCACTAACGATGAAGATGGACACAAACTATGTCATGAAGCGGCACCGCCTGAACAAGTGTATAATTAGCATCAAAACACCGCAATAACAAAAAGCAAGAGAAGGCACATGCCTCTAAGCCTGGAAACCCCGCATAGAAGGCGTTAATGAAGTCTAGGGAAAACATCTACCACTTTATTTGCACTTTATTTGCACGATGCTAGGCGGGAACTTCCTTTAGATAGGTCGAAGATCCAAGAATAGAAAATTGCCCGAACTAAAACACATCGGACTCTGTAACACCCTGAGTTTTAGCATTTTAGAATATAGCAAAATTCACTCCGATTTAATTTCTTTCTTTCTTCTCTAATTATTAATCAAACATAAAATCAAATAAATATATATTTAATTTATATACTCATATGTATATATTCAAATATATTATTTTAGCTAAGTATTCTAGAGAGCACCAAATTAATTTCTAAATTGACCTATGCATTAATTGAATCATGCATTTTGGTTTAATTGTTTTCATGGTTCTTTGAGTGGAGATTTGAGTTTGAAACTTTGTCAAATCAAATCTATTTCTTAGATTCTTTTCATTTAAAATTCAATCGAGTTCCAATCTTTTGAATCCAACTCCTCTCCCAAAGTCAGAGCGTCAAATCTTTTTACTAATTCAAATAACCCTATTTAAATTAATGCCAAACTCCAATTCGAGTCCAACTCAAATTAAGTTTAAGTTCCAATTTCACATTCGAATCCTCATTCCAAAGTCATTATAATTTTATAGAGAGGACCAAGATCAGGAGGACCAGATCTGGACCCTCTGGCTTCCTAAACCACCACCGCCAATAAAAAGGACGCACACTGACGTGGACAAAAGGAAGAAGATGAGATGTCAGTGTGCACGCTCACGCCATGTACGAATGCGCTACGAAGGGGCCATATCTTGAGCCTAGCACGGTCGGATTTGGAGCCTACCGCCCATGACACCTTAGCACAAAGCAGCATGGGGACAGATATGCGGGTGCTGTCATGTCATCATCCTTGCTTGTGGCTTGCCACCACCGCTGCGGCCATTCTCTGATGCCTCCATATCACCACTGGATTTAGTCGCCTCCAGACCTCCACTACTGGGAATGGCCAGGGTCGACCACATCCATCGCCTCTCGAAACCTTGAACAGGCGTTAGGGACGGATGAGAGAGTGTGAGGAGAGGGAAAGGTCGGGGAGAAATGAGAGGGGAAGACCTGAATATATATTATGTACTATGTAAGACTCATCATATGGGTACACGTTCTTGTGCATGTTTCTTTTTCCCTGTCCCACATGCATGTATCTCAAGGAAGAGGGAGGATATATCGACGGACTAGATACCGACACCCCTTAGGTGTTGGATCTATATATTTCCTATTGCGGTTCGAGGAATCAATCTAGTGGCTCTCTAGTCATTTATACTGTCACAATCAGGTTACAAGTTTGGCTATCATTACTTGATGTTTGAAATCTTCATCTTATGGCAGATCTGTATTTAGTGTTGTTTATAATAGATCTACAAATTGTTGTATGCAGTTGTCATCTGATAAAAAATCCAACAACTCATATTAGATTTAGGGATGGACGTAAAGCAATTCGTAGATCCACTTAATTCAATTTAAATTAAATTAAAGTGGATCTAGGAATACCCATGGATCACCTCACGTCCAATTCTAATCAAGTTAAGTAAAAATCTTTGCAAAAATGCTGACAATAAAAGATTAAAATTCAGTCAAACCTATACTCACGTCAGCAATTTGGCACAAATTCAGTCGCAGAAGAAATTTAGCACAAATTCGTGTTGTGGCATTTTCAGTGGTATGAAAATAGAAGGACGAACGTGATTGCAGGCCTCTGTACACTTTCCATTTCTCCCCCTCTCCAAAATTTTCCTTTTCTCAGACAGCACCGAGACCCCAGTCCCAGTAATTCGGCCCTGCACGCGGGCCCTACAAATACTCTCGGTCTCCCCTCCCGTTTTCGTTCCCCCAAATTTGCTTCCCCTCTCCGCCCAGATCTGACCCCAAACCGAGGCGACCCCTCTCCCAAATGGCGCATTCCAACGGCGCGCACCCCGCCGACGGAGATGGCGAGACTACCCCGGCGCCCCGCTACCTCGCGCCGCCGCGGAAGGTGGCGCTGATCACGGGCATCACGGGGCAGGACGGGAGCTACCTGACGGAGCTGCTCCTGTCCAAGGGGTACGAGGTGCACGGCCTCATCCGCCGCTCCTCCAACTTCAACACGCAGCGGCTAGACCACATCTACCACGACCCGCACGCCGTGCCCTCCTCGCCGCGCCCGCCGATGCGGCTCCACTACGCCGACCTCTCGGACTCCTCCTCCCTCCGCCGCGCGCTCGACTCCATCCTCCCCGACGAGGTCTACAACCTCGCCGCGCAGTCGCACGTCGCCGTCTCCTTCGAGATCCCGGACTACACCGCCGATGTCACCGCCACCGGCGCGCTGCGGCTCCTCGAGGCCGTTCGCCTCGCGCACAAGCCCATCCGCTACTACCAGGCCGGGTCGTCCGAGATGTTCGGCTCCACGCCGCCGCCGCAGAGCGAGGAGTCGCCGTTCCACCCGCGGTCGCCGTACGCCGCGGCCAAGGTCGCCGCGCACTGGTACACCGTCAACTACCGCGAGGCGTATGGGCTCTTCGCCTGCAACGGCGTGCTCTTCAACCACGAGTCACCGCGGCGCGGCGAGAACTTTGTCACGCGCAAGATCACGCGCGCCGTCGGCCGCATCAAGATTGGCTTGCAGACCAAGGTCTTCCTTGGCAACCTCACCGCAGCCAGGGACTGGGGTTTCGCCGGGGATTATGTCGAGGCAATGTGGCTCATGCTGCAGCAGGATCAGCCTGGCGACTACGTGGTCGCCACCGAGGAGTCCCACACTGTGGAGGAGTTCTTGCAGGCTGCGTTCGGGTATGCCGGGCTGGACTGGAAGGACCATGTGGTCATTGACAAAAAGTACTTCCGACCGGCAGAAGTCGACAGCCTCAAGGGGGACTCGACCAAGGCAAGTAGGGAGCTTAAGTGGAAGCCCAAGGTCGGGTTCCAGCAGCTTGTTGAGATGATGGTTGATCATGACATTGAGCTCGCCAAGAAGGAGAAGGTGCTTGTGGACGCTGGGTACCGTGATCCCAAGCAGCAGCCATAGAAACCACACAATGGCTTCTTGCTTTGTTGTAGCTTGAATCTGGGTTGTTGCCTTGTAGCTCATACATTGTGGTTCTCAAAGTAGAGGTTGACTGAAGTTACTATTGTTATTTTTCTTTGAATTAGAAATAAGGAGGTTGCAGTTTGATCTTACAGTATCTACAGTTACTTTTTTGACAATGCTATATGCTTTTATCAACTGGATGAATGAATCCATGCCATTTTCGGACAAGATTATGTGCCCCTGCCCCTGATTGCAATCTGTTGATCATGATAGCAAACTTGTCATTGTGTGTCGCAAACTTGTATAATTCTACTACAACTCATGTTGAATTTAATTGAGAAAACGAATCTTTGGGGTCCATATTATTCATACAGCAGAACTCTAGGCTCCAGGAAGTTGAATCTCCACTGCTCTACGGTTAAATGGAAGTCTCACCCTCAAGCTCCTATGGTCATCTAGACTTGATCATCAATGGTAAGTGTTGTCCAGTTTAGTATCTGCTCTTTCCTTTCTGCATTTTGGGAACTGGTACATTTTTCTAAGTTTTTACTGTTCATAAATTAATACCTATAAAAGTGACATCGTTACTGACCTGAAATCAATACCAAGTAAATTACACCTCCAATTCTTTCTGGTAAGCCGAGAGAGGTTATATAAGCACGTAGAAAAATGGGCTTTCATGACAAGCGTTCAGTGCTGTATTACCTTTTGTTTGTTGCTTGTGTTTGGTACCTTCTTGGTGAAGGGGTGCTGATCTGCCTTTAGCGGTTAAAAACTCAAGTCCAGAATCCTATTGTGACCATCATTGTCTTATTTGTCTGCTGAAGTGCTGGGACCATACATTGTATAATTATCGGTGAAAATGCATCATTTTTGTCCCTCTGAAAGTTTAATGCAAAATTTCTGAATGGAAAACTTATTCCTAATGCTAAGAAAAAATGGTTTAATCATCCCATTATGGATACCATGTTGTAGGTTTTCAGTTATTAATGACCCGAGAAGGATATGTTGCTTTTGGGTTCTTATTGACAACCAGCCTACATTGGATCTTTTTTTGCACAATAGTATGCTTAGATAGTTCTTTAGCTGAGTGAGCCTTGTATCAAAATTCTCAGTATGTGTAATATTTCAGAGCTGATAATGGTCAGCCACTTTTAGCACCATCGTTTCAGTCATTTGGTAACTTGATTGTTCTGTGATTCTGCAGAGTTTATCTGAAAATTATTAGTTCGTTCATCCATTAAAATGAAAATTATTTTTATGCCCATTGAGGCTCTACCAAACTATGTTTTGGATATCACTGTAACCTTGGTATAGTATTTGCATTCAGGACAAATCACGTCCATGTAAAGTATTTATCATCAAGTCTTTCTTCGAGCAGCATCGGATAATGCTGCAAATGTACCGGCCGTGCACGTGCACCTCGTTCTTAATTCAGGTTGCCTACAGACTGGAACTTGACGTCCGATAATTTTCATGGACCACCCATTTTCTCTCTCGTGAGTTGTGAGTCACGATCGGTTCAATACCTAGACCTTTTGCTGGGCCAAAATACTGTTCTCATTCATGTACATTTACTAAAAGTGTTCATTCGGACATTTTCAAAGCTTCCAAATCGAGTGCCTGACTTGCTCTTTTCGATTCTTTTGGTCATCAGATGCCAAACAATGTCTGACAAGCTATTGTGTAGCCAACAAATTGCTCTCTGTCTGAAGACAAGAGTTTGATGTATAACAATCACATGTTAAGTGGGTAGTATATGTGGATTTTTCATCTATGATTTTTCCATGATTTGAGTGCACCTCAACGCGGGCGTGTCAATTCACTCGTGGATGGGATCAGCAAATCTCACCAAGGTGCTGGTCTATACCACTATTCCAGGAGCTCCTCTGCCAAATTCAATGGAAGTCTCACCCTGAAGCTCCTATGTTCATCTGCAGGACTGTGATCGGTAGCCTGTAAGTGTGGTCCAGTTTACTACCCGGTCATCTTGGCCTTATCTACATTCTGGGAACTGGAGTAATCTGTCCTTAGTATGAGGCTACTGTTATTGAATTATGCAATTGTCACCATCATTGATTTGAATATGATACCAAATCAGTAACGCCTTCAATTCGAAATTCATCAAGAAAGCCAAGAGACGTTATATATGCTCTAAGTGAAAACAGCCCTCATGACATTGTGAGTATTTGTACTACCTTTTGTAGTAATGCCTCCAATTCGAAATTCATCAAGAAAGCCAAGAGACGTTATATATGCTCTAAGTGAAAACAGCCTTCATGACATGTGAGTATTTGTACTACCTTTTGTTTGTTCCTCGTGTTTGGTACCGTCCTGCTGAAGGGCGGTAGATCTACCTTCAGCGGCTAAAATACTGAAGTCCCATATTGTACTCCATCATCTTTGGCTGCTGAGACAATAGCAATCTGTGTTCCTCAGTGATTGAATAAGCATGTTTCTTTCCTTCAAAAGTATGTTGAACTGCAAATTCGTTCCTAATGTAAAGAAAAAAAATTGTCCCAATCATTCCATGATGTACACCATGCCCTAGGTCTTGAGTTACTAATGACCTGAGAAGGATATGTTACTTTTGAGTCCTTGTCGACAGCCAACTTACATTGGATCTACTTTTGCAACAATAGTATTGCTTAGACAGTTCTTCAGCTGAGAATTCTATCAAAAATTTCAGGATGTGTAATTTTCTAGAGCTAATAATTGTAAGCCACTTGGTTAAAAAGAAAAAGAAAAATGTGAGCCACTTTACCGCCATCATTCCAGTCGTTTGGCAAACTTATTGTTCTGTGATTATTCAGAGTATGTCTGAAATCTGTTATCACGCTGCATCTCTGAAAACTTCTTCTCATCGCGGTCCTTGGACATTCCTATTTCTCACAACATGCACCATGTAAATGAAATAGATAGCACGTCCATGTAAAGCATTTATCATCAATGTGCCTTTCTTCTAGTAGCATTGGATCATGCTACCAATGTACACTTACTGGATGTGCCTATTCTTAATTGCAGTTGCTCTCCAAAATGGATGGAACTTGACATCCAATAATTTTCATGGGCCACCCATTTCTTCTCTCATGGATCATTATCTGGACAGTGCATAGATCTTATGCTGCGCTAAAATACAACCTGTTTGTACAACTCCTTTACAACGAGGAGATCAAATGCCTCAAATCACTTAGGTGGTTGCTCACTTATCAATCAAAGACACCTGGTTGTAATGGAGTTGTAAAAATATGTTGTACGTGAAGCATTTCCGTGTTCATTTTGACTGTTAATAAGCTTCCAAATCAAGTGTCTGATTTGCCTGTTTTCGTTTCCTATGATCGTCAGGCGCCATACCGGCAATGTTTGCCAACCCTTGCATATCCCAATGGTGCGGCACCTTGTGTTTCTCGGATTGAACACTTGTATAGCTCGCTTCTCAACGACCATATGTCAGATAGGTTATCTTGTGTTTCTGAAATTTGAACTTGCCATACACTAGTACCTTTTTCTTGAGAGAACTGGCAGATTGCGGATGCGTAATGGATTGGAAAAAGAACACTCAAAACTTTGAAGCAAAATTATGTAAGACAACTCGCATGTATACATGAGTAGGCTGCACCTTTCCCATGCTTGCAATGGATACTCAACATTTTCAATAAGTTGATTTTCAGCAAGGATAAGCCTGTGTAAATTTTGTAACATCTTGCTGCATTAAATTTATCGAGGAAGAAGACCATGTTACTTTTTTGTCATTTTCCGACTCGTAAGGAGTTGCAATGAGTTGTCACTTAGGTGTGTTTGGTTTACATAATAAAGTTGGATGTAATATGACTATTCATGTTTTGGTGGATATAACGATATAATTTCTTATTTGGTAGCATAGATGGAACAATTTAATTTTTTTAGTTGGTTGGATGGATATAACTTGGATGGGGTTAACTAAATTTTTGTGGGATCAGTTTGTCATATATTTAGTTTTTCATCAAAATATAATCATGCAAGATCTTATTTTATTGATTTAATTGCAATGAACACAATGACGCCATCATATCGTAAATCAGATAAATAGTTTATGAGCTAATATCATTTAAAGCATGCTGACAAAAAAAATATTTACTCTAACCAACCTAATATACCACATTAGTATAAATAAAATTCATTCAGAACATAAATAGCTTTGCCTGGCATCTGAGAAGAATAGTCCCTCTAGATGCCCATCCCATCTAGCATCCGAGAAGATATTCCTTTTAGATGTTAATTCCATCCAACTTGCCCTCTAACCAAACACATATTAAGTTATTAAAAAAGATGTTAGTAAGGTGATAACTATGTTGCTACTAGTAACTTCTATGGAGATTACGTAACAACTTAAGTGAACGTTTGTTACCAACATCAATATATAGAGATGATGTAGCAACTTAAGTTTTACTATAATTGTGATTTCCATGAACATCAAGTAACAACTTATGTAGAGACTATGTAGCAAATTCAAATACTAAATTATGATTCTTTGTGAAGATTGTATAACAACTTGAGTGTTTTGTTGCAACTCCAATAATATATTTAGTAGCAACTTATGTGTATATTTCATTAGCAAGTTTACACATAACTAGCTGGTGCTATTATATGTAACTTACCAATATCCATAAATATCTTCAAAATATATGTAACTTACCAATATCCATAAATATCTTCAAAATATATGCAATGTGGATCTCATTTTGTTGGCATCGTCTTAGTAAACAGATTTAAAAACGAACACCCAATGAGAGAGTTATATTGTTTGAAACTGCTAAATGGACCAGTACAAGTATACATATTACTTTCCTAGCCCATTTCTCAGCCCGCAGAAGCTCCACCCATGCGTTGCACCCCCTCTCGGCCCATGTAGCGACAAAACAGCTTGCCGCTAGGAGCGCGACCCATCGTGGCCTAGACTTTCCATTTTAAAAAAGCCTCTCCTCTCGTGTTCCACCCCGTTCGGCCCACTTCAACCCAAGTCACGACAAAAGTCCTCCCCCGCTTGGCTTTCTGTGGCCCACGTTGTGCGCTCAGTAACCCACGCAATGAGTCACCTCATATTAGGGATGTAATAAATAGTTCTCATGTGAGTATAAAAAAATAGTTTTAGGTCACTATTTAGTTTATTTTTTATTATTTTAGTTAGGTGAGAGTGAATCTTTCATTTATTTTTCGATTATAATTCAAGTAATTTTACCATTATATCAACTCACTCACTTGTGATATAATTGGCATGTAGAGAAGAGAGCATCTCACCAAGGTCGAGCCCAAGAGCCCTTGTGCCAAATGCAGCGCAGCCCTTTGCTCATCATATAAAAAAAAGGTCAGTCAGAGCGGCACAGTCGGCAGTAGTCGTAGGTGTCCTGCGAAATTGTATTCTCTAAATTTGCAAAATTAGATGATGAACAATACCGTAACATTAGCTTTCATACCCACAGTATAACATGCTACAATACCTTTATAAACAGTTGAAAGTATGATTTATTTTGCTACAGTAACTACTTCAAATAAATAATAATAGCATACTGTTCACCAGACTGACTCATGTTACTTACATCTCGTTTACTTTCTTCGCAAAGTCAGATTATACGCGTCCGGCGCGCGCACGGAGCCCACGCGCTAGGCTGCGAGCCCTAGATGACGCCGGCGGTGGCGGAGGGAGCGCCACCAGCCGCAGCGCCGGAGCGGGTCCTCGAGACGGAATCCGAGGTCGACGCGTTCCGGCGCCAGGTCGACGACCTCGCCTCCAAGACCGACCTTGTACCTCCCTCACCTCTCCACTAGACTCGTAGTCTGCCTCGCCTAGCGTCGAAGATTTCCACTATGCCGCGGGACACACTTCGTTCTGCCTCGCTGCAGAATGTTCTTTTGGGGAATTTGGTGGTGGTGGGGGGGGGGCGAATTAGGGCGTGGTGGTTCTCAGATTGGAGGTTTTTTGTCATGATTGCTGCAGCTGGAGAGGAGGGTGAACGAGGTTGTGGACTTCGACGGCAAGAAGCATTGCAGCGGTGGGCGGAAGGCCGGCGGTGGCAGCAGGTACGGGCCGTACGGCGGTCACTCGAGGGGGCCGCCCGACCTTTTCCGCCTGTTCGGCGTCATTCTGCGCGAGGTGATATTCCTTTGTTGATTCTTGAATATTCTTTCGATGTAATTTCTGCACGTCTGTCCATCTAATTCGTGCTTGCTGTTTTAGTTGTTCTGTGTTGCTTCATCTTCATCCTGGAGCATGCTTTACAAAGCCTGGACAATTTAGAACAGTAGAAAGCTAGTATGCTGTATGTGCCACATATCATCCAACGGAAAAAATGTGGCCACCTAGACTTCTTCCATTGTGATTGCCTGAACAAACTGCTCCAATTCTTTCAGTTGATAATGATGTCATTTGAATTAAGATTTCTATCGCAAGTTGGGAATTGCTCTCAAATCTGTCTCTGCTTCCTTATTCTTTTTGGATAGAACATACCACGTCAGCTCTTTCTGTATTTGTGCAGCTCTTGAAATTCCCATCTCAAATTCTCGAGTAGTGAATTGGTATGTGAGTGCAGCTTTTGGAATTTATATGGATTATATCGTATGGACAACTAAGAAGCTCTTGTGTTGAAGTGTAAATGCATCTTTGTCATTGGCCGAATGTACTTCAAGATCAATTCTTTCCGTTTAATGAATACCTAATATCTCTAGCTTGCTGATACTTTCGTACAAAAGTTTATGGCTTTCTTCTCTGGGTTCCTTTCAAATTTTTATTGAGTTTCTGTAGGTGAAATTCAAAATGTGTGACCACTGACCAGTTGTATGAAAAGTTCCCAGTTATCCCTTTGCAATTTGCACTCAGTTGTCTTCTTGATTTTCACTTCCAGGTCACCTCCCGTGATTGGGCTAGGCCATTTATGGAGCCGGTAGATGTTGTAGCCCTTAAGCTCGATGACTATTACGAGGTAACACTGCTAGCACGCTATATCCTCCATTGCAGGAGTCAAAGTCCTAATTCAATAGTAATTTTGATTGAAATAGGATACATTTGTAGGCTAGTATAAATGCAAATAAGTACTGATGTTGCTGCATGTCTTTGGTGTTATTACCTGATGTTGGAGAGCAATCCAAAACTCTAAAATATTACACTGACTCCGACCCAGTTTGGCCATCATCTGTATTCTGTAGCAAGCATGAGTGCACACCACCTTACATGTGGGTCCTTGAAGTAAGGGGCTTTTGAATTAGTGCGATGATTGATTTTCAATGTCATGACTTATCAGGTCATCTGTTTTACTTGTTATCTGTTGCATAATTAGATAATTTATTCTTTCCCTTGATTTGCATACTTCAAATTGTGAACCCTTTGATGTCTAGTAATGTACATTACATTCCTCAAAATTTAGTTTGTTCTTGATAACTGATTAGATGGGCCGGAGTTCAGAGCTGCTTCTTTGATGTCATTATTGTTGGTTCCTTATCGATCAGTCTTTATTGGAACATGCAATATTTATTTATTGTGCCCCCCTGAAGTTTGTTTGTAGTGATTTTCATTCCTTTAATTCTCTTGTTCACAGATTATTTCCAAACCTATGGACTTCTCTACTATTCAAAACAAAATGGAAGGCAAGGATGGCTCCAAGTATAACAATGTACGAGAAATATGTTCTGATGTTAGATTAATTTTTGCCAATGCAATGAAGTACAATGATGAACAAAATGCTGTTCACCGAATGGCCAAAAGATTGCTTGAGATATTTGAAGAGAAATGGCTCCAGCTTCTTCCTAAAGTTGAGAATGAGGTAAACTTTTTGAGCCTTCCAGTTTCTTCCTAGGCTTTGACAATGGTAAATCAGAACCTTTTGTTCTTGTATTACATTTTCTCTTTATATGCTTTTAGGAAAGACGACAAATGGAGGAATCAAAGGATGCCGTTGGCACGAACACTTCTCGAGAAGCAGCTATTGCAAAATTAGCAAAGGATACCGATGATGAGGTATGCCGCTCTGATTGATCATTATATGTTGTTCTTGGTTGTTGGAATGTCAATAGAAGTTTAATGGTATGCGCTTTCAGAAGCATACTGATGCTGAATCACTCCCATTTGGTATAAGATTTCAACAACTTACTCTTCTATTTGTCATTGATATTCAGTACTTTCTCTTTCTTTTCCCCCTCAGCTGAGTGAGATCAATAAGCAGCTGGAGAAACTCCGGAAAATGGTGGTCCAGAGATGCAGGTGCCTCTTCAGTTGTTCATTTTGCGCTTATCGATCTGACCATCTGCTATGAGTTTTTATGTTGCATTGTCACCCAACCTGTGATTGTGATTGACGTGTTTGTTAAAATCTCTATGTTGTAGGAAAATAACCACAGATGAGAAGAGGAAACTGGGTGCAGGCCTCTGGCACTTGTCTCCAGAAGATCTTAGCAAGGCACTAGAAATTGTTGCACAAGACAATCCTAGCTTCCAAACCAAAGCAGAAGTAGTGGATCTCGATATGGATGCCCAGGTAATCGTTTATGTCTTTACCTAACACTTATCTTTGGTTCAATAACCGTAGCTGTAACTGGTTACTCCTTCAGAGTGGCTTAAATGGAGGCAAGAAGGCTGCCCTTGAACTTTAGAGTTTCCATGTACCATTTTGGTTACTTCTTCTGGTCCGATTTAACTGTGCCCCCTGTGCGTATGCAGAGCGAGACAACCCTCTGGAGGCTGAAATTCTTTGTGAAGGAAGCGTTGGAGCGACGGGCCGACGTTGTCCCCGGGAAGGTGGACGAAAACGCAAAGAGAAAGAGGGAGATATGCGATGCTCTGGCCAAAACCGCTTTGAAACGAATCAAGAAGCAGCCCTAGTGAGCTACCAGATCTTTGGACTCGCGAGCGTTTCTGGTTGTTCAGAATGTTTTGTGGTAGGGAGTAGCCACTAGCCTGTTGAAACAATTTCCAACCTTTTGCGTGGAGTTGTGTATATAGTAGGCATCACTGCCTTGTGAAACAATTCCCCCCCTTCTGCTCTGTTCAGGAGATATAAAGAGAATAGCTCATCAGCAAACCTTTTTTGTGTCTAAGTGCATGTTTGGAACACATGAATCTCATGAAAATTTTGCAAGATACGATTCAGTTCCCTGTTGCAAACGTGCATTTAGTGGTGAAAGGAACAGCAGATGATACCGTCACTACTATTACCAAGCCCTTCCTTTCGGTTTCTCTACGCCTTGCATACGGTGCCCCCTGCGAAAAAACACAAAACTTACCACAACGCAAGGTGAGCGCGGAGCATGCAAAAATCGAAATAGAACATCACCAAGGCAAATGAACATGCTGATAGGCAGCAGCAATCCAGAATGGAGTTTTCCCAGCAATATGGCTGTATTATTGAGATACTGCAAAGGAGTACCAAGTAAGGGAGCTGGCCTGCAGCATCTTGAAAGCTCGTTGAGATATGCAACCCAACTTCAGGATGAGGTGTGTATCTGCCAAGGAAAACGAGTGAATCACTGTGCCCTTCAAGAGAGAGGAGTGAAAACAAAGACGAACCGCGTTCCAATATCTTCAGAAGAAAAAGGATGAATTTATTAAATGATGGCAAGCTAATTCACCTTCCTTCTTTCTGCAAATCTGATCTGTTGAGTCGTGAGTGCAAAACAATCACGTCGTTCCTCGCGTTTAGAACAATCAGAACAATTTCGTCAGCTGATCCTGCAAAATAGCAGCCATTACAACCAAATCAGTAAAACCTCAACTGGTGGGAACTTCCATTTCTTCAGGGGCACATCACAAATCAAAGCCACACTGGCAGTAGGGTGTGAAATGATGTGAACCTGATTTATTTTCCCCAAACGAGTTTCAAATTATGGTTCAATAATCTCTTGAAAACAGCTTTGTTTCTGAAAGTGTTTGCTAAGCTTGGAAGTTGGGACTAACTGTAACTGACAGATTTCATATGCATGGCAGTTCTAAATAAACCATTTCTGTAAATATTTCACTTTGTTTACTGGTATAGCTATAATTTTTTGTGGCTTTTTAAATATTATTTTGTACCATAATTTCAAAAATAATATGAAAAATCACAAAATTTCAAAAATATTACACATTTGCGTGACTGTTTAGCAAAAACTAATATTCGCACGATGGTCAAGCGAAAACACCAGAAATCATGAGCCTGTTGTGCGAAAATATAATTTCCGCGCTACGGAATAGCGAAAATATTTATGCGTTTCCAAAAATTGAAGTCGAATTTTCGCTGAACAATAGTGCAAAAATATGTTTTTATCATCTGGTTTCACGAAAATATTGCGTCTCTTTTTCATGCAGCAAAAATATCTTGTAAATGTGAAAAATAATTTAAATTATATTTTATGCATGCAAAAAAATTCTGAGTAATTTTGTCCAAGGACTTGTGTGATTGCCGATAACATTTTTTTCCTTAATTTTTTGTTCGATGTAATTTTGTGTAGCTACTTGTACGATTGTTGACATTTCTTTTTTTATTTGATGTAATATTGTGTGAGTAATTTTTTGAGTGAAGTAATCTTAGGAGGGTGTAAAATATAATTTTTTAAATAACAATAGTTTTTAGCCATAGTTATCATAAAATCCAGCATGAAGGTTATATACGTTGATGATTTGGGATGGCAGTATTAGAGAACTCATCATCCTCATCATCACCATCATCATCCCTCGTATTTACAGATTACCATAAAGCTTCTTACTCACGGATTATGTTACGGTCCACATTCTCAAGCTTAGCAATAATTTCTTCAATTTTCTCTCATGCGTCAGCCTCACCCTCAACCTCTGTCACTTGCATATGCACAACAACATCTAGCTCAACCGTCTGTCTTTGCTCAACTTCCTCCTCGACATTGCATGCCATGCCCTCACCTATCATCTTTTTTCTACCGGTGTCGCTGCACTGCTACTAGAATACACTTCTCTTCGACATACCTACACAGGATATTGAACTCAGCCTGACATCGCATGCAACACTCCAACCATTTCAACCACATGCCCATTCGATACATTGGCTTTAACTAAAAAAATGGATCTAATGTATGAATCAACATGTATTGCATCATAAGGGGATAAATCTCAAGATCCAACTAAAAATATTGGATAAACCATATTTCCATCTCCTTCATCCTTGTACCCAAGGTTTGGGTGCTCAAGAATGATAAACAAAAAATTACTCAAATCAATACTAGATGGATCATTACAAATTTGACTATTTTCATAGAAAACTCTAAAACTTATAGAATTTGCCATAACTACACTAAAAGAAGTATATAAAATAAATTACCGACTTAATCACCCTATTAATTAGAAATTACATTCATCTAATGCAACTAATTTAAAATTGCTTAACGTAATGCTCAGTTATTTTCTCTAAAATGTGACATATGATAATTTTCGTTACCTAAAATCTAACCAATATTACAATCCTAAATCTGAGATAACATAATTAATTATACAGTTATTTTCTATGCTCATTAGTAATAACAAGAAATTACATATATTTAATTCTAAAGAAAATACATGTATTTAATTTGACTAACTTAGCAAATTAGATTTAATAACTCTACACATATATATTTATTTTCTTAACCTAAAACTCAAAATAAATTCCTCGTGACTTAAAATATAACCTACCATACTTCTTTCCGATCCATAATTAAATCTTACATACATACATATAAAACAAAATACATAATTTCTAATCCATAATTTAAAACAAAATCACTAAGGAATTTTTTTACCTTACTCTTCTTCTTCCTCCTCCCCTTTCTTCCTCCTTCCTTCTCCTTCCTCTTGTTCTCTCCCAACCGGCCTCCTCCCTCCTCCTTGTTGAACACCTTCTTCTGTCCCTCTTCCTCCTCCCGCGCGAGCTTGGCTCCTCTCCTCCAGCACGCGCTCGGCCCTCTCTCTTTCCTATGCGTCTCTGTCCAACACCTCGACCGACAGATAGAGAAGATGGAGGCGCGGGGGCGTCACAAGAATATTGTACGCCAATTTTCGCTCGACCGTTTAGTGAAATCTAAGGTTTTCATGATCTGGTTTAGCAAAAACTATTTTTTGTGAAATGGTCATTTGAAAACTATTTTCATTGTATGGTCCTACGAAAACTTTTGTATTTTTGATATATGGTCCTGCGAAAATATTTTTCGCTCAACCGTGCCACGAAAATTCTATACTTCACATTACAATTCTTTTTTTATTTTTGCTAAATGGTTGCGTGAATGTGTAATATTTTTGAAATTTTGTGATTTTCCTTATTATTTCTGAAATTTCCGTTAAAAAAATCAATTTTGTGCATGTTTATACTTCACATTGCAGACTTGCAGTTCTGATAAAAAAAATATTTTTGAACTTCGCAGAATTGAAGAAAGAAAGTGCTTGGAGGAAGAAGATGCTTTGTTAGTGTCAAAAGATTTCTGATTCTTAACTCTTATCAAGATTATTCCAGTGTCGTACTGGGGATTTTATCGTATTCAGAATCCACTGTGAGATGTCGAGTTGTCCAGCTGAACAAAGCTAACCGTTCTTGTTCATCTCGATGATGATAATCTATCCTATAATGTTTGATCAATTTATTGACGATAGAATGTTAACTTATTTCCAGCTGAATGTACACACCTTTTCTGATTTGTTCTTTTTCCATTTCTATTTTAATTTTTAGCAGCAATACTCTATATGATTAGTATATAGTTCTATGGAAAAATTAGATGGATATTATTATAAAAATATTTTTATTGGAAAACATCATCAACTATAAGGATAACATATGAACTCTAGAACTACATATTATAGAGACACTGATATTATTTTTCATCTTAAATGATCTTTACGATGATATTTTACAAATCCACTGTAGTTCTGTTTGGCAAACAAGTGAAGTAGGAGTGGGCAAGCAAGCCAGCTACGCGTGCTTTTGGCCATGCGGGTTTACGTGGTTCTACCACCAAGGCCGTGAAATGTAAGGGTGGAGTGGTTTAATTAGTGGCTATCTAAACGTTACAATCTAGATTTTATTAAGGAAAAAACTCTTTTATATTAGATTGTAGATTGTGAGATTTTATAATATGATATAGATGTGATTATAAAAATCAACTTTAAAATTATAATGATTTATTTTTTCTTTTGAGACTAATATTTATAATCAAAATAAAAGACAAACAATACTTAGTTTGCGCCGAGCCGCCGAGCCTGGTGACTTTCGGTTGGCCACAGCCCGCCCCACCTGCAAGCTAGTAGCAAGCCGTATCTCATATGCATTTCACTTGTGCGGAGCCCGACAGCAAGACGCATGCGAGCATTGCTGGTCAAAAGCGTAGTTGAAGCTCCGGCTCCAATACGAACTAATGTGTCTGGTAAGAGTGAAGGTTAGACAGTTTAGGGCTATTCTTATTTTTAGATAAGATAATTTAATTTCATGTTCGATTGATTGTGTACGATGATTTAATTTTATATTTGATTGATAGATTAAAGCGGATATGATAAGTTAGTTTTTTATTTGGTTAGATAGATAGGATATGCTAAGTTAGTTATGATGAATTTTTTTGGTAAACTTACCCTTTTTATCTATGTTTGCATAATTGTATTAGACCGTAGTTTCTGCTACGTTTCCGACACACAAAGCATCTAGCGGTATGCCATCAAAATTATCCATCTTATCATCTTATGTTATGAACAATCAAACTACTAGAAAACATGATATTATTGAATTACCTCCAATTAAAAGTGTCATATGACCTGCCCATTGACCCCGACAATCTGGCATCAGCTCTGAAGCTGCAGCAATAAACTCCTGCCCATATTTACTTACAAACATCATTTGAACTTGCATCAGTTCAGAAAGATCTGCACATACAGCGACCAAGGCTTGGTGCTTGTTCCTTGGTGAGATCCTCCTTGCCCCAGTCCATGGAGCCGAAGCCTCTTCCTCTTCATTGACGCACTGACTGGCGCCACGACTGCTGGTGCAGAAGGCTCCATTGTGGCCACCGGTCGGTGATGGATGCCGGCGGGTCAACACAGTTGCCGTCAGAAAAAAAGCGCGGCCGCGAGAGGTTATTGCTATAGAACCGTTAGGGTCATAGTACCACTAACATGTTGATCTAAATCTCTTATCTATCTAGACCCGTGAATCTTGAAGTGGAATAGGCAGAGCAGTAGGAGCATGAGGTTTTTGGTATCGCAGAAGGAGGGGTATGGGTAGAGAAGTAGAGGCGGATTCACCGGAGAGGCGAACTTTTGAGAGAGTGACGAGAGGTGAGAGCAACGCAGAGTTAAGAGGTGTGAAGTAAGATAGATAGTCTCGTCTGCTTAATTTGAGAGGTCGGATCATCCGGCATATAAAAATATCATTTTGTATGCATGAACTTGTCCGCTCCTATGCACCGATTAACACTGAAAATTTAGCCCCAAATCCTGCACGAGGCGATCTCATACGCATGTCCCCTCAAAGAAACGCACCCTGAGTGAACAGGCCAGGCCGTTAACCCCACTGATCGCCACGCTGTACAATCTCATCCATGAAGTGACTCCGCCACCTTCCTTTCGCCGACAATCCGGCCCCACCCCCACCCACGTCGCGCTAGCATCGCTCCCACGGGACACGCGTCGCGTGTTAACTTGCACCACACTGTCGCCCTCCTCCGACGGTCGCCACGACCCCCATCAGGGCCCCCTCTAACGTCAGAATCACGAACCAAACTAGTTTCCATGACATGTAGGCCTCAACTCTTTGCGGCCCACGTCTCAGTCGCAGATTGACTGTGCGCGCTGCTTTGACACGGCGCCTCTCGGGCTCCCATCGGATCCCCACGCCTTCCCGGCCCTTCCCCCCCTCATCCCACTCTCGCCGGCCACCGCAGCCAAGGCAAGACGCCTCCTCCCCACACCCGATCTCTCCTCCCACCTCCGATCGCTACGTAAACCCCACCTCCTCCCCGCCCACTCTCCCCACGCCTCGCTTGCCGCGCAAACCCGCGCCATTTCAAATCCCGCACAAACCCTAGACCCCATACCCCGCATGGTCGACCAGGCCGCAGCGCCGGCGCCGGCGCTGGCGGCGACCGCCGTCCTGCTTCCCCCGCCGGATCCCGACGAGCCGCTCCGTGCTGATAAGGAGGACGCTTCAGCGGCGGGAGCAGCGCCGGGCGAGCGGTGCAGGGCGATGATGGAGGTGGTGGCGAAGGACGGGGCGGGGGGCAAAAGCAAGTGGAAGGTGTCCAAGCTGGTGGTGGAGCACAACCACGAGCTGCGGATCGCGCCGGGGGAGGTCGCGGCCACCGTGCCGGCGCTGGGGATGGAGTTCGACTCCGTCGACGCCGCCAAGGGGTTTTACTACGGGTACGGCGAGAGGCTGGGGTTCAAGGCGCGCACGGGCTCTAACCGCCGCTCTGTGGGCGACGGCGAGAAGATCATGCAGCGGTTCCTGTGCTGGAGAGGCAATTACGCGAATCGGAGGAGTAAGGGGAAGGATTTGGATGACGCGAACGAGGCGGAGGAGGTGTCAGAGGGTGCTGCTGCTGCTGCGGGGAAGAGGAAGAGGGAGCCCCATATGACGAGGAGCCGCAAGCCTGGGAAGAAGAATGCGGAGGTGACTGAGGAGGATAATAGGCTAGAGGTGGGGAATGGGAGGGGATCCAGGAAGGGTAGGAGTAAGAAGGATGTGGTGGGGAAGTATGGGGACACTATTGAAAAGGAGGTGGCACATGATGCTGCTGAGGAGGATGAAGGGGAGGATGAAGGGGAGGGGAATCACGAGGGAGTGGAAGAAGAGGAGTTCGAGGTGGAAGTGAAGGAAAGGAGGGGGAGGGGGAGGCCAAGGAAGGTTGTTGCGGAGGACAATGCCCTGCAGGCACGAGTGTTGAGGGAACTCGGTGTGAGGGCGTCGCAGTACAGTAACGAGGAGAGGAAGAAGATACTTAATAAGTACCTCTCAAAGCGACAGAGCAGACCTACCTCGGGCAGGCCTACCAAGGTAAATAGCTTAAAGTTTGCTATCAATTGTGAGGCTGTATACTGTAATGTAGAATGCCTATAGGCATTGGATAATGGAAATTATGGTATTTGTGATGCCCATTTCCCATCTTTTTTTAATAGAAAGGAAAGAAGTTAAGTAAACTATCTTCTTCCAATGTTAAGAGCAGAGCTATCTGTGCGTTCTTTTATGCAAAGCAATGTATCATATATAACTTAGATGAATGTATCACTTTCTGATAGCACTGTTAGCTGCAATAATTGAGTGAATGAAGTGAAAAGTAATAGTTAAACATTTTGATGACATGAAATGTCATTTTGTATGTGTGGAGTCCCAAAGATGATCTCATCTGTAGTTTTCCTTTTCTTCATTGGAGATAAGGTTTCTCTTGATAGTTAGCAATTTCTGAGCTTGGTAGTGGTTCAAGTATGAAAATGTGTATGTTGGCCCCACTTCTCTACTCAAACTTAGCGTGGATCCTCTGTCACTGGTAGTCAGGAATGCCACACTTGACCTTAACTGAAACGATTCTGTCAGTTTCCTTATAGCTCTTGAAAAAGGTGTCATTGTCAGCTGATAAAAAGGGGTCATGTTTGCAAGCTTACCCACTCCCATAATTTCATCCGACGGTTGTGTCTAGGACATGGTATACTTAAGAAGTATGTGCATAGTATGGATTATTGTGAGATTCAGGAGTAGATGACCGATTCTTAACTTCTGGTTGGAGTTTAAAGAGAGAGATAAGGGGAGAGAAGAGGAGAGAGGCTACTAAACACTACGCCGTTCCACATTGCACTTTCTGTTACTGAGTGTGAAATTAAGAGCAATTGACCTGTGATCTGTCGCGTTTCAATGCAAAGAGACTGTATAAAATCTAGGGAAGTGGCTGGACCAAAAGACAAAAGGGCACTTTCCTCCCCAAAGCTTGTGGAACTTCTAATTTTTTTATTACCAATAATCAGCAATACACATAAAGGTGTGTTAGAAACTTTAAAGCGTTGAGGCATATACTAAAAGCACTTGTTACATTTTTTCCTTTCTGCTTACTCCCACATGGTGGTATGTTCTCGTCGTTTTTAGATTGCCTCACGACAAGCTTTGGCTGAAAGGCGTAAGCGTGGTGATGGAGGTAGATTTTTGGCAAGGGAAGGGCAGCTGGTAACTTTCCTATCTTGTTGCCTAACTTTTTTTGAATGCTTTGCGTTGTTATGCTGTTTGTGTTTTTCATTAGTTGGTCAATTAAATAGACTGAATAGCAGAGAGTTCATCTCTAATGGTATTCACTCAAGAATATATTGATGAATGATGGATCATTCGCTTAATCTTGGGGGTGCCTAAAATATTCTTGTTCATATGCACTGATATTGTACTATTTCCTGATGAAGAGATTTTGAATCAACTCACTGCATTTTGTATGCACAATGGCACGAAAGTTTTTTTTACCTTTTTGACTGGGAAATATATACTGTTTCCTCACTTGCATATCCAGTTTTCATTTTCTACAGAACATGAAGTTAATCGCCTGATCTTTTGCATACTTTTTACTCTCTGGGGTGCATCTCATCAAAATATGTATTCTATAACTCTTCTTGTTGGGCTTTTGTTTTACTTATTACATATAAATGGATGGTACTGATTACAGTTATTCCATTGCGGCTGTAGGCTAACATATTTGTATTTTGTTGACTTCTTACTATTGTGAACTCTGATGAATTGGATGATTTTTTTAATCAATATGCACTAACTTGCTTCCATTTTCTTTTTATGGTTTTTGCACCACAAATGAAGCATTTACACATGAAAATTTTCTCATCATTCTTATGTTTTCTTACTCTTGTGCTTTGCAACCTTCACGGCAGGATTCAGAAAGGCGTTCCAAACGTCTTGAGAAGAAAAATCTCAAAAAAGAAGAAGAGAAGGTAAGACCCACTATGAAATGTTAATTGTGCATCTCTTCTTCATTCTCTGCAAGTGTTGCATAAGAGCAATATCTTAGTTTTTCTGCGTTTTAATTTTTTTGGTGAAAAGAAAGAGGATAGTAATCTGTCGAGTTTCATGATATACGAACTTCAACAATTGCATATTTTATATTCAGTTCTCCGCTCAGACTTTTTCATGTGTCTAGGCTGAGAGCAAAGAAGAAGAAATAATTGCAGTGGAACCAGATCCAGAAATCGAAGTAGTTGCTGGACAAGGAGGAGAACCAAAGGTTGGGATGGTGTTCCTGAATGAGGACAAGGCCTATGAATTCTATGTCAACTATGCTGGAACTGCAGGGTTCAGTGTCCGAAAAGGCTGGTTGGACAAAACAGCAAAGAATGTTACGAAATCTCGGGCATATGTTTGTTCCAAGGAGGGATTCCGTCCAAAAAGTGTCACTGCCGAATCAAAGAAGCCACGGCCAGAAACAAGAACTGGTTGCCAGGCACACATGACTATTAAAATTACAGCTAGTGGAAAATATGTCGTGACTGAGTATGTGGCTGGTCATAATCATGATCTTGAAGCTCCCTTGGTGGACATTCAGATTTTGAGGTCACAGAAGTTATTAGCAAAGGTACAACAGCCTCCTGAACAACCAAAAGTTATTTTGATACCAAATGACTACAAGAACTACACAAGGACAAAACGTACAATAAATATGCAATTAGGTGATGCCCAGACCATTTGTGAATATTTACAAAGGATGAAAGGTGATAATCCTTCTTTCTTTTATGCCATTCAAGTAGATGAAGATGACCAATTCACAAATGTGTTCTGGGCAGATGTTAAATCAATGATGGATTATAACTATTTTGGCGATGTAGTGTGTGTTGACACAAGATATTGCACAAGGGATTACGGGAGACCGCTACTGTTGTTTATTGGTGTTAACCATCATAAGCAGCCAATAATATTTGGTACAGCATTCATTTATGATGACTCAGTTGAATCCTTTAAATGGTTGTTTGAAACTTTTAAATGTGCTATGAGTGGAAAGCAGCCAAAAACAGTTTTGACTGATCAGTCTGCAGCACTTAGTGATGCAGTCTCTTCTGTTTGGCCTGGGACAGCCCACCGATTGTCACTGTTGCATCTATATCTGAACGCTACCAAGATATTGAGGGATACCTTCCAAGACTCAGAAACTTTTGCACGTGATTTTAGTAGGTGGTTGTACGACTATGAGGAGGAGGATGACTTCTTATCAAGCTGGGAAATCCTTTCAGAGAAGTACAATCTAAAGGGTAATGAGTGGCTAAGTAAATTGTACGAGGAAAGAGAAAGATGGGCTTTACCATATGGGCATGACACATTCTGTGCTGATATTACAGCCACACTCCGAAGTGATAATACAGATACTATCCTGACAGATCTTCTTAAACCAGAAATAGATCTTCGAAACTTCTTCAACAACTATGATAAATTTTTGGATGAGAAACGTCTAGCTGAACAACAAGCTGATTATCTTGGGGCTCAAATGACACAAAGTGTAGCACCACTGCGGCTGCTTTGGCAAACCGCTAATTCATATACTCCAACACTTTTTGAGATGTTCAGGTTGGAATTTGAACAGATCTCGAACTGCATGGTCTATAGCTGTGGCGAGATTGGATCAATATCCGAGTACCAGGTAACTGTCAAAGACAGGCCTCGGGGTCAGTTTGTTAGATTTGACTCATCAGAATGTATGGTTGTTTGTAGCTGTAAGAAGTTTGAATTCACAGGTCTTCCATGTTGCCATGTATTGAAAATACTAGAACTCAGGAATATTAAAGAACTTCCACCACACTATATCCTGAAAAGATGGAGAAAAGATGCTCAGAGTGAATCTACAGGGGCGAACTACGGTTTTTTGGCCACAGATGATGATCCCAAGTTTTCATTGTCAAAACGGTACAACATGTTGTGCCGGAATTTATATAAAATTGCAGCAAAAGCTTCAGGAAGCTTTGAAGCTTCTGCATTCCTGGAGAGCCAATATGAACAGCTTCTGGAACAAGTGGAGGTACTTTTGCAAGCAAAGTTGCATGATAAATCTTCCTTAAGCACTATCCTGAAAGGCCAGCAGCAAAATTTGCTTCAGAATGAGGCTAGCAACAGCGAACCCCGCAGAGCAACCGGTAAGAAAAATAAAAATGCAGAGGTGCGTCGCCAGCAACAAAGTCCTCTTGATTCAAATAAGAAGAAAAAAGGTAGACAAGGTTTGTTCGTCGCCTATGTTGCTCCGGCACTTGATTTTATAGGATGAATGTGTGATCTGTTTTTTCTATTGCAGGTCTACTAGAGCCTGAGGAGATCGAAATTCCACTTAGGGTTGTTCCTCCCACGGTATCAAATGATATTACAAATCATTTAAGAAGTCCAACCAACCAATTTCTTGCACCAAGCCATATAATGCAGGTAAAATTTGTATCCTTTCTGCCTTTTCTATGTATTGATGGACAAAGATGAAGGTCGATGGTTACTTTAGTTTGCAATTACTGTACATGATGAAGAACTGATATATTATACTTTGCAAATATAGGCACCGTATGTTGCACAGCAGTTTGGTCTTGGTTCTCTCCAGGGATTTCCGGGCATGTCACCATTTGGGCAGGTAACTTGGACATCTTGAGTTGTTGAGGCAAAATGCTATTGTATACTTTCTTCTCACGTGCTACAAATTCACATGTCATTAGATTCAAGAACCAACACCTGCTCCTCTTCAGCAACCTCCTCATCTACAACAACCACCCTTTCATAGTGGTCCTCAAATCCCCCAGGTAATTACTGTTGAACGCTACTCCATATTCGTTACAGCTTATGTGCATGCTTCCTTTCCAAAAGATTTCATAATTAATTGCCAGTGTATTAGACTATAAGTGGCCATCAAGTCGATGTCCACACATTCCCCTTCAGGTTAAATTATATCATAGGGAGATTTCAATTTACATGCCACTCAAGTCACTGCGATCAACGAAATGTGACATTAACTCATTAAACGCCTATTCTAACAATTAAATGATGCTTCATGGATTCCAACAAGTAGATCACGCAAAATTGCTTGAGAAGGCAATTTGACAATGGCCAGTGGTTATCTCTTTTGCTGCAGGCTCCACCTCCAGACATACAGTCATTGCAGTTTCTTAGCAGCAATCCTCAACTGGGCCACCAGACGACGGATCAAGGCCAGTACACGATTCCAGTCTGGGATTTCCTGTGAATATGCGGTGTATGCCTAAGTAGCAATAGAGTTGTAAATTATGTAATGACAATAATGTAGAGAAGGTTCCGCCTTGTGCGGCATGTTTATGTTAATGTAGTTGTTGCGTATGACAAAATTGAATGGAATTTTTTGGGTTGGGCGCAAGGTTAATGCACAATTGAAGCCAATCAAGAATGCGGTCTTCCAGATCCAGTCAGGGTGCAGTGGGTGGACTTGGGGAATAGCATGATCCAGCACAAATGTCCAACATATGCCCCAATAGCCCTTATGCTGATGACGTGTGGGGCCAACCTGTGTAGCAACCGCTGCAAGTTAACATACATACACTATCTCAGGAGATCATATAAATATCCGTACACCGTGAGCACAAAAGAAGAGTTCGAGCAAAACTAGACAGAAACATCTAAATTATTCCGCCATAAAAAGAGCATGCTTTGCTGTATTGAAACAACCGAGTCTATTGGATACAGCATTTTAGTGACCAGGTGAACAAAATGCAATCTATTGTGGGTGCTACAGGTTAATAATTTGTCCGCACTTTTTATCTCTCAAAATCGCCAGCTTCCACTGGCGCACAAATGCACAATGGAAGACTAGGATTAAGTGCCAACGTTTAGGCGTTCAGTATGGCTTCAGATTTCTGATGAAGGTATTGTTGCCAGATGCTGACGTCCATCTTAAGAACAAACATTCTTTGGTCCATCATAGTTGAGAATGTCAGCGTTAGCAGTCGCACGCTTCCAATTCGAAGGCAGCTTCAAATGCTTGTCATAGAAGGCCAGAGCTATCGCCAACCTAATCTGGTCCCTGGAAATGGATTTTCAGCATGACCAGGAATTTGTGAATATATAGTGGGTGAACTTAAAAGATTTCATATTGTGTTTTGTGTGGTGGTGTTGCATATTATTATATTACACATATAACATAGAATACCGTGAGTTTGACTTACCTTGGATTGATTACATTAACGACTTTGGCCCACCACATGATAGAATCAACCAGGTTTTTTCTCCAGCTTACAAGGCTCTACCACGAGTGCATCAAAATCAAGTAAGCATGCATCCTTTTCATAAGGTTCTTTAGACACCCAACTTTTTGCAGCTGCTCTTTGAAGAACATCCATACTGACATAATCACTAAAGCGCTTGCTACAATCTTCTGCAGCGCCAATGGCGTAAGTGCCTAAATCGACGTGACCAAGTTCTTCAATTTTTCCCTGAGTAGGAAATTGATGTTTCACATAAGGTAATCCAAAGATGTTGACAAAACGCTTACTTTTGCTACACTTTCAACATAGCATCGGAGTTCTGCTGTCGAGTGCATGAATTGGATATGGATATCTCGATACTCTAAAAATTCTGTCAAGATATGCCTAATTCATCTAGGACTTCTATTGCAATGCAGGGTTTCAATTGCTTTGCTTTATTGTTTTTTTAGAAAATATTGAAAATATTGATCATCAGACAGTACCAGCACTCACTGGAAAGTTTGTATTTCTTTTGCAGAAACTTTTGAATGTGCATCGGAGGAATTTCGTCTAACTTATCAGGAATTACTCACGGCCACAGCCTCAATGATTAAACACATAAAGCAGCATAGGGCAGAGAGAACTTTTTAGGACAAGTTCTCTGCACCATGGGTACTTTGTTAGAAAGAGCAATAAGTATAACACTTCGCGAGAAAATGCTTCCAAGATATCCCTTTACTAGTTCAATTATAGTTTTTCAAAGAGTTTAGTGATAAGCTTGAGTAAATAGATGATGTAGATGTTCAGTACCTCTATGATGGAGGCTGCAGAGGTATAAACATATCTCTTTTTGGAGAATTGAGTTGTTGCGATAAGGAGGGGTGACAATTCCTTGTGGAACGACCAAAGGAAGTTTCCTCCTGGAGTGGCAACATTTAGCTTATCTTTGATTTGCTTCTGACTGCAGATGACACAATTATGAGAATGGATAAAATGACAAGATATAAGGGGCATGCTAGTTTGTGTGCTCACCTAGTAACAGTTGAGATTTGAATCAGGTAACACTATTTGTAGCTTGTGGTAGGGCAATTTATCATTGCGTCCTTAAGGTATTAAGCAATGGAAAGATATATTCTGTGGATCACTGCAAAACAAAGGAAAAAAGGATACGTTGGTGACACATGATTCGGTCATCATTTTGGTACTATATCACTAGTGCTGCAACAAACATAGAAGTAAAATTATCCAACATCATATGGAAATTTGAAATAACCATGCAGAAAAGATACTTGTCAAGCTGGGCAAATTTCTTCTACATTAACTATTAAGATTTCATATAGTTTGATTACTGAAATATACACGAAACAGAACCTTGAGCTGGATAGAGTGGAATTTGTCAGCACTGCAAGAGTACGAAGATCCAGACAGTTTATCCAAGAGAAGACATCTACACTTCCGGCCTCATTTAACGAATCCTGCAGAAAAATCAGTAGTTCATTAAGAAATTCACTTTTCATAAAGTCAACTCGGATTAACATGCAAGCGAAAGCACACAGCAAGTGAAAATAGTCACTGCAAAGCAATGCCATCTCTTGGGACAAATGAGAGTCCCAATAAAGCGCAGCAACCGATACTAGAACATTTCAAATTTTAACCATTCAACGATTCAATACATATTAATCAAGTTGTTTTGTTTCCACATTTCATCTCCCAATGTCTGAATTTTGAGAATCCACAAGACTGAAAGCCTAATTATTTTCACATTCAATTTACTAATCCAATAAACCCTCAAAAGAAGTTCATTTTGAAGGGAGGGGGGGGGGGGGATTACACGAAAATATCATGAAAACCATGCTCTACAGATCAAATATTGAGAAATTAATCGACAAAGCACATAGCTTTACTAATTCCAAGTCCAAGAAAGCAAAGCACACGCATAGAGATTGATGCAAGCACGGTGCACAGTACCGTACCACGGGGTTACAGGAGCTGTCGAAGGGGATCTAGTTGCGGTGCGGATCGGCGGGGTCACGGAAGTGCGTGGCGGGAAGGAACTGTGTCAGGAGCGGCAACTGAAGAAAGCGTTGAAGTGTTGGTTCAATTCAAAATTGTCTAGTTGTCATCGGGTGAGTGGTGAGCTGGCGTGTGTGGGGGCCCAGAGGGCAGAGTGTTGGCCGAGGGGGATACGTAACTCAGCCGTGTAATCAAAACAGACTAAAAAATGAAAAATAGAAACAAATACTCCCAAATCCTCTTCGTTCTTCTCTGTTCTGTGATGAGTCGCTAGCTCGCGTCACGGCGATCGTCGCCAGTGGCCATGGGCGTAACAAGTGGTATCAAATTCATCGATCCTCGGCGGTGCTTCGATTGATTGTCATGACATTCCTTCGACTTGTGCGGTAATTCCTGAGTGGTGGTCGAGATCGAATTCATCTGTGTGCCAACACGACGAATTTGATGTCCCAGAAATCCATTCCGGTATTGAGTTTGAGGTCCGACGATCACGGTGCCACCGAAGCCTTCTCCGCAGATGTTGTTCATGTTGGAGAAGATGGAGGCGACCGAGAAGAAGTCTGATGAGCTTTGGGATCGTGTTTTGGAGCGTTTGGACTTGTTGTTCGCGAAGGTGACCACGATTGACGATGCGCAACATCAAATGCGCGCTCAATTGAACATCACGGTGAAGGCTGTCGAACAATCCAGTTCTAATTAGCAAATCCTGGTGTATCGAGTGGAGGCGACGAGTCATGCTGTGGCCAAGTTGACACTATCGCAATTGGAGGATTCCATGGATCCACGAGGCGGCAGTCCTCCTCGTCTGGCCAATCCTCGGGGTGATCCGGTTCTACCACGACCAGGTCCTCGAGTTCATCAGACAACTTCTCCGTCGTGTTCAGGTGAAACTCATAGCACATGTTCGATGTTTGGTCCATATCGGAGTTGGGGAGATAATCAACATATGCATCAGAATGTTTTTCCCAAGTTGTCATTTCCTAAGTTCGATGGTGAGCATCCGCAGATTTGGAAGGATAAATGTTTGGATTATTTTCAGTTATATAACATTGGGGAGTCCATGTGGCCTTTTGTGGCATCTCTGCATATGGAAGGGAAGGCAGCCAAATGGTTGCAGGTGCATAAACTGAGAGTGGGTTTAGGTAATTGGGACCAATTTATTGGGGTTGTCGAAGAGATAATTCGGTGCTCAGGACTACAGGGAGGCAGTAGGAGCTCTGTTGGAGTTAAAACAGACAAGATCTGTAGAGGAGTATACTCAGGCTTTTGAGGATCTGCGCTATCAGATAGCTATGCACAATATCGGTTATGATGAGCTTTTCTTTGTTTCTTAGTTTGTGAAAGGGTTGAAGTATGAATTGAGAGGTGCAGTGCAATCTCAGGTTCCTAAGTCTGTTGATAGAGCTTCTCTATTTGCTCGAGCTCAACAACAAGTGTTGGCTAAGGGTAAGCTCAAGTATCAGTTGAATAACTTTGGTAATAAAGCCACAACAGCTCTGGGAAAGGATGAGCAAAGAGGAAATGGATTATGAAAGGAAAGACAATTAAGGGAATATAGAAGGGCCAATGGTCTTTGTTACTATTGTTGTGAGGAACCGTCTAAATAATATTCTAATTAATCACCAGGAGGATAATTATTCATAATCGCAACCTCGGTGATTAATCGGAATATCATCCCGGTAGTCCCGACACGTGTTTTGTGCCCAAGATCGGAGCACATACCTTTCCAACATGTACATCACAACAAAGCTTAAGAAAGAGCGAGTAATTAACATTATATTACAGGTTCTTAAGCATGCAACAAGTTATCACAATTTACAGCAAACGAGAGCTAGGAGGAGAATAAAACCTGCTCAACTCCTAACCAGCGAAAGAACTAAGCAGCGGAAGAATAAAAGCTATACAACAAAAGGGGGATGGAGCCATATGCCCTTATGATCCATCATAAAAGATGCACTACTCTTGCCCACCACCTGCATTGGCGGGCACGAAATAGCCAAACACCGCCTCTCCCTCAGCAACAGGAGTACCTGAAAGTGCAGGCATGAGTACGAAGGTACTCGAAAGACTTAAACCATATAGAGCATATATACATAGCTCGACTCTAAGGATTATGCATTGATCATTAGCAAGGATGAACCACAGGTTAAGTAAAAACATATGCACTAAGCATCCTAAACATATGTGTGAGCGACTGAAACTTTACAAAAACATATGAAAACTACCCTGCATCTAACAACTGAACAAGTGTAACTGTAACAATATGTATATCAATAAGTAACAAGTGCCCACAATCACAATCTCCCACATACCGAACCATAAATCATACTCGAAACTCTACGACCGGGTGCAAATGAAATAATAGCATGCTCATGACCGAGAGCACGACAGTTCGAACTGTTTATACACCCTGCAGGGGATACTCCTGGACCCACACGACATGAGGACCATACAGCTTGTGCCACCCGCTAAAGTGCACACAAGGGATACTCATGACAACCTTTTCCAACCAGCCCTAACCGTGTGGGGCATGCATCGCTTGACGCGGCAATACTAGAACTACTCCCGGAGCAAACTAGTACCGCTTACAGGCCAGCCCGCTCACACCGTCGAGGTCCACGCCCACAAAGCCACAACTACGAAGGTATTCGGCTCGCCTTACCATTAGATCGGCATGTGGTGAGTAAGGCAAGTGCTAAAGCTAACTATCCCGACGATTGGCCTTAAACGATGCAAACTGCCTACGGTGTCCGATTTTCCTCTACCGACCTACCTAGGGGAACTCCACATCCGGGCAGGACAAAACACCATCCTAGCACCGCCCACACCTCGTCTCATTCTCACCACTCCTATAACCATCTCAACCTCAACAAGTGTATGTAACCATAAGGATGTCCTATACTTGCGAACAACGGAATGCGCCGTCGTTCGACTTCTACCGAATGACCTAAGTATGGATAAGCATATAATTCGAACTCATACCTAGACATTGACAGGCTCTCCAGGCTACAAGGAAAATAAATACACAAGTATTTATGGAAGAAGAATGTAATCGGCATAGGTTCTACCCATTGGTACCCGACACTGACTCACTAAATATGCATACATACATAAGCATATTTCATCAATTTTAGACTTATCCAATTACACAAGAGGGTATCAATATGCTTAGTTGCTTGCCTTGATGCACTGGCTTACAAAGGTGGGGTGCCTCCGAATCGCCCTCGCTCGCCGGGATCGTCGGTTCGGTGTTCTTTAAAAAGAATAACGCGTGCAATGCCATGAGTATGGATGAAATGCAACAATGCATGCCATAAGATGCACAAAACATGTTAAAAGTGCAAACATGCGAGCTAGAACAAAATTGGGACTCAAACCAATTTGAAAAGTTTCTGAAAGTGCGGAACCTTCGGAGAATTCTCCAGAACCTCCGGACATATGCAGACTATCCGCAAAATTATGCGGAACATCTGAACATTGCGTGACTCAGGCAAACTCCGGACTATCCGGACTTTTCTCCGGATACTTCGGACATGTGCGGACCCTCCGGACTTCTGTCCGGACACTCCGGACCTGGGTTGAAAATATGTTTTAGACGATTCGTCGATCGATTTAACCCCAAACTTGAATCTATGCTACATACTCCTGCGCATATACCATACCAAGGGTTCTACACTAACTTTGTAGTTTAACCCTAAGAAAATCTTAAATACAATTCAATTTGCCATTTTTCCAGAAAGTGCGGACCCTCCACACTTTGGTGCGGAACCTCTGCACTTTTATGCAGATACTCTGCACTGTCCAGAACTTCTCTGATTTTGGGGAAAAATTGCTAAATCAAAATGCAATCTTTTCCAAACTAAAGAGGAACATGCTTGAGAAGGTTTATGGAGTTTAGAATTCACTCATCAACCTAGCAACTTGATTCCTAGCTCAAATCTCATCAAAATCCTCATTTTGGTCCAAAACCTCAAAAACTCATGAACTTTGCTAAAACTCGAAATCAATCAACCAAATCATGATTTCTTGTCATGGGGAGCCTAAGAGATTTACCCAAGATTCTTGTGGAGTTGGGTGACCGCCGGGAAGTGGAGGAAATGGAGGGAAATCGAAGAACTCCGGTGTTCCTTGTGCTTCAATCAAGAACACCAAAAGACATCAAATCCAGCTCGAATCTTTTGAGAAAAGAAAAATGAATTTGATGGATGAGTAGCTTATGAGCTCTAGAATGCAATGGTACCACATGCATACCTTCAATCCCTCTCTTGAGCTCGGATTTTGGAAGAAATGGAGAGAGGGAGTGAGAGCTCTTGCTCTCCTTGCTTAGGCCGGTTGGAGCACGGGAGTGAGGGTGGGAGCGGGTGGGAGAGAGAGAGAGGGCAGGTGGGGGCTGCCCACTTGAGTAGTTGGAGGGTGGGTCACATGTGTGGCCCACAGGTAAGTGAAAATGGTCCATTTTCGCTGCGAATTCAATCCTTTTCTCTCCTGGATTTCTTTCTCTCATCCAAATAATTTCAAACGAATTGTATTAGTATTTTGAATTATAATTATGCAAAATTAAACATAATACTTAAAAAGCATGATTATGCTTAATTGCGTGATTAAGAATTTGGGATGTGAAAATTGTGGCGACAAATTTGATCCCACTCGTGCTCAAAGTTGTACAAACAAGCCACAAGCACAACTTCATGCTCTGACTACTGAAGATATGATAATGGCTTTAACTGATACAGTGTTACAACAGTTGGAATTGGAAGATAAGTTGGACACTGATACATATCAGCTTTCTCTCAATGCTATTTCTGGAACCAAGGAGAAAGATCAATTGAGAATAAGAGCCCTGGTCCAAAATAAAGTCATGTTGATCTTGCTTGATAGTGGGAGTTCACATAGTTTTGTTAACACTACTTTTGTAGACACTTTGGCCCTGCCCACCATGCCGGTTCAGTTAGTACAGGTGAAGGTGGCTAATGGAGATGTTTTGGTGTGTGATAGAGTAGTGCCTCAATTGGAATGGTAGACTCAAGATCACACTTTTCAGCATGAGATGAGAGTTCTAGATTTTGGTGCTTATGATGCCATACTTGGTTATGATTGGCTTAAGAAGTTTAGTCCTATGCTCTGTCATTGGGAGGACCAGCTTATTCAATTTGAGTATAAGGGCAAGACAATTACATTGCAAGGTGTTGGTGTTCCTTCAGTACCTATGTCTGAGATGCCAGCGGAGTGGGTGGTCAAATGGGGTCAAGCAAATGAAATTTTGGCTTTACTAGTGTTGCAGTATCCTCCATCTACCCCTCTGAAAGTGTATCTAGGCCCCTAGTGGGTTTTGAATAATTGATGACAAACGATTAAGGAACTAATGGTTTTATCAAGTGTATGAACATGTTTTAGTCCCGTTGAAAAAGGAAAAAAGAAATCATTGACCCTCAAAAAGAAAGGAGAAGCGACATGAAGAAACTCTTAGAGTCCAACTCGTTTTTAATTTGAATTTGAGTTTTAGGAATGTCGCACTATTAAGAGGGATGTTTTTTTTTTGTTTTGGTAGTGTCTCAGTGCTCAAAGTATTTTGTGAAAACTAATTTTTGAGAGACACTATCACTCACGAACACCGAGAACATAGGGCAGAATTGTCTGGTTTCGGAGTCTCCGGGTTGGTTTGAAAACTCCGGACTCTGTAGGTGTTCCGGAGTCTCCGAGTGAGACTTCGTGAAGAGCTCTTGGTTTGGCTTTAATTTTGTACCCGGAGTCTTCGGGATAGCCCGGATACTCCGAACAGTGCAAATGTTCCGAAGTCTCCGAGTGAGTCTCTGAGAAGAGCTCTCGGTTTCGATTTAATTTTAAGCCCGGAGTCTCCAAGTTAGTTCGGATACTCCGGATGCTGTTAAGCCCCGGAGTCTCCGAGTGAGACTCCGAGAAAGGCTCTCGGTTAGCTAAGGTTTTTAACCGAAGTCTCTGAGTCATGATGCTTCCGGATCTTACAGGCATCCTCCGAACTAGTGTTCTAGCTGGTTTTTCTCAAAGTGTTACCCGGAGACTCCGGGTGAACCCGGATACTCCGGGTCAATGTACGGCTAGTTCTGACAGGTTCGATGCGTGGTTTTTTGTGCTACCCGGAGACTCCAGATGAACCCGGATACTCTGAGTATGTCTGAATAGCACAGTAATGGCTAGTTTTTAGGGAAAGAGTATAAATACCTCTTCACCTCCTCTCATTCAATACTTGCTGAACCACCAGTGCATTCACTCTCTCTAGAGTATTCAATAGCCCTCCCAAACCCCTCTAGTGCCCAATCTTTGCTAAGATTCTTGAGTTTTGTTTGGGGAGTGAGATTTGGAGCAAGAGAGCAAAAAGAAATTCTTTGAGCATTTTGAGTTCTTGCCAAGCTACGAATTGCAATCTTTTTCTCTTGAAACTTTGTGCTTCTAGACGGCAAGAGGTCACCCGTAGAGCACCCAATCGTTGTGGAGTGCCATGGGGAGTTTGTATCACCCACGATTTGAGTAAGAACCCTAGCTCGATCTTTGTGGTTACTTGGGTGAGGATAAGGTTGGAAAAGATCCGGCTCTTTTTGAGCTCCTCAACGGGGACGTAGGCACTTCTTTATGAGGTGGTCGAACTTCGGATTTAAATCTTGTCTCCATTTAAATTCTTGCAAGTTATTCATTCAAATTGCTATTTGAGGATTTGCCTCAATATTATTGCTTACGAGTATTTGAGTGCAGGTTTCTTGTTGAGTAGAACATATACATCTTAGAGATACAGTGGTAGTTCATAGTCTCTAGTAGATTCTCTTAAACTTACATTGATTTCGAGTTCCTGTATAGTCCGGATAATCCGAGTGAACTCGGAGATACTATTTAATCCGCTGCTGAGTTTTAAATTTTAGAAACGACTATTCACCCCCCTCCTCTAGTCGACATCAAGGACTTTCACCCTCAAGCACAGATACCTGAGGCAGTACAAGCTGTATTGGCTGAATTTCAGGATGTGTTTGCTTCACCAACCTCATTACCTCCGGTAAGACATTATGATCATGTTATTTCCTTATTTCCTGATGCAATACCTGTCAATTCCAAGCGTATAGATACTCTCTATTTCATAAAGATGAGATAGAAAGACAGGTTAAGGAATTATTAGAGGCTGGTTTTATTACACCTAGTACCAGTCCTTTTGCATCTCTAGTGCTATTAGTGCACAAAAAAAGGATGGTTCTTGGTGCTTTTGTGTGGATTATAGAAAGTTGAATTATATGACTATTAAAAGCAAATTTCCTATGCCCATCATTGATGAGATTCTTGATGAATTAGCTGGATCTCAATGGTTTACATGTTTGGATATGAAAGCTGGCTGTCACCATATGAGAATGAAATCCGAAGATGAGTTTAAAACAGCTTTCAAAGACTCACCATGGGCATGATCAGTTTAGAGTGATGCCCTTTGAGCTCACTAATGCCCCAGCTACATTCCAATGTGTCATGAATGAAGTGCTTGGCTCAT
This sequence comes from Phragmites australis, assembly GCF_958298935.1. Classification (NCBI taxonomy): domain Eukaryota; kingdom Viridiplantae; phylum Streptophyta; class Magnoliopsida; order Poales; family Poaceae; genus Phragmites; species Phragmites australis. The sequence goes on along the minus strand of NC_084923.1, from coordinate 46,338,762 downwards.
TTTTGAGAACATTTGTTCTAGTCTTTATTGATGATATCTTGATCTATAGTCCTACACTGGAAGTGCATGTAGATCACGTAAAACAAGTGTTGGACAAGTTAAGAGAGCACAAATTCTATTTGAAGCCATCCAAATGTTCTTTTTCCCAAAACTAGTTGGTGTATTTAGGGCATATTGTTTCAGCAGAGGGTGTTTCTACAAATCCAAGCAAAATTGAAGCTATGGTCAAGTGACCTTCACCTACTAACGTGACTAAATTGAGGGGTTTCTTAGGACTTGCTGGTTATTACAGAAAATTTATGAGGAATTATGGGATTATTGCCAAATCTTTGACCAATTTATTAAAGAAGAAGAGTTTTTAGTGGAGTGTAGAAGCTTCAACATTTTCTATACTAAAACAGGCTATGACAAGTACTCCTGTGCTTTCATTACCTGATTTCAATGAGAGGTTTGAAATAGAAACTAATGCATGTGCTTCTAGTGTTGAGCAGTGCTTATGCAAAAAGGGAGTCCCACAACCTTTTTGAGTAAATCTTTGAGGCCAATGCATAAACACCTTTCTATATATGAAAAAGAGTTCTTAGCACTCATTATGGCAGTAGAACGTTGGAGGTATTATTTGCAAAGGAAGGAATTTTTCATTAAAACTGATCATCGAAGTCTATGCTATTTGGATGAGCAGCACCTTCAGTCTGAAATGCAGAAGAAAGCAATGCCTCAATTGATGGGGCTTCAATTCAAAATTGTCTACAAGAAGGGATCAAAAACTACTGTAGCTGATGCATTATATCGAGTTGGGCAATTAATGAATTTATATGCTGTTTATGAAGTTATTCCTGTTTGGATTCAGGAAGTTGTCAACTTGTATATAGCTGATCCAAAGGCTCAAGAATTGTTGGCTCAGCTAGCTATATTCAGTCCTAATGAACAGGGATATTCTTTACAGCAAGGAGTAATTAGGCATCATAACCAAATCTGGATTAGAGAGAATTCTACCCTCAAAACAAAACTAATTGCTGCTATACATTCTAGTGCTTTGGGAGGACATTCAGACACTCTAGCAACCTATCACCGAACCAAAAAGATGTTCTGGTGGAAAGGAATAAAGCGAGATGTTGATAGCTTCATAAAACAATGTCAGGTATGTCAGCATGCTAAGCATGAGCATTCTCATCCTGCTGGGTTGTTGCAGCCATTATCAATTCCTAGTGGAGCTTGGTAGGATATTGCCATAGACTTTGTCGAGGGTTTGCCTAAATCTCAAGGTATGAAGTAATCTTGGTAGTAGTGGTTAGGTTTTTAAAATATGCACATTTCATTCCAGTTAAATACCCCTTTACTGCTCCCCAAATTTCTACTCTTTCTAGACAATGTGGTGAAGTTACATGGAGTGCCCAAAACTATGGTATCTGATAGAGACAAGGTGTTTTTTTAGTGCATTTTGGCGTGAGCTTTTCAAACTTGTGGACACTAAGTTGATGACAAGTACTACTTAACACCCGTAAATCGATAGGCAAACGGAAAGAGTGAATCATTGTCTGGAAATGTATCTAAGATGTGCAGTAATGACTTTTCAAAGTAGTGGAAATCTTGGCTACCTTTGGCTGAATTATGATACAACTATTCTTTTCATTCTTCAGGGTTGCTTTCCATTTTGAGCCCTTTTGTGGATATGATCCAAACATTGGAGTTGTACCTGATCCTTCTTCTACGGATCAAGAATTAGTGGCTGATTTTATGTAGGAAAGGGAAGCCTACCAGCAAAGGATGAAGGAACATCTATTGACTGCTCAGAATTGAATGAAGCTACAAGCTGATCACCACAGATCAAATAGGGTATTCCAGGTGGGAGAGCAAGTTTTACTAAAACTTGCAGCCATATGCCCAATCATCAGTCATGTGTCGGCTATTTCCTAAGCTGGCATATAAGTATTTTGGGCCATACAAGATATTGAAGAAGATTGGTCTAGCGGCTTATCAGCTGGAATTACCAGAAGGAACGACAGTGCATACTGTCTTCAATGTATCCCATCTTAAGCTATTTACACCTGATTTTTGGCCTGTGTATTCGAGTTTGCCACAGGTGGTGGAGCTGGACACTAAAGAAGTAGTGTCTGAGACTATTCTTGAGTGCAGACCGGTAAAGAAGGGAAATTCTGCAGTTCCTCGGGTATTGATCAAGCGGTCTTAGTTGCCGGCAGATGCTGTTACATGGGAGGATTTCTATGTGATTAGGCAGCGTTTTCCGCATGCCATTGCTTGGGGTCAAGCAATGTCTGAAGGAGGGGGAGGTATCAGGAGTGGCAACTGAATAAAGCGTTGAAGTGTTGGGTGTGCTCTAGGTAGATTCAATTCAAAATTGTCTAGCTGTCATCGGGTGAGTGGTGAGCTGGCGTGTGTGGGGCCCAGAGGGTAGAGTGTTAGCCCAGGGGGATATATAACCTGACCATGTAATCATAACAAATTAAGAAATAAAAAATAAAAATAAATACTCCCAAATCCTCTTCGTTCTTCCCTGTTCTGTGACGAGTCGCTATCTCACGTCACGGCGATCGTCGCCAGTGGCCACGAGCGTAACAAACTAGAGGCACCTGGGCACCACGATGGCAACGATGGCCAGCTTCTACATCCCGGGCCATGGCCGTGGTTGTGCATCGATGTCAGTGTGGATGGTGCGGTGATGCCCACGCGGAGGCTCATGTGCCCCTCCACCCCTCGCGGTGGCCGCGGCTGTTGGGCAGCGCTGGAGTCTCCCGTGCGGGGTCCATGATAAGGTTGGCGGATTCGGCATCGACGGGAGGCGGTGGTGGGAGTGGTTCGAAGTTTTCACTATCGACGTTAGTTTTTCTAAGCGAGGTGGGGTTTTGGGCTTGGAAATCCGGGCATTGCCAGCGCTGCATTTTTTTGGTAGAATTCCTTCGGTGGCATAATTTTTTTTAAAGTTCCATGCTACCATCCATTTTATCTTTCTTTCCCTCTCTACCACTCCATGACCGCTCCGATAATTCTTATGTAGAATTTCACTGTATGTCGGTACTATTGATGATACTGTTGACATCAAGATGGTCGTCTGATGTATTTAAAAATCAATAGCCATTTATTTCTCCAAAAATTCTAAAAAATTTTATACATATTTCATAATCCATGTGTAACCTATTTTAATTGGATTCACCCAAAAGTTTGTGTAATAAACTAAACTTCTTCAAAAAATACTATTTTTATATCTTCTAACAAATTGTTAGAGACTCAAATAAAATCCCAAAAATCTAAAAAATAACTAATATTCCATCGTATAATAAGAATATTAGTAATTTTTTAGATTTTTGAGATTTTATTTGAGGCCCTAACAATTATTAGAAATTATAAAAGTAATCTTTTGTAAAGAATTTTAGTTTAAATTCTATAATTTTTTAGATGAATATAATTAAAATGGGTTGCACGTGAATTATGAAACACATAAAAAAGTTTTTAGAATTTTTAGAAAAATAGAAGGCTACTGGTTTTTGATAGCAGACAACCACCCTATCAACAGTACAGTACCGACGACAGACAGTGAAATTCTACCGGAGCGGTCACCGTGACCGAGAAAGAAAAAAAAATGGATGGCAATAGTGGAACTTTAAAAAATTTGATGGCAATGAAAGAAGAGGAATTTTTATGGCACTGAAAGGAATTCTCCCCATTTCTTCTTTCTTTTTGGATTTTGCGGGGATCCAGCTGCATAGGGATTAACTACGGTGCTGACCTGGCAAGGGAGGAGACGAACAGGTGGACCTTGTGGCTGTGGGATTGTAGATTCAGCCTTGGAAAACCGATTTTTTTTTTATCGTAAATGCCCAGTTATGAAATGGCGTCTTAAAATTTCAGTGTATGCGCGAACTGAGCATAGCTATGTTGATTAGGTATGTATTTGGTTGGGGACTAAGGTAGATCTATTTATGTTTTTTAATTAGATTAGTTAGTTTTTTTTGTTTAGTTAGATAGGTAAGATGGAATATATTTTTTTAAATTAGTTTTCTGTTTGATTGGATAGATCGAATGATTGAAGTTGATTGCAACGATCTTTTGGTGAACTTATCACTTGCTTATATGTAGGGGTGAAAATGGGTCGAATTTTTTTTCGTCCGACCGATCGTTCAATCCGATTTATATTATAATCAGATCTTAGATATCGAATCGGATCTTAGATATTTATATCGGATTCGGATATAGGGAGCCAAATATCCGTTGGATATAGAAAATAAAATCAGATATATCCGAAGACTATCCGATAGCTATTCAAACCTATCTTATAAAGTTTATAACTTTTTCATATAAAGTTGAATGAAGATGATCTTTATATGAAAATTATAGGTCTCGATGAGATCTACAAGTTTCTTGTTGGTATTTTTTTCATTTGAAGTTATTAATACATTCAAATAATTAATAGAAACTTCAGTCAACATATTGGCCACTCATAACTCCTTTCATAGGAGTATATTATTGATATGCATGTTGGACCTCTAATCTAGTTGAGTTTTGGATACATGAAATGATCGAACAATCATAACATACGATATATATGGACGTTGCTTTTACTCAATATCAAGATAAATATTCATGACCGATAATGTCTGCATAAAGACTCATCACATATTCGATACATATTGATTTATATCCGTAACCAAGACTATTTGTATATGTACCTGTATTCAGCACGATCCGTATCCGACTTCAAACCTGAGAAGAACATGTGAGATAGGATATAGGATTTGTGATATCTGTCCACATTAGATCTGTTTTCACCTCTACTTATATGTCACCCTCCAACTTATGCACATTCATATTTATATGCATTCCATAAACGTTTGGATGAATTTGTGCATATTTAAATTTATCTGAATTCAAATTGAATTAAAAAGAGAATATCACATGAAATAGTAAAAATGCATATAAATGGACAATTACAAATGAATTCATTTTTTACCAAATAACTTAGGATTAAAAATAATTTTAGAAATTATCACGCCACATGAGAGGAATATTAGTGAATTTTTCAGATTTTTAGGAATTTCTTTGAGGCATTAAAATTTGCTAGAATGTTTAGAGTATCTCTTTAGAGATTTTTATTTTGAAATCTATAAGAGATATTGAGGTGAATATTTGCAAAATGGATTTAAAATGAATTATAGGATCTATAAAAAAAGGTTTGTCATACTATAGAATTGATGACAATTACGATAATGCCACCTTCGTTCGCAACCTCCGTCAGGCTAATCACCTGGTCAGCGGCGAGGCGTCGCCACCGGATGTGGCAAGTTTGGACAAGCTCTAGTCACGAACAATCTCCATCGGACAGCGGAAGAAAATTGAAGTCCACATGGACACGCTTAGGAGCACAAGAGCTCAAGATTTGTCAGATAACAGTATACGGTCAACGGTTCCCGCTACAGTTGAAGGTTGTTTAGTTCATGATTAAGTTTATCACATCTAAAGTTAGTCATATAGTATATTTTTAGATAATTGTTTGGTTACAAGCTACACTTTATTAGTTTATGATTCACATGTTATATAGTTAGATAGTGTTTGGTTAGTGTATTTGTAATATAAACAAATTATAAGGATTAATCGATTACATTAGTTTCTATTTGTTTCACCAACCATCGTAATCATTTCCCATATAATCAGATATGACTTGTACATATTTGATACCTCAACCGTACCTTCATAATTGGAAAGTTATACAAGCCCATACGCTCAACCGTGAGCAGGAGGAGATCCTGAGATCCAAGCCCATTGTTGCCATGCTCATTGACAAGCTCAAGTGCCTCCGCCCTCGCGTCCTACTGCTGCGACGTTCGTCTCCTACCATGATGCGCTCTAGCCCTCCCGCCACCACACCTCCTGACCTGGTCGCCATAGTAGATCCCTTCAAACCATCGCCAAATCTAGTGGTCGTCGTCTGGTATGGTGACCTACTGCAAGAGTCGCAGCGGAAGTGATCTGTGACGCACGGGTGGCCGTCGATGATGATGTCCAGCATCTCCGACGGTGTATCAGACAATAGACGATGTTATTGCTGCTCCATCGCCCAACTATACCATGTGTCCTCTGATGATGAATCAATGTATGTGGTGTCTCCTCTCTCTCTCATATGCGCGGGGCTAGCTCCTAGCTTTTTATTTTCATTACACCATATCAACCAAACAATACATGTCTTTCGTTATTTTATTTACGATACCGGTGCTTTCTAATTACGTTTACGTTTACATTACTATTTTTGAATCAAACACCATCTTAATTTTTTTAATAACTTTAATATACTTACAACTTGAAAAATTATTAGTTTTTTTATAAACCACACTTAACTAACTTTATATGTGACAAAGTTATACGCGAATCTAGCGTGCCCTAAGAACATTCCCAATTATATTCCTTTTATTTCGTTAACTTCCTAATTTTCCTCCTTGTTCTCATTCCTTTATTTTCTCTTTAACCATTTTCATTCAAAAGGATTTGTGAAGAAAAAGAAGAGATAATCTCAACCTAAAGAAAATAATCTTTAGAATCCATTCGTTACCAGAAATATAAAGAAAAGTTATTAAAATACTGAAAAAAATCATTTCGTAAAAGATTCTCGCCGAATTTTTTTTTTCTTGTATGCCCTAACTACCACTTACCTCGCGTGTCGATCAGCCAGCCCCGCCGAACCCACGACAACCAGCAATCAGTACGGCTTCGGGCCCGTCTCCACTTGCGCGTCCGTTCCGCCTCCACTGATCCACTCCCCACTCCTTTTAACCCCCGGGGCCGCCGTGCCGCCGAGTCGCCTGCCCACTCCTCCCCGTCCCTCCACCCACCGCGACCGAGCCAGCAGCTGATCCTCGCGCGCGCTGCGCAATGGCGGGAGCCGGGGCATCGTCGGCGTGGGGCCCGAGCCCGGCGCTGGTGACTGCGCTGGTGGCGCTGCTGGGGCTCGGCCTCGCCGCCTACATCGTCGGGCCACAGCTCTACTGGCACGCCGCCGATGCGCTCACAGCTGCGGGGGCGTGCCCCGCGTGCGACTGCGACTGCGACGCGCGCCCGCTCCTTGCCCTCCCGGAAGGTACGTGCCGGTGGCCTACTGCTTCCCCAGATATCGCTGCGCGGGAGCTTAATTGGATCCTGGCGCGGCCGCTCCTCAGATCCGATGAGATTGTTCTTTTGTGCGCTTTTTTTTTTTTTGCCATGTGGTGTTGTTGCTTGCCTGCGGAAGCAGTGCGTTCCTAGTCGCAAGTTACTACATTCTGCTATCAGCAAGATAGGATAGGATTTAGTGGATGATAGGTTGACAACTGAACATGATGTGTAAATTCGGAGATCTGTGTGTTATTAACTGGTGACTCACAAGCATAAACCAATTTGCTTGCAGTGGCGGGCCCAACATTTTATTAATAGGTGTACATATATAAAAAAATTGCTCAATGATCAAGGTACTTGCACATTTGGGCCACCAGGAGCTAGGGGTGAAAGCAGAACAAATAGTTTCTGATCTGATCCGTGCAGATAAAGATGCGGGTACGCTAAGCCTTTTTAGAAACCCGTATAAATGCATGTGCGGATATGGATAGTTTAATACAGATATGGATACATGTATGGTATTGCAAAAATTCGGTGGATATGGATTATCCGATTTTTAGATCGGATTATCCACATTTTACTAGGTCCATTGCCTTTGGCTCAGACCAATACTATATATGGAATAGAGTATGGATTATATCTATCTATGCAATATAATATTTTGAATTATGCTACTAGCTATTGCCTGCTATATTATGCTCATTTGATGAAATTTGTAGTATTTCTATATGCTAGTGTGCATACGTCTTGCGTGCGTAGAAAAAATAGAAATAGCTCTCGGTTTCTTTTCCTTGTAACTGAACCCTGTGATATGCGTATCTTGTTTATATCTACTTGCCTAGAAGCTAGGTCTGCTTGGACTCCTTTATGCTTTCATTGCTTCCTAAAAAAATGATGGTGACTAGTGACAATACTCTGAGTGACATTTTGGCTATGCATGTGAATATGCATACTCACAAAAGTTTATCCTAGTGAAGATGATGGATGGATTCGGAATGGAGATGAAACACACACACAATCTTAATGCTAACATGAATGATTGCTATCACACTACCTATTGCTTGCACAACTGTGTGCGTGACTAATATCCGACTATTTTAGTCTATTTCTGGTCTGACTTCAACCCCGAAACAATCCGTATCTACAATATCCGCTCCTGACTCTAAATCCGACAAAAAAAAAAACTACCTCCGTTCTCAAATAGACGTTGTCATAGAATACATGCAGTCAAATCTTAGAAACTGACCACTAATATACACAAAACTATTGGGATTTGGCATATGAAAATGATGGTAGTAAATTTATCATGTAAAATACTTTGACATCATCTATTTTTTATTAACTTTTATCAAGAAGTAATGGTCAAAGTTAATGGTCAAACGTGTTTGTTGGAGATCGTGTTGATGTCCTAAACGATAAATAAAAGAGAATGGAGGTAGTAGATGTGGATATGGTAGGAGCATTATCCGTCCAAATTTGATCTGTTTTCACCTTATCGGGAGCTAATGAGGCTTTGAGATGGTGGCCTGCGATAGTGAGAAAAGGCTCAGGAGAGTATGAATGGTCTATTGAGTCGAATACAACATATAATTATTAAATTTTAACAACTACTGATATCAACAGCTATTACATATGATATATAGTCAACTTTTTTCAAAAAAAAAATTGGTGTGTACATTTGTACACCCATGTCCCAAGGTGTGCCCAGCCATGTTTGCTTGCTCAATCTTCCAATTCATGTGCGCAGATTTTCTATAAATATTGGGTGTCTGATGACTGAATAAGTATCTTCTGATTATATTTCTTTCACCTAATTTTATGATGGAGCCTAAACTTGAAGGAAACCAAGATTTTTTAAAAATGAATAATTAGGACCTCATTGTAGTGGGAGTAAGACAGCGTAGTGTAACCAATGATCAAGATGGAGTTGAACAGATCACATACTGCACTACCATTTCTAATGATGTCCATCTTGTACAGTTACTTACTATTAGTCTACTAGGGTGAATATGCCGAGTTATTCATGCTAAAATTGACTTCTTATTTCTTTCATTGTTTCTGATGTTGTAAATTGATAGTGACACACAAGTGTCAGATTTTGACTATCTTGCCTAGAAATTGAATAGTAGTTCTAATCATGAACTTTATAGTTGATAAGATCTTAGTATGCTCTTTATCAAGAATGGCTAGTACTGTAGTTGCTAAGCATGGAAAATTGGGAAGTTTTCATTGTCTTCTCTGTTTAGTTTCTTGTCAAGCTATAGATCACACTGTCTTGCCAAATACTTTTGGCTAGAAAGCTTAGGGCCTGTTTGTTTGGGCTTCTGCTTTTGGGCTTCTCTGAAAAGCTGTGCTTTTGGCTTGTCTGAAAAGTTGCTTTTGGAAATAGGTTGTTGCTTTCTACAATAAATTTTTGACTTCTCAGCACATAGCTTCTCAGAAAAGCGTCTCTCAGCGAGCTTCTCAGCTTTATGTCATTTTCGTCAGAAGCAAGCTTCTGGCTTCTTCAGAAGCCACTTCTCCAGAATCCCGTTTGATCTGGCTTCTGGCTTCTGGCAGCAGTAGAAGCAGAAGCAGAAGCAGGAAACAAACATGGCCTTAGGTTCTTTGTTTCCTTTTTGTTGTATGTGGATTTTGATTCACCCAATGTCTCCAAGTAACACTGAGAGCCAGACATAAGCATACGCCAATATAGATCTTTCTTCTTACTCCGTGATAGATTTGAATTATCTTATCAAGAAACATTGGTACTTTGCTATGTCTGTGATTATGACTAAAATGGCAATGGAGCACCCATGGACACTTATCTTCTCTAACCATGTTTTGCAATTGACCAGTTAATGTGCTTATAACTGATTGTCACTCCTTTCTTTTATGTTTCCCAGACTGTGCTAAACAATTCAATGGGGTTAGGAGTCGTGCATCTGGTGAAGAAACAGAAAAGAGTTTCACAGAGCTACTCATAGAAGAACTGAGGCAAAGAGAAGAGGAGGCAACACAAGCTCAGCGACAAGCTGATGTAAAATTGCTGGAGGCCAAAAAATTAGCTTCACAGTATCAAAAGGAGGCTGACAAATGCAGCTCCGGTATGGATACATGTGAAGAAGCTAGGGAAAAGTCAGCTGAAGCATTGGTCGGCCAAAGGAAATTGACTGCTTTGTGGGAGCAAAGGGCTCGGGAACTTGGATGGCAGCCGGGGAATATCAAACCACATCGAAGGTAGTAATCAGATACACATAAACGTTGTGGTTGGCATTGGATACATCATGTCTAGCAACATCACATGATCACATTGCAAGTACGGTTCACGAAAACAGCGAGATGATAGAGGAAACAAAAGGGTTTTCGGTCTGGCCAACTCGTCTCCTTTTGCACGCCATGAGCTTCGTTGTCCATAGTTATTTATTTGATATTAAGTTTGTGGTATAGTACTGCATAGATGTTTGTAAGCACTATGTTAAAATGGTCATAGAATGGCACTCATCGGCCTGCATGTCTTGGAGGGATTGTTGGTGGTTGTCTGTGGATGATGATAATAAATAATGAATTCTTATCAGTTCTGTTTACTTGCTGGCAGGATGGCATTGCCTGTTCTAGTCTTGTTCGCTTTGTTCATGTTGACATTTTACACCTCCCTATTGGCAATTGCCATCCTAGATAACGCAGTTGTCTAATTTGATACTGTCTGCCATTTGTAAGTTTGCGAGGAGATTTTGTTAACATGGTCTGATGTCATGACCGTCATGCTAAACTGTAGAAAGCAAATGCAGCAGAACGAGGCATATTGTCCATCCTCTAGTGTCCTACGGGCAAAAACACACATTTGCAATGTCCTACAATCGAAATCGAACGTAACAGTGTCTAGAGACAAAGTCACACTCTTTCAGCGTCATGAAGACAAATTTCTCAACATTAATGAGAATTAACGCTCACCTACATCATTTCAGGAGCACAATTTTACTGCCTAACAAAATTGCTCCTTTCCAAAGAATTAAAGGAAGCACTGCTCAATTGTTCCTTTCCCTCTGCATTGAAATCATTTCCATTTCAAAAAGCCACTCACGTGACACAGGAGGATGGAAGTAATTTTTACAGGATACTGTTTAGAAAGTCTCTCGTGAGATTCTATCTACACTATCTATTTTTTTATCCAATGGCTGAACTGAAGAGAAAATAGTGAGAATGAACACATATCATCACAATGAAGAGGATCTTCTATAGGTTTGGGTCCTGTAAATTTTGCTTCCTAAGAGGAGAATGAGATAGGAGCCGAGAAAATAATACTATAGATATGATCTCATACATTTAGTACATTTAGGGTATAAATATGATTTATAGTATGATATGTAATAATTTATTTTTTTATTTTATTATATATGATTTTTTATCTGTATCATAAATTTATAATTTTTTTTTCGCAAAGTCATACCACATATCAGATATTATAGGATTATTTTCCGGGGCGCGGTCGGGCCGGGCCGTCCTCGCACTCCGGCGACTCGGCGCTGCGCTGAGCTGAGCTGACTATTTGGCCGCCGCAAACTTCGCCCTGTTTTCCCTCGCCTCCGCCTCCTCCGCCCCCATTTTAAATTTCAAACCATCCCCTCCCACCTCCTCCTCCAAAAACCTCGCGTCTCCTGTCTCTCTTCCCTCCTCCCCTCCCCGGCTGCCACGAGGCGCCACGCAACCAGCTCCAAGGTTCCGCCTGCGGGGAGGAGCGGGGGATATGACGGGGTGCCTGTTCGGCTGCTTCCGGATGGCCGGCGGCGGCGGCGGCGAGGTGAAGGGCAGCGGCGACGGCCAGCTCGTGTCTCCGTCCTTGGCCCAGACGACGAATCACAAGGTTTCGTTTCCTCCATCGCGCGGAATCTACCGCGTGTTGCTCCTGCGCTCCTTCGTTTGCGGTGGATGAGGTCTGGGTTTTGCGGGGATGTGAGTCCCGGCTGGTTAATTTGTGGTCTTGTTTATTGTTTTGATTAGGATGGTGGGGGGAGGAGGAGGATGAGGCCGCCGTCCAGGAACGCGCTCTCCGTCGTGTTCCTGCGAGAAGGTAACCATTTTTTTTCCTCGTTCGTTTTTCCTTCCCTCAAATTTGTTTAATGGCCCTGAAATTTATGCGTGGTGTTATTGGTGTGTATTGTTGGTTGAAGATGAGGGATCGAGGGTGGAACAGTTTGCTTGCTCGTGGACCGACCAGAGCGATGAGAGGAAGAGGGTGGATCAGGAGCTCAAGCACGAGGTACGGCGATTCTGAAATCTGACTCAATGCTAACTTATCCCCTTCTACCTTTCATGTTAAGTTTTTTCACGCGTTTGGTAGTCTGTCCTGTACCCTGTGATTTCAGTTCGGCTCAATTTACATGACTAGGGGTAGCATGTGTTGCTCGTAGGCTTGTAGCTAATATATACGAGATATTTTGTCGCATATATAGTTACTTATATGTGATGCAATCAAGTGACACACAGCAGGTATATATTGGTGAATTCTATCCGTTAACTGTTATTTGCGCATAGGCCGTATGATCTTCAATTCTTAGCTACATACTGATTTTTTTACTGGTGTTAACAGGCCGTTGTCCAAAAAAGCTGTGGTGCATTGTTGGAAACTGCAAAACAAATCCAAACAGTGCCTGAAGATGCAAATTCAGTTCAACAGAGGGCAACACATTCAGGATGGGTTCCTGCCATTTCTTATAATGTAGATTCCATGGAAGCACTGGAGGTTGAGGATTGTGAAACGCCTTCGAGGTCTCATCAGAGCTCCACTGTACCAGATGTAATGAGGTATGCTAACCTTGTGCTTTTTGCTGAAGAAGAAACTTAACTCTAGTAACTAGCAACTGAACCAGTTTAACACTTTGGATGTTTGTGTTTCATCATTATAGTTCTTCCTGGAAGGGGTGTGATGCATCAAACCAGCATGGTTCTGAAGCTATGACCAAGATCATAGATGCTGAAGCTGTGAATAATGAATCTGTGAAGAACTGTGGAATCAAGCTGACTCCAGCTGCTTCACATGCAACTAACTTGAACGAGTTGACAAATGAAAACAATACTGAGGCTTGTGTGGAGAATGAATACCAACTCCAGAATCCGGCCAAGGAATTTGAAAAATGTGGGGTATCTAGAGAAGATTTCTTTCAGCCCAACCAATCAGATGAGGATCCCAAATGTGCAAAGAATGACAATTTGGTCTCTATGGAAATATCAATATCTGATGAATGCTCCCTTTTTCAGAGCTCTGACGGTTCTGTATCATCCTATAACAAGATAAGAGACAGCACGAACACAACCTCTATGGAGAAGGCTCTGACCACTGAGGCAACTATTCATGCCACCAGAAAGAAGCTGCTGAAGAACAATGATTCAGACCTGGAACTTCCAAGCTTGTCGCAGTGGCTGAAGCCTCCAAATCCTAAGAAGCCATTCAGGGATGAGGCCTTGACAGGTGACAGATCTCAGTCAGCTAAGAGTACGGATGAGGATAGGCCTATCATTGGAATGGTTGCAGCGCACTGGAAAGATAAAGAGCCAGAAAATTTTGCTCCTAAGTGGTGGGATGGAAATGGCATTCCCAACTCGACAAATAAATACAAAGAAGTAAAGTCTGCCTCCCCTCTCTTGCTTTCTACTAACACTATAGTAAAATGGACTTACGTAGAATAATGTCTTACATGGGCAGGATCAAAAGGTGAGTTGGCATGCAACGCCATTTGAGGAGAGGCTTGAGAAGGCTTTATCTGAAGAGAAGTTTCTTTCCGAAAGGTTTTTAGATTTTCTTTAAAATTATGCATTACATTTGTTATCAACAAATCACATGTACATCTTACTCCATAAGTTTTTTCCAAATCCCTAAGTGCCTAATCTTACTTTCCCCCCAATGCTGTAATAGGAACTGCTCCAGTGGACAGACAACTCAGTTTTTAGGAGTCGAAGGTGAAGAGAGTGATACCGCTGAATCTGGACAGACAGACAACCGTATATATGCTGCTGCTTATGCATGATAATTTCTGTTCACCAAGAGTTGCTGAGGCATTCAGTACGATGGTGTTCTGCCATCCTCCTGGTTGATGTCACTTGCACAGTGATGTTTCTCTCTTTGCCATTCAGTACGTAGTATCCAGGTGTGACGTAGCTGTCGATTGCTTTGTACGTAACTCTTAAAGATTAACGGTTCAAGATAAATCAACATCGTTGATTTCAAATTGCTAGAAATAGCAAATTGTATTTAATGGTATCCTCATGGGATAATATATAGAGTATATAAGTGAAACCCTAGGCTAAGAGATTACTATAATACCTTTTACTATTATACTATTGACACTTCCCTAAATGTAAGGTGTATGTAATAACATTGCATTTGAAAAAGGTGACACTAATTAAGAAACTTATACAAAATAAAACTTATACATCTAAAAATTAAGTTGAAGAAGTATATGTAGAGTGGAGTCTTGGGAATCCTGTCGAATTAAGTCGAAGAAGTGCAAAGCGAAGCATAGGAGTAAAGTTGTGATTATTACAACAAAAGAATGATCTTAATCAAGAATCGTAACAAAATGATGATGAATAGAAGGACAATAAATAAAGTTCTCACTAGAGTTACAGAAAGACTAAGATGACATAAGAATACCCTAGATTAAGAATCGTAAACACAACAATGACGAGTAACAATACAATAAATGAAGTTGTCACTAAAGCTATGGGAAGATCTAGATAGCTAAGTTGCATCAATAACGATAGGAAAGAAATCGACTAATGGATGAAAGAATATGTGGATTCACACAGTTTACACGAACTCAAAGAGAATAAGATTTGTATGGACATAACGGAAAATCAAAGACTACAACTAGATACATCAATAGAATGACTCTAATACGAGATTAAGACACTAGTAGGTAGTAGTAGGATACTAGCAGTGGAGACAAAAAAACTACACAGAGATGCACTAGTAGCACAAACCTAGCACAGCAGCAGTAGCACACAATGACTAGCACAACAGCAGTGGCGATAACAAAGTAAAAATAACAGTGTAAAGTAAGATATCGATAGCTCGAATGCCACCAGGCCTAGAAGAAGCTCATCTAGCAATTGGATCAACCCATACGTGACACAAAAGGAGTACCCCACGAGCTTCGTCTTTGCTACAGCCTTCCTTTCACAACCTTGAAGGTGCCATTGCAAAATGGCAAGCCTTGAAGTCTCAAAGACACAGTACCCTGGCACAACAAAGCATAGTTTTTTTTTACATTTTCTAACATTAATATATAAATAAATAGACCCATAATGGATAGATTTGCACAAATAGGCGCCTACCGCTTTCTCAAAGGGCTGCAACCCTTTCAGTGGATGGTTAGTATATCACGGTGGTACGAGTACCTCTTACCATCCTCTCAGAGAGCGGTTAGGCCCACACTCCCCTTACCACCCTCTAAAAGGGCGGTTAGTGCCCGTACTAGCCCTCCCAAGCCTCCCTATTGCCCTCTAAAAGGGCAGTTAGGGCCCTTGCCGCCATCTCAGGGGGCAGTTAGCCTAGTTTTATTATAAAAGTAACAAAAATTTTAGCAGTTATCTAATATAAAAATAATAAAAATCCCAGAAAATATTAAAGTGAAGATAGAATAAATACATGTAAGTGAAATGAAAAAACCACACTGAATGCTAGATAGAATGTGTATATGAGATGAGTACATGGAATTTGAACATTACTAATAGCATGTATGCTACATCTAAGATACATACATTACTAATAAACACCTTGAGTTCAACAAATACAACATTTAGTAGCATAAACATTACGGACGAAATGATCCTTGAAGCTGTCTGTGCCTTATCTCCTGTTCCATCCAATGGTAATCGTATTTTGGGGATTTTGGTCTACGTGGTGCTGGTCTATACGAAATATAATCAAAGTTAGGATCCCAGTCATCTGCCTCATCATCAGAGAATTCACAAGAACGTTGAGTTCTCTAAGGAGTAAGCACAAAGTCATCATCGTCGAAACCAACCCTTTCGGTTGTGACGAAAATGGTAGAAGCACGTCCTCTTCTGGTTGTTGTCGAACAACCACCTCTTTCGTGGCGGCTCGAACCACCGCCTCTTTCACAATGGCGTGAAGGTCTCGAATGACCACATCTACGTCTCCAGTTATATCCGAGTAGGCAGCCGTCACCGAATAGTAGATGCAACCTAAAAAAGTTCTCGATTGGTTTGTTCAGCAACTCTTCATCACGAGGGAATACCTAGTATAAGAAAGAGCATACGGGAATATAAATGTGTCTTAGAAGTGCAACATAACAATTAGCTGGGACATGTAATAATGATGAACGTACCTTAATGTGCTCCTCGTACTGCTGAGGGTGCATAAATATCGTGTGTGCTCGCTTGCTAAATACTTTGCTATATCAACTAGTTCGCACACCCTGATATATATCTGATGTGACTCTGACAAGTGTGTCTTTAGGTCCATGGAGGTCATAGAGCTTATCGTTCGCCGTCATTCCTCCGTGGCGAAACAGTGACATCGGGTCATGGTCTGCCATTTCGACAACACTTTATTCAGGTTCTCCTCCTTGAACACATCGTCACCTTTCGACAACACTTTATTCAGGTTCTCCTCCTCGATCGCGAATCGCTCGCACAACCACAACTGCAGCAGGAGTGGGCACCCAACAAATGTGGGTTGTGGCCCAGTAAGACCCCTCATTACTGGGATCTCCTGTGCCTCATGTATCAGTCCCTGGATTACATAGCTGATACGCACAGTATAACAGTTGTAATATCATAGTCAAACTTCATATGTAAATAGTAAGGTTCAGGGTACAAAAGGCTTACAAACCGCACTGAATATTACAAACCTGGCCTAGCGGCCAGCAAAATACACAACGGAAGCAAGGCCCAAGCCACAAGCAGCGAGGGGGCGAACGCAGCCTTAGAGACTAATCTTCATCCCCGGCTTCACCTCCGGCAGAGTCAACATTGGGTTCTTTATCTGAATGATAGCAAAAGTGAGTACGGAAGGTACTCAGCAAGTCCTATACTACTTCCAAGTGTTGATAGATGTATAAATGAGTTTATTCAAGGATAGGCTTTACGGTTTAGATTTAAGCGTAAAGCAGTTTATGCAAATTATCAATTGTATCAACTATGATCGACTTTCAGATATTTTAAGTAATTCAAAAATCAGTGACGAGCTGTATCTGGGGTTTCTCGATCTTGGGAGGGCCTACACCTCACTTCGCAGTCCCTTTTTATCACATCTGGTGTACTTCTAGTACCACACAGCTTCTGGCGGTGTGAGTCAGGAACCACATCACACAGATATCTAGTCCACACACTCACTCATCAAAACTCACACACCTGGAGTCTAGTTAAAAAGGTTCTGCCTTCGCATGTCCATGACCGTGGACACGGCTATCCGAATAGATTTACTCTCTGCAGAGGTTGTACAGCTTTACCCACGCGATATGCTAAGTCTCCAACCGTAGCTAGCGGAGGAGCGAATCATACCGAGACTCTCCAAACACCTTTCCTGCCGGGCTTTTTCACGAGATACGCTAAGTCCCAGAGCTGCATGTTCCGAAGACTAGCATCTCTTTTTAAGCCTAAGTCGGTCCCTGAAACCTCCAAACAGCGGGACAGATAGATCCTTAGCTGCTCGTTGCTCTCAGCCTCCGGGTACAATGCCCAACTTAGTCCGGTGAAGGAAAAGTCAAGTCTTGCCCATACAGGACGTATGGTTGCACAGGGTTGCTAAGGCATGGCGGCGAAATGACTCGGTCCTTAAGCGGCCGGGCTAGACATCTTCATGGGTAATGAATACCATCATGTAACTCAAGACCCCCAAGAGTATCCTCCCTGAAGGACCACTCTACCTGCCTGCGCCAAAACAGTTTTCACCTATTTTTACACATCACCTTCCATGTCCCACATGGCATCAAGGATTTCATGACTATCATGGAATTCACAACCATCAAGGAGGCATAGTATATGACTTGTTATTGATAACTGTAACTCTTGCCTCCAAAGAGGAGTGTTTTCAAAAGTGACGTCTCCGAGGAGACGTATTCCATTCTAAGCATGCTAGACATCAAAGCGTCGTCTATTGTTAATATATTTAACAATAGGTATTCCTAGGGTGATATGTACTCTGGATAATGACATGTAAGGCATAACAGTGTTGATAGGATTAACTACTACGGGTAGTTTGAAAGAAAACGCAATATATAACACATGCGATAATAAGTCCGGTTTTAGTTGATCATGTATATTATTTGAAAACATAGTTTCAATATGATCAAGGAAATAGGACTTGTCTTCTTCGGAATTTTCTTCGAAGTCTTGATTGTAATCGGGATCCTCCTCACTCCGGATACTTCCGGCACATCACTTGCAGAACTCGAGTTGCTCTAAAATCGCGACTACGATAATAACGGTGATATTAAAGAAGAATCAATTAAACTCCAAATGGAAAGTCAAATGAGCCCTAATGGACACCACAATGTGACAGATGAGTAGATCTCAATTTTAGATGAATTTCAGCGAAAGAATCACCGAAATCAGAGTCAGAACGGAAGAGTTATGGATCCTGAAAAATTTAATCAGAATTTAAATTGAGAAATTAAGAAATGGCACTATTCATAGTGGGGCCTACGTGAACAATAACTTTTGACCCACATGAACAATAGTCTATCGGGCCGAGATTGGGCCTGGATGGGCCGGGTTCGGGTTTGGACGAGCTGGGCTGCACAGTGCTGGGCCCGCACTGTGCAGGCCCGTTTGGGTTTTGGGCTGCCTGGCTAACGGGCCGCGGAGGCAGGCCGGCCTACCAAGCGACCCGTCTGGCAACTGGGTCGGCGAGGCCGGTGGCTGGGCCGAGCCAGATGGAGTCGCAGCCTGGTTTTGTGCGTGCGCGAGCACGTGGCGGAGAAGAGGGGAAAGATTCAGCCAGCGGCGAGAAATCTCGGCGGGCATCGCCGGAAAGGTCGCTGGGGTTGGATTTTCGCCGGAGTTTCACGACGATGAGCAGACGCCGGCCTTCTACGTGATACGACAGACTCAACAGGGGGCGTCTCGTCGTCGGCCTGCGGCGAAGATGACGCCAGCTCATCGCCGAAGAGGAAACAGCGGCGCAGTGCGACTAGACAACACCTCCCCCACACGGGGAGGGGCCAATCCGGCACTGGAAAGAGGCCTAACGCCTCTAGAGCACATGGCACGACGGTCGGTGACCACACAAAGTGCACAAGCACGTTGACGGCAATGTTTGCACGGCGGCGCGCGGCAATCGGGCGGTGGCGCATGACGATAAGCAAGAAGGGAGCTCAAGAGTCACCTACATGCTATCTAGGGGGGTTGTTAGGGGAACCAGGAAGCTCACCGAGCTCAAGAACGAGGAGAAGCGAGTCGGCGGCCGGCAACTCGTCGAAGAGGCGGCGACGGTGAGGTGGCGGATCGGCACGGACGGTTTCCCGTTAGGCTCCCGGCGATTGGACGATGTCATGAGGTCGGTGATGGCTCACCGGTATTCCCTGGCAGTACGTCGTCGACAGACAGGCGACAAAAGGGGTGCGGCAACGATAATGGTGATGGCGGCTGTGATGTGGCAGGGTGGGAAGAGAAGAAGAAGAAGAGAGAGAGATATATATATATATACGGGACCGCTATTTATAGAGAGGGGGGAGAGCACGGAGGTGGTGCGTGCGGGCTGGCATCACGAGGACGTCGGCGGTAAGGTGGCGGCCGGCGCCCACCTTTTTCTCCAGGGCATGGGCCGACTGCGCCGACCAAGCATGGGTGGGTTGCAAAAGTCGTGCGTCTAGGGCATGGGAGGAGAGAGGGCGTGAAGGAGAGAGAGCGAGGAAGCGGAGGCTGGTCGGCTCGCGCGCGGGATATTTCCCCGGAGGTACGACGGCGGCGAAGTCTTCATCGCGCTGGAAGGGAGAAGGAAGGGAGAGGGGGAGAAATGAGCCGTTGGATTGGCGACGCATGGACGGCCAGCGATGGCGGGGCGCGGGCGTGCCGCGCGTGAACGCATGGCTGGGCCGACAACGCGGTGGCGTGGGCCGATTTCGCTGGCGCGCGCGTGAATGGGCTGAAGGCGTAGGAGAAGAGGGGGGAAAGAAGTGGGCCGAATCCGTGGGCTGGAAAAGAAGGAGGAGGAGGAAATTCAGCCCGGGGTGAAAAAGAGAAGGAGAAAAGGAAAAGAGAGAAAAAAAAAAAGAAAAGAGAGAGGGAGGGATTTTGGGAAAATAAATTCAAAATGGAATATTTTGAATTTGAAGTTGACTTGGGATTAAGATCAACTCAATTTGGAATATTTGAACTTTGATTTGAATTTAGAATAAGATCTTTGGGGGAAGGATTTGAAACAAAGGATTTGAATTCAATTTGGATTGGAGCCGAAAAGAATCTAAGAGTAGGTTTTGAAATTGAGAGACATTCAATTTCAAACCTTCACATAAGAATCAAGAAATCTCAAACTAATGCATATGAACCAACTTAATGTAGAGAATATTTTAAATTTGATTCTAGTGCACTTCGAATTACCTAAGCAACTTATAGATATGAATGTACATATATACTGGTATATATACATCCACTTACCTATTCTCTTAACCCATAGTTAGCCCAATTAATCCTAATTTTTTTTAATTTGGAGTGAATCTTGTAACTAATTAACATGCTCAACTCAGGGTGTTACAGGCTTCTTCGTGCACGCACCGCACAAGGCCCGATACGTCACCGCCAGGATAGCGGAGGCCCAGCTGAACTGGGGGATATCATTGGGCTTCGCATCTGCGATCCCTCGCGTACGAAAGAAGGGTCTTCGATACTAGGTGGCCTTGGGTACTAGTGAACATAACCCAGCCGAACAACCAAAACAGGTAGGCCTCCAAGTGTCTCGCGATCGAGTACACACTTGCTTCCGGGTGGATGTATGCAGGCTTGAAGTGATGCAAATTATGATGAGTAAAATATCTTGAAAATTGTAAAGTAAATGGGAAGGTAAATTGCAAGGTACCTGGAACTGTAGGATCCACTTCTTCATTGGCCCTCGCGGATCCGACAGGAACTCGGGCATGTAGGTGGGTGTGTCGTCCGTCCGCTGAACTGGGGCGAACCGTGCTAGCATGACGTTCATCCAGTTTGCATCCACGTCGATGACTCCAACGACGGCTTCAGCGCAAGGTAAGCCTAATAGGTAGGCTACATCCTGCAACATCGGAGCCATCTCGCTACAGGGGAGGTGTAAAGTGTGGGTCTCAGGCCTCCACCTATCGATCAATGCAGCGATTAACGAGCGGTCAAAATAGAATCGCCTCGCAGTTGCCTCAAGGTTCTCTGTCGCTCGTGCCTCCACCAAACGACACAGCAGTATGACTCTAAATGCTTCCAACCTATACCATTTGGAATAATAACTTAATGTTGGACATGCAATAAATAAATGATCAGGAACATACGCAACTAACTCACGACATACCGATGCTTCCAATGATCGTCGATTGATCGTAACTCCTCGGGTCCATGTGGTCGAAAAACTTCTAACTCCGTCTGGTGAACGACAAACAAGAAGCTACGGTGCTTCTTGTCCACTGCAGGGTCAAGAAGCTCAGGGATCGGTGGGTGCGTTATATCTGCATTGAAATAAAATTTAAACAAAATGTATCATACATATACACACAGTACGTGAACAACATATAACATACAGATATACACAGTTACATGAACAGATTACAACATATATGTACACAATCAAATAGAAATGTAATGTCCAAATACAACGTACATAGGTAAGGCGATCAACTTACAAATATAAAATCGAGATACACTGAACACATTCACACTTGACCACCATCATGACCCCATCTACACAACAGTTGCATTTTTTGGATAGTTTTTGTATGTGTGACCATTTTCATCACACGTGTTGCATCGCTTCACCCTTGGACCTGCCTCAGAATCATCCATATCATTCTGAATCCACCGATTTTGTCGACGTCCCGGTGTGTACTTCATCTTCTCTTTGTCTACCACGTACATTCACGCGGGACCTGGATCACTTGTAAATGTGTCAACAATGTCGTAGCTATAAAGCTCATGATTCCATATCTTCAATATTTGATCCTTCATAAAGTAGCATGAAACATATTGTTGGGGCAGCATATTGGATTCCTCACATGTAGCTATGATGTGTGTACATGGCATGTACACCAATTGTGGTTTCTGACATGTACAGATGCATGCTCTATTTCTAAGCACGCACTCTTGAACATGGCGCTCACGTCTGCCACCCCTACTTATCCCGGCATAAGACATTGAACATGTGCTATGCAGTTCCCTCCTGATTTGCGCGGTGCATATGTGCCTTCTTTGTGGCCTTCTTCATGTAGTCACACAACATCGATCCATACAGCATACGTTTATCTGTCATTACCTTTGAAGCAGCTGCATAGCAATCAATGAAATATCTGTAAATTCTATGCAGAATGCTTTCAACAATTCCAATAAGTGGGAGGGACCTCATACCTCGCATAACTTGCTGAGATCAGAAGGAGGCGACGGGAGCACCGCGCAAGGGACGATGGAGCGGGAGGGGAGGAGGAAGTAGAACTACATGTCCCCCACGTGGAGGAGGTCCTGGGAGTTGAGCTTCATGAGTGTGCCCCAAGGCACATGGTGCACGCTCTCGACGAGGCAGCCGCTCTTGTCGAGCACTTCGAGCGCGTAGCGGCGGCTTGCGAAGTTGTAGAAGATGCACGCATGGCTGTGGGAGACGTTCATGCCGCTGTTTAGGGTGCCAAGGTCCATGTCCACGCCATTGCGCTCCGGTGGCGGGGCGGTGGGGTCCTTGCGGCAGCTGTGGCGAGGAACACACGGGCGGGCGGTGCAGGGGTGGGGCTAGGGCCGAGGTGGCCTAGCGCAGGAGCTATCGTCGACGCCAGGGTGGTGGATTCAACATGGGACGGAGCCGACTAGCGCGAGGTAGAAGTGGATCTGGTGGGGGAGAGCCGGATCCGGTCGCGGAAGAGGCGAAGCCGACCGGAGAGGAGAAGGATCCGGCCAGGAATCGGACCGATGGGGAGAGAGATGGACAGATCGGGAAGAGTTGATGCGGCAAAAAAGAAAAGAAAAATTAACCTAGCTCTAATACTATGTTAGAAATAACAACTTATATTTAACAGTAACTTTATAAGATAATATATAAAGTATATGCGAAAAACCCTAGATTAGAAGATTAACATAATACCTTTGATTATTATACCCTTAACACAAATATAGTTGTGTGCAGGTTGACAAATTTTGCTGGCAGATTTTATTGTTCTGTTTTTCTTGCCGTGGTTTATATTGCTCGATAGGCATGCTTCATTCTACTATCCTAGTTGTCTCAACAGCACGCTAACCCACCTTCTAGAAATGAGTACTTATCATCCTGCCTGAAATTATTACCTATTGATTGTCGCCTTCTTTGCTCACTTAAAATTTACCTCTTTGCCCTTGTCTGGTGACTGATTCTGTAGTGCTGGTTTGCACTGTTTCTGGTCTAACACTTCGACCTCGGTCATTTGATTAACCAAACGACCTTGTCTGCTGACAGATTTGTCATTTGCTTTTAACAAAAAAAAAAAAAGTGGCTTCCTTAGTCAGAGAAGCCACAAAATCAGGTCGTCTGTATCCATGATTAACCAAATGCATTAAATAACAAGGCATCGATACTATAATCCCAATGGTTAATTACCATAGGGACAATGTTTCATTTTGCAGAATATTTCCTTCACGAGGTATTGCTGTTACTGTCTGTTGAATTTGAAGGCGGCTGTTTTGTCAGCTAGGAAGTCACTTCAGCCTCCAGAATGGTGTTATACACTCTTTTCTAGTAACTGTTCATGTCAGTGACCTAAGCAAGATTTCTTATAGTTTTGTGTGGATCGATTCACATGTAAATTTGAGTCCCTATCATTTTTCACGTGATTCAGAAACATTGAATAGCAGCATCAACTTGGGAGCAATTCATTTGATCCCCTGTAGGGTGCTGGCAAGGTCAAACTAGGGGGTCAGCACAAGAAACATTGAAAATGATCCATGGTTTGTTTATGCGATTAAAATCACAGATGATATAATTGTCCACAAATGACAAATCTGTATCTGATCAAAATGTCTAAATTGCTCACTCAAGCACGCATGGTCGAGTGCATCTGTATCATGTGCTCAGCTTTGAATGGCTTGTGGGCATGAGATCAATCTAGAAGTGACAAAATGTATGTCCTGGGTGTCTGTTTCAGCTCACTTATCTCTGAAAGTAACAAGGACATGTAGGTTTCAATATGCTTTATGAGGCCAAATACTTGAGCTGTAGTCTTTCAGTTGTTTGCCCAAAATTATAGCTAAGTTTTTATTTAAGAACCGGGCTCCCTTTTCCGGGACTTATATTAGTGACACCCGGGAATCGAACCGGGTGGGCGCGGCCACACCCTGTGGCGTTCACCAGACAATGTTGAGTCGATAACAAGATGTCGATAATGCATTCGCAAAAGAAGAAGAAGATGTTGATCATATATCAGTCTGAGCTGAACAGGAGGAGGCTTCACAAATGGTTGATGGAACTCAAAATCATGAATCATGAACTAGGCTCCAACATATATTTATTTTGTTACTCATATCTAGCCAGTGCACACACAAGACACAACTCATACATTGATCACAACACAACACAACGCAACACAACACATGCTGTATATATAAGAATACCTTATCAGCAGGAAAAAGAAACAGAAGGGTGGGGTTGGGGGCATGCTGCCGGCAAAATCTAACTGACTAGCGGCCTCTGTGGAGAGGGCCCTTCATGTCAGTCTCCCACACACTGGGTTCCTTTTGTCGGCGATATCTGCGTATCTAGCATCTACACTGAAGTCTGAACTCTGAAAACGAAGCTAGGCACTTCCCTATCGATCAAGCATATCTACAATCATAAAATGCTGTTGGGTCATTGACCTCCATAAGCCTTGCAATCTCGTCCCAGTACCCGTCTTTGTAGCAATCGATTGCGGCAACGCTCTGATCATTCTGATGGAACGCAATGGACATCGCCGACGGGCCCAGCTGTGGTTTCTGCTCCGGTGCCGGCACAGGTAGGGAGTTCAACCATTGCCCCTGATACTGGTGGCCGTGCACGCTCTCCTTGAAGAAGCAGCTGCCGCCGCCGTACAGCATGTTCACCTGATTACCGACATGGTGGAGTTGGGACATGCCCGGAGCAGTGGCCGGCAGGCAGTTCATGTACTCGTCCCCACCGTCGGATTCGAAGCTCCCCGTGTTGGAGCTCGAGTCGGCCGGTGGCAGAGCGTTGCTGGCCGCCGCCGCCGCCGGTCTCCACATCTGCTGCGGCTGCTGCTGCTGCTGCCTCTTGTAGGTGATGTTCCTCTTGAAGATCCTGCAGATGGTCCACACCTCCTGCATTTTCAGACACACGAGCACCATGTCAATATGTCATGTCCACACGTGTGCGTAGTGCACCGTGACTTGTGCTTTCACACGCTTGGGGATCAATACTGGTCTCCTGGTGGTGGCATTGCATGCTTGGAAATGCACCGTGAATTGGTGGAAACGGAGTATACATGAGCATGGAGCTTACTGCTTCTTGCATGCTTGGGGAGGCGTTTGTAGCGGCGGCGGCCGGCGGGAGGCGGAACTCGTGCATCATCCAGTCGGTCTTGGTGCCCTTGCCGGCGCTGCCGCGGTAGTACACGAGGGACTTCTTGAGCCCAATCGACTCGCCGGAGTTTGCGGCGGCGGTGGCTGAGTAGATCGACCGGTCGATGCCCGTCGCCTTCCAGAACCCGGAGCCGGTGACCCTGTTAGGCCTGATGCTGTTCCGGTACTTCCTTCCTCTCAGGCAGAAGAAGTACCACTCCTTCTCTCCACCAACCGTGCTCGCCTCTGGATATTATCGATTTGCAATTTCAATTTAATTGCATACATAAGCTTCAACACGAATTATTCATGAACCCATTATTAGTCTCTATGATGCATGAATTATTGCAATCATTCTAAATTTTAGTTGAGTTCAATTCATGAGTAATTTAGATTCTTTGCAAAAATGAGATGTTCCATGCATAAGTAAACTAAGAACAAAGATGGAGTAGCGTACTAACGTGTGTGCACACTTACTAGGGAGGTCCCATGGATCATGCTTGTAGATGTCCATCTCCTTGATGATCTCTATGCTGAGCGGCTTCCTCGCCACCTTCCGCTGGAGGTAGAACGTGACGAGCTCCTCGTCGGTCGGGTGGAACCGGAACCCCGGGAGCACCACGTCGTCTTCCTCCTCGTCTCCAGCGGCGATCAGAGCCTCTCCGTCTCTCTTCACCTTGTCCATGCTTATTGCTTCCCTTGCCTCCTCCTTGGCAACCATGATCTCCTACCTGATATATATCTCTACTACTGCCTCCTGCTTGCCTTTCTTGCCTTCTTGTGTATATATTTTGCCCCGAAGAAATCGAGAGACTCGATGTAGGTTTGATGCTTCGATATATGTTTCCTCTTGATGCAATCTTCAAAGAGATGGAGAAGTTAGTTGTGGTTCATACTCCTTCGTGGATTAGGAGGGCTTCCGATCCATGGCTTATAAAGGAGGACATGGCCACAAAGGGGCTGGGGTGGCATTAAAATTTGGTCCAAGCCACTAGGTTTGAATTCTCTCACCATCTTGACGAATCCTCAGAAGCAGCAGCTACTGTTGGTACTTCGTTACTGTAGCCTCTGTTACTTAACTTGCACCAGCTGATTGTGGTTTGTGTGCGAAATAAAGCTACGTGCAACTTGGCGCCGCAGAACGGTAGCCATGCACCGGTAGATTTGCCACGTCCAAGTCATTTGGTGTACGGTTGCTTAGAAATCAAAAGGGGCTGAGCTCATAGTTTGACTCAGTTCCTGTTGAAGACAAAAAATCAATATTTACAGATTACAACACAAAGTTTGTGGTTTAGTGTAAAGGTTGGACACTTGTCAGTTCACAGGAGAGAGAGAGAGAGAGAGAGAGAGAGAGAGAGAGAGAGAGAGAGAGAGAGAGAGAGAGAGGTTTTGTTATGATGCATGTGCTTAGTACCAACTTAAGGACGGACCGTACTGTTTCCGATTCAGTTTAAAATTGAGTTGAATCTGAACACGAGCTGCATATCACTGAGAAAAAGAAAAAAGAAACCAAGCATTTTAGTAACTCATTTTGCACGATTTTTCTGAGAGAGAAGTCATCATACTGCAATTGACGAATCATGTAGGACTTTGGAGTGGAAAAATGGTCGTTGACAGTAGAGCGCCACAAAACGGTAGCACGTACGCATGTATCTTCGAGAAGGTGCCCAACGTGAATGATGGCAATTTTATCTTACCTCTAGCATGCTGCAGCTGAATCTATGGCCCGCGGATTCTCTGTACTACGGTTCAGGATGTACAGCACAGGCATTTCTCTCTTACCGTGGTATTCAGAAGAACAAGATTGGTCAAAGATTTTTTTAGATTTACTCTAAATTTGAACTAAACTCTTCGTTAGAAATCCTCCGTACCCAAATGAAGCCTTAATTTCTATGAGCCGTCGCGTATAAATGAACACCCAATGTTGAGTCTGATGCATCAGCAAAAACTGGAGTAGTTAGGTCCTATTTGTTTTCTACTTCTACTTCTGCTTATGTTACTGGCAGAAGCCAGAAGTTAAAATTAAGAATAAATAGGTTCTGGAGAAGTTAGAAGTCTGCTTCTG
Organism: Phragmites australis; assembly: GCF_958298935.1. NCBI lineage: Eukaryota > Viridiplantae > Streptophyta > Magnoliopsida > Poales > Poaceae > Phragmites > Phragmites australis. Next base: position 46,310,912 of record NC_084923.1, on the reverse strand, counting down.
AGGAAAATGAACTAAAGCTGAGAAGCTCGCTGAGATGTGCTTTTCTGATAAGCTATATGCTGAGAAGCTAAAAATTTATTATAGAAGCCAACAGTCTATTTTCAAAAACAGCTTTTCAGACAAGTCAAAAACACAGTTTTCAGAAAATCTCAAAAGCAGAAACTCAAACAAACAGACCCTTAGAAGCTGTGCTTGGCGCTGGAGCCTGCTTGATGCTGGTTCTCACTAATTTCACATAAGGAGTTTTCTCTTTTGTATTTCTCTACAAAAGCTAGAATAGTTTCTCATTGTGCTGTTAATGGATATGCTGCTGTAATCAAGACGTGGAGTAGTGTGGTGAACGCATCCATCGCGTGGCATGGCGCAGTGACCGTGCATCTGCATAATTCAGTTGCCGTGCATGTATGCACGTCCGTCCCTTCAGGATCGCAGATCCGTTTGTACCATGTAAATCTTCCCTTGCTATATATATACAGGAGACGATCTAGATGGATCGGTGCGTTTGGCAATTTGCTTTCCTTCTCTAATTCTTTCATGCGCCAATACTAATCGACCACACGTGTATGTTTGGATTAAATTAATTTCTCATAGGAAAGAATCGCATTCCATCGCATCACATATCGAGGATCCATTTCAGCGATCAATTGATAGGATGGCCCTACTTGTCAGTAGCAACAAGTAGATTTCCTCTTAAATCAAGGGGGGCCAAACAGGCTGTGCTGAAGAATGTTACAACTTTGAAAAGGACCAAACTCTAAACAAGAGCCTCATCTTTTCTGGCTCAGCATACCGTAAGTAAATTCTATAAGATCCAATCTCACAGAAAAACTTCCTCCCTCTTATTCCTCTTAATTAAATCAGAAAAGAACGACATAGATACCGTATGAGTCTTTCCGTAAAAGGTTTTATAAAATTTCCTGCTCTATCTCTTTCTGCCTCCTACGCTCCTACCGGCGGCCGGACTCACCAGCCACGTCTGCATGCAGTTCCTCTTGGCCTCAGCCGTCAATGCACGTGCAAAGGACCCTGGCATGCAGCCACACAAACCCTAGTTAGTCCCTAGCTAGCCTTCCTGCAAGCAAACGGTTGGATTAAGAAAGTTAATATTTGACAATCTTTTGGTTTTTGAAAGCCAACTTGATAATCTTTTGTCAACTTTTCTTACAATTGCAGATTTAGGACTCTGATCCACACGTGTGTTTTCTGTCTTGTAGCTAAACTGAGTTGCAGCTGGTATATTTTGGTATATTCTTTTGAGAGGTAAATCTTGACATGATTTTGCGTATTATTAAACTTTAATCACTTCATCAAGTCACTGACTTCGTAGGTTCAGAAATTTTGCATACTATAAACAGAATATATATCATGAACTCATTTCATTCACATTTTTTTATAAACAAATGGAATGTCTTTTTTTTGCGAATGAAATAAATGGAATGTCTAATCGACTTCTGCAGTATTTTACCTTGTTACAGTGTTCTTGTTCTAATTGTACGAGCAGCACATAAATTCTTGACACTCCACAATAGTTTTACACGCCTCTTCTTTTAATAAAATCATGATTGCTCCTCTCATCACTTAATTTTTTGAAATGCCTTACCTTCCCTACCTCAAATCAGTTTTTTTTCCTGACGGTTTGAGCTATTCCTGACAGTTGGGTAAGTACGGTCATAAAAAGTATTAGCTACAAATATTCTCAAATATCGATAGGCATATGGTTTTCAGAGGCTAACATCAGAACAAAGATACAGAGCACTCCTATGAATTAAGAATTTTTTTTATTGTACCTTAGCTTGTGATACTGCCTTCCGTCTTAAACATATGTCTTCCTAAATGCCTACGATCAAACTTGCAAAACTTTATATGTCAAAGTATCACATGAGAACAAAATTAATATATACATCATTTAAAGTAATTATATATCATCATAATTTTATTATTTATTATCATTATAAACATAGAAAAAGTCATCGATGGTCAAAGTTGTGACACCTGCGTATTGTAAAATTATTTTATTTCGCTTTTCGTTTAATACAAAGATACGTAGCTCTCCTGCGTATTCGTGAAAAAAAAATTTGATAGGATTGAAGGTAGCAAAATTGTGACACCTGAACCACACAATTGTTCATTAAAAAAAACAAAAGGTAAATCCCATTGACTGATATGCAAGCATGCATGATGTAAGCTTTTTACTAGCCGACAGTTGTGCGTGATATCCGTTTGCTTCTTCGGATGGACAACCTTTCTTTTAAGACAAAAGAGCAGCCAATTGGGAGCTCGGAATCTCTAGCGTTCCCATGGACACTAGCTAAGCAATATGGTTCCGTTTCCTGATGTCCCTATTAACATGCTACAACTAGCATAGTACCAACACTGCACCAAAGAATTAAATATCACATCACTTTGCAACAAGACTAAAGTCTTTGTTCTTTAGATATTTCAGCTTTCTGTTTTCAGAAGCTTCATCCCCTATGAAACTTTCGAGAAAATAAGGTACCTGGCTGAGACTTTGAACGGCTCGCTAGTCAAGAGAAGGACATTGAATTGGATGCTCTACTTCAGAAGAGAAAGTTGGCACAGGAGAAAAGGATAACACAAGGTGTCATTTATTTTGGAATGACATAATTCTATGGTTTGTGTAGTTTTGTACTTGATTCTAACATTTGTCAAACAATCGGAGTCAAACTGCCAGCAATCAGAGTCAAACCACTTACTATTGATTACATCATATATTTGCTGTAAATATTGTGAATAATCGTACAATGAACGTTCAAGTCACCTCATGCTATCACAAGGAAGAAGAGATGAAGGATAAACCAAAATCGAATGAACACCTGTATTAGAAAGGAGCTTGGCTTGCTTAATTCATATTTGACTAATGACAAACAAAGTATAAACTCCCTCACACATTCCCACTTGTGATTTCCTTAGGGCTGACCAATGTTAGGGGTTTATAGCTAGGTACTAATATAAACAATGATATTTAAGTAAGCACATTGTCCTCCGTCTAAATATTTGTGCTACTGTAGTTGAGAAAAAAATCATTTTTCCATAAGCACATTCTCTAAACATCTCATTATACATGTTCTTAAGGTAAACAATAAATTTATATTTTATTAGTCATGTTTAGCGAAAATGATGGATCTACGAAGGTTTTCAATGTTGTATTCTTCGTAGAAAATTGGGTTTCATTTCCGCCCACCTTGGCTGCTAAATCCAGTCTTAAGACTTAAGTTAACTTGTATCCCTCATATTCTTTTGCTATCTATCCAACTAGATCTATGTATACAGTATACCTAACAAACGTAATAGAGATGGATTCCAAGTGGGAAAAAAGGAAGTCAGGTTTGAAGCATTTTTTTTTTTTTTTTGGTTTCCTTTTGCGGAGTAGCGTGTACTTTTGGACTATGTCAGAGATTTCAGAGTATTTACGGTGGATTGCATACTTAACTCCAACAAGAATTCAAGTGATCCAAAATGGAAGAAATATTTTTTTATCTTTGGCACGTTGATTATTATCCGCTATTATTTTATGTAATCAAGAGTTTGGTAAACATTGAAATTTATATTCCAACGATTTAGGGAGAAGATTTGTCGGGACAAAATGGACAAGATTTGTCAGGACAAAATGACAAATAATTACAGAAGTTCAATACGCGGTTGTTGGAGAAGAAATCTAGCCTATTACTATTGAAAGGCCATCTGGATAGTAAAATCCACTTAGTAAATAATCCGGCAATTATTTTTGTGGAAGTTAGACATGGTAAATATTCTACTACTTGTGGAATTCCATGAAGCCTGTTTAGTCAGAAAGACCAGCGTATTGTTTGAATTCTGAACCACAGGTATGCAGCAGTACTAGTTGAATCGCTCTTCACTTTAGTCATCACCACACTGGTGTATCAACCTTTAAAACCTTTCCGCCCAACCAACATATAACAAACAAGCTGAAAATGCATACCCAAAATTCTCAACACAGACGCAAACAAATATCGACTTTTTGTACCTGATAATTCCTGGACAATGGTAGTCTTCGCAACAGCAGATACAACTAACATTGTCAAGATGAACCTTGACAATTGTTACTGATTGGACTTGGAATGGTTCAAAACATATGTTTGATCATGCTTGCCTCTAGCCAGAATTGCGGAATCTCAATATTAGGGGCCACAAGAAACAAATGCTGCAAAGAAAACACCAATAGCATACATAACATCTGAACTTAATCCTGTACAGGAAACAATATCTTGGGCACAATTTGATGTGAAAGTCAAGCAGCCACAGTTTATTAGGTCGAACCATCGCACTCGTAGTACAGAGGAAGAAGCATCCATTCATAGTTCAGAGAACGAAAGGGTTATTCCTTTCAAGCTGGCCTGTAACTTTCAATCTGCAGTTCTTGCAACAGCAAAGCCAAGTGAATATCAGATTACTATCAGACTGTTTTCAGGTCTGCTTTAGCTCAATTCTGAATACGACCTTTATTGCATCGTGCACGTTCTGTCTCCTTGTTTCTTGCGAGGCTGCGCAGTCGTCCTAAGTACAGTAGCTAGAAGAAATGCAGCCCAAGAGGAAGGGCCACTTTGTTGGCATTTTCTTCTGCTGGTCCCAAGGACAGATGGTAGCCAGTATTTATGAGAAGCAATGATAGCTGACCTTAGAATAGTTCTACATTTGACTGGAAAATGGCAAGAGTTGAATGTTTGTACCATAAGACTTTGTGCTACTGTCAATTTTGGACTTCCAGGAGAAGATGATTTATCCCTGGTAGGTTAGCTTTGATATGGTGAAACGGTGAATAAAGAATTGATCTAGCTCCAATTCACTATATGGCGTATAGTTACTTTGACCATTTCATCCAGGACAAAGCTGTTGTGATCCGGTCTTGGGATTAACCTGATAAAAGGTCTACTTCTTCGGACCTGATGAAAAGTAAAAAATTCAACATGACGAGTATCAGCATTTCTTGAATCGGTCCTGAAATTGATCCAAGCTACGGCTTGTTCCTTAGTTGCATGCAAATTACTGCAGAAACTGGAGCTTTGATATTGTTTATAAATTGTATCTCCTTCGGATTTCCAACTAATGACAACAACTGCAATCACTTCATATTTGTGCAGCTCCTATTGAAATGTGAATCAAAGATTCATTAACCAACCAGCTTGCTATTAGGCGTTACTCTTCACCTTAGAAGAACTATGCTATGAATTATGAAATCAATCTGTCATCAGAAGCTTCGGCGCACGTCAACATTATTCAAGGAGTTGAATGAGTCGCTTGCGGTCTTTACGGGTTCTTTCATAGCGATGTTAGTTAATGAAGCTAATGCAAACCTTATGTGTGAAGTATGTCTCCTACTCTATAGTGATAACGACTATTGACACTATGAAAATGAGAATTATGAATTGATTTCGATATAGTGATACCTCCTGTCGATGACATAGGAACTAGGGGTCCCCGAGTCTCGAGGTCAGGATAGCAGAGTGCCACGTGGCGCCTTCCCTTAGAGATTATCTCCCCGAGGTCCGAGAAGATCAAGTTCCAGGAGAGCGTGCTCGTGGTTATGAACAGTGGTCCCCGAGCACCTGAGTTCCCCGATGGCCCGAGAATAGGGGTGGAAATGGATTGAATACGCATGGAATCGAATTCGAATAGTACGATTTACCACATTTTAATTCGAATGCGAATACAGATCCGGATACTCTCGGATGCGAATACAAAATGGATAGTCCGAATTCGAATTCGCATTCGGATATCTACTCAATCTTCGAAATTCATGTTTGGAATTTAAATTTTTGATAAAATTTGAATGAAATTTGGTAAAACTTGACTAAAATTTATTCTAATTTGATTGGGATAGAATTTTAGAAATTTGGTTCGAAATTCATGTCGAAAATTTAAACTTTTGACCAAATTTGACTGGAATTTGATCAAATTTGACTGAAATTTGTTCCAATTTGATTGGGCCAGAATTTCGCTTACCTCTAAAATTTCTAAAACTTTAGCAAAATTTGGTTCCCTGGTTGGCGGATACGGATACGAATCAGATATATCTCGAATTCGGATATCCACATTTGAATCTAAATCTCCATAAACGAATTTGGATGTATCCATTTTAGTATCCATTTCACAAACGAATACGGATATGGATATCCATATTCATATTTTAACGGATAAGGATATCAGATAATTCGGATACACAGCCATCCATTTCCACCCCTACCTGAGAAGACCAAGTTCCGGGAGAGGGCGCTCGGGGCCATGAACAGTGGTCCCCGAGCACCCGAGTTTCCCGATGACCCGAGCAGACACAGTTCCGGGAGAGGACGCTCGGGATCATGAACAGTGGTCCCCGAGTACCTGAGTTCCCCGAGGACCAAGAAAAGGAATATCCGGGAGAGAGTGCTCGGGACTATGAACAGTAGTCCCCGAGCACTCATAGTTCCCCGAGGACCTGAGAAGTCTTTCGTCGGTGGTCTCCACAAGGGCTTAGCGGCGAGGTGTCATTTGGTGAGAGGTCCGATGCTGCATTTAAGAGGGTGCGTGGCCTGTCACTTCCAACCACTCCTCCCACACCTGCTGTCAGTCCCTGCCACTGCCTGGAAGGGAGGCGTGGAGACATTTAATGCGGCGGGTCCCATCGCGCATCATTCAGCGCGTCTCAGGATAACGTTGCAGGGATCGAGGCATATTGGACGTGCACGCGGGGTTGCCGGTGGCTGCCCGGCGGGCCCTCCCCGCAGCACCCGCTGAAAAGCGGGATGATGACGACAAGACCGGACGGAGGCGCGTTCTCAACCCTCCCCGTAACATCAAGCTGCAACCTATGATGGTTGCTTTTCATTTATGGTGCATTGGAACTCGCGTCATCTTTTCTGAGCACGCTACCCGCCCCGACGAGGTATAAAAGAGGGACGGGCTCCCCGGAGAAGAACAACTCTGAAAAGGAGATCGAGTCCTAAAAGACACACAGAAGACAACGGCTTCTTCAAGACCGAGACAAGCTAATGAAGCTCTAGACTTAGACAAACATACTTGTAACATGAGGGATCCTCAGAGAGGCATTCCATGAGCATTTATAGCATACATATAGGAGTAGAGTATTACGCTCCGTGCGGCCCGAACTTATCTAAAATCCCCTGAGCATTTATTTCCTCCTGCATCCGATCATTCATTCCACCTGCATCTCATTTACTTACATTTATTTCACGTATGAGGTAGATTCAGAATCATCCTCCGGCCGAATCTCAAAGGGTCCCTCCAGATCCCCGCTTGTGGAGTTCATCCTCCGAAAAAAAAAAAACCACTATCTCCTTTTTCAAACACATGTATTCTTAACTTTCGAATATTATTCCAAATACATATCATTCTGCAAATCCATGAAGATTGCTATGCCACTTTTCATCCTTATATACCCCTTTCATTATCTACGTGTATTTGCAAGGCACTGTCTACATAGAATAATCCGCACGACCCAACACAAAAATTGAACCTAATGAAGGCTTTGAATGAGGATAATTTGGGCTTTGCAGATGTGATTTAGCTTCCATGATCCTTGCATTTGACTGTGATGTTCGTACTTTTGAAGGCATTAACTTGCTACCTCAGGTCACTTTTCTTCTATTAATTGAATCATCAGAACTCCTACCTTCAGTTCAAAAAAAGTACGCCAGAAAACCGCACCTTGAGACGTGAAGCTTCGACACGCTTGAAGGTTATAAATGAGGAGTTGGAAGGTTGATGCAGATCGCCTGCGGTCTTTCCAGGTTCCTTCAAAATTCAGAGTACACTTACTGAAGAGAGTTCATACAATCTCTTGGACAGCAATGCCTGCTATGCTATGCTCAAGAGAAGCTTCGACACCGCAACAATGTCAATGATTGTGTTGATTTGGAAATTCTGTGGTCATCTTGGGACCTTCTGGTCCTACAGGGACCAACCTAGGTGGCTTGTTCAAGAGCTTTTAATGCAGTACCATTTCCATTCTTCGTCAGTACCATTTCCATTCTCGAAGAAACAAGGTTGACGAATCTCAGAACAAACATAAGATCATCTAGGGCGGCTGAGATACATTTTGGGTGTGTTTGTTTCCTCGAATCACCCCGATCCTGACCTAGTAGATGTATAGAATTTTAAAAAGAAACCCATTTAGTTGCCTCCAGCTTAGCCGACGGGTGCAAATATACGATCTCATCATGGTCCGAGAGTTCGAATTTCACTCTGCAGTCAGAGTATACACCTGCTTATGCAGGCGGATCTACTTGTCAGTGTCACAAAATCTTCACACGAGTAACTAATTACAATTTTAACTCTTGTATCCGCTTATTAAGCCTCGACTCTACCTATCTAGACAGATACAACCAATTAAACACTCTTTTTTCAACAAATATAACTCCGTCCAGCCTATTTCTACAATACAACTCTACAAAACCTCATCCGCTCAACCTGTTTCTACAATACAGATCTACGAAACCTTATCCGAGAAACCAAACACATCCTTTCTTTCTGAATATGACATCTTGTGAGAAGCCTCAGTTCATTGCATCTTGTGAATGCTTTATAATTTCTCAACACATGCCAGCATATGACATGATTGCAATAGTCTACTACCCATAATAATGTATCCACACTGATTAGGACATGCATGCAGACAGTACGTACAAAAAATAACCCGACAAAATCATCTTAGAAGGGAGCACAACCAATTGCCACAACAGTTACCAGAGGTTCAAGAAATAGAGATGGAAGACAAGAATTGGATGCTGTGGGAAACATGGTTACTCTTTTCAATTGGCTCAACAGAACAAGACTACAAGTTACTTCAGTTCTGTAACTAGTATCTTTGTTAAGATCAAGGTACAATCAGCACAACATTTGTTAACAAAGGTGAAAACGAATTACTGTCTCATCCTTTCCTTCAGAAAAGTTACGATCACACAATGATCACCGCAAAATGAGCATCATTTCATTTGTATACTGACTAAAAGACGGAAGACCCGGACTTTCCTTTCCCCATCAGAATGTCCTTTGCCTCGTTTATCTTCAAGGCAACGTAATGGCTGCCACCAGCATCAGGATGGTTCGCTACCATGACCCTCTTGTGAGCCTCCTTGATCTTGTCCATTGCAGCACGTTCTCTGGAACAACCAGGGAAAAAAATATCGATGATTAGCGACAACGATAGAGAAACGCAGTACTTCTCCATCTCTCTTCTCCACAAAAATGACTAAAGATCATTTCAGTTGACAAGCACAGGCATTGAAGAAAAATATCACCTTACGCCAAGGATCAATGCTGCCTCTCTTCTAGTCATCTCGTTCTGAAATCCACCAGGATAGAATCGGCGCACTCGTGGCATTGCTGCCCGGGTCCGAAAGGCTTGCCATGCTTGAAACATGTATCTGCTACCCAATGCGGCAGCAGCTACTGACAATCCAGCAACCAAGGGAGTAGCCTGTTGGTATCAGAGAATGTTCCAGCACAGCTATCAGATGACAATACCAAATTCAGAGCTTACTGACGAAAACACGCACACAAAAGTATGCAGAGCTGAAGACACTTTCGAGAAGAAACTAAATGAGGAATTGGCATTAAGAATTAACATAATCATCTAGCAATGGCCTAAACTGCAGTTCATCTCTGCTTCCCAAAATCTCAGTCTGATAGGGAAACCAGAGACACCCTGTTACTAAAGTTTAACCTTCAGAGTTCAGACGCTACAAACACTAGGTGAATAAGTGTACGATTGTGTAAGAACAAGCCGGTGGATTCTTCTGGTTTATGTTAAATCAAGCATCATCCGAACAAAAGACAATGTAAAAATTCCATCTTGGCATCTTGCCATCCTCTCAACCGCACCCAGCCAATTAATTCGATAAAACCACACGGACACCCCTATTACTATCAGGCACCCTATCCGGCTATCCCCGAGCTCCTGGCCCCAGCGACAACAACAATATTCACGAACATTTAGCGATTAGGACAAGACTACCATTGCGCCACTGGTATTTGGACGGGACCAAGCACAGAGCAAGCATCATATATTGCAACAGCACGGAAGAGACGACAAGCCAGTTTCAAACTTCGGATTGGGTCGCGGTACTCCGAGTTTCCGATCATGCAAGTGCGGCCACAGCGCGAAATCGAAAGAGAGAAAACGAGAACGCCGCGGAGCGAGTAGAGCATCGTACCATATCGAAATCGCCGGATCGAGCCGCGCGCCGACCGGTGTCCAGTCCCAACACGCGGAGCAAGCGGGCAACAGGTGGATTGGACACCCGCCGGGATTCGGGGAAGGCGGCAGGAGGAGCAAAGCTGGAAGGGTGGCGGCACGCGGTGGACGGACTGATCCGCGGGCGGGCGGGCGGACGGCGGCGGTAGATAAAGCGGCGCGCGTTCTTGCGCGGCAAGAAAGGGGAGGATTGGAGAGCGAGGCGGGTCCCGGTTGCAAGTTGGGGTTGGTTTCGTATTCTTCTTCTTGGGGAGGAAGAAGAGGAGGCGAGAGAGAGCGGAGCGGGCCCAGCTACGTATCAGACCGGAATTGTGCCGTGCGCCGTGTGGACTCCAGACGGTTCTGGAGAAGACGGTGGGTTCCGTTCCGTTCCGTTCCGCCTCACGTGGTCCCGACCTAGTCGTTTTTGGGAGTCTAAGGCCCAGTTTGTACCGTTTGGGCCGCGCTGGAGTACGAAGCGAGACTACGAAATGTTCCGAATGGGCCGGGGAGGAAGGGGCCCATAGCGGGTTCCATGTTAGGATAATGCCCTCTGTAAGGTAAACCATGTTTGTTTTTTATTCAGATTTTAGATTCTAGCTAAAAACAAGTAAAAATAAATGAAATGTTTTTTAAGTAAAAAAATATGAAATGAGAATTTTATTTATATTATGGGATTATATGATAAATAAACGAGATGTTAATTATACATACCGCTAATGCAGCGTCCTCGTCTCAATACCCTGGGTAGGCTTCCGTAGTCAACGCGACGTGCTGACAGACAGTATCTGGAGTGTAGTTGACTTGTTTACGTGTACGCGGGACGTACCACCGTAGGTACTCTTCGAAGCTCGGCTCGATGAAAGGACGAGGCTCCTCAACGATATCCTCAAGGGCATAGGTCCACGCCGAGACGTATGGTGCCAAGCGATCTACCCAGAGGTGCCACCCGGCTGGTCCTTTCTTGTATACCTGCAAGTCAACCACATTATTTATTTGATTTTAGTTACCTGTGGACCTGGCCCGGAACCGTGCAAACGTTGACGAGAGGGAAAGCCTAGAAGCGTCCGAACTACCTCATTACGTGATGGGGTGATTACTCCTCGACGTAGATGTCAAAAATGAGTGGCTTCTTCATAAGTTAGTACTCCTCATCGCGGCTACACAACGGAGACAGACCGACACACGCACGGGCTTAGATGAACAAGTGGTTGTAGGGGGTCCAAACCACGTCGTCTGGACGTAGACGGTCGAACTATGACCTAAAAAGCTCGTACGCATTGTGGGCCTGCTCGTGCGCCCAGTGCGGCTGTGGAGAAAAATAGTAAGAAACCAGAACTAAAACATGTGGCAAGTGAAGCATAGCTATATTTCATACGTACCCCGTACCCGGCGTCGACACCACAGCGAACCCATGGTGGGCCTGTCCTCCTCGAGTTCGTCGTACCATTCCTCAGGGTACGAGGACTGGTCCACAATGGGCGGACCAATCGCAAACTGCTCTTAAGACCACAGTTGCAGTAGTAGTGGGCACCCAGCAAATGTGGCTAATGGCTCATTTTTTGTGTATGCGTCGCACAAGGCCCGATATGTCACAGCACGGACAGCGGAGGCCTTGCTCAACTTGGGGACATCATCAGGCTCCACATCTACGATCCACCTCGCGTACGGAACAAGGGTTCTCGACACCAGGTGGCCTTGGCCGCTGGTGAACATAACCCAGCCGAATAACCAAAGCAGATAGGCCTCCAAGTACCTCGAGATCTAGTATAAGACGACCTTCGGGTGGATATATGTAGGCTACAAGTAATGCAAATGATGATGAGTAAAATTTCTTTAAAATCGTAAAGTAAATGAGAAGGTATATTGCAAGGTACATGGAACTGGAGAATCCACTTCTTTGTGGGCCCTCACGTATCCGATAGGAACTCGAGCACGTAGGCAGGTGCGTCGTCCGTTCGCTGAACAGGAGCAAACCATTGATGCATGACGTTGATCCAGTCTACATCCACGTCAACAACTCCAACAGCAGCTCCGACGCAAGGTAAGCCTAATATGTAGGCTACGTCCTGCAACGTCGGAGCCATCTCGCTACAGGGTAGGTGCAAAGTGTGGGTCTCAGGTCTCCACCAGTCAACCAGTGCAGCGATCAGCGAGCGATCGAAATAGAATCTCCTCGCTGCTGCCTCAGGGTTCTCTGTCGCTCAAGCCTCCACCAAATGACACAGCGGTAGGAGTCTAGATGCCGCCAACCTACACTATTTGGAATATAAAGTGAATGTAGGGCATGCAATAAATAAATAAACTGGCACATACGTAGCTAATTAGCGACATACCGTTGCTTCCAACGACCGTCGATCGTAAGTAGCTCCCCAGGGCCACGTGGTTGAAAAACCGCTAACTCCATCTGGTGAACGGCAGACAAGAAGATGCGGTGCTTCTTGTCCACTGCAGGGTCAAGAAGCTCGGGGGTCGATAGGTGTGCCATATCTGCATTGAAACAAAATATAAACAGTCTGTTACATGAAAATATACGCACAGTTACGTGAACAATATATAACATACACATACACAAATTTACATAAATATATTACAACATGTAGGTACACAATCAAATACAAATTTAAGGTCCAAATGCAACGTACATAACTAAGGTAAATACCTCACAAATATAACATCAAGATACGTTAAATACATTCACACTTGACCGCCATCATGACCCCACCTACACACCAGGTACATTTTTTGGACGGTACTTGTATATGTAACATGTTTCATCACACTTGCTGCATCGCTTCACCCTTAGACCCGCTTTGGATTCATCCATATCGTTTCGAATCCGCCGAGTTTGTCGATGTCACGGTGTGTACTTCATCCTCTCAAAGTATGGCACATAAATTCGTGAGGGACCTAGATTACTTATAAATGTATTAACAATGTTGTAGCCGTATAGCTCATGTTTTCATATGTTCAGTATCTGATCTTTTATAAAGTACTTAGAAACATATTGTCTGGGTAGCCTATTGTGCTCCCCACATGCAGCTATGACGTGTGTATACGGCATGTGTAACAATTGTGGCTTCTGGCATGTACAGATGCATGTTCCAATCCTAAGCACGCACTTTTGCATATGATGCTCACGTCTGCCACCCATTTGACCCTTATTACGGCACAAGACACTAAACATGCGCTCCGCGGTTCCCTCCTGATTGGCGCGGTACATATGTGCCTTCTTTATGGCCTTCTCCATGTACTCACATAGCATCGATCCCTACAGCATACGGTTATCTTCTATTGCCTTCGAAGCAGCTGTGTAGAAAATCAATAAAATATCTACAAGTCTCATGCAATATGCCTTCAACAATTCCAATAAGTGGGAGGGACCTCATACCCTGCATGACCTAGTTGTATATCTCAGCAAGATCAATTATCATTATCTCATACCTTGGCCCTCCAATATCGTACATCAATGCACATTTCTCTCTTGGCTTATTTTCTATCCACTGCGAAAAGTTCCTAAGAGCTGATCCTGACCTCCTTACTATTTAGGGAGTATCTGTTGGGAGTGGTCCAAGAGCAATTGGGTCATCTCTTGTGGCTCCTAGCTCCGCTGTCTACTTCGTGGTTAGTTTATCTAGTCTTGCCTATAGGGCGTTGGACTTTTTTTACTGATTTTGGCTGCACAATTTCTTGAAAAGATTCATCATGTCCTTATTTTTGAATTATCTGTAAAAGTTTGCACCCATATGCCTCATGCACCACTTGCTCTTCAAGTCGGACCACTTTGCTGTAACACACTGTCGAACACTGTCATATTGCATATCCAGCAAAGCCTGCAACAACCCTGCATGTCTATCATGAATCAAACAAACATTAGGCCAGTTCAGAACAATAACATGCTTCACCTGCTCAAGGAACCAATATCAGCTGTCCCTGTTCTCACTCTCCACGAAGGCAATCCCTAGTGGCAGTACTTGGTTGTTCCCATCTATCTCAATTACAGACAATATCTGTCCTTTATACTTCTCAGTGAGGAGCGTCCCATCCAAGAAAATGATAAGTCGACAATGCCTAAATGCTTTGATGGTTGCCGCAAATGCAAAGAAAACACGCTGCAATACTCGCTTCCCGATATACTTCACATCAGTCGAGGGGTAATATTTGATGTTATAGTAACCTTAAGGGTTTCTCACACATATTGTGGCTAGTTGACGTGGTAGGTTGTCATATGAATCTTCGTATGTCTCAAACCTCATCTCAATATCCTTCTGTTTCGCCCTCCATACCTTGGCGTAGTTTATTGTGTACTAGAACCTTTCCTCAATAGCACGAATTATTGATCGTAGCTCATACTTTCGGTTGTCCACAATATCCTCGTACATAACATTGACAACGAAAGTAGATGACAGATTCTGGTGGGAGAACTCTATTTCCTCAATGTGATAATTATGCTCCATAACTATTAAGCACTCCCAATAGTCAACCCACTTCCCACTGAATGCGTGCACCCATCATGGACAATCAAACACCAAAGGCTTGGCATTGTACTCCCTTTTACTCGATTTCACAACCTTGAACTGCCTCCGAAGAGACAGCGATAAGAATTTTACTACATCAATAATAACCTCTTTACTATGGTATATAGCACCATAGGACACCTCATTCTCATAATATCCCCACGGTGTCCTATGAGCCTCACTGACCACTATCTTTGAAAATTCCTAATTCCTCCACTCTGTAAGAACAGGAGCATTTCCCTACTCGTCGAATGAATTCTCATCGGCAATAGCTTCCTCTAACTCTTGATCCTCCATCTCAGTCTCTTCAATTATGCTAGGGATGTGCTCCCCCTCATGCACATCCCAACATCTTGCTCGTCCCCCACATTTGTCGAGTCTGCTTCATCCACTACTGCCTGACTTGTTCCTGCTACTGCTTCCGTAAAGTTTATCTCTCTTGGATCCTTCTGGTATGTCTCAACTAGCAGCACAAGAAAAAGATCATGTTTACATGATATATCTACATAGTGCCTCCAAGTAGATATTGTATTAATCGAGACGAGCTCACCAAAGTACCCATACTTAGCACAACTCTCAACTTAAGCTCATGTTCCTAGGGATCCAGTTAAAAATGACGCATCAGCCACTTGCACATGCCCACTATGGTCCTCTTATTGGCTCTACTAAGTCCCTTGACGACATGCTGAAATCCAGATAAATCTGCACCGCTAGGATCATAACTAATTTGATCTTCACCATAATATATCTGAAAATATAATTTATCGAACATCCCTAGAAACATCCGAAAATATATCCAATGTTAATATCGAAAAACTATATTTCTGATTATCAAAACTCTAACAAAATTACCGACATCGATGATCACCTAACAATATATTTATTTAATATTACTCCTAAGCAAACTAACCAAATTAAACTAATTAATCATCTATCTATTTAATAAAGTTTCTAATTAGCAATAATTATTACTTATATCATTACTATGTAAAATCTAGATAATCAAAACTACCACACTCTAAATACTATTATGCATCTGATGGCTATTCTACCATGTCAAAATTGATCTTTATAATATACTACAAAATACAACATATCCTATTTTTTAAAACCCTAGATCGCATATAATATAACTACTGTTATGCTGCTAAATCCTAGATCTGGTAGTACTTTAATTACTAATAAAAACATAAGTCTAAAAAAATTATAGGAAAACGAGATCCAAAATCTACAGATAAAAATAGTAGAGCTTCACCGCGCTGCCTCCCTTTCCTCTCCTCTCCTCTCCTCTTCTCTCCCTCCTCTCCTCTCCTCTCCCTTTCTTTTTCTTTCCATATTATAATGGGCATTTTAGCTGATTTTCAGCCATTTTATAGTGGTGGAGGGGGGGTGAGGGCGGCCGCTAACCACCTCTTGAGAGAGTGATAAGGGGGGCTAACCGCTCTCTTAGAGAACGGTAAGGATGACGGGCACGGACAAGGTTCCTACCCGTCCTCTGAGAGAGCGGCAGAGGGCGGGTAAGGGGTGATGATGCCATCATGGCATCCTTACCAATGTCTGAGGTGGTAGACACCTAATTCTGTAAATCTTACCATAAAAATCTATTTATTTAAATATTTGATATAAAAATATATAAAAAAACTCCGAGACGGACATAGGTCTGATTTGGGCCGGAGGGAAGCTATCCCATATCCCCTCACAGACGAGATAGAAGCCGTCCATGGTGTCTAACCGTGCCAGCCAGCAGCTTCAGGTAAGTTGAAGCCTGCTATAGATTTTAAACTTTCGAACTCTGAATTCCATATCCTTATCTGACACAAATTCGATCGGCTTCAGCTATTCCCCAAGAAAATGATGTGATGCTACCAAACAAGAGTATTCCGTAGCTGCGCTTCTGAGCAAGCAGAAGTTAAGATTGAACTGAGAAACAATGCCCTCGATGGAATACTTGCATGAAAACCCTCCGTTTGATTTCAGGGGCAGATTAGTGGAGCTCAGGTTGCTGCAGGAAGCACACGACAGCCACAGACTAGAACGCTTGCTCAAAAGATCAAAAAAATTCAATGAAGTATCCACCATGAGGATATTCGGAAGGGCTAAACATTTGTCGAATGGTTTTTGCACATGAACCATGCATATGCATAGCCAGTTAGCGCCACTGGCAAAGAAACCAAAAGGATTCAGAAACGTTTCATGCCTTGGAGCAAAGATACCGGGTCTATCTCGGTCAAGAACGCCAGCACCGCGTCTATGTTGTCACGGTCGCTGCACCTCCGGAGCACGAGGGCCTTCTTTGTCGCAAGGTTGAGCTGGACGAGCCCAACCCTGTCTATCCAGAAGAGCACGGTGCCACTCCTCTCCCCGAACCCCACGAACCGGATCCTTTGGAATGCCTCCGGACCGGCGGTGAGCTGCCTGTCGATCTCTCGCCTGCGGATCACCACCTGCCGGCTCCATCTGTTTGCTCCCCCGTCCGGCGATAGCGTCCACATCGATATCTCAAGGATCTCCCCAACCACCAGGCTCAGCCTCGTCCCTTCTGCAGTGGCGGCCAGGATGAGCCCCTCGGCTGGGCTTACCAGCCTGGTGCAACTCTCCATGCTTGTAAGACAACCTTGCGGCAGCTCGATCGCCGTGGACTGTGCTGCGTTGGCGTGCAAGGCGAGGATGATCAATTCGTGATTGCGGTGGGACGCCGGCTCCAGTGCCGACAAGCAGAGCCAGTGCACCGCACGCCTGATGAAGACGGGGGCAGCAGACGTCGCCGAGATACGCCGATGGCCCTGGGGCAGGTGAACTTTACGGACATCGCCCCACTCACCTTCCTCTGATGAGAAGGTCTGGGTCCGGAAGTGCTGATCAATGAAAAGCATCTCTTCCATGACAAGCAGCTGGAAGGAGCGGCGGGCACCGTCCACCGTAAGCAAGGCGGGCCGGTGGATGCCTTGGGCACCACAATCTTGTGCGAGGTCCATGCGTGGAAGGGAGGTGACATGGCCGGTGAAGGTGTTGCAGACGCGTAGCTCAACGTCAAGTTCATCCCCCATGCCTGGGCCGTTGCGGAGTACCATATCCCGGCAGAGGACGAGGATCCCGTCGCGGAATGACGCGGGCTCGAACGACCGCAAGAGGCTGGTATCGAAGCGGAGGCGCCGGGATGGCTGGACAACGACGCTGCCGTGGTGGCCGAGCTGGTAGGAGACTGCCATGAGGAGAGCGGGGTTGAAGCCGTCGTTGGCCGTGGAGCGGAGGGCGAGGCGGCGGCGGAAGTCCGGGTCGAGGATGGCGCGGCGGAGGGGCTTGGAGGCTGCGGCGCAGCGGACCACGGTCGCGACGTCGTCCGAGCGAGCGGCGATCTCGAGCTGGAGATCTACCGGGAGGGGCTGCCGCGGCGGCGGCTCTATAGTCGGCGCACATACGAGCTTGCTTGACGCCGCCGGGTTGTTTGAACCCGTGAGGTCGTGCTCGCGTGCCGTGGACATGGCCGATTAGCTCATCTGCACGCAAATGCAAGTGGTTCAGTGATTCGAGCTCACGTGATTGCAGAAGGATTTGGCATTTCGGCTCACCTCCTGGATTCAAGCTCCTGCTCTGTTCCTGCACGGCGCACACCTCTTCCTGTTGGTGTTGACCACCGGCGCCACCGCACCGGCCTCTTGAGCTCAACGGCCGCGCGTGCGCTCAATGGTCTTCCTCTTCCCTTCCCGTTCCTTCCCGTTATGGAAATAAAATCAACTGGAAACAAAACTGGAAACGTTTCAAGTTACTCAGCCATCCTTCCTTGAGCTTCCCCATTTCTCGTTCCTTCCGGTTACAGCAATAAAATCAATCGGAAACAAAAATGAAAAAAATTCAAGCTGAATAATAAAGATTGACGTTGAAAAAAAATTCAAGCCAGTAGGAAAAAGCTTCAAGTTGGAGCAAGAGTCCCAAATAAAATTGAAAAAAAATCAAGATGGCAAAAGTTTGAAAAAAATCAATTTGAAAAAAAAACAAATAGAAAAACAAAAAAAGGAAACTAAGGTTAGGTACCGGCGACGGTGTGGCCTCCTCCTCCACCGATGGATGTGGTGATGTTGGCCTAGGATTCTCCGAAGAAGAAGAGCGGTAGCACTCCTCCGTGGTAGTGTGCAAGCAGTGGCACTGATGGTGGGAAGGTGAAATCAAGTGACAAGATCGAGAGAGACAGATCAACGGGGAAGATAGCGAAAAGGGAAAGGGAAGGAGAAAAATGGAATGCGGATTAGGTATAGTGGGATTCCATATTGGAAAATAAAAACATATCTAACCGCGTCACCTGAGCAGTCGAGCACACATCGAATAAGAGTTTTACTCTGAGCTGCCGACAGGCCCGTCCTTCAGATGTTGGTGGTGGGTGGTGACTTGAGAGGAAGAGAGAGATAGGAGTGAGAGTGAGAGTGAGTGTGAGAGGGGCAAGGGATTGAATTTGGAAAAGGGGAATTAGGGTTCGCTGATCGATTCAAAAGGGCTCTCGAGGCCTGACGTAATCACAAGGGACTCGAGGTTGGGTCTCTAGTGATTTGAATGGGCCGGTATAGGTGTTGGCCCAATGCTGATAGGAGCTAAGAAGTCGGCACACTTCTGTAGAAAGATTGGAGTGGCAGCGTTCCTCTCAAAGAAAAGAAGATTGAAGTGGTGGCGAGGAGGCAAAGGTCCACAACGAAGGATTATATAGTCCCGGCAACTAGGGTTATCGGTATCCTGGCCGTCTAGAGCTGTACCGAGATGTGAGCCAGATGTCATAAGGAAACAAATACACACAATAACCTATACTAATACGCGGGACCCACCATACATGTACTGGTTGGGTACAAAATAAAGGGACATACCCTCTCTCCTCTCACCCACTTTGACGATCTCGCTGTCCTCTCCATGGTGCTAAGCTCGCTGCCAGCGAGCTGGTATGGAGCCATGCAAGAAGAGGCGTGCTAGGGCTGAGGTACACCGTGCATGGCAGCAGAGGTCGAGAGGCTGCCCTCGGCCATGCGCGACGGTGGAGACCGGGAGGTCACCCCCGACCATGCGACAGCAGCGCAGCGTAGCGGGCGGACGGCGATGACGGTGTGCCTCACTGGCGCAAGCGACCAGATCCACCCCTCCCCTCGCGATGTGCCTTGCCGGATTCGTGCAGGACAGCCTCAAGATGGTTGGATCCATATGTCCCCTCACCAGATCTGTGCGGGACTGCCTCACGAGGGACGGATCCACTCCTCTCATCATTGGATCTGCACCTCCCCTCATCAGATCTGTGCGGGATGGCATCACAAGGGATGGATCCGCTTCCTCCTTGTTGGATCCATGCAGGACAGGATATCCACGGAGAGATCCTCCACCACAATGACTTTCCCCAGGATGAGCTCCTCCACCACAGCGACCTGCTCCACCATGACGATTGAATCTATGGTAGCTGGTTCCACTTCGACTATATCCATGGCGGTGGCCTGCAGGACAACAAGCTGCTCCACCATGGCTGCCTCCGCTTGCCGGGAGGGACCCAGGAGCCCCAGAAGAGGGGAACAAAAGTGAAACTTTGGTTCTTTCCTTTGCGCTGCTAGCTTCTCCTTGCTTGGGCTTGGTGACCTCCGCCCTCAGGACGAGGTCCCTTGCTAGTTTAGAGATGGGTGTTGATGGTAGGAACGACGGTGTGATGCAGTACATCAGATCCAAGGAGCCCAGGTGGACCGTCGAGTTCCACCGCAGCTTCCTGCAAGCCATAGATTTGGGTTATGTGTACCTTGTTAGTGCTCGATTTGAGTTAGGTGTACTTTGTTCCTAATGGTACCTAGGAGGTACAAGCCCCCAACATTCATTGATTTAGTAAGTTTTTGTATTTTTTATAAGTATTAATGGAGTGGCACCTAGGTGAAACTGGTACATAGTTGGTGCATAACCCATTTCTTTAAATATCAATAGGTGGTACATATCTCATTTCTTCAAATTTCAATAATTCAAGACATATTAGTATTATGTATTCAAATTCTTCATGCGCCATGTACCATGTACGTGTGAACCAAGACTTCATGCATCATGTAACAGAACAACTTAAATTTAAAAACTCATATGACAAAAAAAAAGATCAATAATAGGCTATTTGTTAATGGAAATAACGAGGCTTTTAGTTTTCTAGCGGTACAGATTGTGTTTGTTCCACTTTTGAACATTCATGTTTAAATAACTTTTTTATATGTACAATCTTGTTTGTTATGATCATGATCAATACATGTTCGTCTTATTTTAAATTTAAGCTTGGACATGTTTAATGACACGATTCTGTACCTAAATACAAGCTTGGACATGTTCAATGGCATGATTCTGTACCTGAACACAAGCTTGGACATGTTCAATGGCATGATTCTGTACCTGAACACAAGCTTGGACATGTTTAATGGCATGATTATGTACCTCAAAAATAGCTCTCTCCGGCAATAAATGATTTAAAATTCAAAAAATTATATAATCTATATGATAAAAGTACATCAGACATAGCATTATATCATAGGTTGGATAGTACTAGTGGAGAAAAAGATCAATAAAGACATGAGTGGTAAACTTGTCATGGTTGTGGTTCAAAATACAAAAGTGGATTGCCTAGTACCTTGATCCTCCTCAACCATCACAAGATAAAGAAGTATGACGCTCTGTGTCTGACTCTATTGGTCATAGTTCCTTGCTGTTGCGGCCGGTGCTCGTTTGCGCGCGTGTGAACCACCAGATCATAAGGAAAGATGCCTCTCGGGGCATCTGAGAATGATTCGAGCCGTTCAGACACATGGCAGCATCAGGTTCACATCTTCCATCTTTTCGTTACCCGTGTTAGGATGTGACTTTAATTTAAAATTCAAAAATGCATTGAATATCTTGATAAGAATCTCCCTGCTCTACTAATCTCCACCTACTCTCTGACATTCTCACCTCTTTTATGTCCTATCGTATCTGTTATGATACAGTTAAAAAAATACAATACAACCGAAATATAAAGTGCATAACTTAGCTGGAACTAATCTCAATATGGCTTGGACGGACAGTATACTAGGCACACGAGTTGTCAGGAACATAATTGATTTTTCGTCCACAACGTCCATGGTTTGCTAATCTGCCGGCTAGATTTGGGTAAGTTAAAGCCATAAATATTTTAAACCTTTTGAATTCAGAAATTTTTATATCCGTATCCATCGTTGGCCTGGTTACGGCACAAGAAAAATTATAAGTACTAACAAATTGCAGGGTTCTACGTGAACGAGCCAGAGGCTTGGTGGTAGCGCTGGCTGTTGCCCAGCCTACCCACCCGCACTCAAGTGTCGTACCGGACTATTTCCCAAATAGCATCCGGATTAGTCTGGTTTAGATTAAGATACACGTATGAGTATTTAGTGTTACTATGTGTTGCTGCACACCGGAGATATAGTGTCTCACAATTGCTTCCTTATCGTATATATGGATGTATACATGTGTATACATATGATGTGAGTACGAAGTATGTGTGTAATATATGTTCTCGTTATATGCTCTTAAAAAATTGCATGATTCTACAACAATATAAATTAAATAAGAAAAAGATAAATAGAGCTAAGAAATAGAAGCCACCTCCTACAAATTTTGTGACGTATGCAAGGCAAAAATAAGGTGGAAGTAAATTTTATAGTAACATGTCCTATGAAAGATCATTTTTTATATGATGATATATGTCCACTCTTTCCCTCTCCTTTTCAACACAACCATTAAATCACAGAATAGATAATATGGATAAAATTTTATAATAATTTTTCTAAATAAGATCGTATAAAATTTGCTTCCAAATCAGATGGTAACCCGTAGACTTGAATAATAGGGACCTGTATCCAGATATCCATACGCCTTTATCCATATGCGCAAAACCCCATGCCTGTATCCATATATTCGTACAAGTAGGGGCCTGGCCATGCTTGGCTATTAATTCACTTGTACGAATTGTCTTCCTCTCCATTTGTTCAGTGCCAATTAACTACTTTGGCCCCCTCAAGAATCCCTGGCTAATAATAGGCTCGAGAAGCTGAAGCGCAACAATTTTCAGCCTCTTGTTTTAGTTGGCCTAAGAGGAATAAAATAATTGATCGTTTTCTCAAAATGGTTGTTTCAAGCTCCAAGCCTACTGCTAAACTTTCTATTCAACCAATGTGCGTACATACTGATACAAGCAAAAAGGAGTGAGTAAATTTAAATAAACTCACATGTAACTTTCTTCTATGTTTGGGGCATTTGGAGAAAAAGATCTATGCTTCCATGTTTAGTTGTCCGTGCAATATTGGATCAAACTAACTAGGCATATTATTTTCCAACTTCCATTGCAATACATATGTCACAATACTTATTACATATTATATTAGTGTCGACATATATTCTACGACATCTCTTTCCAATTTTCCATCTACTTGGCTCTCCATCCTCAAATCTTGGCTCCGCCCCTCTCGAACACAAAGTTGCCACTTTTCCCTAAATTTGTATTTAACAGATATTAAGAGTACTTTGACTATAGTTGTTATATATATTAACTCCATTCTATGTCCATATCTTAATCTATAATGAATAATATTTTTAATTAAACATGTAACTATTAATAATTATGTATACTAGCTAGTAAGTGGCAATGTACTAATAGCCCACGCGACACAATACTCATAATTACACGAGCAACCGAGTCAGTAAGTTAATTACAGTGCACTTATCGCTTCACATAGCACATAAACCTGGAAACTATAGCACTGGAGTTATTATGGAAAGCACTTTAAAATATTTTTATATATCGAATTAAAGTACTCCTGTATTTGTTTATTGTTAATGTTGCTTAAGCTACGACTGTTTCAGACGATGTTTTCATTGGGTGCCCTTCAATGTCTCCACCGATGACTTCACCAGTTCGAGGTTAGAGATGCACTAGAGGGTGGGGTTAAGATTAGGGTTCAGGTTCACACGAGTCTAACCCTAAGATGAAGGGACGGGCAGCGAAGGTCCAAACGCTAGCCATAGGTTGTAGGAGGACAACAATGATAGCATTGAAGACGAAGGGGAAGGATGAGAGAGAGATCGACCACGCCAGAGAAGATGGAAGCGACAGTGGATGAGGAGGCTGACAAAGTAGTGCCATTGAGGCGATGAGTGGAGGACATGGGGGATGCAGCAGTGTCAGTGGTTAGAGGTTGGACTGTTGGAATTAGTTTTAGGGAGGATGGAATTTATATGAGATTGCAATAGTTGGATCTTGATCTATTGGTTAGAAGTGATTGAGTTTTTGCTTTCCATGAGGTGAAACATAGATTAACCCAGAAATCAGACAGCCATACTCATATATGGAATTGCACAAGTATATCTTTCTTAAATATTAATTTTGGTCATAAATATTTGTCGTTTTGATTAAGATCGGTCAAAATTTTAAAACTTTAACCTTTAAAAGGTTCTAAAATTTTAGTTTGGAAATATAAAGAGGGTGTTTGATTGAAGGAATATTTCTAGATAAAAGATGACTATCTATTTTTTTAAAATGTTTGGTTGAAAAACAAGATAGACGAGGTGACCACCCAGAGAAATATTGCAAACAGATCCTGCATGGATGAGCTTCGGATGAAGCCATCCACCAACTCCCACGCCTCCCCTGTTTCCTCTCACCTCCCCGCGTTTCCACCCAACACAGGTCCTCACCGCCCCCTACCACCTCGAGTTCCTGGCAGAGCAGCGGCGGCCGGAGCCGGACAGAGGGGAAGGGGAAGGAGGGGTTGAGCTGGTTGCGGAGGACTGGAGGCTGAGCCAGTTCTTGTACGACGAGCGCACCGCGCAGACGCTGGTGGAGGAGGTCATCCACCTCGTCTCCCCCTCCGACACGGGCTTGGCCACCGCTGCCTGTGCCGTGGCCCGCGTCGCGTGCCCGACGCTCTACGCCTACCTGAAGAAGCGCGACCCGGGCGTGCCCGCGCAGCTGCTGGAGTACGCGAGCAGTTCGGGCAGTACGGCGGCGACTTCACCTTCTACTACTACAGCCGGCCGGAGGAGCTGTCGCCGGCGATGAAGCACACCTACCGTGTCGTCATCGCCGACCCTCCTTACCTGGTATGGTTTCTACTTGAGGTTACTAATTACTGTTAATTAGTTCTTGATTTTTGAGATGAGAGTACAATTTGAGGAGAAACGGTGATTTGCTGGCTGTTGGTGCAGAGTAAGGAGTGCTTGGAGAAGGTTGCCAAGACGGTGTCTTTCCTCGCGTAGCCTGAAGGCTCATTCCTGCTGTTGCTCACAGGTAATTGGAGCTTGTGACAATTCTATGTCAAGTGAATGCAAGTGTCAAATCGTGAATTGTCGTTCTATCGAGTGTCAGATAACAAATTCTCCCATTACCCCCCGGCAGTGTTCTTTCGAAATGAAATAGAATTGCTGCATCATATTCCCTGTTTGATCCTTCATGAACTTGTAAGGCTTCTAGTAGTAAAAAAATGCTGCTTTGATAGTTCGAAGTTGTTTTTCGATCGATTGTAAGCGTTAGTGTCTAACTTTATGATCATTTCATCTTTAGTGTTGCCAGGAGGTCTTTTGGTTGATGACTGGAACTTAATACTGTTTTGTTGCTTTTGGTAGGATGATCCATCGGTATTAGTGTGTCTTAATTAGAGTAGAAATTGGACGCAAGGAATTGGAACTACTACAGCATTCACAATGACATCATCTGCTTCTACTTGTATGCAGCTGCAGATGCTCTAGCTTAAACAATTGTAGCATCAGCTGTGCAGTTGATTTAAATTTTATCGCAAATCTTCTTAGTCATGCCTGCTAAACATCATGATAGCAATATGTTGGACAGCATGTCTTCTTTCATGAGATCTTGTGATACTATACCGAAACGCATAATTTATCCCATGTTGTTTTTCTCTAACAAAATTCACATTATGCTCACTTCTATTGCCAAGGGAAATTCAAAAGGACAGGGCATTGGAGCTACTAAATGTTTGCCCCTGTGGTTTCAAGTCTCAACACTCGAATAAATCGGACAACGAGTTCAGATTGTTCACAAATCATTACATCTATTTTTATTCATCCAACCAAATAAAAAATCGATTCGTCTCATCTATCCAACCAAACAAAAAATTGAATCATCTCATAAAACAACAAGAATGACATTGTTCTATCTAACCTTGCCCTACAATAAAACACACCTATAAAACATATATGTAGATTTATCTTGAAAAATATTTTCATAATATTTTATTTTTATTATATATTATAACTATATTCTAATATAAAATAATAATCAAAATTGTATATCGAAGATTGTAAAAAATCAAAAGTGATAAATATTTATGATCAGAGAAAGTATCAGTGTACCACGATGATATTTTCGCTTGTAGACCATACATAGCCACAAATTTGTTTCATGCCTCTTGGAGCAAAGAAACCAAATCTATTTCATGCAAGCACGCCGGCGCGACCCCGCTCTTGTCACCTTCGTTGCACACGATGGCCTTCTTTGTTCCCAGGTTGAGCTGGACGAGCCCGACCCCCTCGATCCACAAGAGCATGGCGCCGCTCCACTCCGCGAACCCCACGAAGCAGACATCCATGCCGGGCGTGATCTGCCTGTTGACCTCCCGCTTGCTGATCACCACCTCTCGGCTCCACCCCTCCACCGATAGCGTCCACATCGATATCACTTCAGTCTCTGGGACGACCACGCTCAGCTTCCCGTCCGCTGTGGCAGCAAGGGTACAGCTCCCTATGCTGCCAAGACAGCCCTGCGGCAGCTCAATCGACGTGGCCGGTGCTGCGTCGGCATGCAGAGCGAGGATGAACATGTCGGCACTCCGCGTCGAGCGGGAGATCCAGTGGACGTTGCGCCCGATGACGGCAGGGGAGGTATGCATGGCCTGCTCGATGACGCACCAGTTGTTATGGTCCGGGGGCGGCTTTACAACACGGATAGGGCCCCACTCGCCGTTCTTTGACGAGAAGATGCGGGTCCGCAGACACACATCCATGACGAGCAGCTCGAAGGAGCGGCCGGCGCCGTCGACGGTGAGCAAGGCGGGATGGTAGATGCCGCCGTTGCCCCATTTTCCTTCGACGTCCATGCGAGGAAGGGAGGTGACATGGCCGGTGAAGGTGTTGCAGACGCGTAGCTCAGGCTCGGGTTCTTGCCGCCAGAGGACGAGGAGCCCGTTGCGCGAGGACACGGGCTCGAACGTCGAACGCAAGAGGCTGGTGTCAAAGCGGAGGCGCCGGGATGGCTGGACGATGCCGTCGCTTCCGTACTCTGTGGACGCGTGGGAGACGCCGAGGAGGAGGGCGAGGTCGAAGCCGGCGTTGACCGCGGCGCGGAGGGCGAAGCGGCGCCGGGGAAGGAAGCCCGAGCCGAAGATGGCTTTGCGGAGGGGCTTGGTGGCGGCGGCGCAGCGGAGGATGGTCGCGGCGTCGTCCAAGTGCGCGACGATCTCGACCTGGAGATCTACCGGAAGGGGTTCCCTTGGCAGCGGCGCCTCCATCGTCGGCTTGTCGCGTCGTCGGCGGCGGCGCCTGCGTTGGCTGCGGCACCCCACCATCGGCTCGTCGCGTGTGATAAACCCTAGCCGTGCGTAGGCGTGCGCTTGGCCAACGCGGTTGGTGGGTTTATTCGAGTCCATGATGAGATCGTGCTCGCGTTAGTTTCGGTGGACATGCCCGGTTAAGTGCGTATCGTGCCGTATATACGATAGCACGTGCAGGATCGGCATTGCAGGTGATCCCGGCTGGCTCCCCTCGTGTCCAACTCGTGGACCAACAGGACTCGTAAGCGACGAGCAAAATTACGCAACGTTCAAACGCGTCACGGCCTGGGCAAGTGCAGGGAGGCTGCTTGCTATAAGACCATCTTTAAACATATTCTTTTTATTTCGTTCACTTTTCAATTCTCTTCTCCATTTTTATTCTTTTTATTTTCTCTCATCTCTAACAGCTTACTTTCGAGGGAATCGTGAAGAAAAAGAAGAGAAAATCTCATCCTAAAGTGAATAATCTTGAAAATCCCTTCGTAACAGAAATCGTAAAAAAAATCGTTAAAGCACTAAAGAGAAAAAAAATTCCTTCATAACAAAAATTTCATTCCTGAAGAAAAAACCGTTGGCAGTGGCCTAAAGGCCGGGAAGAGGTAGCCGAGCAAACTGCCCCAACACAAACCCAGTTGGCATGGCATGCATTGCCGATTCGAAATTTGCCACCCACTTCATCTCACAGGCCCGTAGCCCAGCTTCCCACGGGCCTCAATTGGCGCCTCATCCCACAGCCCAGCGCCCCCACGGAATGCATGCGGCGCGATGCTTCCCACGTTGCTACGTGAGCTGATGGAATGGCAGGCGATGGCACCATGGGACTGCGTGGTTGCACCACAGCATCGGTCGCTCCCACAGCCCGGCGCTAGCAGCTGCCGTCAAGACCGAGCCGAGAGCTCGTCGTCGTTACTCGCTGAACAAGCCCCCGCTCGTAGTGGCGAAGCTTGAGCCGAATGTCAGTAGGGGCCGATGAAGTTAACTGGATTGCAGGGGCCGAGCTCAAAGAAATTCTCGAGAAAATTGATAGATTGAATTTAAAAAATGAACTACAAAATAAAAAAGCTATTGCACCAGAAAGGGTCACGGCCCACCTAGGTCACTAAGAAGCTTCGCCCCTGCCCGCTCGTGTTCTCTTCTTTTTTTTCCATTCCCATAATGTATCCTCCCATTTAAATTTCTATTTCTTTATTGCAATCATATGTACTACTCAATAATTTAAAAGATATAATACAACAATTGTTGAAACCTGATTTAACCACTGGGAAGACCTTACTTAACATTTTTTAGCCTATGCAACATTTTGAAAGACTTGGTGCATCAATTTGTAAAACTTAATCCGATACATGTGAGATTTTTTTTTGATCGGACAATACAATTGAGATTCACGCCACAGCAATAAACATGCGCATATTCAAAGATGGATCACGACGTCTTCAGCATCTTCTCTGAACGGAGATCAATCTCCTCTACATTATCTTCTGCATCAACATCGTGGAGTCTTCAGCATCTTCTCCAAAGTGAGGTTAATATACTCCTACAGCTTCTCCTTCTGCAAAAGATCGGTACACTCACTGCCATCATAATTTTTTTTTATGCCTCTCATGATCTGTTTTCTGTTATTCTTGTCATCGAGTATATTAGAGAGATATTTATGCAATATTGTTACATACATGTTTAGAGTATGCTCCTCCTATATGATCATGTTAGCTTATCTGTTCGAGTTCATGATTTATTTATAAATTAAATTAAACCTAAAAGTCCTGAATTTTCCAACAAAAGTATCTGTGTGATTTAGATTTGTATTTTCTAGTCTTTTGTCTGCCTTCAACCTATCGAAATACTCAATTCATCATTTTGGAATAACTCGTTCAGCTTTTGAATGTGAATTGTCGAAACAACATAATTGCATAGTTGAAACTGTGCATTCAAATTGTTGAATTTTTCAAATAAAAAGAGGCAAAATTACTCAATAAGCATTTTGAACAACACCATGCTTCCCCGTACAACGTGGCCGGTAAATTCTTCCTCGCAATGCGATACTTGGTGGCCCGGCTCTGAAATCTGGCTTCTTCATCGAAGCCGGAAAAAGCGGGCAGGGCAAACACTTCACGACTCACGCTTTGAATCTCGGCTTCAGGAAAGCCCGGCTCCTCTGTAGCACAAAGTGTGTATACTATACTAGCATGTGGTAGGTAATGTACTATTAGCCCATGCTACACAACTATACGTGCAATTGAGTCAGCTAGTTAATTAGAGTTACATGACACCCAGAAAACTGTATCATTTTAGAGTTGCTACCGAAAGTGGTACTTATGCAAATATTTATCTATTTCAAATTAAAACACTATTACAAAATTCGATGCTTACTAGCAATGACGGATCAAGCAGGGGCTGGGTGGGTTTAAGCCCCCTTACTGGCTTCTTCTCTCCATTGGATAGAAGTGGCGCGAAGGAGGAGAAGGAAGAGAAAAAAGAAGAAGGTGGAGGAAGATAAGAATGAGCCCCCTTACGATTTGAGTCTGCGTCCACCACTGACTAGAGATTGTTTATTGTCCAAATAGTCACGTATTCTCATTCTCATCGGTCGTCCTTGGATGTCTCCAGCATTGATATTACTTGTGGGCTCCGTAGCGGCAGGGTGAGATTAGGGCTGGGGTTCACACGAACCCTAACCTTAGGGAGTGAGAGGCGGTGGAGGCCCAACGATGGCGAGGCAATGGCAACTCCGCCGGCCATGGGTCAAAGGAGGATGGTGTGGAGTTATGAGGTAGTGGCGGTAGCTGATGCCGAAGATGAAGAGGGAAGGTGCTTGTGTGCCGTTAGGAAGTGTTCATGTCAGAGAAGTTGGAGGGTAGATGAGAACTGTTGGATATTGATCCATTGGCTCTAAGTGACCGAATTTTTGTAAATTTCAATCAAATGAAATATAAGACCCATGAGTTAATATATCTGAGCAACTAGTATATCAACCAACCAAAAGGATATTTGAACGCGGACCATGACAGGCAAAAAATTAAAATCCAAAAGAACTTCAAAACATTGATCAAATGGTCTTGGGCTCTAAGACGTAGCAAGATCTGAGGAGGTCCAAGTCCATGAGAAAATAGAGCCGGTCTCGTAGGATTTTTCTCCGCAAATTCCCTCTCGCGGCGCCAGCGCGATGCTTCCCAGGTTCCAACCAAAGTGATCATTCAGATGCACCACCGCATCCAAGCCCGGCCGGCCGGGCGGCGCTCGCTGCTGCACCGTCAAGACCGAGACTAGCAGCAGTCCACGACGAAAGCAAGCAACCTAGGGTAACCCACTCCAGACGCCAACCCACCACTGTTGCATTCTTCTTGTCGTGGATACGCGCATTGACCCCTCCGGCGCGTCAACGGCGAATCCCTACCCGCGCGATCCTATACCTTGGCCACTACGAAAACGAAACAGCCGTGAAATTTCCACAATCCCGCATCCATTCCCCGGCCGTCGACTCACGAGCTGTGATCCGATCGAGTTAGCTACAAGCCGGTTGCAGCGTCCGCGCCCCGCGGCCGTCGAGGACCGAGCAGGAGACGGCGATCACCACCGGCCATGTCCGGCGACACGTTGAGCAGCGAGGGCGACCAGCTGCGGGCGTTCCGTGAGGCGGCGCGGCGGCGGCTGCGCGAGCGCGTGGGGGCGATCCTGCGCGCCATCCGGACGCCGCTTGCCGACGTGATCCGGGAGCACGCGCTCGTGCACCTCCCGCCAGCCGCCGCTGCGCGCCTCCGCCTCGTGCACATGTCCTGGGCACGCACGATGGCTTCCCCTCTCTTCGCCGTCGCGCACGCCGCCGCCCCGCGCCAGATCTCGGGGCTCTTCGCGCCCTCTGTGGGGTTCCTCCCCTTCGACGGCACCGACACGGTGCGGTCGCCGAAGCTCTCCTTCGTGCCCGCGTCGTCGGCCCTCGCAGTGCTCTCCTCCTCACACGGGCTCGCGTGCTGCTTCTCGCCGGCCGACGACGAGTTCTTCGTCTGCAACCCGGCGACGGCGTCATGGGAGGGCGTCCCGTGCCCACCGCGCCGGACCTGGCCGCGCCCCGCGATTGTGGTCGTCTTCGACGCCGGCGTATACAACTTCCGCGGCGACTACACGCTCGTCTGCGCCTTCGAGTCGGCTCCGGGCTCCGGCACCTACTGCTTCGCGGTGTTCACATCGGGGACCGGCGCGTGGTGGGTCGCCGACGCGGTCGCGCCCGCCGAGGGGCTCGTCCCCGCGTCGGGCGTGGCGGCCGCCGGGACGGCGTGGTGGCGGACCAGCATCGGCACGGCGGTTGGGTACAACCCGGTCACGGGGAGCGTCGAGCTGGCGCTGTGCCCCGGCGACAGTGGCCAGTGGGAGATCGGCTCGGCCGCGGGCAGACTCCACTGCGCAGTGCGCGCCGACGGCGACGTCGTGGTGTTCCGGCTCGACAGGCACAGTGACTGGGAAGAGGCCGCGAGGGTGGCCGTTGCGGAGATAGTGCAATATCGGCAACCAGAGCCCGTCCACGAGCAGACCGAGGCAGAGGCTGAGGCCGACGACGAGGTGGAGGCGAACATAGTAAATGCGCCGGACGACGACGTGCGGCTGCTGCCGTTCCAGGGCTCGGAGGTGGAGGTGGTGGTGCTGTTCGGCAGGCGCGTGGTGGCGTTCGACACCGTAACGCGGCGGCGGCGCGAGGCCGCCCTGCCGGATCAGCCGGACACCGAGTGGAGCGCCGCGGAGTACGTCGCGCACACCAACACGCTCGCGATGGTCGCGCCCTCGGTGCTCACCCGAGAGCCGTCGCCGGTCATGGAGCCGCCGGACGATCGGGAGGTCGCGTTTTCTTGAGCGAATTTCAGTGCCTCGCGTGCGCTGCGCGCACACATGCTTTGCCATATTATTCGATCGAGAGAATAATCAAGCTTGTGCTTGTGCTTGTGCTTGTTTTCGTCGGAGAAACCAACTGTGTGAGCTATTTACTGTACATAATTATTCCGAACTTGCTTGTGCTAATTTTCGGGCAAATTCTAGGTAATCTTACTAGGATAATCTCACATTCTCACTAGGCAGTTAACAATTCATAATCTCACTAGGTGACTAGGATGGGGAAGCTCGTCGGTTCCTATGATTCGTTCAAAGAGACAAGATCGATGTGACATTTCTTTTTTTTAGGGTCAAAAAAAGACATTTCATTTTTTAAGATCGGTATGATCGACCGTCGACGAGACTTCACAAAAGCCCGTTGTGCCGTGAAAGACGGTTTCTACGACTTCCGACTTTCCGAGTCATGCTGCCGTTTCCTTGCATCGATTCTGCTAACACTCGCCGCGAAAAGAATGTGGGCACCGGATGTCACCGGTTGATGTTGCTATCACGAAACAACCACTGATTGGCACCAGCGGCCGCTACCAGTGTCAGGGTGGCCTCCTCTCATTTGTGGATAAAAATAGAATTCAAGGACTAAATAAGATTTTTTTATGATTCTTAATAGATACTCGTGAAAATATAACTCTGTAAAGACGTATGTCTTTACGCACATATATTTTATCTGAAACATCTATTCCTCACATCTTATATTTATTTATATGTTGACTTGTGATTTTTTTTTTCACAAAACAGGCTTTGTACCTGTCTATTGTCTCATCAGCGTTTCTCTTAATTTTATAGACCCATTTACCGTCAATAAGATTTCTTCTAGTCTTTGGTGGAACCAAGTGCCATGTCTTTTTTTTTTATAAGAGCACCAAACTCGTTATCCATAGCAACCTTCCAATTATCGTCACATAAAGCATCTTGCAAATTTTCAGGTTCACCAGTGATGGCTAAAGCACCATAACCATACCTTATCGTGCTGTCAGTATAGGTCTTAGGCTTGGTAATCTCCTTCTGCTACAGTGTCACTAGTCTCAGCACTGGTGATGGCGCTGGTGGTGTAGACGATCCAGGAGAGCCCTAAGGCACTGTCATGGTCTAGTCAACATGCCCCTCTCTGCCCAACACCGTGCCAGGCAGAGGAGAAGTAGTATCAATGAAACTCGATGAGAACCCGTCCGCGATATTCCTCGGATTGACATGCAAATCAGCCTGGGGATTGGCACCAAGCTGTATCCCGCTAGAGGGCATTATTGCGTGCAAACCACCACCAAATTCTCCAGGAAATTCACCGCTAGCAACAGGGTTAGCAGGAGTATTAGTAGTTGGTCATAAGAATGTTGCCCCCCCCCCCCCCCCGTGATCAATACTGCTGCTATTGGGATAAAAGGAGGTAAAAGAAGAAGTTGGGAACGGAGTTGGGTGTCGGCATTGGGATAAAGTTTGGAGAAGGGAAAAACATGTTCATCAAAAGTTACATCTCGAGAAATATAAACTTGGCCAGTGGGAACATCTAAACACTCGAAACATTTGTGCAAGTTGCTATAGCCAAGGAAGACGTATTGCTTAGAACGAAATTGAAGTTTTCGGGTGTTATAAGGACGGAGATTAGGCCAACACCCACTATGCATGGCCCCCAAGCGCCCTCTTCCCGGCACTTGATCTTCTCGGGTCATCGGGGAACCCGAGCACTCAGGGACCACCGCTCATGGCCCCGAGCACCCTCTCCCGGAACTTGGTCTTCTCGTACCTCGGGGAGATAACTCCCGAGGGAGGGCGCCACGTGGCACTCTGTTGTTCTGGCCTCTGAACTTGGGGACCCCCGGTTCCTGTGTCACCGACAGCGACGCTGTCGTGTCCACGCTGCCGCCGACCGCCCTTTCTCCCCCAACCATCATCGGCCATCCGTTTTGTCACGTGCAGTCGAGATTAGAAGCCCGGATACCCTTTCACGCTTTAAATCTCAGCCGTCCAATCTAGATCGTGTGTCTTAGATTTAAATAACCAAATCCCAATCGGCCTTGCCACGTGTGCGTGCCACGCGTGCACCTTCGTCCCACGTGGCACGGCCACATCACCCTTTTTAGCCCAGTCAGCATGCTGACACAATAATTAGGATTTTTAATATAAAAATAATTCATTTATTCTCTAAAATTAGGTAATTTTACATATAGCCCCCCAAACTTTTCTGTTTTCATAGTTATGCCCCTAGTTAGTACTGTTATTTTACTTTTAGCCCCCTGAACTTTTGTATATTTATAAATAGGTCCCTGAACTTTACAAATAAGTCTCTAAAACTTTCTATTTTTACAATTTAGCCCTTGTACTTTTTCAAAAAAGCCATTATAGCTTAAAACCCTCACAACTTTTTCATACGAGCTCCGATTTAGACGATTCTTGCACTCTCGCGATCGTAGCAACGAGTACTATCCGTTAGTAATCTTTTTATAGTGCCTTGCTACTATTTTGTGGACTGTTATTTGATATTTGTGTTTGTTTATTTTTAGTATGCACGATTGCAATAGGAGACGAGTAGTTTGTAAACCTGCAGGACCAGATGTTCGAGGAGTTTGAACAACCCGCGGTTGAAGGCAAGTGTCCTTGATCACTTTGATCTCATTGTAGGAAAGTGTAGGTTTTATTTTTCTAGATGCATGCTTATCAATATGAATCTCATGTTTAGGGTTTACTAGTACTTTCCCTATTGTCCTTGTCGCAACTAAGCGTGTTATAGTGTGAGTGTCAAGGGTATAAATGCTTAGTTGCGTTGTCAAGTCGGGTGGGTTAAGTGTTAATCTGAATAATGTTCTATACAACATGCACCGGTTTGGGTAATTTTTGTAGCAACTTTGATCATAAGGATCTAGGCAGGTTGGTTTGATTGGTATGGTTGTTGTGTGCGCATTGGGTGGTGTGCAAGTACCTACTGTAGATCCTAAGGACCGGTTTCTAAAGCTTGTAACCCGGTATAACAGCGCAACCACGAGGCTTATATGGGTACGGGCTGCCAATTAATTAGATGTCCTTCTTATTTTGTACGCACCAGTGGACGGTTGAGTGGCACTAGAGGGGGTCTCTGCAGTGGATGGAATTCCTGTATGCGGTGAAACCTTAGTGGGTGCATATGGATTTAGGGGTGCTTTTGTAAAGGCCTTGTAGTGAGACCCTGGCTCTACACCTCGGAAGTGTGAAGCCAAATGGGAATCACGACTCATGGGTAAAGTGTGTAACTCTGCATAGTGTAAAACTGATCGATCAGCCGTGCTCACGGTCAAGAACAGGCTTGGACTTTTCATAATTGGTGGGGATCTTGGATGGTTGGTTTTGGGTAGTCAGGTGGTAGAACCCCGATGAGTTAGTAGCCGGATATGGGATATCTGGTGAGTCTGTTAGTCAAATGGAATCCGATGAGCTATCCGTTTAATGTTGGTGTTGTCACACATAGTAAATAGGATTACTATGTCTTTTAAGTCCTAGATTAGATTGGCATAGTTACAGTCAACCTGAGTCAAGCCTTTCTTGCCTTAATCCTTCATGTCATGTTTTTCCACACTTGTTGAGTACTTCATGTACCCACGCTTGCTTTCTCCCAACCTCTTTATGCTGCTCAGAAGGTGAGGATTTCGAAGACATCCCGGCCGATGGAGCTGAGTTCTAGGCGAAAGAAGATGTCAATATGAAGACCATGTCGTAGGCTGGCGCTCCCCCGGACAACGCCTGTGGATGGATGGAAGACATGGTATCGCTGAAAGTTATCATACTGTTTTCTTTAAGACTTACGGGTCCTTTTGTAATGAACCTTATCGTTATGTAATGATACTGTTATGTTATCACTTATGAAGTCACCGTATGTATGGAAACTTGATACTGGTATACATGTGAAATGCATCTGTTCTTTTGAAAATCGGGTGTGACAGGCAAGCAAAGCCAACGAGCATGATGAGGACGAGAGCGAGCACGGCTTCATAGACATTGTCCCCTCCTCGGGGCGTGCTAAGACCATTGACAACGGCAAGACAGTGTGCATTGCTTGTGATGACGGAGACGCGTACGGGCACAACGCCGAGGTTAAGGCCACGGTCAGTGGCGGTGTGAAGGAGTGCCAGGACCCTGTTCGCTGTTTCTACAACTGTGACAACATTGATAGTCCTCCTGACTCAGCAGAGAGCAACTACGACATTGCTGATGACAGCCACAAGGTGTGCAGTTGAAATCCTGAGATTAAGGCCGCAACCAGCGGGGTCGAAGAAGAGCGCCTGAAACCCGTTCATCACAAGTATGATGACATTGATACTCCCGACACGGAAGAGAGCGACTGCGATGAGGACGATGCTGTTGGAGCATGTAATTCATTTCCTTAGCCAAGAAGTAGTTTTAGAGTTAACTAGTACATGTAGCCTTGTCTCAAAAGTCAAAAATCTAGTCCTGCTCTTATACATTCTAGCTAGTAGTTTTTACTGAGCTCATGCATGTTCTAGTGATAGTAGTAGATAAGAAAGGATGGGAGAGTTATGGAGCACTCTAGCTCCATAAATAGATCGGTTAGGAGTCCTATAAATATGAAGTACCTCATGCATGTAATGATGATTGTAGTATAACAAAGGAAGTTGTAAGCCGGTTAGCTAGCTTGTCCTCTGCTCTGCTCGTGAGCTCCTCTGTCCGTGAAAAACTTCTCTGTTCCTTGCTTCATTTTTGCTCTCTAACACTAACATCTGGTATCAAGAGCTCATGTTCGAGTCAGGTGTAGCGAAGTAGCACAGCGCATCAAAGCTGTTCGTCGGGGCCAAGGCAATGGCTTCAAGTTCGGGCGTCGGAATGGCGCAAACTATGGTGCCTGTGTTTGCAGGTGATAATTATGATATTTGGAGTATCAAGATGCGTACATTGCTACTATCGCAGGGATTATGGAATATTATGGAGGAGGGCTACAGGACGTATGGCGATGAAGATGTTCTTTCGACAGAGCAAAAGAAAGCTCTAGCGAAGGACCAAATGACAGATGCCAAAGCCTTGTTTCTAATTCAACAAGGTGTCACGGAAAGTTTATTTTCGCGAATTATTAGTGCCAAGACGTCAAAGGAGGCATGGGACAAGTTAAAGGAGGAGTTTCAAGGATCAGCAAAGGTACTTGCCGTGAAGCTACAAACCTTGCGAAGACAATTTCAGAATCTACAAATGAAGGAGACTGAGAAGGTAAAAGACTACTTCTCAAGAGTTATTGAGGTGGTAAACCAGATGCGTACTTATGGCGAGGATATCAATGATCAAAAGATAGTTGAGAAAATTCTGATTAGTTTGCCTGAAAAATATGAGTACATTGTTGCTGCCATTGAGGAATCGAAAGATTTGTCGACCCTCACTGTTCAGCAACTAATGAGCTCATTAGAGTCTCATGAAGAAAGGAAGCTGCAACGTCAAGAAAGCTCCATGGAGAGCGCATTTCAATCAAAACTGAGCTTCAGGCCAAAAAATCCAAAGTTTCATGGGAATTTTCAGAAGAAGGAAAATCCAAGGCAAGACATGCAAGAGGGGCCGGCCCAAGAAAAAAGAGAAAAAGGTACGTCCAATTCAAATATGTGGTGTGAAATTTGTGAAAAATCAAATCATACTACATATAGATGTTGGAAGAAGAAGACATGCAACAAATGCAAGAGGAAAGGTCATATTGCTAAATTTTGTAGAACTAGAGATGACAATCATGCAAATTTTTCTAAAGCAAATGATAAATCAGAAGAGTTGGCTTATTCTTGTCATACCGCATATGGAGAAAATGATGAGGTTTGGGTCATTGACAGTGGTTGCACTAACCACATGGCTGCTGACCCAAAAATATTTCGGGATGTTGATTCATCTCATCAAGCAAAGATTCGCATGGGAAATGGTTCTATAGAACAAGGAGAAGGTAAGGGCACGATTGCTATTCAAACTGAAGATGGTCCAAAATTTATTAAAGACGTACTGCTTGTACCTGATCTAAAGCAGAATTTGCTAAGTGTTGGGCAACTGCTAGAACATGGGTACGTAGTTTATTTTGAAGATTTTTTTTGCAAGATTTTGGACTATAAAAATGGAAATCATCTTGTTGCCAAAGTGAATATGGAGAAAAATAGGAACTTTTTGTTAAAAATAAATTATCCAACTCAGTTGGCTTACAAAAGTGAGGTCAGTTACAACTCAGATTTATGGCATAAGAGATTTTGGCCATCTCAATTTCAGAGCCTTGAAGTTGCTCAGAACAAAAGGTATGGTCCATGCCTTACCCTTTATTAATTTGAAGTCTGACACTTGTGAAGGCTGTATTTTTGGAAAACAAATCCGGTTATCTTTTCCACGTAGTGGAGCATGGAGAGCAAGTGCACCTTTGGAGTTGGTGCACAGTGATATAGTTGGTAAGCTACCAACAATGTCTGAAGGAAATCACAGGTATTTCATCACTTTTATTGATGATTATACAAGAATGATTTAGGTATATTTTCTAAAAGAGAGATCTGAAGCACTTGATGTCTTTAAGAAATATAAAGCTATGGTGGAAAATCAAAGCAATAAGAAAATTAAGGTGCTTCGTAGTGATCGAGGTGGAGAATATATTTCCCATGAATTTGAAAGCTACTGTGCAAATGTTGGAATTCAAAGGCAATTAACAACAGCCTATAGTGCTCAGCAAAATGGAGTTGCTAAGAGGAAAAATAGAACGATTGATGATATGGCTAACTCTATGCTCGAGGAAAAAGGTATGCCTAAATCTTTTTGGGCTGAAGTTGGTAATACTGCAGTTTATATTTTAAATAGAAGTCCAACCAAGGCTGTTCCAAATCGTACCCCTTTTGAAGCTTGGTATGGACAAAAGCCTGTCATCGGCCATATGAAGATATTTGGTTGTATTTGTTATGCCCAAGTGCTAGTTCAAAAGAGATTAAAATTTGATACTAAGAGTGAGCGATGCATATTTGTCGACTATGCTGATGGTACTAAAGGCTATCGACTTTATAATTTGGAGAAAAAGAAAATTATTATCAGCAGAGATGTTATTTTTTATGAGAAGGCTTCCTGGGACTGGAATAGTGCCAAGGTCCAAAAGGACCATTTAATGCCTACAAGTACCATCACAGTAGGCCAGCCACACGTTCAGGATGAGCACCAGGAGCAAAGTGATGTCCCAAGTCAAGATGGATCATACTTAAGTCCTAGTTCTAGCCCGAGTGCTAGTGAGCTGATACCTTCAACCCCGGTAAGGCTAAAACCTTTAGCTGAGATTTATGAGTCATGCAATTTCTCTGTTGTTGAACCACAACATTTTGAAGAAGCTATGAAACTTGATAATTGGGTAAAAGCCATGGAAGATGAAATTCACATGATTGAGAAAAATAATACTTGGGAATTGGTTGATCGTCCCAAGGACCGTGAAGTAATTGGAGTTAAATGGGTCTTTAAGACCAAACTAAATCCAGATGGCTCAGTTCAAAAATATAAAGCAAGGCTTGTTGCTAAAGGTTTCAAACAAAAGCTAGGTATTGACTATTATGAGACTTATGCTCCAGTTGCAAGACTTGAGACAATTCGTACAATAATTGCTCTAGCAGCTCAAAAGAAATGGAGGTTATTTCAACTTGATGTTAAATCAGCATTTCTTAATGGCTATCTTGAAGAAGAATTATATGTTGAGCAGCCTGAACGTTTTTCAGTTGAAGGGGGAGACAATAAGGTCTTCAAGCTTAAGAAGGCATTATACGGTCTCAAGCAGGCGCCAAGAGCGTGGTACAGTCAAATTGACAAATACTTCATGAAGAATGGATTCGAGAAGAGCAAGAGCGAGCCAACTTTATACATCAAGAAAAAAGGTACGAATATTCTAATAGTCTCTTTATATGTTGATGACTTAATATACACAAGCAATAGTGAAAAAATGATGCAAGACTTCAAAAAGGATATGATGAAGACATATGAGATGAGTGATCTTGGCTTGCTATATTATTTTCTTGTCATGGAGGTATATCAAAGTGATAAAGGTATTTTCATATCTCAAAAGAAATATGCAGAAAGTATACTGAAGAAATTTAAAATGCATGATTGCAAATCAGTTACAACCCCCTTAATGCCTAATGAGAAACAAAAGATATGTGACGGAGCAAGTAAGGCTGATCCAACAATTTATAGAAGTCTGGTTGGAAGCTTATTATATTTGACCGCTACACGACCAGATATTATGTTTGCAGCCAGTTTGTTATCAAGATACATGAGTAGTCCAAGTCAACTGAATTATTCCACTGCAAAAAGAGTTCTACGTTATATTAAAGGGACTACAGATTTTGGGATTTATTATAAGCCAGTTCAAGACTCAAGATTGATTGTGTCAGTGTATCAGGAACCGGGGGTCCCTGAGTCCCGAGGCCAGGCCAGCCGTCCGCCAAGTGTCATCATCCCACGAGGTCCCTCTTGCGAAGTGAGGAAAGTCTAAGTTCCGGGAGAAGGTGCTCGGGGCCACAGTCCCTGGTCCCCAAACACCCCAGTTCCCCGATGACCCGCAGAGTCTAAGTACCGGGAAGAAAGTGCTCGGGGAGGTGCCCGGTCACCCCCGAGCACCCTAGTCCCCCGACGATCAGAAGAGCTAAGTTCCGGGAGAGAGTGCTCGGGACTGCGTGCAGCAGCCCCCGAGCGCACGGTTCCCCGAGGGCCAGTGTGAGAGTACTCGGGAGAGAGTGCTCGGGGACTGCGCGCCGCAGTCCCCTAGCTCTTGGTTCCCCGAAAGATCTGTGCAAAAGTGCTCGGGAGAGAGTGCTCGGGGTTGCACGTGGCAGGCCTCGGGCTTTCGGTTCCCTGAAGGTTCGTACAAGGATAAGCATTCTCGGGAGAGAGTGCTCGGGGATGTGAACAGTACCCCCGAGCACCCGGTACCCCGAAGACAAAGATAGGCATTCCCGGGAGAGAGTGCTCGGGGATGTGAACAGTACCCCCGAGCACCCGGTACCCCGAAGACAAAGATAGGCATTCCCGGGAGAGAATGCCCGGGGAGGTGAACAGTACCCCCTAGCACTCGGTTCCCCGACGACCCAGAAAGGCCCCTGAGGGGCCCACCGATGAGGTGTCCGCCAGTCAGAGGCCGAAGTCGCATTTAATGAGCGTGCGTGGCCTGACACATCCAACTGCTCCCACCGCAGCGTCAGTCCCTGTCATGCTTTGGCAGAGGGGCGTGGGGCTATTAATTGCACGGGTCCCATCCCGTATCGCCGGTCTCATCGCGAGGATCGCGTTCCGTCTACCGCCCTACTGTGGCAGAGGAACAAGACAGGGCGGGCACGCCGGGTTGCTCTGCGGCTGCCCGGTGGGCCCCTTCCATGGCGCCCGTTGCCAGGGCGTCCGCAGTGACAGGTGACTGGGCGGGCGGCGTTTTTCCACCCTCCGGTCACTTCGCCCAGAGAAATGATGACGCCTTTCCCAGTGATGGTGTCTTGGAATTTGTGCCCCCCTCCTTCCCGTTCGGGGCATGGCGTAGCCGGCAAGTGTTTAAAAGAGCCGGCAACACAGAAGCAAAAAGAGAGAGCTCTGGGCTGGACGCGAGTTGACTGACGAAGAAGACCAACCCCACAACGAACCAAGTCAACAAAGAGAGACATTGTGAGCAAGCTTGAGGACAGCTCCAGCCGAAGAACAAGGGGCCTCAAGCTCTTAGTTAGACACAATATTCTTGTAATCAGCAACATCCTTGAGGGACTTCCTCAAGACAGTTATTACATCCACACAGGAGTAGGGTATTACGCCCCCGTGCGGCTCGAACCTGTCTAAACTCCGGTGCATTTACTTCTTTCTGCACTAGGTCATCATCCCCCACCACCGGCCGTTGCATTTACTCTCATTCATTTCTCCGACGAACTTATTCAGGATCATCCCCCCGGCCGAATCTCTAAAAAGGGATCTCTCGGGATCCCTGCGACATGAGTTAATCCTCCGACAGATTGGCTTCACAGACAGTGATTGGGCTGGATGTCTTGATGATATGAAAAGCACATCAGGCTATGCTTTCTCGCTTGGATCAGGTATGTGCTCTTGGTCTACAAAGAAACAAATATTGTTGCTCTATCTTCAGCAGAAGCAGAATATGTAGCAGCAACATGAGCCGTTTCACAAGCAGTATGGCTGAGAAGAATAATTGAAGACATAGGCGAGAAGCAAGATGAGCCAACTACAATTTATTGTGATAGCAGGTCTGCTATTGCAATAAGTGAGAATCCAGTCAATCATGAACGGACCAAGCATATTGCAATCAAGTATCATTATATCAAAGAAGTAGTGGAGCACCGTGAAATTAAAATGGAATTTTGCCGAACAAATCAACAATTGGCAGACATATTTACGAAGGCATTGCCAAGAGAGAAATTCATACATAACAGGAAGATGATCGGTGTCACAAGGAAATGAATTAAGGGGGAGTTTGTTGGAGCATGTAATTCATTTCCTTAGCCAAGAAGTAGTTCTAGAGTTAACTAGTACATGTAGCCTTGTCTCAAAAGTCAAAAAACTAGTCCTGCTCTTGTACATTCTAGCTAGTAGTTTTTACTGAGCTCATGCATGTTCTAGTGATAGCAGTAGACAAGAAAGGATGGGAGAGTTATGGAGAACACTAGCTCCATAAATAGATCGGTTAGGAGTCCTATAAATATGAAGTACCTCATGCATGTAATGATGATTGTAGTATAACAAAGGAAGTTGTAAGCCAGTTAGCTAGCTTGTCCTCTGCTCTGCTCGTGAGCTCCTGTGTCCGTGAAAAACTTCTCTGTTCCTTGCTTCATTTTTGCTCTCTAACACTAACAGATGCATGGTAATTCTAAGGCAGAAGATAGTTTTGACGTGGAAGAGAGTGACTATGATGACAATTCCGATATGGAAGAGAGCGACTATGATGAGGAAGATGACATTGATAGTTTCGATGCGGAAGAGAGCGATTGTGTCGAGGAAGACAATGGTGAAAGTTCTGAGGCGAAAGAGAGTGACAATGAGGTTGCTTACAATGTCAATGTGGCATATGAACATAACGCTCAACGGAGGGCCACAACCAGCGGGTCCAAAATGAGCATACGAAGTTCGTTGGTCGCAACTTCAAGTACAACAACATTGACTCTTCCGACATGGAAGAGAGCGACTCTGATGTGAATGACAATGATGATAGTTTCGAGGCAGAAGATAGTTCCGACAACAGCATGGAAGAGAGTGACTGCGATGAGGACGATGGCACTGACAGTGGAGACGATGAAGAGAGCGACTATGAGGTTCCTTATGATGCCAGTGTGCCCGATGATCATAACGCGGAGCCGAGGGCCACAACTAGCAGCGTCGAAAAGGATCGCGTGAAGTCCGTTGGTCTCAAGTACGACAACATTGATAGCTTCGACGATGAAAAGAGCAACTACAACAACGTCACTAGTGCTGAAGCGGAAGAGAGCATCGACGACGCTATCTATGATATTTGCGGGGTGTGCGGGCACATTCTTGAACTGAAGGCCGGCGGCGGCGCCCGGAGGCGCCCCCTGTGTTCGGCAGTGGCAACTACGAAGGATTCTTTGACCCTCTAGCCGTCGTGAGGCAAGCGGAGATCATCTGCAAGAAGGGCAAGGCAATGTGCATCGCTTATGACGAATTGACGACGACAAGCTGTACGTCTACATCCCCAGGCCAGAGGCCTCAGCCAGCGGCGTAGCGATGGAGCACGTGGGGCCCTTTTGTACCACGTACGACGACATCGACACGGACATAGAAGAGGCTGCTGGCGATGTATATAGCTTGCGCAGACTGCGGAATCCCAGTTCACGGCGTAGGCAGTACGGGAGAAGGAGCAGGAGCTGGCGCTGGAGGAGATGGAGCGGAGGGAGATAGCACTGGACCACGAGCTGGTGCGAGTGGCTGCAGAGGCGTTCGAGGGGGCGCTCCAGAAGTACGACGACATGGATACGTCAGAGAGTGACTACGCCGTCTTTTCCGATGGCAGCGAGGTATGCGGCCGCAATGCCGAGTTGAATGCAATGGCCAGCGACATAGAAGAGGCGTCCGACGTGTCCGACACGGCCGACACAAAGAGCCCGAGGGATCCGGCAGGGAGCTGTGCACTGACGGCGTAGGTGGCGTGGGAGAAGGAGCAGGTGCTATCACCGGAGGAGATGAAGTGGCAGGAGGTTGCGCAAGTGACGCTTGACCAAGCGCTGGCGGGAGTGGCGGCAGCAGCGGCCAAGGCGTTGGAGTCGGTGCTGGACGGCACGTCTGCCACCACCCCACAGGCCGCACCCGAGCCCAGTGGCGTAATGCGGCGCGTCGTGGCCGCGCCCAGTGCCATCGCCAATGCGGGCGCGGCCCTGAG
Organism: Phragmites australis; assembly: GCF_958298935.1. Lineage (NCBI taxonomy): Eukaryota > Viridiplantae > Streptophyta > Magnoliopsida > Poales > Poaceae > Phragmites > Phragmites australis. The sequence goes on along the minus strand of NC_084923.1, from coordinate 46,266,419 downwards.
CGATGCGGCGCCAGCCTCGCCGGCACACGTCCAGGAGCGCTGCGGCCAACGCGGTGGCTCGCGGGCGACCGACTCGACGGCCTTTGACTTCATCGTTTATGTGCTCGTATTTCTTATTGTTTCATATCTGTTTTCTTGGATGTACATATTTTGCAGTAGTAACGTGGGAGCGTGTGCTGCCAGCAAGCGGTAGAACGTGGGTTGCAGGCCCACGGGGGAGTGCGGGAGCACATGCGGCAGCGCACGGGAGCGAGGGTGCGGCAGCACGCGACGCGGGCACACTCGGGGAGCGGAGTGGAACGCAGGGGCGAGCGGGATTTTCGGAAGCGGAATGTTGGGCGAGCGGAACATGAACCCGTAGACGTTTTTTAAGTAGTACAGATTTCATATAGCTAAATTTAGAGATTTTGATTAAAAAAAAACACCTTTCAATAGCTTCCCAATCAGGATCCTTATTTTTACCAATTCTATAAACATACCTCATCCTAGCTAGAAATAGAGAACCTTTCTCAGACTCCCAATCCTATTGGACCCACGTGGATTACTCATGGGTACGGTGGATGTGGTTCTCCCACTCTGTCATCCACTCTGACTCCAGCAGGGAGCAGTTCGACGCGTTTGTCAAGCAGTTCAACCGCGGCGCGTGGCAGGCAGGCTGAAAGATTGTGCAAAAAGTTGGCAGAGGCACAGGTGTACGACTGCAACGAGTAGTGCGCGGCTCTGACCGCCTTTCGTGCCATGCTTGCATGCTTGCTAGCTAGAGCAGTCACCGGTTCTGGCCGCTGCGCAATGTTGTCCACTCAATGTTTCTCAAAAACTTGCACGAGGCAATGGGAGCTGGAGCCCAAATTGGTCTTCATGTAGCTCCGCCGTTGGCGTCGGGCAAGCTGAAACAAAGGAAAGAGAGATGATAGGTGGGGTCTATTTGTCGGTGAGTAGATGATATATAGGGAATAGGATATTGAGAGTCTATTGGAGATGAAGGAGATTGAGAGAGGGAATATTATTAAAAAGATTCTCTATATAAGGTATAGAAAACGAGTTTTAGAGAGTCTCTTGAAGATGCTTTTAGTCATCACAGTCCGAAACAATGAATATTCTTTATGTCAATCGATGATGCCCTATTATGAGTTTGTTTTCGTTGTGGTTCAGAAAATTATCAGAAGTGTTATCTCATCAATTGTTATGCAACTCGATGCTACGATATTGTTACAATCGATCAAGCTATGGTGAATTAATTTGGCTCATTGTTAGTTAGGGTATGTTATTAATTTATTCACGCTTCCTGCATTTCAAGTGTGTGAACAGTCGCCGCTGGATTAGGGAAGGGGTTTTTCATAATGGAGTGGTTCGGAGTGCCGGATTTAGAGGGAGGCTAGGGCAGTGGGCGGTAAGGCGACGGCAGCGGTGCCGGTGCTGGTGCTGGTGGCGGTAGGCGGGTGGTGAGCAGGGTTGGCGGTGGGGGAGCCCGACGGTGATGGACGGTGGGCGTGGATCTAGTGACGGGAGAGTCGCCAGAGATGGATGGAGGCGGGTGGGGTGGGGGAGCACTACAGCCGGTGCAGGGCGAGCGGGAGGAGGAAGAACCGGTGGCCGGAGGAGAAAGAAATAAGCACACCTGTTTGATCATTTGATGGTTGATATTGATCGTCTGAAAAAAAAAAAGGTGTATAATAAATAGCATCACCCTAATTTATCATGATGGGTTTACTTGTATATTTGATGATTAATTATCCTATATTCAAGCCGGAAAAAGGGCCCGATATACACTCTAGCTAACCAGCAACAACCTACAGTAGGAGATAAAGACGACAACTTACTCTATGCAAACCGTACGATAAATTTGCTCGCTGGAGAGGGACTTAAGCCTGGAGAAAGTCCAACTCATGGACGAGTGGGTCCTCGTCGGCGACAGCGACCACGATGGCGACGTGGTGCGCGTCCTCGACGGCAGCGACACTGCCTCCAGTGACATGGAAGGCGAGGGCGGACGGTGCAGATCGGCGGAGGTGATGCTGCCGGCCTCATCGAGAGGGCTCGTTCCAAGCGATTATGTCAAGGGAGACGGCCACAACGGCATGCTGCCAGCGACGCCGAGGAGGAGCCCCCGGTCGCGGAGGCAAGTGCGTCGACACTGAGAGCTCTGATGCGGCCGAGAACGAGACCGGTAGTGAGGACGTCAACGTGCACGGCCACAACGCCGAGCTGAACGGCACGGCCAGCGAAACCGAAGAGGCGTCCGACGCGTCTGCCATTGCAACGAGCCCTAGAAGTTCAGCGAGGAGCTATGCGCATCCGATGGAAGCCCAGTTCAGGGCGCCCGCGGCTCCGGAGGGGAAGCTGGCACTGGAGGAGATGGAGCGGCTGGTGATGGCGTAGCTGGGGAGCTGAAGCGGAAGATGGTGCGGCCGGCGGAGGCCGCCGTAAGGGCAGCCAAGGCATCGGAGGTCCCAGTGGCAGCCAAAGAATCCGAGGCGGCGTCGCACAGCACCGTCAGGCAGCGCCGGACCGTGGCCTTGTCCACTGGGGCCATGCAGGCCGGCGCGGCGTTGCAGGGCAACGCCAACGCGGCGCCGTCACTCGCCGTGCCACGTCCGCGCCCAGTGCCACCGCCCATGCCGGACGCGTAGGCGATCGCGGCGCGGGCCCAGCTGCGCTGGCGTGCGCCGAGGCACCACCCGAGCCACGGCGTTGCTCGGAGTCGACGGACCTGGCAGACTTAGCAATAGCATTCCTGTTCGTCGTCTCGTGCATGGTCCCCGGTATTCTGCTTGCTCCTTTCTTCTACTTGTCAGTCGGCGACAGGGTTTGAAACAATAGTAATGTTCTTTACTACTGCTGCTTTTGTACTTTGCCTTGCAGTAGGGTGTTTGCATCAGTGATTCAGCCATACCAGTGTAATGTTTATGGTTTGGTAATGTCTCATTATTATGTAATTGAATGGTAAAAAACAATTGGAAATTTCAAGAAGATATAAACACTGGAGAAAATCTAAACCTGCTTTCAGAGTGGTACAATCTCGGCATTGCAGTATTCCATGCTGTAAATGAAAGTATGAAACCTGATGGTTTCCAGTGATTCTGGGAGCTCCAGACTCCAGTATAGGTTTCACAAATCCAGCCCAGCCACAAAAGAGTTACAGCCAAGTCTATTGATGACCAAATCTGTTGTCAGTTTCATAATTTCAAATACCGTCGTTTCAGCCAACGACGCAAGTGTGAGTGACAGTGACCATCTTCTCTACTGATAACCATACGTAAAATGCTGATGTCCAATGGAAAAAAGGGCCCGCTTAAGAGTAATGACAAGTGTAAGCTATGTACATATGTAAACGAATCGGTGGCCGTCAAATTCGGTCAACTGTATACAAGTCCCCTTAGCACCACCTAGTCATCTGCACGCAGGATCTCACCCATCATGATACGGTTGCTCAGAACCTTGAACCCCAAAACTGATGAGCCCACCTTTTCCCGTTTGTTCCCTTTCTTCTTCCCTCCATCACCCTGCTCGATCCCAGTCATTCCAGGCCCTGCACTATCCGCGTGCGGTTTACCGGAAATAGGACCTCGGAAGGCCATGTCAATGACATCTGCTGACAGAAAGGCCTTGTAGCTAAGGAACTTGTCAATAAAGTTGTGACTGTGGTCACGAGAGCCAATGTTCTCCATGAGGAGCATTTCTGCTTCTGAAGCTGGCTGCTTTATGCAGAACTCCAGAAAACTTATATCTGTGTAGGGAAATAGAATGAAAATTAGTGCTAGTTAAAAGGGAGCTCCACACCTCGCTGCAAGAGATTCTAAAAGGGAAAAAATGTTGAGAATTTACAAGACAGCAATAATAAAGTTCACTACCGTTTGTTCCAGTGAGTTTGGCCCACTCATTTTCACACCATTCCCTGAAGTCCATTGCCTCTGCGGAACAAGATTCATTAGAAACAAATATTGAAAGAAAGGAAAATTCTGAGAAATGGTAAATCAAAAGATAAAACTAAAAATGAGAAAAAAATCAAATGTTTATGTTAATTTGGTACGCAAATCAAAAGTTTATAGCATGATTGCACCTCTTTGAGATAGACCACTTGACTGAGATGGAAATACGTATTTTTCTCGCTGGACCTGCTTGCCAGGTTTTCCCTTTTCGATAGCCACAGACATCACTGAAGGATCAAACAAACCAAGTGGTGCTGGAGCTTTAATTGCAGAACCTTTTGATTTATCTGCCTTATTCCTTTTCTTCTTGGAGTCCTTAACCTCAATGAAATCACTATCATCAAGAGATTTAGCATCAGACTGAGCAAGGTAAGGTGCCAGAGGAGGAAAAGATGAACAATCGGCATTATCTATGATAGCAGCATCTATATCATTCGACTTTGCCAGTACTTCCCCCGACAAATTATGCAGCTGACTTCTCCTGCTCCTTGATATATTGACATTTTCCTGATCACCCATGGATTTAGCGACATCATCAAATTGTTGCTCAGAATTTTTTGCCAAGCTAGTCCAAGGAATAGATGACACTGGAGAGGCTGCTGTAGTTGCCAGTTTCCCATGTGTTTTCAGTTGTTCCTCAGCTTGAATTTCCAACAGTGATATAGGCTTAACACCTGGAGCAGGTTTCCATGGATGAGGTTTGGTCGAGGAAATTTCCATTTCATGGACTTGACTGGAGATATGAGACAATATATTTTCAGTAGATCCAGAACTCAGAGTTTTCTTAAATGGTGAATCTGCAGTACTTTCTTTTCCTGAAGGAGCAACAACGTTTGCAAAGCCTTTTCCCTGTTGTGCAAGGCTAGCAGAACATTTTTTCCAAGGTGTATGGCCAGTCATTTCATGGGGCAATGGTAGAGCAGCAGCCTGACTTTCTAAGAAACCAATGACCTCTGTGCCTCTTAATTTTGCGCTTGCATGGCTAGGTAGTTGTATCTCATGCATACCATGACCAGGTAACTTCCGAGCAACTTCAAGAATCTCTTGTGTTCTTTGAAGACAAAGCTTCAAAGAATCACCCGATGACAATGAACTATGCTTTGGCCGATAAGAAGCATCATCAAGTTGCTGGGTGGAACGACAATGAGGTAGAACCTGAGAAAGATGTTCTTGCTGATGCTGCTGTTGCTGCTCCTGCTGCCTGGGCTGTAGCATGTTGTTCGATAGAGAGCGTTGAGATTGACACTGTAGCTGTGATACCGGATACTGTTGTTGCAATATATTTAACGACTGAGGATCCTGAGATATTTCACCGAGAAACTTCTCTGGCTGCATGATTTCTGAATTCAAACAAGCCAAAGTTGATTGATTCTGTGTTATGGAGTAACGTTGTTGAACATCAATACATACTTGCTGAGGATTATGCAGGTTGTGGTGCACATTTAGTACCCCTGGAGTGAGATCACTGCACACACCAGCATGCAGATTTCCAGACTCGACGCTATTTGACCAAAGTGACAATCCAGAATTAGCAACAGGTGCATGATATTTTTCTGCGGAAAGCAGCATTGAGAGAAGGTCAGCATTCTGAGATTCGAGAGCTTCACTTGATGGGTCAACCATTTGAGGGAACAATGTTGAGTGTGAAGTAGACTGGACTGTATCCTTCTTTTGTGCTTGTGCAACTGATACTACATCACCTTCTGTTTGCAAAGGATTTTCTCTCTCTAACAGTCCTTTTTCTGCTACAAGATAATTTATGCCATTCCCATTCTCACCGCCACAAACAAAAATGTTGCCAAATGTATTGTTGCTCCATTCATTTATACCTGAATTTAAAAGAAAATGGCATCAAGTTATGACTGTCACAACATATACAGATAGAGATGAAAATGTCATGAAATACACAAAGAACGATCTTGCTGAGAAACAAACCTCCAGTAACAGTGTTAGTTTCTGCTCTGGGATTCTGGGTGCTACTAGACATAGGAGACTCCAGAAAGCAGTTTTCAGCTTCAGTTACATTATCGTTCCTGTCTGCGGACACATAATCAGATATCCCAAGATAAGCTGATCCTAAATGTGAGGGCTCTGGCATACTACTTGATTTGACAGTGCTGAATCCTGGAGGCGGCCTTGCCTTTGCTCGTAAGTGTGGCATGATATCCCCAAGTAATAAGAAAGGAGCATCAAGGGGAGCACTTGCAACACGGACTAGCAAATCAATACCAAAAAAACCAGTGTCAAACCAACCAATGATGTCAGATCCAGGAAAAGGACCTTGGGTTTGCCCTTGTGGATCTTTGTAGTATAAAGAAAGGTTTTCTGGATGAGGTTGCATAGGACTGACAATGTCACCTACACCAACCATTCCACCAATTTTACTTCCTTGATCCAAGACATTGTACTGCTGTCTGAATTCAGTAGTTGGTCCATGGATACGTTCCCCAATAGGCTGAGAATTTTGTGGAGCAGTGTAGGTAGATTTATCAGGCTTCAAGGGCTCACACAAATCAGCATACCTGGGAATTCCTAGAAAAAAGAACAACAGATAGTAGATTTAACAAATAGGGGACAACAAAACTATGTGATAACACTACTGCATAACACCATGGCTACGATTTCAAAGGCGCCAAGGATCAGAGATGCAGGCAAAATGCACCAAAATGAATAATAATAATATAGGCTAAAGCTGAAACTTCAGAACAAATAAATTGAAGGAAACAAATTCACTAGATTTGGGTACTATCCACGGATACAATCTTAAGTATATCAAAGCCGAGGAGGGCTACAAGACATGTGCGTCCTCTCCTCTCCCGTCCCTTCCTCTCCCCCTGATGCACCCCTTTCCACCAGCCCCACACCGGCGGCAACTCCTGCCCCGGCGGCAACTCCTGCCGGTGCCTTCCAGGCCGGCAACTTGCTCCCCTCTTGCGTCAGTTTCCTCACCACCCTTGTTTCCTTCCTGTGGCCGCTCCAAGTCCCAGCGATGGCGTGAGTCGAGCCCGCCGTCCGGTGATCCAGAGCCGTTGTCCTACAAGGAAGTCCTTCTGTCGGCGGCGAACACCCTTATCCCAGCAGCGCCTTCCCCTGCAGCCTCTGCGGCGACGTCGGTGCTGCCCTCGTCGGTGGCACCGGTGGTGGCCTCGCCGGTGGCCACCAAGTCGATTGACGGGTTCAGTGGGCAAATACCTGTCGACGAGGGCTGGGTTCGTGTGGGAGCTAGGAAGTCGCCTCGCCGTCGGCAGCCGCGTCAGCCCAGGCCTGTGCCGGTCGACCTGCGGGGGCGCTGCTTCAACTGTTTTTCCATGCTCCACCGCGCGGCAGATTGCCGGCGCGGCCCTCGCTGTTTCATCTGCCAGAACATCGGCCACCGCTCTTACAGCTGCCCGCGACGTCTCAGGCCAGCGCAACCTTGTCTGCCTCTTCAAAAGGGATCGGTGTGGCTTCACCTGGGTGGGATGCCGGCTTCCTTGGAAGCCGCCCCCTCCATGGCTGATGCAACCACCGGTAGCCTGGCCGGAGGCAATAGCGGTGGCCAGGATGGAAGGTCTCAACGTTGGGTACGCAAGAGGCAAGCCGCTGGGGACGGCGGTGGAGGTGATGGTCCTCGTCGGCCGTTTGTGGAGGGTTTTGGCCATGATGCCCCTTCGGTGCAAACAGCTGGCTCTCAGGCCACTAACAGCTCCGGCAGCCGACCGCCCAGACCAAGGTGTGTCATCGAAAGGACGCACAACATTACACGCATGGAGGATGACCTGCGACGCGCCCTGTCGGTGGTAGTGGTTGGCACCTTGCCTCCTAACCCCGACGAGGCAATTGTCCAGGAGGTGTGCAGAGCTCATGATTTTCAGCCAAGTTCAATGGAGCTGCTACGATGTGGGATGGAAGGCTTCCTTCTTGTTCTACCAGATGTAGCGGCAGCGGAAAGGGTGTTTGATAGTGGCTGCCCTATCATCTCAACATCCTTCAGGCTTTTCTTCAAGAAATGGACCAGGTTCGTTGCCTCGTCAGGGGCAGTAACGATGCACGCGGTCGACATCAGTGTTCGTGGAATTCCCCCGCATGCGTGGGATTTGGAGACGGTGAAACATCTGCTAGACGATAGCTGTTGGATTCAGGAGGTTCATGGTGCCACGGCTAATCGACGGGATGTGTTCCAGCTGACGGCGTGGTGTGTTGACCCCAATCTCGTTCCGCCGGCGATGGACCTCCTTATTGTGGAGCCGCCAGTGGACGTAGAGGAGATGCCGTGGGTTAGGCGGGCACTGGCGTACCCTATCAAGATCGACGTTGTGGCAATCCCCCAGCCGTCGATGGACGAGAAGTCCCCTCCTTCTCCTCCTCCGGCTGGTGACAGTGATGGCCGCCGCAAAAGACGGCGACGGCGACGCAGAAACGCCGCTCGTAATGATAGAGATGATGATGAAGGTCGAGGAGGGGCGCCTCGGCTCTCGGTGCATGCGCGACTGGGGCCAATGTTAGGCGGACAAGTGGCGGCCAGATGCGAAGAAGCGGAGCTCGTGCCGTCAAAGGAGTGCCCCGAGACATCGCTGCATGGTGACGTTTGTGTTTCCCCATCAAGTTTGCATGCCACTGTTCCCGATTCCCAGGAGACGGTTGGCGAGACGGCGCCACTAGAAGCGGCGAGTATTCCCTCTACTCCCCTTCCTGGTTGCGACATGGGCCTAGCTCCTGCTTTGGGCCGGCTTCACGGCTCGGTGGAGTTTGGTGTGGATAAGGCAGATACGACCCAGTCTCCGGATGTTGGACACGTGACGGATGTTCTCCTGGATCACGTAGGTGGGCCGGATGTTGAGCCCGTCACGGATGAACTCCTGGAACAGGAAGCACTTACAACTCAGAGGGATGCAGATCGTCCACTTCTGTTCGTCTATGCTCGGCGACAAGGTCGTCGTGGGGTGTTCGACACCCTGCTGCGGTCAGCTTCTTCACAAACATCGGGATCGATGCATCCGCCTGGGGCGTTGCCCTTGGTAAACAAGGGGCAGCGCTGCCCGGTGGCAACGTTACAGCCGGCAGCAACACAAGACTCCCCGGCGGCGACGCAGCTTGCTTTGGCGGCATCGGCTCAGTCAGCGGCGACGCTGCAGCTGACGGTGCAACCTTTCGCTGCCAGACTAGTCAGGAATGTCACACTCCTCTTCCGCAACACAAGAGAAGGTTGAAGGCGCCCCCACAGGGATCCCTTCCTCGCCGCAGCCGCTGCCTCGCGGGAGCTAATCCATGTTCGCCGGAACCGGTCATCAATGATGCTCAAAAAAGGGTGATGCGCTGTTTGGGCTTTGCGACTGAGAACGAGAGAATTTCCCAACAAGCACAAGACAGTTATAGCAAGCTTTTTGACAAACCACTCGTGGAAGGACATCTAGCTGCCTTGGCTGCAATTTTTGGGTGGAGTTGGGATGACGGTAGCCAAACTTTTGCAGAGGGTGGTTCTGTATCAGTTTAATTTGTTGTTTGTTTTGGTCGTTCGTCTCTCTTGTTATCAATGAATCCTTCCAATATTTTGATTTGGAACGCCCGAGGGCTGAATAGCACCGACAGGCGTAATTCCGTTCGTGATGTGATCCTTTCTTCGAATGCGGACATTGTGTGCTTGCAGGAGACTAAGGTGGCTAACATGACAAGACAGTTGTTCCTTTCAGTTTTTGGGTCCAATTTTGATAAACATGTGGTCCTGCCAGCAGTGGGGACAAGAGGGGGTATTCTTGTGGCTTGGAAGAGCTCGGTTTGTCAGGCTTTGACTAGCAGGGTGGATCTCTACTCTGTGTCTGTTCAGTTTATTCAACAAGAGGGTCGTAATTGGTGGTTCTCAGGGGTTTATGGTCCACAGGAGGATGAAGACAAGGTTGCTTTCTTGCAGGATTTGAGAGATATTCGGGCCGTGTGTACCGGTCCTTGGTTGATTACTGGGGATTTTAACCTCATTTATCAGGCAGCGGATAAAAACAACTGCAATCTGAACAGGGCTATGATGGGCCGCTTCAGGAGGTTCCTGGATGATGTCGGTCTTGTGGAGATTCCGCTGCATGGTCGTAAATATACTTGGTCAAATGAGCGTGTTTCTCCTACGTTGGTACGACTGGATAGAGTTTTCTGTTGTCCGGATTGGGAGGATATCTTTCCTGATTCTCTTCTTCAGAGTTCGGCTTCGATTGTCTCAGACCCTTGCCCTTTATTGTTAGGGCTGCGGGCGAACATTCGGGGAAAGAGGAGGTTCCATTTTGAAAGTTTTTGGCCCAAAGTGCAGGGGTTTCAGGAAGCAGTGCAACACAGCTGGGATGCCCCATTACATTGCTCTTGCCCAGGGGAGCGGCTCTTTCTAAAACTCCAGCGTTTGAGTAAAGGGTTGCATAGTTGGAGTCAAAAAACAGTGGGTAATGTTAAAGTTCAGCTCGCCATGGCCAAAGAGATTCTTCACCGCATTGAGATTGCCAGGGATTGTAGGTCTCTTTCTGTGGGGGAAAATTGGTTAAGGATGAAATTGAAGTTGCATTGTCTAGGCTTGGCTTCTCTGGAGCGCACTATTGCGCGATCACGGTCTCGAATTACTTATCTTAGGGAAGGTGATGCTAATACTTCCTTTTTTCATCATCATTCTCGATATCGCAAGAGGAAGAACTTCATTGCTAAACTTATGGTGGATGATCGGGTCATCACTTCACAAGAGGAGAAGCAGGAGGTGGTGTTTGATTTTTTCTATGATCTTCTTGGGTCGGCTCATGAGAGGAACTTCTCGTTGGATCTCTCAGTTTTTCATAATCATCAGTATGATCTCTTGGCTCTTGATGAGCCCTTCACTGAAGATGAGGTTTGGGCCACCATTAAGGCCTTGCCGTCTGACAAGGCCCCAGGGCCAGATGGGTTTACAGGCCGCTTTTACCAGACTTGTTGGGGGATTATCAAAGGAGATATCTTGTTAGCTCTTTCGGCAGTTCAGCAAGGGCGTGTTTCCAAATTTAAGCTTTTGAATTCGGCTTTCATAACCCTGCTGCCCAAGAAAGTGGATGCGTGTCGGGTCAAAGATTTTCGCCCGATAAGTCTCATTCATAGCTTTGCGAAATTGGTCACGAAGATGCTAGCCAATCGTCTTGCTCCGCTTCTGCCTAACATGGTTTCAGTCAATCAGAGTGCCTTTATTAAAGGAAGAAGTATTCATGATAATTTCTTCCTAGTGCAGCAAATGGCCAAGTGTTTACATGCAAAGAAGGAACCTCATGTTCTGCTTAAGCTGGATATTTCGAAGGCGTTTGATTCGGTCTCCTGGCCTTTCCTTTTGGAAGTTATGAAGCATTTGGGCTTTGGTCGCCATTGGTGCAACCTTCTATGCACGATTTTTTCTACCTCTTCTACTCGGGTTTTAGTTAATGGTGTGCCAGGAGAGGTGATCTTTCACAGGCGGGGACTTCGGCAAGGAGATCCGCTTTCGCCAATGCTATTTATTTTGGTCATGGATGTGCTGAACTCGCTTGTCAGCCAAGTGGGTAATGAGGGTTGGTTGCAGCCACTAGCAGTCCGACAGACACAACAGCGGTGTTCTTTCTATGCAGATGATGTGGTCCTTTTCTCTAGACCAACAGTTAATGACCTTTCGGTCATCAGGAATATTTTGGATATCTTTGGTCATGCTTCAGGGTTAGTTACAAATATGCAGAAGAGCTCGGTTACTCCCATTGGGTGTTCTGATGATGAGCTACAAGTGATTGCTAACTCGTTGCCTTGTGAGTTGAAGGAGTTCCCTTGCTCTTATTTGGGTCTTCCTTTAAGTGTTAAGAAGCCATCTAAAGCGGATTTTCTAGTCCTCATTGACAGAGTAGCAGATGATCTCCCTTTGTGGAAGGCCTAGCTCATGAATAGGGCCGATCGTCTAATATCGGTGCGAGTAGTGCTTTCAACTATACCGATTTATCTCATGATCGCAATGGATCTCCCAAAATGGGTGGTCAAAGCTATTGACAAAAAAAGGAGAGGTTTCTTATGGTCTGGGCAGGAAAAGGCTAATGGTGGCAACTGTATGGTCGCTTGGAATAGAGTGTGTCGGCCTCTTGCTTATGGCGGCTTGGGAGTGCTTAATTTGGAGTATATGAGTTGGGCACTTCGGATACGTTGGCTCTGGCTTCAGAGGACAGATAGTGCTCGGGCTTTGCAAGGTCTACCCGTGCGGGTGCCTGGCAGGGCTTGGGAGTTATTCAGTATGACGATGGAGTCACGTGTTGGGGATGGGCAATCTATTTTGTTCTGGAAGGACAGATGGTTACAGGGGAAATCTGTCAGTGAGATAGCCCCTAATTTATATAACATGATTGCCAAAAGGATTGTTAGGCAGTGTACGGTGGCCCAAGCCTTAGCTAATCAAAAATGGATCACAGACATTAAAGGGCCGTTGACGGTGCAGGTTATTGTAGAGTATCTTCGGGTTTGGGACTTAATGGATGGGGTGGTCCTTCAGGTTGATATTCCTGATCAGCAGGTTTGGAAACTCTCAAACTCTGGAGTGTATTCCACTAAGTCTGCTTATGAGGCCTTCTTTGTTGGGACAGTAAAGTTTGCCCCTTGGAGGAAAATTTGGAAGAGCTGGGCGCCTTTGAAGTGCAAATTTTTTATTTGGCTTGCAACCCAGAATCGCTGTTGGACAGCGGAACGGCTTGCCAAACGTGGGTTACAACACCCGGCTGCATGCCCCCTTTGTGATCAAACCGAGGAGACTATTAATCACATCCTATTAACTTGTGTGTTCAGCCGGCAAGTTTGGTATTTGGTTCTCCAACAGCTTGGGTTTTCTTCAAATTTGCCAAGCCAAGACACTACTAGTTTTATTAGATGGTGGTCAAGGACGGTGGGAGGACTGTCTAAGAACGAGAAGAAGGGTCTCAATTCTTTAGTTATCTTGGTTGCATGGGAGATTTGGAAGCATAGAAACAACTGTGTGTTTAATGGTGCTACCCCGAGCGTGGCTGATGTTCTTCAAGCTATTGCTAGCGAGGGTGCCCTTTGGTGCTTAGCAGGAGCTTCCAAACTTCATGAGTTCTTGGCTAGGGTGATAGTGCTGGCACATTAGTGTGTTCAGGGTGGGTGAGTTTGGGCGGTGTTTGTGTTTTTGTCTTGTAAGACCCGGGTGTTTTGGGTGTTGAGGTTTTTTCCCTAACACCCTGCACCTTTTTATTCTCTCTCTTAATGAAATGATACGCAGATCTCCTGCGTGTTCGAAAAAAAAAAGTATATCAAAGCCTGCATAAATATTATTCCTTTTGACTATTTCTATAAGGATACATGTGGTTATCAGCTATCAGGTTTAACTGGTCGTAACAGCCAAGGAACCTGATAAAATGTTCTGCTGACTGCTGGGTACATTCAGAAAGGTATTTTTTGTTAGTAATTTTTTAGGAGTCAACTACTCTCGAGCATGAATATATGGCTGTTGATACGAATACACCTAAGTTCCATGAAACGGTTGAATATAGAACTCATCAAATTAAAATTGTTATGCAGTACTGGGAAAAACATCAAATGGGAAGATGATACTAACTAAATATTAAATTCACAATTGCCTGCACGAGGTGCTCTACTACATACCTCTGATATTGTCACTCATTTCACAATTGTAATCTTCATTGCTTCCTGCCTGATCTCTTCCACCTGGATAAAGAGAGCAAAAAGAATCAACAATTGAAGAGCTTCTGCAGATTTGATAACAAAAGTCATGAGTAGTTTTTCACCTAATTTCGATTGCTCTGATGGTATCATATCTTGATTACTTTCTCCAACAGAGCCATCTTTGCAAGCTTGTACCCCACTGTTTGTGATATCTCCTCTGTCAATTCCTTTCAAAAGAGCCTATTAGCACAAGGAAAATTGAAAGATTAGGGGATCTTATTATATCAAGATCTTCCTATGCCAGTTGAGACAAAATATTAGTAAAAATTACCGCTTCTTCAGCATTAGGAGCAACAAGAGCTAAAGGCTCCACAGGGTCTTCTTGCCACAGTGAAGAGATTTCCTCCGTGTCATTTAACAGAATTACGAAGTTTCTAACATCAGTTGTTCTGTAAATTTCAAGCAATTTCATCCTACTATATCGCACAGAAAGATCTCTACATGAACCACCAGGCCTGTCGGAAAATATACCAATGTGGAATGGACGTGAAGATCCATTATTGACTCTGCTTGCACCAGGTGTAAACCTTCCACGAGAACTTGTAAAGTTTGTGTTCTCACTTTCATGCCTCACTCTACTGTATCCAAATGAATCAAATGGCTTATGTGGAGCACGGGAAAGATGATGAGATGTACCTCCTGTGCCATAGTTCGCAAAATAGCTGGAGTTCCATGATCGAGAAATATTACCATCCCTCACAGTCTCCTTCTCAGTACTGTTACCATCTTGTCCATGACCTGTATTGTGAGAGAAACCTTTTTCACAGGAAGCATCATTCCATTTACCTGAATCTGTCAACCTATCACGCCAATTTTCAGAACCTTTGCCACTGGGACCCCAGTGAGGATTCCACTTGTTATCACGGCGTTGGTCATAACCCTCCTTATTAGTGGAACTGTGTTCCTTCTCCGTTTCCCTCCATCGATTTCGGTTGAAATCTGAATTTGGTTCCATGTCGTCATTGCACCAACGATCATGGTGGCCAGCTTCTCTGCCAAACACAGAAGGCCTGAAAACATCTCTTTTCTTGGCAGCATTGTTCCTTTCTTCACAATTCCCTGATGTGCTGACAGAATCAGAGTGGATACCATGTGAACCAGGCTCCTGCAACAAACAAATGAACATCAAATATAGAATGCATCATTAAACAGCAACATCTATCTGAGGGTAGGATCTATCTAGAGTAAATTCTATAACTCTACGATCCACTATTGATAGTGTTATAAAGGGCAGAGCCAGCAAAAGGAACTGGTATGGACCTACAGAAATTTACCTAGCTAGGCTCCATAAGATCTTTGTAAGAAAGGAAGAGAGACTGCAACTCAAAAACTCCATTGAATAATGGATAATTAAAATTTGAGCTGTAACAAGAACCCCTACCCAAGAGTGCACACAGTGAGTAGGGATGCAATTCAACTTTTTTTTGTGTAAAACCCACGCCAACCAACTAGGAATGTACTTCCACCTAATTGCTAGTTCATTTTCTTGCTTAGATTTAAAGGCCAAATGAACTAGAGTGGGTCGGTGGGTACCCATTGGTTGACCCACTTGCATATCCTAAGTGTGAGTGCCATGCTAATTGCTAACTCTACTGTAGCAGTGTAACTATCCTCCGCTGCTTATACTGATTGATACCTAGATGATAGAGATTAAAAGAATATGTGATGTCCAAGAACTCATGTCTACTTGTCTAGTGACTGGCCTAACCTTACTTTCCCCCAGTTTTGGCTGAAGCGGCTGAGGAGAGAGTGACCTGTTGCTATCCAGGCCTGATTTGTCTGCAAAAACAAAATAATATCATAAACAAGGGCAAAATCATTGTGGTGTTCAGAAATATCAGAAAATAAATACCAATATTCCGTCAGCAAACAGTTCGCTTATGCACAAACAAGGAAGGCCGTTCCGTAGCAAAACAGAAATATCATAAGTACAAAAAAAAAAACCAGAGAATTCACGCATCTGTAACTGTAACAGAATTACAGAGGGTCGAGGTTACATCATCTTTTATGCAATACTGCGAGATTGTGATCACACTAAAGCAAATATTTAGTGTGATGTTGTGGGTTTCATCTCTAGCCTACCCCAACTTGCTTGGGACAAAGGCTGTTGTTGTTGTTGCGATCACACTAAAAATCAAGCTTGTAGCAAGTAACTAAAGCAAATATTTACCAACTTTGTCGTTTTGAAGGAAGAAACACGTGAACTTCTGACAGTAGTTTCATCACAAGCTCTCTTCGCTATAAATCAGTAACTGTAGCTTAAGCTATCTTGGTCACAACATCATGATTAGTAAACAGTGGATCTAACGAAAATGGTATTCCGAAACACTGCAGTGACCAGCATCACTGAAGGATTCCATAGCACAGATTGCTGCAGCATAACAAGGACGTAAGTAGACGGTGATACCATGCTTGCAACTTAAAAGCAAAAGCATTGGCAAGTCACAACAAAGTCACTCGAATCACTGTGCTGGAAATGCATTTAGACATATCTTCAATGTATGCAAACGACAACAAACAGAAGACATTTGACTAATGAAACAGCAACGAAGAATGTGACCATCACAAGCAGAGCAGGTACAAATGTACAACAGAGTTGATCTATCAATAAACAGTTAATGACCTACCAAAAGAGCACCTGATAGTGATTACCAACGAAATCTAACATCTCCATGAAACAGCTCCTAAAGACCAAACAATCTAGATTATATCAAATGCCACTGAGCAGTCAACACTAACGCTCCGTATGTAACCATCAACAGCGATCGATGCTTGGCAAACAAAATTATAAATACCGAGAAAACTAGCATGATAGCATTGCATCAATTCTAACCAATTCAAAGCACAACGGAGTGGCTTTACTACTGACACACCTGTTCGGCAAACTAAAACACAAGTGATCAGTCGATCACCCACAAGCGATCAACGCAAACTCCTTTTGAGTATGACACAAACCACAAGCGCTAATCTACGAAACAACAGAAAACCCCAACCGGCATCGCATGCTCACCACTTTGCTCCACGTCCACGCCACCCAAACCCCGCAAAACCCACAAGCCCCAGAAACGGCGCGCAAACCGGGACACACGGAGGCGCACGCCGGTCGCAGAGATCGACCAACAAGCCGATAAAGGAAAATCA
The DNA here is from genome assembly GCF_958298935.1 of Phragmites australis. NCBI lineage: Eukaryota > Viridiplantae > Streptophyta > Magnoliopsida > Poales > Poaceae > Phragmites > Phragmites australis. The sequence goes on along the minus strand of NC_084923.1, from coordinate 46,249,671 downwards.
AACCAACCCACCAAGCTAGGGCTAGCGTCAGCGCTTCAGCAAAAGCGCCTGATCGAGACGACGCGGCGAGTAGGGCAAGTGCGGTGGAGGGGTGGGGTGGGGCGGGGAGTGGAGTGGAGGATACCTTTGGTGTCATGGGGAGGTGGAGGCGCGTCGACGGAGATGCAGTGGGGCGGGTCGGCATTATCGCGGTCGTCGGCGTCGGCGTCGACGGCCATGGATGCGGCGACGGCGGTGCAAAATCCTAGTAGTGGTTGGGGTCTTCGAGGGGGCGGAGGAGGGGGAGAGGAAGCGAGAGCAAAGTGGAAGAGGAGGCAGGCGGTGGGTTAACGAGCTCAACGAGGCGGCTGCAAGAACGGAGACGTGGGAAGTGGGATCGCGTACAACGCGCTGCTTCTCCCGTGAAGTGGCACCTTTTGCAAACAGCCCTTGGATTATTTTCTATTTCCTAGTCAGCCGATGAGGAAACTTTACACAACCCCAGTTTCAGCGAAAATGCACAGTAATATGAGTCTGTATAAATAGGATCCTGCAATTATTTACGGTAGTAAAATGCTGCAGCGATTTACTGTTTATAAGGCTCTGTAGCAGATAATTTAGTACGTCCGTTACTAATCTAACAATTCAGAAGGCTAATATCACGACACTATTATCCTCTAACTTTAGAAAAGTCAGAGGATAAGATTTATTTCACTTTTTAAAGTAAGAGGATATGATTCTGTTTCACTTACTATATTTGACTACAGGTCAAAAATAAGTATAGCTCGCATAAACAATGCTACGTACTTAAGAAAAGAGAGTGCGAAGTATCTATATAAAAAATGTAAATTTCAATATAAATACAGATAAATATTATCTTGTTCTGACCGATAGAGCCGTCGTCCAACCCTTCCTCATCATTGTTGTTGCCATTTTTAGATTCTCCATCTAGATCATCTCCTTCGCCATCCACATATGCAGTTGATCAGCTACCGCTGTTGCAGCGGTATGAAGAAGGGCTATCGTTGAATTGCTTTCCTTGAGAATACATAAAGGATTGAGAATCTAAAGGATATTGCGGCTGTGTGCAGATCTCAGGAGTTTCCATTGCAAAGTAGGAAGAGTTCAACAGATCAATGAAGCTATGACCTCAACCAGAATCCCTCGCATGGAAGAGTAGTGGAAGTTGTGCCTTCTTCCATATGCTATGTGTTACATATATACATATCATTTGTTGGCAAGGAACTTGTTCTAGCTGTAATTTGTTGCATGTACGTTGGACCTATCCCTCAGCCTTCCGGATAAGAAGTACCAAATAATCTTGCTGCGTGTAACGTTGGACCTATTCATTAGCTCACCGGATAAAAACTTGTATGTGGTTGCTAGCAATTTAAGCACTGCATGTGCGCTACATGTGTTAGGTCTTGCAAGCGCTGGCCAACCAAATAACCTATACAGCCATAAATAATATAGAGTAAATTTAAAAAATCTGTAAAATTTTAATATATATTACAGAAAACTACAACTTCTGATACTTATTTTAAAAACATACAAACATTTTGATACATGTTAAAAAAACTATAATTTTTTCACTGTGTACATACCTATAATCCTTTATGGTATGTAATATAGGAGGATTAATTATGGATTCACCTGTTGCTAAAGGATGACAGGTGGACCTATGCTGATAAAGTTATAGCTTTTTATAATATATGCCAAAATAATTGTAAGTTTTTTAAATGAACACTAGAAGTTGTAATTTTTTGCAATATGTCAAAATAGTTATAGATTTTTAAAATTTATTCAATAATATAGGACGATTAGCCTTGCCGTAAGGTTCAAAAATTCGTTTGAGCCCTGAAATGCTGAGGTCACCGAATTTCCGGTATTTGCAATATTCGGAAAATTCGATCAAAATTCGACGAGAATTTTGCCGAATTCACTTGGTCAAACTGGTTTGATCACGGTAAAAATGACTAAATTGGGTATTTAGTAACCGGACAATTTCATCGATTAATCGCTAGTTTTCGTCGGTATTCGATCGCATTTTCCGCATTTGGTTTATGGTCAAAAACCACTCGAATTTCATCGAAAACCGTTCAGTTTTATCAAATTTCAGTAAAGTTTAAGAAAAAACATAAAATAGCTCAATCTTGTAAAATTGATAACTAATTCATCTGAGCTTCAAATCAAGTGAAACAAATTTTATTGATTTGTTTGTAACATGATCTACATGATAAAAGTATTATAATCATAAAAGGTTGAATATTTTCTATGAGAAAAATATTTTTTAAACCTCGTTAAATGCATAGTTAATTTTTTGCTAATGCAAAAATCATGAAACAGATTTTGTTAATCTTCTTACATAATATTATGTCTTTTAAAAATACATAAACTCATGAAATGGTTATTGTAACATGCAGGATTGTGTAAATGTATTGCACATAGATTAATTCATAAGTAACCCATCACACCTCTAAAATTAGTGAAACCACTTTTATTAGTTTACTGTAGAAAAAATAATGGTAGACATTAAAATGTTAATTACAGTGATGTTTATTAACATGTTCATTTTATGCTTGTGAACTTTATAAAAATCATGGAGAAATTAATAAAAATCTAAATGAAGTAAAACTAATTTTATAGATCCTCTTAAGGTACACCCTACAAACACCAAATATGTGTTTATATGTTAATATTTTCCTTAACGTGAACCCTAGTAAATGAGTTGCACGCTTTTAAAGCACACTTTTTTCTTTTTTTTCAAACTTTCTCTCATGAAATATGATGCAAAGGACATTATTTTTAAAAAAAAAATCACATAAGGTCTTAGAATTATCTCTAGTATTTTTAGATTTTTATTTTTTGAATTTTTTGAATTCAAATTCAAAAACCGGTCAAATTCAGAATTTGGTTTGGACCGAATTGACCGGTTTTCGCAAATATTGACCGGTTTTCAATGAATTTTAAAACCCTTCCCTTCCATCAATTGTGCTATCTACTGCTCTTTGCGGTAACTAATTAGCTATAACTATGCGAGTGAATAGTTAGGTATGAATTGTGTGATTAGCTATCACTTGACTGGATATGTGAAGCATCGGTGGAGTTAACTGTCAACAATTTAAGTACCGGTTCAGCGTCTTGTGGCCAACTGATAGCAAACCTCCTGCCTAAGCAACGGTGCTTAAGTAAGCATAATGCTCTTCGCGTAAGCACCTGAGCCAGTGCAGTTGAGAACATTTTTTTCTTCATAAGCACCTCCTCTAAATATCACATCGTACATGCTCTTAGGGTACTTAGAGTAGAATTTGTTCATCTAGGTTTGAGTCCTAGGTACATACACATGTGAGTACGTTCAGTGGTCAAAACACATACTTGTGCTACATGAGGTTATGCTTATTTTGTTTAGACATGTGCTAAGACGCAACCATATAGATATGTATGGGTGTGAGAGTTTGGTGTGTGTGTGTGAATGTGTACGTCTAACTTGTATAAGAAAAATAACCAACCCCTGAGCGTAAAAAGGTAGGCAGATAGATCCAGATAATAATCACATTTGGGGTTACTATGGTCAGAAAGTAACAATAAATCTTTGTAATTATCTCCATGAACATTAGCTTACTTAAAGGTTAAGCTAGATGGTAATCTGCTTCTGAAGCTAGGGCCAAGACAGCAGCACAACAGCAAAGAAAAACATGGGATGGCGGAGAGGAGATGCAAGGTGAGAAGGTGGAGCTGCAAAACAAGGAGAGGAAGAGGCACGTGCAACAAGCAAGTGACAGTGACCGTGCAAGGCTAAGATGTGTGAGGTAGTGAAAGTGTGACGATTCTCTTTCTGACTATAGGAGAACATATCTAGTGCTCTAACTTATTTGGGTGGTGAAAGCCACTCACAGCCATTGAATGAAGAATGACATATGTAACCCCATCACATGGGGGAGTGGTATAGAGAAAAATTGTTGTACATTTTACAAATCAACCTTTTACATTCTAGTCTGATGGCCGATTAGCACGTGGACCATTTGACCACTAAATAGTTTGTATCACTAGATATGTTTTCCAGATATAAAGATACGACGAGCGATTGTAGATAACGACAATATAAAGAAGCGATAGCATCAATGTAAGGATAAGGAAAATGAAGTAGGGGAGGAGAAGACGGCGAGATACGAAGGAGGATGAGAGAAGTGGTAACGGAGGCCTAAGACTAGTGAATATAAATCTCTTTGTCTTAAGGTCAAAATTTGGATATTTTCAATTAGTACACGTGGCAACTAATCATAGGTGTCATGCATGAACACAAGGTCAAAAATATCATTTGGGTCATATGGCCACTTGTGTTGCTTTACGGGGAGAGGAGGGATGAGCAGTGCTTGTGCCATAGAGGGTGTAGAGGATCAATTGTGGGGGGAGAGAGCACGTGGGAACAAACTACAACGTCTCAATATGGTGTTTTACATCTTGTATGGCTCAACCAGCTAGTTTCTTTCATAAAAAATAAGATCATTCTCTCTCCTCTTTAAATGGTTTGTCACATCAGCTTTTTGCTTAGATAGACATCAAATTAATGTCTAAGAAACTGGCACATTGGAGCACTTGGAGAGGTCTAACCGTGTGTTTGGTTGGGCGTACGAGCCTAAGCCTGGATGAGATTGTCCAGGATGAGATCTTGTCCTCGCGTTTGATTGATTGAATCGAACCAAATCATATTAGACGGAGTGATACAGATTCTAGGAATATTCCATACAAATGCTAAACGGTCTTGTGCATGAAAATCGGCTGAACGACCCGTACATGTTATGTCATAATTAGTGACTATTAGTGGTTATTAAGGATTTTTAGTTAAACATTAGTTACAATTAGATGCTATTAACCATAACTTATTATTATTATTATAGGTATTTGATGATGATTCTTGATAACTTAAGTTATGATTAACTGGAATTAATAATAATTAATACTCATTAGTATAGTTTATTGATAATAATAAATATTAATGATTATTATTTTTTAAAATAATTAAGTTATATATTAATATAATACATAACTTTTAAACAACTAAACACGTTCTCGTATCATCTCATATATCCAATCAAACGGACTTCCGTATAATCATATATATTTAACAAAATAATCTACTTGTACCACCTCATTCAGGACCATCACATCCTATTTAACTTCGTTCAACCAACCAAATACTATCAAGAGTCTATACGCATTCAAGACGTATGTAAACTTTTAATACCTAGTTTATTGGAAGAGTTATCCATAAATGACATAGATAATTTTAATAGTTAATGATTGACTATATTGTTAGAAACTGTATAAAACAGTTGGCTAGTCATCCGACGTGTGGCCCCACAGTTTGCATGCATTCCGCAGCCTCACAACCGACGGCCTGCAGATGAGGCAAACACCAACCACCCGCCAAGATCGGGCCGGCACGCTGCTGAACCGAACAGAACGCAGAAGAAACAGGGGAGCAAGCAGGGATCCGCGTCTCCCTTCCCCTGCTATTTTTCGCCCCACGTGAGATGGCGGCGGGATGAAATGCCCCGACATGCACACGCCCGGGGGACGGACGCGTCAGGGCTGACCGCTGCTGCTGCTCGGTGTCGTGCCCGGGAGGGGAGGAGCCACCACGCCGTGGCTTCTTCCGCGGCAGTCGTAGGGGAGGCGCCGACGTGACGCGAGCGTGTCTACGCGTTCTTGCGATTTGTGCAAATCTTCCCGTAGCACGTCATGTCGTCCAACTCTTCCACCGCCCCGCCGGCTGCTCCGTCGCCGCCGAAGAGCACCCCTCCTCCTTCAGCCGCTCCGCCGCCGTCGCCGGACTCGTCGTCCCCACCGTCGCCGCCGACAGCTTCGTCCTCCGCTCCGGCACCATCGAACCCCGGTGACTCCTCGCCTCCGCCGGCGCCGGCCAGGTCCCATGGCGCTCCGTCGTCACCGTCCAAGACTCACTCTCCACCAGAGCAATCGTCTAGAAGCTTCCTTGATGGTGGCAAGTCGCCACCGGCTTCCGTGCACCGCGGCGGGCCCACCACGGTGGAAATCGTTTTCGCTGCTGCCGGCGCGGCGGCGCTCCTCGTCATTCTCATCGCCGCTTGCATCTGCTGCTCGAGTAAGACGGCGCCGAGGAGGAGGAAGAGGCCTCACAATCCCATGCGTTTCTACGCAGATTCCTCTGTGTACAAAGGTAAAGCACACTGCTCACAGCATCTCCATTGCCATCGCCATGACGCCATCTACTTGTGTTTCTTGCTTGCTCTTCGATCTTGATGTGCTTCATGAAAGAAGCATCAGAGCTAAGCAGATTGGACTTGCATGCCGTTAAACGTTCCGCAAATGCCGTGGCAACCACAGGCAACAACACGTACTACACGAGCGGGCCGCAGCCGCAATGGCAGAGCGAAACCGGCTCGCCGGCGACGATGAGCACATTCGGTCCGCCGGGGGGTGGCTGGTATGCGCCGCCGCCAAACATGACCTCCGGCGTGTACTCCGGTTCGCACGGGCCGCCGCTACCGCCGCAGTCCCCGCACGAGGCGCTGGGGCTCCGCAAGGGCACCTTCACCTACGATGAGCTGGCGGCGGCCACGGGCAACTTCTCGCCGGCGAACCTGCTCGGGCAGGGCGGGTTCGGGTACGTACACAAGGGAGTGCTTCCCGGCGGCAGGACGGTGGCCGTGAAGCAGCTCAAGTCCGGGAGCGGGCAGGGGGAGCGCGAGTTCCAGGCCGAGGTGGACATCATCAGCCGGGTGCACCACCGCCACCTCGTGTCCCTCGTCGGCTACTGCATCTCCGGCGCTCGGCGCGTGCTCGTCTACGACTTCGTGCCCAACAAAACCCTCGAGTTCCACCTCCACGGTCAGTGGTGACAGCCACTGCAGAACGTTTTGGCTTCATTGCAATAAGCCATGGCTTGACGTGTCGGTGTTGCAGGGAAAGGGCAGCCAGTGATGGAGTGGGCGACGAGGTTGCGCATCGCTCTCGGGTCGGCGAAAGGGCTTGCCTACCTGCACGAAGACTGTGAGCATCCCTAGCTAGTTTCAGCGTCTACCTTGTTAGTAACAACAGCTCCGTTTATGCTGTGATGATGATGATGTCTGAACTCAACTTTTTTCTGTCACGTGATCACCAAGGTCATCCTCGGATCATTCACCGTGACATCAAATCGGCGAACATTCTCCTAGACAACAAATTCGAAGCAATGGTAGACCGATCACACATCACACCGTTGGCAGTTCTGACCCTTTAACGATTCCCTTTCTGCGGCATCTGATTGGTGGTGCCGCTGCTCTGTCCTTCAGGTCGCGGACTTCGGGCTGGCCAAGCTGACGTCCGACAACAACACGCACGTCTCGACCCGTGTCATGGGGACGTTCGGGTACCTGGCGCCGGAGTACGCGTCGAGCGGGAAGCTGACGGAGAAGTCTGACGTGTTCTCCTACGGCGTGATGCTGCTCGAGCTCCTGACGGGGCGGCGGCCCATCGACACCGGCACAGCCCACTCGTTCCTCGAGGACAGCCTCGTCGACTGGGCAAGTCCTTCACCGTGACACACCACACCGTTTGTGCAGTGCCTGAACTCGCACGAACTGATCTGACTGGGGCTTGCTCTACTGTATCCGTCCGCAGGCGAGGCCGGCCCTGTCGCGCGCGCTGGCCGACGGCGACTACGACGGCGTCGCCGACCCGAGGCTGAAGGGCAACTACGACCCGGTGGAGATGGCGCGCGTTGTTGCCAGCGCAGCGGCCTCCGTGCGCCACTCGGCCAAGAAGCGCCCCAAAATGAGCCAGGTACTCGCCGTCGCACGGTCACCGCAAGTTCACAACCGCTTGCCACCACTTCACCAACCGTGCTGCAGATAGCTCACGCGCTGGCAATGGCAACGGTGTTTTGGCTGCAGATCGTGAGGGCGCTGGAGGGGGACATGTCGCTGGAGGACCTGAACGAGGGGGTGCGGCCCGGCCAGAGCATGACGTTCGGCACGTCGGCGGCGGGGGCGGGGTACAAGGCCACGGCTCCCGGAGATTACACGTCCGACATGGAGCGGATCAGGCAGGTGCCCATGGCGACCCCGGAGTGCAGCGGCGCTGTCGCCGAGTTCGGCCGTCCCTCGCCGATCGGCAGCGAGGGCTCCTTCTCGGACGATATGAGCCCGGTGAAGAGGCAGCCGCACCGGGCGTGTCGGTAGCATCAGCAGCAGCAGGTCTGAATTGCTATGCCATGTATGCATTCGTTGCCTGTGATGCTGGACCGCTGCCATCCATGCTCGTCACCCCGTTGTTGATTGCGCATTCAGGTTGCCTTGGCGCCTGCGAGCTGCCTGTAACACGCCGTGGATTCTGTACATATTGACCTTATCCTCACGGAGACGTATGTAGATGAACACATACCCATACGCTTGTTTACTGCCAAACAGAACAGAACACGCAAGAACGTTCCCAACAGAAATGGCGGAAGGCTTTGCACAAAGGTACACGATATGCGAATTGCACGGAGTAGGAAAGAACACAGTTTCGAATGGGGCGGCACTTGCCAGCGGCAACAGGTTGCGAGTTCGATCCTCTGGTGCATTTGTAAAGACATCGAAATCACTGCAGCGACAGCATACACATACTATCCTGCTACAAACAAAAGATATGTCTGGCATTACCACTGCAACTGAATTTACATCAGTTTATTCCACGACTCCCGTGATACAGAGTACCCAAAAACTCGAGAAGCACAGTTCGCCAGTTTCATCATGCTGCCTCAAGTCAATTTGTTTTTTATTTCATGGTATTATCCCTTTTCTTTTCGTCTCCTAGGAGTACATAAAACCTCAAAATTACAGCAATGCCAAACTGGTTGTGACAACTCCCAAAAGGAACAAAGACTTAAGCTCAACTTTGCCAACCAAGACATTAGCATGTCAATCATCTCATGTTACACTTTCGGCAGCACGGTAGCGTCATATGGGGTGGATGGCTTGACCTACAAAAAGAAATAAACCCAAGTGTAAGTGCTTCCAAATTTTCCTTTGGATATGCTGTCAAGAACTTTTAGAATTTTAATATGATCAGAATAGTAAATGATGACATATAGGCAAACTAGCAAAAGGGCGTACAGCGAGATATCGCGCTAGCAAACTTGAAGTACTGTGGTTAAAGCCCACAACAGGCTTCCCTTCCATCCGGGATCCATGCAGCTGTTTCCTCACTTGAGAAGCCAGTGACTGAAACATCAAATTCCAGGAATAACATAATCAAAACCAGGTGTTAAGAAGACCACAACAAAATACAAACACACGAGCAGGGGAAGAAAATTATGTGGCACTTGCCAGATGATGGCTCAAAACAACTGAACCTTTGAATAAAATGAAAACATAGGGGCAAAACACAGAACATCATGCACATACCTTGCCTAGCTCCACTCCCCACTGATCAAATGAGTTAATTCCCCATATAAAACCCTGAACTGCAATCCGGTGCTCATAGATGGCTAAAAGCTGAAAATATAGACATTATTAGTACATTTGAGAAAAAAACAAAAGTGATGCAATAATATGAAATACACCAAAGAATCTTGCAAAGGACAAACAATGGAAAGTTACGTGTACATAGGGACATAATTGCTGATCCTAATCATACACAATCATTTAAGCATACTAGCAGAATGCCCGTGCGATGCCACGGTTAAAACTAAATTCTGTTACTTGCTTTGAAGACCAATAATTTTTTTTTGTTTCAGCTAACATATATTGGTCTACTCCTTACATATCTACATATTCCATTTAAGTCTGAACATTTATTTTGAGAACCCAAAAAAAAATACAACCATACCCCCAGTCCATAATCTTTATCGTTTGATACTGATGAGTCATCGCATGAGGTATTATTCACCTGTAGCAAATTGACTCTACCATTTGGAGACGGATAATTCAGAGTTGCTATTAACCTCACGAACCGTAGCAATGTCACTTCAAGCGTTCAGTTAAGCATGGCTGAAAACAGTACACATTCACTATATAATTTCACACGTGGCATATGTTACATGTAACCGCGCAGAGACACAAGTTACAAATTATTATTATTTTAAATGTTCCCTAAACATGGCCTGAGCATATTCAAATCCCTAGCAATGGAGGGTGTGCACTATTATTTCCTTTTTTTGTAACTGCAATACTACAATATGAACAGCAGATGCTCCTAATTTTTAAGGTCTTTTGGAAGGCAAGAATGCAAAACAAAGGAATGAGAAAAGTAGAGCAAAGACATAGGAATGTAATGCAAAAACAGATGATTTAAAAGGACCGAAAATATTTATAAGAACAGGTGTCTGAAACAAAGGAATGGAAACATATAACCTTTTTGAGAGAAAGGAACGGAAATATATAATTTCCATTTCAACTAACCGACAATGGTCCCAAAATACACGGTCATCACATCTAGGCCTATCAGAGAACCCAAATTCTTCCACCGAGCCACTGGCTGATGGGCCCAATAAACCGAAGGTCTCACCGATCATAAATCCTCTCGGCTTATCCCTTCCCCCCCCCCCCCTGTTGAAGCAAGATACGCTGGACACAGATCGAGATCCAAGCCGATCTAATTTCGCCCCTCCCGGAGTGCATCCACCTATGGAGTGTGCCGTGCCTCAATCTAGTCCATGGCTGCGACGAGCTTCCGACCATGGCGGTGGTGGTACATGGCTTGCAGGAGAGCAAACCTCTCTCCACATGTGGCTTTCCTTGGGCCTCTGCAAAAACTTGAGCTCTGATTGGATTTTTTATTTCCTGTGTTTTGAGAGGAAAGGGACCCTTTCATGTGGAATTGGAAGGTGCATTCCTCCATTCCAAATGGCATTTTTCGAAACTTCCTCCGGAACGCAATTGCTTCGTTTTACTTGTGGTTTTCCTGCGTTCAAAACGACCCCTGAGTGGATTTTTCCGTTCCTGTGAAATCTCGCAAGGCACCATCAGTTGAAAATAGGAATCAGATCGGCCTTTCTTCATTCCAAACGGCAAAATGGGGCCATTCCGCAGGGCGATGGGGCTCTGGGAGGTGATTTTTCGCGCATGCGACAGGATCCAGGAGGCGGCAGCGCAACTCGCATGCTTGGTGGGGGTGAAAGGATGGGGAGCTGGTCCACGAGAGGCGTTGAGTGATGGAGCGAGGCGAGGAAACACACGTTTGGTATGGGCCCATCTGTCAGCATGAGCTGTCTCTGAGCAAGGGAGGTGGGGTGGTGACAGACAACCACCATCACCGCCACTAACTTAGATTTTAAAAGTAGTGAAGAAACTATGCATACTATACGGTTGCACAAAGGCAAATAACAGCTATTGCTGTCACAATTCCACCACATGACCACAATCAAGAAAGAAGATGAGGCAGCATAGTGCATGTGTGTGGCAGGGGAGGGGGCACTGAATATCAGCTGCACACATGCAGTTCCAGCAGAACCATGCATGTCCACCAGCAAAGTACCTCCCAGGTACATGTTCAGCTGAAATGGTTTTTCTTAAGATACTTAATATATTTACTAGAGCAAAATATCACAACAACATTATGTTTTAAAGCAGCATTAGCCCAAATGGTAAGGTGGTGCATTCTTCACACAGAATATAACACCTCATAATACAAGACAAGAATCCTGTTGAAGATTGAACGACTTGAAACTTTAAGATAGTGTTTGGTTAGTTGAACGAAGTTGAATGGGATGTGATCGTCCTGAAAAGGATGGGACTGGATGTGATGGTCCTAGATGAGGTGGTACAAGTAGGTTGTTTAATTAGATGTATGTGATGGTACGGGAATGTATTTAGTTGGTTGTATAGAATGAGACGACTTGGTACAATATTATGTTTGGTTGTCTGGATGGGTTGATCCTGGACGAACTATATAGGATGATAAAAAATACATATAAATATAGCATTACAAAGGAACTCACTTTTTCACCATACAACCTAGAGCTGGAAATAATTTCAGAAATTAATCCATCACATAAAAAGAATATTAGTGCATTTTTTCATATTTTTGGAAATTTATTTGAGTCTCTAACAATTGTTGGAAGTTATAAAAATGACCTTTTTTGAAAAAATTTAGTTTAAATTCTACACATGCTTTTTGGGTGAATCCAATTAAAATGGATTACACATAGATTATGGAACACATATAAAAAGTTCTAGAATTTTTAGTACAATAGAAGACCACTATTTTGATTTTTGGAGCATCAGACGAACATGTACAAAAAAAACAAGTACTGTTCACACGGACGACTCTTCCTGGACGGAATGGTTCGGCCGATTTTCTCGTATCGCCTGGTACGATACAAGCAACCAAACGCCTGGACGATCCCTCGTCTTGGACAATTCCGTCCAGGACGGGGCTCGTACGCCCATCCAAACACGTCCTAAATGAGGTATCAGTATCACTAATGTACTTGGCATACCTGTCCAATCTCATATGCAGATAATGTAGGAAGCAACAAACTTAGTGATGGTCGGTTGCCCTGAAAAGTCTGTTAAAAAGGAGAGGCAAGAATGCCCAATCAGAAAAACTACATCTATATCTGTAAGCACAGTGCATCAGTTTAAGCAATAAGCTAATTATCATCACCTTATGAGGGATAAGATTTTCCGGAACTTTCTCGCTGTGCAATTGTTCAGGGGTCTGAAAAGAAGCAATCAATTTCGGTAAGCAAAACAAAACACTTTGTGAAATGTGCGTACACCCAAAATATATCTAGCCATTCAGTATTTACCTTTCCATAAGCAAGTGCATCAGGCTGAGCAAAGAAATTGGACATCAGTTCATCATGATTACTCACAGTTTCCCCTATAGAAGATGTATAGTGTAAGAGTTTGAAAAGGCATTTGAAGAATCACGATGTCAACAAGAGCATCAAAAGTTATCCCAACAGATGTATCAGGCAATACCTTTCAAGTAAACAGGCTGCTGACTTTTTACTACGCCAATAAAATCGCAAGGGATGACCCTTCCCTGGATGTTGTGGTATGACCATGGTCAGCAAATATACATATTCACAATAAATGCAAAGACAAATCCTCTATTTTCCACAATTTTTATAAGCCTGAACAAATCGGCCATTTGGTTATATCACATTAAAGTAATCAATAATCCTGTACGGACACATGTACAATGCGAAGCTTGTAACATTAAACAATTACGAAAAACACAAAACAGACAGGAAGATTACAGAATAAATCAATCATATGATAATCAGGAAAGCAAGGGCACAGTTGAATGCCATCAATATCTAATAGAATGGTTGATTTCAACAATTCCGAGCTTATGAAGTAAAAATTCCCTATGGCATATTCTCAAACATGATATAAGTACTGAGTGTGTCAGCCACATCATAATATATATCAAGCGGTACAAATTACAAGTGCTACAACTTGGCAACATTGCCACAGGTATGGAAATAATATTATTACCTGATGGATTAATTGATAGAAGCTGTGTTGCCCATTAGTTCCAGGTTCACCAAAATCAATTTCACCAGTCTCAAAGGGAAGTTGAACACCATCAATGGAAACACCCTTTCCATTACTCTCCATGCTAAGCTTTATAACATAATAATCATATGTCATGATTAAAAATAACCAAAAGAGAATGTCCAGAAGGTAATTGCTAAAAAACATAGTAGAGTACCTGTTGTATATGTGGTGCGAATTTCTCAAGTGCTTGGGAATATGGCAATATTGCCTATAACACACATCCATTAGACAAAAAACTAAGTACTCAGAGTGTATAATAATAACTAATTCATAACCGGAAACAGGACAGAATGGAATAGAATTGCTTACTCTAGCCGGATAACCAAGAAATGAAACATTCCACACACTCAGCAAACCAAGGAGTACCTGCCCACAAATGATAGAACCTGTTACAACTTACCAGTGTGGTTAACATACTAATCACCATAAGAAAGCCACTTACAGGTATATTTTTCTCAAATGAAGATGAGTAGAAGTGGTTGTCGATGCTGGAAGCACCCTCCAAAAATCTTCAAAAGTTAAAAAAGAAATGTTAAGAGTATTTTGGCGATTTTTTATCTTACTCTGAAAATGATCTTTTCTGGCTTCCAGCATTATCATTAATATTGCGACATAAAACATAGTTATCGGACTTTGAGGTATTTGATGATTAATTTAGGTTCTGTTTGGAGGTACTTGACTTATCCTAAAAACAACCAAAGCCAACCTAAAGACATGTGAGAGGGGCTTGAGGTTCAAATTTAAGGATTAACCCTCCCAAACTTGACACCTTTCAGATGGTTTGACTGGGGGTTACTTGTCATAACCACAAGATGAAATCCCACATCATGTATTGATTTCAGATCCTACATTAATTCCCACATCACAATGTTTATTCATTTTGCCGCACAAAAAGGGATCAGCTGTTCATCTACCATCATGAATGCTACAGAGAGAGCAAGTTCTTTTTGAAAGCACATTTCTAAACTATATAAATTCTCATATATGCTTATCGCAAATTTCTAACTTGTCTTTTTTCAACTTGCAAGGTTTAGTCAATAGTGGTAGACATAGACCATAGATGTGTTTTAACTTGAACCTCATTTCAGTGCTTCTTCTAGTTTTGTTTTTGAGGATGCCATTAATATTTAAACAACAATACTGCTCTTTTTAACATGTATGTCTTGTGTTCTTACCTGACACAGCATTAAAGGATTCCAATTTAAGTTAATGGGGACCACAATAGCATTTAACCAAGTACATCAAGGTTAGGCCTGGCAACGGGACCGGTGCAGCAAAAATGCACCCGACCCGAAACCCGGATAAAAAAAACCTAACCCGAGCCCGAAACACCTAACGGGTGAAAAATCACCCACGGCCCCGAACCCGGCAAAGACCCGAAACCCGATAGGGACCCTGCGGGTGGGAGCTGGGAGCTGAGCCCAGGTGAGCGGCGGCCTGGGGCGAGCGGCAACGCACCGCCAAAACAAGCGGGCAGCAGCGCGGCGTTGAGGCTAGGGTTAGGGTTAGGTGGGGTGGGCTGGGGCACTGGTCAGTGGGCTAGGCTGGGTGCATGGGCCGCCAGTTGTGCACCCCTTTTTAGGCGCCCGACCTGCGACCCTCGCCAAGGCAAATTTTGCACCCACCCCACCCCCGTCATGTCTAAAACCCGCAGGGGCCCAATCCGCCTCGACCCATTGCTAGGCCTAATCAAGGTTGTGAGTTTGTGACACATTTGCCCCAAGCAACAACACACCAACACTAGGAGCACTAGCATCCAATAAATTCTTGCAAAAAAGTGTCTTATATGTTTAGAGCCATGATCTGTCATCAAATTTGGTATGCATGTGTTCTAAACACAAAAAGGGCAGAAGAACAAAAGCTCATTCAGTAATCAGTAGTCGTGAACTTGAACCTATGTTATTAAGTTCAAATCATACTGTGTTGTATTGGCTATTTAGGAAAAATAAATCATGTTATTCACTTAAGGATGTAAAAAACTAAATATAAGTTCAGAAAACATACTTCTGAACAATTGGAAAGCCATACTGAAGAGATAATGGAAGAACACCAACGGCACTGCAAACTGCACAATTGAACTACAGTTATGGCATGTAACACAAGCTATACTGGTAATTTTCATAAAGAAAACCATTCTCACCACTGTAGCGGCCGCCAACCCAGTCCCAGAATGCAAAAGCATTGTTTGGGTCGATTCCAAACTCCTCCACAAGCTTTGTAAACAGAAAGGTACAGTTGGAAATTGATCACATCAGAATCAAAATCTTTGAGGAATAATGTGAAATTTGGAATGTGCTACTGGATTAGACAAACATGATAAATAAGAAATAGTACATACATCTCAATTCCAAATTTAAATATGATGAATCTTGAAAAAGAATAAGTTCAGTAAAATTTGAGTGGAAAAATAGAAGATTCCGAAGTACCTTAAGATTAGTACTGACGGCAATCATATGTTTCGCAACAGCTTGCGGCCTGAATCAATGAATTTTCTATAACTCAATCACAATAAGGAGATATAACGGTGAAAAAAGATCTTCATGCTAGTACTAACCCAAGAGAAGAGATGATCCACTCCTTAAGAGTTCGAGCATTTAGCATTGTTTCAGCTGTCGTGAAGGTCTTCGATACAACCACCACTGTACAGTTGTTAGATGAGAACAATAAAAAACTTCAGCAGACATACAAAGAACCTATGTTGAAAGTGAGGTACTAGAGGCATGGGGATTACCAAGAGTAGTTTTAGGATCCAAATCTTTGATGCTTCGTGCAACGTCAACTGGATCAACATTTGCAAGACTACATGATAATCAAAATTGAACATAAATTACTAGATGAATAGCATATAGATTGCATGCATATTAGAATGGTACAAAACATAGACACTAAATCATAAACACAGTTAAACCACATTAAGTTCCATGTAAATGGAAGATTTCAACATGGATGAAAGGAGCTCTCACAGGAGATGTTAATGAAATCTGAAAGTAATACTCAGTAATCAGCCTGTTAACAATTTAACATAAACACAATATGCTTATGTGAAGACTTATATATCTCTGCAAGTGTGGTGCAACAGGCACAGACAAGCTAACCTCTCAACTTTCATCAAATTAATGCCCAATAAGACAGATATTATAAATATTCACCTAGACCATGCACCAAATGCACACAACACGATACATAATCATGCTTCAAACACACACTTACAATCTCAGTTGTCGGCCTTTCGCACATTCTGCTGCTTCTAGATCTGAAAATGAGCAATATTTTCTGGGCATGTCAGTTGAAAATGCATAAAAGTTTCTAGAGAACCTGGGAGTGAAGAGCTTAATAGTTTACCAGTCTGGAGAGCAGTATGCACGAATAGAGGCCCAAGAAAGCTGCCGCCTATTCCAACTGACACAACATTTGTCAATGCCTTTCCAGTTGCCCCAACCTGCAGTACAAGCAGTTGCACAGTGATCAGTCTTGAAGTTTCTGTCAAATATAATGAGTCCCATAATTGTCTGAAAGTTTACCCATGATCCACTTCTAAAAGTTTCTGAAAACTGCTTGATTTTATCTTTAACACTCCAAACCTCGGGGACCACATTCACCCCATCACTATTTATGACCGCATCTCTTGGAGCCCTTAGAGCTACATGAAGCACTGACCTGTTCTCTGTGCTATTTATCTGACAGAATCAATCAACTTAAGTTAGGAATTTATCCAAGTAATTTAACTGGACAAATAAAAATGTTACGAACGTTAGTCCAAAATTATGCATCGGAATAAAATGGCAAGTTTTATAAAGTAATTACATGCAAGCCAAAAAATTAATAAAAAGTACCCAATGTTCCATGGCAAGCGCACTTTACATAGAACTATATACTGAACAAACATTTTCTATGGAATAGTTGAATAACAGTTTCAGATCATCAGACAAACCTTGTCACCTTTAAACATCTTCCCAATCTTCTCCTTGAGCTTTGCAGCCTATAACAAACCAAACAGATCCCAAATTACCACACAAGCGCAATCCCCACCTCTAAATACTGCCAAAAAGTATCGAACAGGCGTCACCTCAGCCAATTTGAGCAGCTTCTCCACGGTTTCCCCAGTCGCCCGCTGCCTTGAGTAATCCAGAAATATCCCTTCGAACTCCCTGCGAACCAACAATCGGTCAGCTCAGCAGCACACACGAAGAGCACAACAAACTTCGCAGGCACAGGCTGGGAGTCCCTACGCCGTCATTGCCTTGCAGCGGTCGTCATCGGCCATCAGGTTCCGCAGGTGCGTCTTCTGAATCGCGCCGACGTGCGCCTGCTCCCACCACGCGTGAAAGCAGAAGCCAACAGTGAGACTACCAGCCTAACCAGAACATAAAACTCGCAGAAATGTGAGCGAGATGGCAGTGTTGCCACGAGCTCACGCACCTGGAGGGCCTTCCACTGCTCGGTGTTGCAGATGAGCGCCGACGACGCCATGGCTACCACAGCGGCAAAAAACACCAAACCAAATCAGCAACCACGAAACCAATAAAACGATCAGCAAGATCGCAAACGATTGCCTCCCAAACCAGAATCCGACGAAACCGAAGAGCCAGGCACCGGATCGAGCCTTGCGAGCGACGGGCTGCGGATCGAGGCGACCCGGCTGGGATACCAAAAGAAAACCGCAAACAAAACGAGGAGAGGACTGGGAGATCGAAGGGGGGTTTGGGGGCGGGATTAATACCCACCGGGGAAGGGGCAATCGCTGGACGAGGAAGCGGATCTGCTCTTCGCCTCCTGCGATTTTCTCCGGATTTTGTATTGCTTCGTCGGTCTCCGTGGGCTGGAGCTGTGGAGCAGACGAGATGGTGATGGTGGTGGTACACGTACGCTCCCGGCCCTTTGAATTGGATACTCTGTTGATATGGTTGATGCGAACGCCCACGGGCTGCCAAAACCGCGGACCGCAGTCCTGCAAGGGCGGCCGAAACGACCGCCGAGCCCGGGCAGCCTCGAGCTGCCTGATTTCGTGTAGCTCGGCTATAGCTTGCCCTTGGCCAGTTGGCCATGGCCCTCCAAAATCGCTTTATACGTGTTTCCCCTATGTTAAAAGGGGAAAAAATGTCTACATGATCACAGGATCAAAAGTTAAAGTTATATACTTTCTTTATAAAAAATATTAGGTAAGAAATGTTATATCATGTGGCTCATGACACGGTTAAATTTAATGTATATAAAATGTGTAACATATTTAAATATCGTATAGTAGTTTAGGTTTAGAAAACCAAACTCATACTATTTTCAACGAGCTCGACCCCTTGTTCCACCGTCAAACATAACTAATGATAAATTTTTTTACTAAGTGTGATTGTGACCTTAACAAATTATAGAAGATAAATGGTGTGGTTGCTATGGGTTACATCATCTTTTTTAATCGAACAATTGGATCTTCCCTCTTGTTTCTTGTACGGCATCCGTTGCGCCTTCTTGAGTAGCTTAATTATTTTTCGATACAACTGTATGTATGTTTCTACCTTTATACCGATGTGCGGGTCTGACTTCGACCACTTATGTAGCCTACTTGAAAGTTTTAAGAGGTGTTACCGGTGACATTGATATGTGCACATGAAAATGTAGTAATAACAACATCACCGGTTTTGTTTCCAATAATTAGAGGCATTTATTTATCTTATCGTCTCATTCCAATAAAGTGCAAAACAAAAAGCTACGTCTTGGTTGATTCTCCGAGTAAAAATACAAGAGCATTTACAATGTAGTGTTTAGAGGAGATGTTTATAGAAAAAATGATTTTTTTTCATAACTACAATAGCATATGTGCTTAGACGTAGGGCAATATACTTATTTAAGCACTGCTGCTTATATTAGTGCTAATAAGATAGTTAAACATATTCCAATTGTTGTCATGGTCTTTGCCTAGTTTGCCTCCATGGTTCTCTTTTCAGATGATCAAAATGTAAAACTCATTGTGCATGTAAAGAAAATTTAGTAGTCCTGTAGGAGATGCATAAGGCTCACAGCCTTTCCTAGATGGCTAAAATCCTGGACTTTGATCTACGCTGGTTAATGATGATGCGTGTTTTTTGGGGGTCGTGTATTGCTGGAGAATGTTCTATGAGTTTTAGTTGTGCACTATTAACACAGACGGTTGCGGGGAGGTATAAATGCTGATTTTGGCAACATGTCTGAAGATGACTGGAGATGGCATATGTATGATACAGTCAAAGGAAGTGACTGGCTGGGTAAGTTGCTATAGAAAGACATTTTTCAAGGCACTCATGAGTCATTATGATGTTTTAAGAACTTGGATCTGTGTAGATTACTTTCATTTGATTTTGGAAGCACACATCATTTTCTCATGTCATATCTAAATGTATTATCCACTTTGGTATGCTCTTTTCTTTGACCCCTTTGGCATATTATTATTCTTCATCTAGGTGACCAAGATTCTATTCAGTATATGTGCAGAGAGGCACCGAAAGCTGTTATAGAGCTTGAGAACTACGGCTTACCGTTTTCCAGAACTGAAGATGGAAAAATATATCAACGCGCTTTTGGTGGCCAAAGCTTGGTTTCGGAAAAGGTTTTTTTTTTTTTCATTATTAGCTTGAGACCTGAAGTATGCAGTTGCCACGCCTTTCTTATTCTTGTTCCTTTTTTTTCTATATGTAATCTTCAGGTGGGCAGGCCTATCGATGCGCATGTGCAGCTGATAGAACAGGGCATGCTATGCTACACACACTTTATGGCCAAGCAATGAAGCACAACATTCAATTTTTTGTTGAATATTTTGCGTTGGACCTTATCATGACAATGAGGGTATATAATTCTAATATCTTTTTTATTGCTATGTTTTTTGGTTTGTTGTGTTCTGGTACCATGGAAGACCCAAGATGTGTGGCTAAACAGAAAGAAGGGTTTTGAAATGCGATGCATTGCTCTCCTTTTTACAACTATATTTGCCTTATGTTCATGTGGTGGCAACCTGACATTGGCTTTATACAGGAAACCTGGTACTGATGTTTTTTTTTTCTGTTTTCAAAGCTGCCATTAGTGCCATAATAGTTTTGCTTTCTGCTAAACGTGCAGCCGAATTCATCATTTAATCATTTCTTCCCTTTTTTGTTTAATTTTTTGTGGTTGTTCAGTTCTACAGCTTTCACATTGTTAATTAATTAATCTTCAAGTGGCTCTAACTTCTAAGCTGGTTTCTTTGATTGGTTTTAACTTACTATAACTTGTAGCTTTATGTTGTTGGAAACAATTGGTTAACGATCCCTTTTTAATATCTACGGTTGGGATTATCATCTCATTGGTTTTCTTTTGTGGGTTTGCTGCTTCTTGTGGTAGTCATTGCTTCGTTCACTGCATGGTTACAGCTCTGTTAATTAATGCAGACTCATTTTTCAGGCACCTGCCAAGGGGTAATTACAGTAAACATGGAGGATGGTACTCTTCATCGTTTCCGTTCTACAAATACAATTCTAGCCACAGGAGTAATAACGTCTTTTTGTTAAGTACTGATTGTTTGTTTTCGATTTACTAAATATTTATAGCCATGTCTTTGTTTTTATCTAAACAGGGTTATGGTAGAGCCTACTTCTCAGCTACTTCAGCCCACACATGTACTGGCGATGGTAATGCTATGGTTGCACGTGCTGGATTACCCCTTCAGGTTAGTCTTCTGGCCTAAATCTGATTTTTTTTTTAATTACTTACAGTATACTCTGACTAACATGTCTGTTGACTTGGACTGCAGGATCTTGAGTTTGTGCAGTTCCATCCTACGGGCATTTACGGTGTGGGATGCCTGATAACAGAAGGTTTTGCTATACTGCAACTTGGGTTTTCTTTTGGACACATAAATTACGTGCTTACAAACTCTTGTTTGTGCATGATTTATGTCTTCAGTTGGATCCTGAAATTCCTATCCCATCATTTGTTTCTCAGGTTCCAGGGGTGAAGGTGGTATTCTTAGGAACAGTGAAGGTGAGAGGTTTATGGAACGATATGCTCCAACTGCTAGAGATCTTGCATCTCGTGATGTTGTTTCAAGATCGGTGACGATGGAAATTAGGGAGGGCCGTGGCGTAGGTGTGTGTGTGTGTTCTCATTTTATGCTATATAAACAAGACCATGAACATTCTTATCATTTCATGTAAATGGAGTATTACAAAGGAGTTCACTTTTTCATCATATAACCTAGGGTCGTTACAAATTTGAATTTCTATTTGACAGTACAGTAGCACTTTCATTTGGGGAGAGCAGCAGCCATGTCAATCTCTTGCACCAGAAGCTTTCGGTTGGGTCGAGTGGGAGGATTGACTTGGAAGAGTCACACATCCATGACATGACCTGGCTGCACTTGCATCCGCAGTTCACCCCTTCACAAGCAAAGCAGAAACAGAGACATGGAATTTGCATTTGGATTCTCTCTAGGATCGGTTGTAGCTTTTGTTTAGGTGACGATCTCTTTTGACCATGGTGTGGATTTGTAGAAAACGTAAAGCACCTTACTGTGACATTGTGGTGGCAAGTGTAGGTCATGACATTTGTTTTTTTTTTCTTGAATGAATTTAATATTTTTCCAAAAAGTTACCAAGAGAAGATACGTTAAATGCAGACCAACTTGTACTTAGCAAGCATTCCCAGTACTGCAAAAGGCTTGTTTTTTTTTTGGGGGGGGGGGGAGGGGGGTTTGTCTAGCAGCATGATCAAATGCAGTTATACCAGTTTCAGTACCAACTACCAAGGGCCTACAAGGATCACTTAAAAATAATATTCTCCAAATTCTTCATGCACGGCTCTGGATTACCACTGGTATATATTATTGTTACAAAACAACAAAAAAGAATTGAGTTATGAACTCCAGGTCTATAAGCAGGACTAACTTGCATATAAAAAGATCTAGGAAAAAAAATAACACAAGATCTATTCTGAAGACAAACCTAACAGGTGATCACACTACAGGTGCATCCACAAGAGATGCATTGCGCAAAATCTGGAAAAGCTAAAAAAAACATGACACAAATAACTGGGTCACCTAATCGAGTTCTATGTACAAAATGACACCGGAAATGCAAGTCTTTATAGACTTGTGTACACATAGCTTATTTCAGTCGTTCATTTATCCCACTTAATATTCATTCATCCGTTAATTCTTCCCACCTACTTCATGATTTTTTTATCTACTTCAGCACGAATCTCAATATAAATGAATGATAAATCATGTGTACTCAAGGACTAGTGAAAATTTCACTTATGACATGTGACTTCCAACATTTTTTAGGTGTAACATCTCCATCACACCACACAACAACTGTCGGTCACTTAAGTTCATCAACACATTTAATTCCGGACACCAGAATCCAGAGAGAACCATTTGATGCTCACAGTAACAGCAAATGACTCCACTCTTATTTTGACTCGACTCGTATTTACATTGCAGGGGGCAAAAATGATTGGCATTGCAATCAAGAAAGCATCAGATACAAGAGTGACTGCATAAAGGGAAGAACAAAAAGCCGCACTCATCTATGACTAGCATGGACAGGGAAGGTGGACAGTTAGCTTCCTACAAGAGCAAGGTAAATACACATCTACATTCAGGGGGTCATTTGGCCATCAGGGCAGTCGCCGCCTGAAGTTCCTGCTGGTGCTTTGGTATGTACGGACCAGAAGGCCGACACCCAATCCAATACCTACACAAACGCCAAGGCCGATGCCAACTCCAACACGGACACCGGCATTAAACCATGAAAGCTCACCATCCTCACCCTCTAGAATGTCCTGCCTTGAGTACAAACTGTTGTAGTCAACATCCACATCCGTCTCAGCTTTGGAATCCTGGAATTTTGATACCTGAAAAGAGTAACAGGAAAGAAAAGGATACTATCACTTATCTGTGCCATAAATCTGATCCTCATGCTATGCATAGGATATATAAGATCAATCGGTTTGAAGAATTCGTCACATGAACTGGCCTAGAAATAAGGAAAGCATAAATTAAGGTACTGTGCTATATCCATGATATACTGAATGTTTTCTTCATGCTGCACAGAAGTGGTAACAATCTTCACTGGAGATTAGTGTCCTGAGTGTTATATCCATATTCAGTGGAGAATTTCTATTGAGCAATCAAGTTCCCATCATAAACATAGCAGTTAAGCTGGTGATTCTAGTAATGAAACAACTTCTCAGAAGAGCTAACGATCTTCCTTCACACCTTCTATCCCTATGCAATTACAGTGAAACTCACTAGTCGAGCTGCAGTAGACAACGGTAGCATCTCTGCAAACATGCAGATGAGATTCCATTGTTAATGATCCAAACTGATAAGTTGTCCAACATTGAGCATTGGGTGTTCTCATTGGAGATAGGACACCAATACACCGTGTCTTATGTTACAACACAAATCAGCTACCTAAGCTCCTATTCTTAACAAGCATACATATCTATGAGTGTGCCAGGGACATGTGCACATTGGAATATTCGGCCGCTTCTACAGTCCATTTTATCAGATGGGTATTTACACCAGGAATAAGATGTATATGAATCTGCCCGATGAAAAATTGATGGAAAGACCTACTTGTCCATATGGGCTCCTCAACAAGAGCTCTCAATGCGAGATAGGTATTGAACTTATGTAATGCCTGTAATCAGGTTTATTACTATCTCCTAGTAATCCTTGTAAAATGGTAACCATGCAGCAAGACAGCAACAACATTCAGATTTACTTTCTAGGAGCAAATGCACGCTACCACCAATCAACTATGACACCAATATCAGGTAAACTTTCTTTCAGCTTCTATAAATGAGAATAAGTTTGAAATAGTTTTCATATGAAAGCTATGTATAAACTGGGTTGTGTGGGCATCAACATGAAAAATGATGCAAATACGTTGATATGTCATTAGATTTAAATAATAGCATCTTAACAACACAAATATACATAGGAAAAATAGGAATTCTATGCTTTTTAAATTGAAATTTCATTGTTCGTATTTGCAGGAATGATTCTTTTTGTCTGCACGTAGGTTGAGCATGGTCAAATTGCCTAGACCAGCAAGAAATTAACACCAAACTAGTTACATTTCGTTGCTGCTTCTTATGAACATTCCACAGTTGTCTCATAACTGTAGTTGGATAAAAACAATTGAGGATGGTCACTATACATCTGGTTAGTACCTTCAAAGAGTCTTTGGCTGAATCTTCTTTCTGTTGTTCAGTTGCTTCATTCTCAGGGATGGAATCGAGCTTTAGTTTCATTTCAGACTTCCTCCGTGATATAAGCTGGATTGTCTTTGTTAATATAATAGGTGTGCCAGAGAAAGTGCCAGCAACATAAACCTCAATCACAGGATGTACATATTCTGAGCCTGTGGACAGCTTTCCCTTCAAGAAGCCATTACATGATGTTGATTGACACTTCATATTCCATTTCTTGTTGCTGTTCTTCGATTCCCCAAGTACTCCATTGGCATTGCATAAATCTAGGTCTCCTGTGAGCAATAGATTGTTCTTATCAAACACCTGGAACCTCACACTCCCTGTCACCCTTATATTATCTGTGCTGATAAATGTAGCTTCTTCGGTCTTTTTGTCGACCCTGTCCCTTCTGAGGGACGAAGAGATGAATTCAGTATGCATGCTGCTCCGCTGGCCATTCACCTCAATAACCGTATCTGGTGACAATGGGATATGGTTCAGCGTGAGATGCCCTGGTGCAGACTCATCCACCACGCAGTTGCTCACCCTAACATAAAACACCTTCAAGTCAAGCCAAGGTGAAGACTTAGGCGCATAAAGCGGGTGCATGATGATCTTCCTGGCAGCCTCAAAAGCCACCCCATCACCCATCTTTTGGTACCAAATCAACACAAATCCTTATCGCATTGAAACGGATGTCAATATGCAGACTCTTATTGCAGCCTCTAGGAAAGTTCAAATTCCACAATCTGAAAATGGATCAGTACAGAACGTTTAGTACAAGGGATATCAACAAAAGAGTGTTTTGTGGATTCTCGCGACAGAATCTCAAAGCATGCTATCTTGGTCACAAATTTATCTACCCAGCCATCCCACATGCTAATTTGCGGTGGATTTCTTCCGAAAGCCCAATTGATCACAAATACAACAGTCAATTCCAATATTTCATATATATAACAATTGGAACTTCAATACTAATAACTACGAGTAAACAGAACACAAGAATCATCAAACTGACTGCTCCAATCAAATCATCAGAAGACTGGTCGCTAGCACGCACATATAAACCAGACAAAGAAAAAAATCATTTCTTTCAGCAAGGAGCACAATAAAGAATTTCGTGGCAGTCGAAACAAACATCAAATCGAATCCCAAAAGGGGCGAACTTGACGTGGGGCATGGGGATTCACTTGAACCTCCAAAAAAAATTTAGAAAACAACCCATCCAAGCAAGCTAGGGGTTCCTTACCGCAACGAAGAAATCAATCCAAGCCCGGACGGATCGGCACATCCAGTGCAAGTAGCGGGGCGAGGAGGAGGAGGCAGGCAACGGCTGCGAGAGAAGAATTCGAGGCTACGTGCTCCGATGGCAGGAGGCCTGGAGATGGCGGCGCGGTCAGGCGGAAAGGGCTGGCTCGTTCGACGATGGCAGAAGCCGGGATGAAGCAGGCGCACGCGGAGCCGCGGAGGAGGGGAAGAACAAGGTCAGGAGCAATCGGTGATGGGAACAGATTTAATCAAAATTATTAATTTTTTCGGTCACTTTATTTCCGTTAAAAGTTTCATCTCTTTATTCTGTATGATAATTAAACCCTATAAAAAATTTTATTCGTCTAAAAAACCTGTAAATGTTTTTCTATCCAAAAAATAGTAGCCAGATACAGAACGGGGGTGAATAGCGTCTGCACAAAACTTGAGCTCACATATACCAGCTAAGTGTCTATACATTAAAAAAAAATATAAATAATAGGCATGATAATATTAAGTGTAAACTCAGATATAAAGATGTTGACACGTTACAAAGCACAGTTAATGAATAAGGCCCTGTTGGTTCAGCTTCTGCTAGTTTTTGCTAATCAAAAGTAGAAAGCTAAACTAAACAGTTTGATTCTTAAAATAGTTTTTAAGAGGCAAAAATTGTTATTATTATAGAAGCCAGAAACAAATCTAGAAAAGATTTTATAGCTTGCGAAGGATAATATTATGAGAGATATTACATATATTATACAATTCATCTACATTAAAAACCAGTTCAAAAGCAAATTTTAAACAATAACTTTTAAAAACAGTTTTTGAAAAAGTTTCAGCCCCAGCAAATAAGTCCTACGATATCGTAGTTTGATTTTAAATAGGATAAAAAGTTTATCCGCTAATTTCTCTTATAAATTCTTTATTTATTTTTATTAATAAAATAGGTCATATATCTGTAGCTGATAATCAGATACGAAGGTTGAAGGATGAGTGATAAAAATAATAAATTATTTAATGTTTAAGATTTATTATTAGATATAAGGAAAAAAGGGAAGATACGACATGAAAAGTCACTTGTGTTATATACAGTAAAGAGAAGATATTTTCTCAGTTCAGATTGATTAGGCGGTCATGCATGGTAGCTTAACAACTACAGAAGATCTACAGCTTTCGCCATCCGTATCCTGGATCCAACGGACGAGATTTTTTGCCGACATCCATGCCTAGGACACGTGGAGTGGGGATGTGGCCACTACCAATTCACGGCTCCATTCGTCGTCTCAAGCCTCGAAAATATCTCGTTCGCCATCCGGCCTAGATTTTAATTAATTGAGGCAGGAGTTTATTTGAGATTTTTTTCCTCTTCGAAAGCTCGCGTCTACAAGGTTGCCCGATAGGATTCATTTGCCACGCCAGCAGCGATGGAGTGGTACGAAATGCTTATTTTTGATAAATTTTGGAGATGTTTTTGCTTTTAGTTTGCCAAAAAGGTTTGAATGGAGATTCTTCTCGATTTCTTAGTCATTGGTGAACAAAAGGTGAAGAAGTCTTCTCTCAAAACTATCCAATTTCTTCTCCGGTATGAATGAAAACACACCGATTATTCTCCTTTTTATCCCCTTAGAGACATGATGATCTTAGATGCGAATCATGTGCAGATAAAAATGATGGAATGATTCTAGCCAATGTACCCACTACCACCTATGCTTTGTGACATCATTTTCATTGCATGCTTAATTGTACTCTCCATGATCAGATTTCTCCTAAAAAGAAAGATATGCCATTTATGTATCTGTTAGGAGAAGGTGCATATGATGGCTACTCTAACCCTCAATTATTTGCCATAATTAACATGAGTTTTTTTTCTTCATTTCTACCAGACAACAGAGAAGAAAAATAAATAAAAACAGAGTATTTGATGCAAAATTTCCATCTGAAGAGGAAGAGACGACCGACAAGTTATCGCATTGGTGATTGGTCCATGCCAGCAAGTTCCAGATGGATGAATTCCCGTAATGTTTTGAATCAGGACACAGGCAACATATTGGGACACAGGTATGCATGGCCAATCCAAACATAACAACACAAAATTTCTTATAGTAACATTACTATGGAGGCTGCAGAGAGCACCACACGGTTCCTCTTCTTGTGAGTTATTTAAAAAATGATAGCAAATAATGGAGCCGTTGATCAAAAGTTCAACATGACGCCATATTACAAAGAACAGATTTCACTTCCTGTGTCATCAACAGAATTCCAGTAATTAGAACTGAACATGACGTGTACAGATTTGGCTTATGATCAACAGAGATCCAGTAGATCAGGATTGCACAACGTACTACCGTCCCTCGTTTCAGATAACGATATTACATAAGAAGGCACACACGAACTATGGTGATATTATGGGTTGGATTTCATACACCTTAAAAGGCAAAACGAATGGCTCAGGGTAGTTGATTATACACGACCTGATACAACATAATGTCATCATACAGGGCAAAGCACAACATGCATGATTATTACTGTACAACATGCAGGTTGTGAGGCAGCATGGACAAGTTAATGTGAAAATGGATCAATGATCATTGGAGCATAGGCACTCATCAACCAACTGGCGCAGGTTGGGGTTCTCCAAGGCTGCTGCAACTCTCTCCTTGTCATTCAGTTGTTTGTTTACTGTCATTTGAAACCCATCACATGTTAATATCACAAATACTAAAGTATCCCAGCTGCAATTCTATTTTATGCTATTGATATTCTGCTGATTGACAAAGTGTCTGGTAAGGTTGGCCTACTATGGCAGAATGTGATGTGTTTTGAAATTATTCAGCAATATATTCTGGTGTAGGAAACAAAGAAAAAAAATGAAAACAAATGCTATGATTTCACACAAATCAGTTTGATACTTTGATAAGCTAGTATGAGAAAAAAATATGGGGCAGTCGATGGAAACAAAAATGATTGAAAGAAGAAACTTTAATAAAAGAATTACATGTTAATCTGAACAGAATGGCATCTTTGTTGATAGGCTGCAACATAGCATCTATATGTTTACCAAATAATGCTCAGTTTGACATTCAAGAATAGGAACAAAGAGTGGCCATCACATTTGATGCATGAGCCAGACTTATGGACGAAATCTATATTTATATGAATAGGCACATAATATTCTATTCATACTCACCTGATTCTTCATTAGCAAGAGATCCTGGAGCAACTTTAATGTCAACCTGCAAAGTAATCCAAACGGTAGGATTACAGAAAAACTTGATAGCTGAAACCAACATAAAATCAGAACAATTATGCGTGGTACTGGGGTGTTATGTTGAATTAATGGTGATAGAACACATTCGAGGAAACCAGTGTCATGAAGATTATAAGGTGGAGTCTGCCATATTTTGTAAGATAAGTTTGTAGTAGAGTTATCTAGTATGTCCGATATAGAAGATCAATTGAGAATCTGATAAAATAAAATGAGTAAATTTTAAAAACCTACAACTATTTTGACATATGTTGCAAAAAACTATAACTTCTGATGCTCATTTCAAAAACCTACAACTATTTTGGTACGTGTTGCAAAAAACTACAACTTTCTCACTGTGGGCTCACCTGTCATCTTCTATGGCATGTAATAGAAGGATTAACTATGAGCCCACCTATTACCAGAGGATGACAGGTGGACTCATGGTAAGAAAGTTATAGTTTTTTGCAACATGTGTCAAAATAGTTGTAGGTTTTTGAAATTTACTCAAATAAAAAAGAACAACTTGAGGCTCAGTTGCAACATAGTCATATGCATTTAAGACAAGTGAAGGAACCAACGAAATGACTTGTCAAATAGATAAGAAATATAAATCCATGAAGGCCACTGTACCGAAAGCCGATCAGCCAATGGAGTTTCATGGGATAGGCAAAGCCAATATAAGGTGTAATTTTATGGGCGCTTACCCGACGTCACTGTAGCAGCACGCTACTGTAGGATCTATCTATCTTTAGATTTGATTAGGTTCTTGGATCTTAAGTTAGACGTAAGATAAGCTTCCAGGATCAGTCCTTTTTTTATTGCATTCGCAAAGGGATAAAATTTGTTAGTTTATTATTTGTTAGCACGTATATCTTAGGGGCTTCTTGATATAAAGAGAAGGTCACGTCCTTTGGAGATTAAGCAAGAAAGAAATAAACAAAATCCCCATTCCGCCGGCTGTTCAGAGCCTCCAGGTTCGCCTGGAGGGCGAATTTGCCTCCACCCCAGTCCTCAGACCCTAAATTTCCATGTAATACAGCTACTCCGAGCCTCCTTCTTGGATGGAACGAGTCCAGCTGAGTTGAGAGGACAAGCACACTGCCGCCAGTTATCTAAACCAGATCATTTAAATATCGTATTGCACCAATCTTGCCAATCACCATCCTATGCCAGGTCAAAATAAATTGTCTCCATTGTTAACAATGACAATTACCCTTAAATTTTGAGGTTCAAAAGTACAGAATTACGGTGTCCTGATGGTAGATAGGTTAATGAAAATATTCCAAAATGCATCCGCATATGAGCTTCTAAGATCATGAATGTTATATTGCAGCCTTGCAAGGTTTGGCTTGTTTGGTTCTCTTGGTATAATCGTGTTCATGCCTTCATGGAATTTCAAATATGCACAATTGCACATATGGTCATATGCACATGTTGTAGGTTCTTGATCAATGAATCTTGCAATTCCGTGTGTCTCATATTTCATAACACATAATGACAGAAGAAATTGAAGCAATCGCATAGCATAAGCTTAGGTCTAAAGTGTTGGATAAGCATAACATTAAGTATAAAGCATCTCAGCTTGTCACCATAATAAGGATTCCAGAAGTGTAGAAACATATTAAGCACCTTGAAATGCGGAGGGAAGTTCTGCATCAACTTAAGTCGGAGACACAGACCAATGACTGTGGCCATACTACAGTGCTGAACAGTTGGAGTGAAGGTTATCCTAAAAGAAATTGCAAGATTTAAGCAATCTTGAAAAAGCAAAGCTATTATTTCTACAATCAGGCAGTTCAGTTTTTCTTCAAGGCCAGGATGAAGTTAACTGACGATGCTCCCAAATAAGCAAATCCATCCTCACACCCAGAGACCGCGTATTATGAATGGATATGATCAGCAAGGTCAGGGCAACTGGCTAAAGCACGTGCATACTCTAAGGTGGAACCAAACTCAGAAGGTGCAAAAATGTTTTAAAAAAACAGCGAGGCGGCTCAGGACTACACCTTCTCGCAGACCCACTAGCAAGTATAGGCAATTCCCGCATACCCTATTCGAACGATCCTACTCCAATCTCAATCAGGAGACAGTAGAGAAACCCTACATTTGGCTGCTTGTTCCCTTATTTCTCTTTTCAAGAAAGGAATTCCAGATCCAGAAAGCTGGATCGTGCACGTGTTCTACAATTCAACCACAGACCCACAAGGACTCTGAGACTTCAAAGAAATCTCAGAGGCATAACAACACAGTCCGCTTTTCTTTTTTCTTTCTTTTGAGTCGGGTTCTTAAGACAGGACATCAAGAAGATGTCTTAATCGCTACAGGAACACAGACATTAAGCACGACCTCCCTATCCCCAACCCCTATGGTGGCGTTTGGATTCTTGGAAATGGCAGGTGGGAAACGAAAATAGGGAGGGAAGGATATCTTTTGCCATGTTTGGTTGGCGGGAATGGGAAAAGAGGTGGGTTTGGGATTGGGGAAAGAGAGGTTCATTTCCCACCGATCCAAACCCAGTGGGGAGGGTGGGTTATGATCAGGAAGCTTCCTTTTGGTTGAAATTGCTCTTGCCTTCTTTCACTAGCTTCATCCCAAAGCAATGGCGCCAAACAAGGAACTGGATTAAAACTTCATAACCCTAACCCAACCCTACCCCATCATATCTAATCTGATTTCCTTAACCCAAACGCACCAGCTATCCAAACGCCACCTAATGCAATACCCTAGTCACAAGATTCGACAGCTCGTTCCGCAGCAACATTTTTTTAGGACAGTACAAGGGCAACAATGGAGTGCCCAGATTTGAATTGGTGACACGAGGATTTTCAGTCCTCTGCTCTACCAACTGAGCTATCCTGACCCTGCGAGGATATGCACACAGTATACAGTATGCGTAATTACGTACTGGATGCGCCCGAGCTTCTCGTCGACGGAGACGGATTCCTGCGAGAGCACGCTGAGCTGCTCCAGCGAGTACGGGTGCTCCGGGTCCTTGATGTCCCGCACCGTATCTGGCACACGACACCACCGCACGCGCATCAGCCCCACCCTCGAAGCTCGCTGGCTACGCAACAAGGAAGTGAAGGAAACGATCGAAGGGGTTCTCGGGAGTGCCGTACCGAAGACGTCGAGCGCATCGAGCGCATGGGCGGCGTGGTGGTGAGCGGCGCGCTCCGGCCGCTCGTGCACCACCGGGTTCGCGTTGATCATGCCCAATGTCATCTTCCGCCCAACTTTTTCTTGGACGCGGCGGTGCGAATTGTTGTTCCCCCCTTTTTTTCAGAGGATGGTGCGAAACTGCGAATTGATTTGGGAGAGGAGAGTGGAAGAGAAGAGAAGAAGACGATGAGGGGAAAAAAGATTTTTTTTTTGTCGGGTCTTTAATCATTGGGCGCGGCGGTGCGAATTGTTTTCCCCCCTTTTTCCATAGGATGGTGCGAAATTGCGAATTGATTTGGGAGAGGGGAATGGAAGAGAAGAGAAGAAGACGATGGCTCGGGTTTTTAAATTATGAAAATTTTGATGATTTACCATTCAAAATTTGAGCCTATTTAATTATAATACCACTCAAGTCAGTGATATATGGAATCGTCTAAGTCTATAACTACAAGTTAAGATGGCATATAATCAAAACCCATTTTTAATGATGGCAAATAATCAATCATTGGTGTGCTCCCCTGAGCTACGGGAAAGTGTCAAGTGGGCCGGACCGTATTGATCATTCGGCCTGTGGGCATCCCACGTGACTACTTGACCTTTTTTATATTTCAAAAATTAAAAAAATTAAAATAGATGTTTTTTAAAAAAATTGCAAAACTAGACCACTGTCGTCTGTTAGAAAGGAGAAAAGGGCAGGCGACAGGTTTAAAAATAAAAATGTTGTGTTTCATTGATCTCAAAATTCAAAATTCTATCAAAATAGTAAAAAAAATTCTAAAAAAACTTGGTGGTGTAGAATATGTTATGATCTAGAAAAAAATTCAGACAAAACTATGATTTGTATAATGAGAAAAAAATTATTTTACAAGTAGTTATTTGAGTTGATTTTTTTTAAGAACTAGATTATAGCATCTCTATGCTATATATATATTTTAGAATTTTTTATGACTATTTCAATACTATTTTGAATTTTAAGAGCAATAAAATATAGTCTTTTTATTTTTAAATCTTTTATCTGTTGATAGAGCGGCATGTGTCTGTCACCCTTTCCTTATGCGAATAGTCTAGTTCTGCAATTTTTTAAACGGACTCTATTTTTGAAAATTTTATTTTCGAAATAAAAAAATAAAAAAATCGTGACTACTCGGACGGTCTAGATCATGTGACCCATGGGCTTTTCGCCTGGTCCACACCGAAGTGGCTGCCTCTTCGACGACATGCAAAATGTCGCCTTGGAGGGGCGGCCGGCGATGGCAGCGGCCGCTGCCAGCGACCACTGCGCGCGGCTCCTGCAGCTCTACCAGACCGCCGCGAACCCTTCGTCCGGACGCGCCGTCCACGCGCACGCCGTCAAGGCCGGCCTCCTACTCAGCGCCTACCTCTGCAACAACCTCCTCTCCTACTACGCCGGCGGTGGCGCCGGGGGTGGATCCTTCCGGGACGCGCGCCGACTGTTCGACGAGATCCCCGTGGCGCGGCGGAACGTGTTCACCTGGAACTCGCTCATGTCGATGTACGCCAAGTCCGGCCGCCTCGCCGACGCCCGGGCCGTGTTCGCCGAAATGCCCGAGCGGGACGCCGTCTCCTGGACCGTCATGGTCGTCGGGCTCAACCGCGCTGGCCGCTACGGGGAGGCCGTCAGGACGTTCTTGGACATGGTCGGCGAAGGGCTGGCGCCGACGCAGTTCACGCTCACGAACGTGCTCTCGTCGTGCGCCACCACATTGACCGGCGGGGTTGGGAGGAAGGTTCACTCCTTCGCCGTCAAGCTCGGGCTGAGTGGATTCGTGTCCGTCGCCAATTCGGTGCTCAACATGTATGGCAAGTGTGGAGATGCTGAGACAGCGAGAGCTGTGTTCGAAAGGATGTGGGTGCGGAGCGGGTCAAGCTGGAATGCCATGGTGTCGCTGTACGCGCGCCAGGGGAGGATGGACTATGCTGTATCGATGTTTGAGAACATGCCAGAACGTAGCATCGTTTCATGGAACGCCATCATTGCCGGCTACAACCAGAATGGGCTTGATGCCATGGCATTGAAGTTCTTCTCGCGAATGCTGAGCGATTCTTCACTGGAGCCCGATGAATTCACAATCACCAGTGTCCTATCGGCTTGCGCTAACCTCCGCATGCTGGAGATGGGGAAGCAGATGCACTCCTACATCTTGAGAACTGGAATCCCCTACAGCGGTCAGGTCATAAATGCTCTCATCTCAATGTATGCAAAGTCTGGCAGTGTTGAGAATGCCCAGAGGATCATGGACCAGGCAGTGGTTGCCGATCTAAATGTGATCTCCTTCACTGCTCTCCTGGAAGGCTATGTCAAGCTCGGGGACATGAAGCGGGCAAGGGAAATCTTCGATGTTATGAATAACAGGGATGTTGTTGCCTGGACTGCAACGATTGTCGGCTATGAGCAGAATGGTCAAAATGATGAAGCCATTGATCTCTTCAGGTCAATGATCAAAAGTGGCCCAGAACCAAACAGCTATACGCTTGCTGCTGTTCTTAGTGTTTGCGCAAGCCTGGCATGTCTTGATTATGGCAAGCAGATCCACTGCAAGGCTATCAGATCATTGCAAGAGCAATCTGTTTCCGTCAGCAATGCCATCATCACAATGTATGCGAGGTCCGGCAGCCTGCCATGGGCGAGGAGGGTGTTTGGTCGCATTTGCTGGCACAAGGAGACAGTCACATGGACATCGATGATTGTGGCTCTAGCACAACATGGCTTGGGAGAAGAAGCTGTTGGCCTCTTTGAAGAAATGCTTCGTGTTGGTGTGAAACCAGATCGCGTTACTTATGTTGGCGTGCTTTCAGCGTGCACGCATGCTGGTTTTGTAGACAAAGGAAAGAGGTACTACGAGCAGATGCAGAAGGAGCATTGCATTCTACCAGAAATGAGCCATTACGCATGCATGGTCGACCTCCTTGCCCGCGCCGGCCTGCTCACAGAAGCTCAGGAATTCATCCAACGGATGCCTGTCGAACCAGATGCAATAGCCTGGGGATCACTCCTTTCAGCTTGCAGGGTGCACAAAAATGCAGACTTAGCAGAACTCGCAGCAGAGAAGCTGCTGTCAATTGATCCTGACAACAGTGGTGCCTACTCCGCCATTGCCAACGTCTATTCTGCCTGTGGGAGGTGGAATGACGCGGCAAGGATCTGGAAGCTGAGGAAGGACAAAGCAGTGAAGAAGGAGACCGGTTTCAGCTGGACTCATATACACAACAAAGCCCACATCTTCGGTGCAGACGATGTACTGCATCCACAGAGGGATGCAATCTACAAGAAGGCCGCGGAAATGTGGGAGGAGATCAAGAAGGCCGGCTTTGTCCCCGATCTCAATTCTGTTCTGCATGACGTCGACGACGAGCTGAAGGAGGAGATGCTGAGCCGCCACAGCGAGAAGCTTGCCATCGTGTTCGGCCTCATCAGCACACCTGAGAAGACGACGCTGCGGATCATGAAGAACCTGCGGGTGTGCAATGACTGCCACACTGCCATCAAGTTCATCTCCAAGGTCGTGGACAGGGAGATCATAGTACGAGACGCGACGAGGTTTCATCATTTCAGAGATGGGTTCTGCTCGTGTAAAGATTATTGGTAGGACACCTTTGTCCTAAGTTGAATGCGAGATTTTTTTTCTTTTTCATGTAGCCGTGGCCAGTGTGCAAAAACAACCGCCTCTGCAATCCATGATTGATATTTGTTAACCATTCAGGTTAGATAACAATGTAGTTTAGTATTCTTTCATGCTAACCTTGAGTGAGATCTTTTCATTGTCATATATGAGAAATATGTTAAAGCTTAGCATTGGTGCATAAAATACGTAGTATATGTGCATCCTGGTTCATTCATTCATTATTTCGTAAATGCAGAGTAACAATGGTATCGTTAATGTAAAATATTGCTCGTCTTTCCTCATCAGTTTCAGCCTTTTGGTGAAATAGTTAGTGCACTAAGATTTAAAGGAAATGTACATTATTTTTCGTCCATGCCAACATGCTTTCCATGAAGGATCTGCCCTCTGCTGTTTCATGGTGCCGATGATTTGGATTTATCGGCTACAGAGACCAATTCAGAGAATCATAGTCATCATTGAAGGAAATTTTGGTATTTCAGCACAGATTGCAAAAGTTGAATCCTCAAAGGAACTTGCAAGCCCAAGCAAAATCATAACGCATAAGGTGATTTACTGATATTGCACAGCACAATTGATACACGCCCAGCGATGGGAAATCGAGATAGGAAGCAAAAAAACCCAGAACAGCAATGCACTTGTTATGATACTGGCATGTCAACTTATCTCCAATCTTTGACAAAAGCATAATTGTATCATGTCAACTCACCAAAACTGTGTCAGTAATAGTTCTCAACATAGTGAAATGCTATATTGCCTAGCTACAGTATCCAAAAAATAACCTATTTTCTAAGGAACAGAAAGGTGATCCTTCAAAGGGTCATGAATATTAATCACTGAATTGACCTCACTTAGAGCCTACATCAACACCCTTCTTTCCTAAGAATTCCTTTGCCTCCACAATATCCTGCAAGTAAGTCAGGCTCAAGAAGTGAGAATAAACCGAGTAAGTTAGGCTAAAAAAAAGACGAATATCAGTTCGCATGGATTTCTTTCTAATGGTCAGTATGAAGATCCATGTGTGATACTGCAAAGAGGGCTCAAAGAGTTTCCAAGGTTCCTCGGTTTATTCATGGATAGTTTAAAAAAAAAATTAGCCCCTGGGAGTAAAACAGCTAACCTGTTGTAGTAGTATAGCTTCTTGAGGACAAGTTGGGAAGAACATAAGTCCAAATCCAACCATAAAAAGGCCATAGCATCCAAGAGCCACTACCAGGTAGATGGGAAGCTAAAACAACAACAAAACATAAAGAAACTTGCAATATATTTTTAAGAAATTAACAAGTGAAAATCGATGACACTGACCAACCAAGTATAACTTCGAGGAACAGTTGACGTTTCAAGGAGAGAAATCCAGATGGCTGAGATTGCTACCAGCATTGCAACAATCTTGAATATGTGCTTCATTTGGGAAATGTGGTGTTTTCCTGGCATAAAAGAAAAAATAAGGATGACAAAATAAAACATAGCTGAATGCTATGGACAATTGATTATTTTTCCTAAGACCCAAGCTGTTGCAACACAGCTCAATTTGATCCATGTTCATCCTGGCAGTGGTGGGTTTAGTCCCACACGGTTACTCTGGTTAGATTTAAGTCGGGCATCAAGTATAAAACCTTGGAGAACCATCCATGCAACCATGTTGAACCTTTCAAGGAAAGTGGGGAGGGAACCTTAAATGCTAGTACCTAGAACACTACAGTTGTGGTCCATCGGGGTAATGAATAGGTATCAAGAAGGCTCAAATACATCTACAGTGGATTGAGTAGCAACCTGATGCACCTTCTGGTTGAACGGCACCTAAGCATGTGGATTGTTGTGGGAATTTGTGATTTCATCAATAGATCGAACTCACTCTAGAGCATCAATTGAAAATGTGACTCTGCACATGCTTATCAGCACTTGATTCAGGTTCATGGGGCGATAAATTGGTTCCTGGAGAACTAATGGAATGGTGCTCCCTGAGAATTTTCTTTTTGTCGTAGGGATAAAGAATAATCGAAAATAAGTAGTGAAAAAGCTACCAGAGGGAGTGCATTAGCATCAACTCAATATTGAATCAAACTTCTTTTTAAATTCAATGATAAATAAGAGACCTTATTGCTGGACAACGCATAGTGCAGCTATGCCCTATTCCATCGTGCAATTTGTTGCATAGGGCAGTTGAGTAAAGATTGTTCTGGATCTAACCGCAAGTAGAGATTCCTTCATTTACCCATTCTTTTGAGATGAATGCACGTACTTGTTGTTTAACAACAAGCACAATGGTACAACTCGGTGAAATATTCTCTTTTAGAATATTCTAACTGATGTAGTAGTTTTCTGACAAAGGGCACAACGCAGTACGACGTCACTTAAACAGAAACATTAGCACAACCGGAACATAAAGCAATCGATCTATAATAAGGAATTGAAGCGTGAACCGAAGCATAACCGGCCGGAAATTGTTCAGATCAATTTAGCAGTTGATTCTGTGTTTATCTGGAGGACCAAGAATAATCAGATACCGCCGCCCTAGAGCAATTGCCAGCCACTTTGCCGGGCAATCGCCAACCACTTTGTCAAGCACAACTAGCACGATCCTCCTAATACTGCTGCACAACTAGGAGTTAATACCCTAGACCAACCTAGAGAGCCAAGAGCCCAAGAAACAGGCTGTTTACCTCGGATCTTTGAGACAGTTGGCGCACGGAGGCAGGACGGGTGCTCGATAGCGTCGTGTCGGCGGGAGGGCGGCGCGGCGGCGACGAGGATGACGTCGTGGCAGCGGGGGGGGGGGGGGGGGGCGAGTGGGTTGGGCCGGCGGCGGGAAGCGACGACAGCGGTGGAAGCGGCGTTGGGGAGGACGCCGCTGCCGTGATGCGCCCGCGTCGCTGTTGTGACTCGCGCCGGTACCGTCCCCTGTCCTCCGATCCCTTGGTCTGGTTCGCTGGCCCTAACTGAAGAATGCAGGGGCAATTTCGGTACCTGACCTTAGAAAAGGCGGAAAAGAAACGGATGTGAAAACAGGGGGAAGGAAAATACGGTCACAAATACTTGCGTTTTGAATCACATCTAAGATATTTAATATAAAACATATATAATTTATCTTCGAATATACTTTTATAACTCCTAAATTAATTGAATATTAAATATATTTTAATTAAAAATAGTGATCAAATATATATATCGAAGACCCTATCATATCTAAAACGTCAAGCTTGTTTTAACCGGTAGGAGTAGTGTCTAAGTACTTCCTCACATACCACATATAAATCCATCGCAAGTCCAATGTACCTCTTGGCTTCATCATTCCATGTATGTCCACGCTTAATCATTGTAGTAAACTTGTCACATATTTTTAACTATAGCAATAATTAATTGATATAATACCATTGTACTACTCACTTCAATTCTTGTGCCAAGTCCAAATGCACTTGTATATTTGGGATCGTGGAGAGTAGCATTTAGAGCAAAATGGATTCTCAGCGTCGTTCTACAGATGCCCTCTCGTCAGTTTCTGATTGCTCTGCTCCCAGCCTCTCACCCCGCCTTTAATCAAGAGAAAGGACGATGCTGCGATTTTCTCAAAAAAAAAAAAACGATGCTGGAAGTGTTCTAAAGGGTAGGATTATGAATGATTTCCGACTTCGCAACATTTCATGACATCGTACTATCATAATCATCCCGGCATGCTTCGATGCAGCAAGGTCTCCGATGCTAGTAGTCACAGTGACCGGGCAGAACAAAAGCATCCCATCAATAGCGAAGAAATTTTTACTGCTTTACAAACACCAACGTGTCACAAAAAAACTAGATGCTGTAAAAAATATGTTGATTCAGAAACTACATAGTTTACATTACTAATCCAGAATTGGAATGATTGGCACAACACAAACACACACAAAAAAATGATACGGAACTTTCCAAAATTTTGGCTTCCAAAATGTAGTAGTTCCATGGCTTTGCAAGAAGACTGATCCAAAACCGAGATAGCTGTAAGATTATTTTTTCAGGGCTGCAGCTCCATGGCGCCTTTCCTTCTTGTAACGAGATTGATCCGGATCGAAGCCACCTTCCTCCGCACCATAGACAGCCCATGAAGGCGTCATGGCCATGTAATCTTGGCTCTTGAAAGGTTTTCCAGATGTCACCTGTATTGGTGAATGAGTGTGTTAGTTAATTCAGAGATAGGATTATCTTCTTGGGTGTGCCACATACTAGTTATTCAGTAAAGCTCACCAGTTCATGGAATCGGTCATAATCTATCCAAGTATGCCATTTGCCATTTATCTTGAACTTATCCACCTTCGCGAGTAGGACACAGCATGAATGAGCATGCTCACATGCTACTTCGTACACACCGCCGCTTTTTGATGCCAAAACCTCAGAGAATTTCTGTACATCGGAGTGCCAAGGTACATTTTCCATTGTCAACTTCGAAGTTGCTGACCTGTATGCATTATCATAACATATAACATGAGAAAACCAGCAACCCACCAGCAACCCGTAAGGCCAAGCCATAATTAAAAGGCACTTACGAGCCACAGTATGTTACACCCTTGATTTCAATGAAATCGGGTTGGCCAAGGTTTAGCAATTTTGCATATGCATCAATCTCTTCTGCATTCCAGCCTTTAACCAGTGTCAGTCGGTAAACTGTTCGTTGATCTTTCTCATGCAGGAACTTGAGTGAATCCTAGTGAGGTGACAAAGTAGAAGACACAAAGAAAAACAGTTAGTATTTGTAGACCTTGCATTCATGATGTGCATCTGGAAATCTTCTACATCTATACCAGGAAACGCTCCCAGAAGTCTGAAAACAGTGGCCTATCAACAGCCTTCAAGCTTTCCTTTGTAGCTGCATCCACACTGACATACAGCTGCAAACATATTGACATTGTCAGTATTCTTTAGAAGTTGCGTTGAACATTCAAATACAAAAATCTGAGACTTAGTTCGACGCTATTGAGAATATGACCTGAGTGATTGCTTTCAACATCTTAATCTTTTCAGGAAATTGAGCATTTGTAACCAGAAAGGTCGATATATGTCTGCGGTGTAGCTCATCAACCAGAGCATTTATCTCAGGGTACATTATTGGTTCACCAACCAGAGATAATGCACAATGTCTAGGTGATAGACCCTCTTCTAGTTTTTCTGGCTTTACTCCTGAAAATGCAAGAAGCAGACAAGCAGTATTCTTAGCCAATAAAGACTGCAGTGAGGTTGCTTGATAATGGCATAATGCAAAAGTTTGGAACTGGACAACATAATGTCCAATATCTAGGTTGCTTGATGTAAAACCTAAGCACAGTCGAGCTAAAAAAATATTAAAGAAGGCTGCACATTTGATGGTTCTTATAATCTCTTAAGTGAGCAATTTTACCAGGATGTAAACTTTCTTTAAGCTGTTTCCAGTTCAGGCAAGGAAATTTTACAGGCATTTGAAATGACTGCCCTAGAGTTTTTGATTGAGCAGTAGGATATGCAGTGCATTGTACAAATGACCACTCACATATAATTCATATGGAGAACTTACACACCTGGTACACCTTTCATTTGCTTAACCATCTTAGTGTGCTGGTCAACTGCGGCATTTACAATGTCAAGAGGATCATCCATCTTCCATTTCCAACTCTTTCCAACAGGATTTGTGTGATGCCTCCAGCAAAATACACACTTATTTGCACAAGCCAAACTTGGAGTTGCCTCCATGCATCTGCCAAATGAGCATATAAACAGAAAGCAAGCAATCAAGGTCGTCAAACACATAGTATCATATGTTTTTTAATACAACTTAATTATGGTTTTTGCAATACAATACCTAAGCAGCAAATATTTAAGAATTACGTTTAAAAATAGGATTAATTGCACATCCAAGCCATCTATTGTACAAGTACTCCAAATACGCTGTTGCATAAACAAAAGATTTCACCTGTGACTTTCTATGCCATAAAATGAGTGCTTATAACACCCTCCACGTCCTCGGAGCTGTGACTTAGTCCATCTACAAATCTTCACTCCACTATGCGAACCAATTATTTTGTAGCCCTGTCATACAAACACAAACACACACATGCACGATGGATTAGTATACTGTAAAATATAGTGGAAGTATAGAACAGACCCCAACTTTATGCAGAATGAAAATACATAAACCTAACACATCAGCTACAGGCAATAATTATAAAAATATCAAACATCCATCAAAGTACACTTTCCACTTCATGCAAGAACATAATTGCGCAACAGCAACAGCAACCATAGTGTTCACCAACAAGAGTCTGGTATCACTATGAGAATGTCCTAAGTCTTAATCAGAAGCATCTGAATGATGCTTGGTTGCTTACCTGCTTCTCCAATCTCACTATACTGAAAATCACTAACAATTCTACAGAAAACATTTTTACTCTGTTAGAATTAGCAAGATAGTTGGATGGATTCTTGAAGGGAACTACTTCCATAGTTATGGCTGTAATTAATAATCTCCATCAATCCTCAACTTTCCTAAAAATATAATTGCTCTAATTCCTAATTTGTGCAATCAATGCCAGGCACATAACTACATATAGATCACGCATGACAAAAATAATACTCCATTTTCCTTTCAATACAAGCTGGAGATTCTTAAGTGCCCTATAGCTCCAACTACAAATGTGTAATTTGCATAATAAAATGTAAGAAATGCTCACTTGTTTCTCTAAGCTCGTCCTGATGATTGGTGTGACCATCTCCTTCACACCGTTCTCCCCTCCATTCGCCAAACCACCCTCCACCTTCCC
This sequence comes from Phragmites australis, assembly GCF_958298935.1. Taxonomy (NCBI): domain Eukaryota; kingdom Viridiplantae; phylum Streptophyta; class Magnoliopsida; order Poales; family Poaceae; genus Phragmites; species Phragmites australis. The sequence continues at coordinate 46,206,917 of NC_084923.1, read as the reverse complement.
ATTCTGCCTCCTTGACGGCACCTTCCCAGCAATGTCTTCCATGTCAACCTCCCCTCCTGCCACCTCATCCTCCTCATCGTCATCGGACTCCTCCCCTTCCAAATCTAACTCATCAAGCCCATTGCTCTCTGCATTAACCCCCTCGCCCACCTCCTCCCCCTTCACCACACTCAACACCCTCCCACTCCACTCCTCGAACACCGCCTCGAGATCCCCGCCATCCACGTCGCCCTTCCCGAGGGGGACCACCTCGACGGCGCCGAGCGAGCGCAGCCACCGCGAAAAGCTCCTGGCGGCGGCGTTGAAGGTCTCCCCGTAGGCCCGGGACCCGACCCCGAAGACGGCGAAGCGGAGGCCGGATAGGAGCAGTGCCCCCGCGCGGAAGTCTGCAGCGGACTCCTCGAGCCAGCGCGCGAGGAAAGCGGCGGCGGGCGGGGGCGCGCCGCCGTCGTGGGTGGAGACGACGAGGAGGAGGAGAGGGACGGAGGGGAGGTCGTCGGGTTCGAAGGCGGCGGCGTCGGTGGCACGGGCGGGGACGCCGGCTTCGGAGGCCAGGCGGACGGAGAGGCGCGCGGCGAGGGCCTGGGAGGTCCCAGTGGCGGAGGCGTATAGGAGGGTCGGGGCCGGGGTGGCGGGGGCCGGGGAGGGTTTGCGGCGGAGGCGGAGGGATTTGTAGAGGAAGAAGAGGGTGGAAGAGGAGAGGACCAGGAGGAGGGCGAGGTGGGAGGTGGCGGAGGCGGAGGCGGTGGTCGCCGTCGGGAAGGGAGGCATCGCGGCGGCTGTGTGTGTGGGAGGGTGCCGACTTGCCGGTTCGGCCAGGGCTTTGCGGGGTTTGGAAGCTTAGCTTTGGGCCTTAGTGGACTGGGCCTCATGCATCAGCTCGGTATGCAAGTGTTCTTTTTAATCTAATCCCATCTCAACAATATAAACACAAAAATTGATTCTCACGTCATGTCTTCTCTTACTTTCCTCCTATCTAATTAAAATCTCTAAAATTTAAATAATCTATCCAATTTTGTCATCTACCCTCGTCCTCCAGTCTTTCCGTCTTGTTACTAGCTAAAAATATAGAACTCGTTTTACTAATAAAAATAAATAAATAAATTAGATGAGAAATTAACAGATAATTTTCTTCTTATTTTTCGGATTTTATCTAAAATTAAACTATGGTATCGCTCCCGATATATTCATTTGGCGGCACTCTCACAGTGCATAATATCTCTATACCTAAATTTGTACTCGATATTATCCAGTCCAATATTTATATTTTCGTAGTAACACACGTACATTTAGCTAGTCTATTAAAAAAAAACTGCTGAAACTGATGTGAAATTATGGTGATCATGCAAATTCAAACTTGGATGTTTTATTTTGAGTGGAATTCTTATGCAAAGGATCTACACTTTTAGTCTTCACATCCTTCAAATTTATTTGATGTCTCTGAGTTGTGGGAACTCGTTGAGTTGTAGTCCTGAACAATTCTGAGCTAGGAGTTACTCTGACAACTGAATATCACCAGGCATCTAGCATGGTCGTGTTATGAGAACTTCTTAAGGTACATGTGGCAAATTGCTGATTTCTCTGGTACAAATGCAAGGCTAGAAGCCTAGAACAGCTCAAAATGAGAGAGCAAACTACGCATCATAAAACTTAGATGTTTATTCACATGTTACACTCTGCAAAAGTTTGGGTTCTGGGATCTTTGCACATTGTTGCAACTTGCAACTTACAGCAACACCAAGCAGTGGATTCAGTGCTACAGTCTTTACATATTGTTACATTTTGAAACAACAAGCAATCTTGAATTTTGTACAAATCCATTTCCAGAACCCAGGGAGTCCTTTCACCGAACCAAGAGCGGGCGTCCTGGATGCAGCTTCCAACGAACTTATCAATGTAACGCTAACCACAACCAATCATCGCTTTGGACCTAAACTTGCCAACAGATAGTGATAGATGGCTAGCAACTTGTGGTAGGCAATGAATGAAGAAATCATATACATCTATCCCAGATTCACAACTGATGATATCACAGAACCGGGGGAATCAACAAAAGTATCGCTCAAAAATTGGTATGCTGCAAACCTTGTAATTCAAATATTAGCTTATGGCCGCCACGTTGTTTTCCTTACAGACATGATGCCCTCCTTGTCCTTTCTGAAGGTCATGACAATTTCCCAGTGCAGTGATTTCAAAATTGTCTCCAGTGGGTCAAGGATCTCGAGTTTATCCCTGATGATGGCCCAACCCCCAGGCCTCAAAATCCGATCCATCTCAACCACAATTGCAACAGGTTGCTTACATCTATATAATACAAGAATGGCGTATCAAGAGTTGCACATAGCTACGGTATAATAGGCTTTTTCTGGTAATAGGCATAAAGCTCATGCACAGACGTGTCTAAGATATAAAGTTGGTTACTTAACAATTCATTGTAAAGTAAATGTTGTGTTACAAGAAAAGCATGAAATCCAGAGGAAATAAGCAGAATACCAGAACAAGACAATGAATTCCCTATTTTGAGTACAGAAACCATACCAAAATTATATGATATCCAAGTAAGGCTAGTTTTTTCAATAACATACCTGATCTTCAAGCGTGAGAATAAATGGTCAGCATGTAAAAGATCGTAGGACCTTGGATATGTGCTAAATGGTTCACACCAATCATGATAGACACCGATCAGGCCGCGCTCATAGATAATGGGTAGGCTGTCAGAAGCATGCACAGGAACAACATTCATGACCCAAACTTTTTTAGAAGCCAATGCAGCTGCAAATCTGCGAGAAAAAAATCATCAGCTGTTTCAATACATGTAATTTGAAATACAGTGCATATTATTGAGACTGGGTAATTTGAGAATTAGAAAAGGATATTTGTACCCTCCATATAGAGCCTTCATATCCATTACATTTCGGATATTTGACCAGTTGATTCCCAACCCATCCAGATATGATTTCTCAACAACAGCCTTCCAATGGTTATGGTCAGCAGCCACCCTTGTTTGCAAGTCCCCAAGCCAGTCAGGGAAAGTCTCAAGCCTCTTGGGCCACTCCTCAGGCCAGTCACTGCCTCTTTCTTCAATACCAACAGGTGCTTTGTGCAGGCAATGTTTGATGTGAATATACCTAAAATAGAAAAATGAACTTATTGGTGTATGAATCCAAAGTGAATTATCTGGTAAAACATAGATGTACTCATCGGACAACAGCATAGTGATGTAGCCCAAGTATCCAAGATCCAAAGTACCATGTAGTAGCTTTGTTCTGGTCTTCCTTGCAAAATGGAGGATCTTTTATTGCTCTCAGATCATATATCTCATTTGAGGCTGGTCGCTGAAATATCTTTACTCCAACCTCACTGACATCATCGCTATTGTAAGCTATTGCGTTCCAACAAAGCGCAGTCATTGATTTTGATATTCCTGAAAACGTAGAAAGAAATGGGGAAATGTAAATGGACAGAAAGAAATTTGAACCAGTTGTCTGGAAAATAAGATAGAACAAGACAAGTACTAGCACTTTAGAGCATAATCTATATGACATCAACGTTTATAATATTTCATCGCTTTTCTATGTACATATTACATCATTGCACTATGGCATACCTTCTTCACTCTCCAGGTCAGCACTTTTGCTTGATATAATGAAGTATCCTCCTGGACGAAGAATTCTATTTATCTCTAGGAGAAGTTTTCCACCTAAGCCATATACACAATCGTTCAACATGTGAGTAGATAGTCAAATTCTGGATCTAAATAAAGGAATGAAGCAGCACAGACATACCATTAGAATGCCATGGTATGTTGCATTCACCACAGTGGATAGCATCAAATACACCACTGGGGAAGGGTAACCTTCGTGATCCTAGACTTCCAACTGTTGCAGGGATGCCACGTTCAAGGGCAACTTGCGCAAGGTCTGTTTGATCATTTGTAAGGCCTAAAGATAGCGTTATCACATCTTTCTCAAGTAGAGCAACACCAAAGGCAGCACTTTTGCATCCGATGTCCAATACTATGTGAATATTTTTACCCCAGTCAATGTCAGGTGCCATCTAAATGACAAACAAAGTTGTACAGATTGCGTTAAGAATTATAAGACATGTGAGAATGCCTAGAAGACTCGTTGGTCAAACTACATGCAGATGCAGTTCAAAAATCAAATAATGTTCAATCTTAAATTTTAGCCGACGTCCATTAAGTTCATCTTGTGTTGGCATAGGAAAATTAAACCTAGGGATTCAAACATTTTCACAGGACACTGCATTACTGAATGCAGTATCATGGTAAGTGACCTCAAGATGATGAGGCCACCTAGCAAACACCATTCAGGAATCAGGGCATGATTGGAACGTTAATTGTGAGGGGAAAAACTAGGCCAATGAGAAGTAAGCATGGCTTTCTGAGCTATATCCTCCTATAGTGAAGACGATCACCGCATGTCACAACTAGCTATTGACCGCATCCACGCAGCATGGACAATCTTAGACAAGCGCCAACAATGTACATCCGTGCACTATTTCCTAAACATTGCTTGTATATTTTCATTTCTAATCCCACACATTTGCCAAAAATAGGTCCACTTAATAAAATTAATTTACAATGCAAGCTATCAGGAAATGTGCAGAACCTTATTTACCAGCGCTCTTTCTGCATACAACTATTGCATCTGATCCAAATGTGAACATCCAGCAATTTTTTTTAGGAAAAAGATCCAACAACTTTTACCTCGTCAATTGATTCAACATAGTGTCTCGCACCTCCTTTGAACTCCCATTCATCCGGTGGGAACATCAAGTACTCGCCGGTGCGGTTAAGCCAATTGTGACCCTTAACATAACTTGACAACCTAGGATGTCCAACATTCCCATACCAAACCTGCAAGCACAACGATTCACCACAAGAATGACCTCAGCAATAATCAAATCACGGTTATTCACGTCCAATTATGTTCAATTCCTTTCTCCAGAACAAGTATTATGGTAATCTCCTCACCTTGTCCTTCCTCTCCGGCCATGGAGCAGGCTGTTTATACTCATTGGGCAGTGACACCAGGCACGTCACCGGGGACCTCGGGCAGCTGCGCTCATGGTGCCTCTGACTCCCATCCCCATCGAAATCCACACAAGGGCTATAGTGGTGGCCGCTCTTGGCACTGCAATGCTTCCAGTGGTAATGCACCCCCGGGCTGAACAAAGGGGGGAGCTTTCTCTTCTTCGTTGTAGACTTCCTCTTTGCCGCCTCGGGATCCTCCTCCTCGCCGTCACCCTCATTAGACTCCTCTTCCAATTCCAGCTCCGGTGGCTTCTCCTCCTCTTCCTCAGGCGCTTTCCCCCCGTTGTCCGTGTTTTCCTCGGGCATGGGCAGCTCCGCCTCCTGTTCCGGCTCCCACTCCATATCTGACTCCGGCTCGAGCTCCTGCTCCGGCTTTTTCTCCTCGGGTTCTTGGTCAATTATTGGAGACGGCTCGGCACGATCAGCCTTTGCCGCCGCGGCATCCCGCGAGGCGGTGGCATTGGGGCGGTGGGAATGTGAGTGGGATCCGGACGGAGAAGGGTGGCGCTTCTTGTGGCCGTGGGGGGCAGAGCGGGGATTCCTATGAGTGTGCCCGCCCCCGCCGCCGCTGGTGGTGCGGTTGTGGGAGGCGGGGGGCGGGGCGGCGACGTCGGCAGCGAAGGAGGAACGCTCGGTGGAGATCTGCTGGGAGGAGGAGGTCGGGGAGAGTGAGGTCCAGATGATGGCGAAGGAGAGGCCGAGCGTGATGGCGAGAGCGACCTTGGCGCCAAAGCCCAGCGGCGGGCGCCGGCGCCAGCAGCCCAGGAGCGCGGAGGAGGGGCGGCCGGGCAGGCCGCGGGCCACCGTCATGCGGCGGCGGCGGCGGCGGTGGGCGGGTGGGTGGATTGGTGGGACGAGGCTGTCGGTGGGAGTGGTTGGCGTGGACTCTGGAAAGGAGGAGGGGGAAGGCGGAAGCCAAGAGAAGCGGAGTGTGGCAGAGTGCGGTAGTTGGTTATTGCTGTTACTGGCTTTGTTTCCCTTCAGTGACTTCACACTCCAAGCAACATAAATGGTGAATGTATTAGCATACTACGGCTACTTTTTATTTTCCCTTCTTATCTGATAATCAACAACTAAAGTGGTTTTTTATGCATAAACATAAAAATACGTAGTAACTTTGGACATTATCATGCTCTCCAATACTTAACTTTGACCACTAATATCTGTTGCAATTTATTTATAAGTATACCAAAACTATAATATTATAAAACTATTTTTTGATAATCTACTGATACCAATTTCAAATGCTCAGTCCAAAAACATTACTAGCATGAAACAAAACTAAGAGTATAAGCAACACGATGTTTTACTATATGCTTGATTGGAGCCTTTGCAAGTACATGAACAACAAATGATATCAACCCATTTTAGAACAAGGAGCACAAGTCTAGTCTGACTGGATCGTTGAGTTCGTAACCGAGAACTGAAATTTGATTAAAAGAACTAACTCTAATCAAGAACTAATGCTGTTTTGTTTCTTGTTTGGTTGAGTAATTAAGAAGGGAAGTAGGGGAGGTGTCATTCTTATTTTTTTTAGAGATGTTGTCACTCAGTGAGCTGGACATGCCACCAACAGGTAGGTGGACGGGGATCATCTCTCCAACTCTGTTCGATTTTCCCAATCGAGAATCGACCCCAGGACGCGAAGACGAACATCTTGGTGCACCAATCAGTCAGCTGACACGAAGAAATCACAGTGAATTTGCAGCTGAAATCTTTTGTCCCCAGATTCCTCACTTTCCTTCTGTAAGTCTATACGCCAGTTCCCTCTTTCTCTGTGGTTCTGATCTGATAATTCTCGAGTTTTCTAACAAAGTGCCGATGATAGAAATTGATATCTTGTGAGAGTTTTGGATCTAAAAGTTTTTAACTGGTTGTAACTTTCAATACCAAAATCGGAAATTCCAATTTAACAGATCGGAACATCCGATGGTATCATCGGAACATCCGATTAAATATTTTGATCCAGTCCGAAAGGTTCTATATTTGAAAAAATCGGGCATTCCAACATGATCGGAACATCCGATCGAGGGCATCGGAACATCCGATTAAATATTTTGATCCAACCCGAAAAGTCTATGTTTGAAAAAATCATACATTCTGATATGATCCGAACATTCAATCAAGGGCATCAGAACATCCCATTCAAATCAGATCGGAATTTTTGGAAATAGATTGAGTCGAATTTGAAGGCGTGTTTTGATAGATTCTAACTCAAAACGGGGCAAGACTGACCCACTTATAAATATAAAGGGTCACGGCTGATTGAGATTATCTAACAACCAATCGATCAAATATAATTTACTATATCTTCTGTTTTTACCTCTTTTTTCTTAATTCTCTTTTTCAATCTACAGTGCTTCATGCTTTTGATCTCCACAACTAAGGACAAGCTACTGATCACATGTGCTCTGACGAGTCTCTCCCGAGTGTGGAAGACGACGAAGGTCTAACGGCGTAGCGCCACGACTAGGGTTTCCTGGTGCTGCACATCGGATACATAGATCAGAACATCCGATTCTGACATGAAGTTTCGGTCAATTTTGCACACGAGATACTCAGTGTTTGGCGTGTGGCACTTTTACGCATCAACACACTTTTTGACGACTCAACTATGGAAGGAGATTTTGGCTATCTTCTAGCCAAATTCTAAAGCCCTAGATATGTCTACTTCAGAGATTGATAAAGACAATATCATCGTCATATCCTATGATGAGTTGCCGGAAGAAGCGTGATTGGCATTTGAGGCTGACTTGGAGCAACGTTGGCAGCAACTCCTCTCGTGTCATGTGAAGACTCGGCAAGGCATGTTCAAGAAGTAAGATTCTCTATCGCCTGCCGTCCAAAACCCTAAGGTACCAACCAATGTAAGCACTCAACTCTCTATCTCTCATGAAGATGTTGCTAATGTGATTAATCAATTTGTTAGTGCAACCATGGCTAATAGTGTTCAAAAGTTGGTTGAGGATGCATTGGTTGATAGGATTCGACCTCTAGATTTACAAATACATGAAGAACAAAATGTGAAAAAAAAACTTATACTACTAATGTCAATGCTTCAATTTTTCCTAATGTTAAAATATTACCTAGTGCTTCTTATGCGTACTTGAATAATCCTCATGATGGTTAGAATTATATGGGTAGTGTTGCACCTAGTCATATTACCGTTCATGCTATTAAAACTGATGTAACACAAAACTCGTATCAAATGTTACATGTTAAACACCATGCTTCAACTTTGGCTCAAGCCTATAGACATGTGTAAACATCTTGTTATCAAACCGTAGCATATAGTGTTCTACCTATACCGCTATAAAGGTTGGGATCCCTTATGTACTGACACTTGAGGAAAATTTCACCACGTCACCTCCTATTACATCCTATATGTCGAATGTGTCTACACCATAGTTGGAGTCAGTATTTAACCCTATTCGGTCCGTGGTCGATTAAATTATGTGAGAATAAGTAGTTACTGTATTAAGGGAATAATTCGGTGTGGAGGTTAAAAGAAAAGCTCATGTATACTAGAATCCATATCCCGAGCACTATGACACAATTTTATACCCTCGCGATTTCAAAGTTCCTAATTTTATGAAATTTATCAGAGAAGGTAATAGAATAATTAGGGAGCATGTAGGTCAATTTCTTGCGCAATTAGGTGAGGCTAATTCCAACGATATCCTAAAAATTAGATTATTTTCTTTGTCATTGTTTGGAACTGCTTTTACATGGTTTACATCTCTTGCTCTCAATTCTGTACATGTGTGGTCTCAATTAGAAGAAAAATTTTATGAATATTTTTATAGTGCTGATACTGAACTGAGATTTTCGTATTTAACATCAGTTAAACAAAAATACAATGAATCTATTGCTGATTTTATTAGGAGGTTTAGAGATACAAAGAACTGATGTTTTAACTTGACGTTTTTTGAAAAAGACTTGACTGAATTAGCTTATTTGGACTTATTATCTTATCTTAAGGAAAAGCTAGAAGGTTATGATTTTTAAGATATTGGTCAAGTCTTGCAAAGAGCTCTAGCACAAGAGAGTCGGACTAAAGAGTCTAAAAATTTTTAGATGTCAAGTGATAAAGTGAGAGTCGATCGTCCTAATATTCACATGCTTGAATACGAATCCAAAAACTCAGACGACGACGATGTTGATGTGTGTGTGGCTGAATGAGCTTGGTCTTCTAAGTCTAAACTATTCATTTGCACTGCTCTTAAGCTAATACCTTCTAAGAATCGACAAGAGAAAATTAAATTTATTTTTGATATAGCAAAATGTGATAGGATTTTTTATTACTTGCTACAAGAAAAATAAATTAAGTTGTCTTATGATCATGTAATTCCACCATTAGATAAATTAAAGAGACGAGCTCATTACAAATGGTATAATTCTTATTCTCATGCAACTAACGATTGCAATATTTTTCATCGATATATTCAATCAGCCATTAATGAGGGATAATTGAAATTTGCGAAGATGCAAGTGGACAGGCAATCGTTCCCTGTTAATATGGTTGATTTTCAAGACAATAGCATCCCAATTCGGCTAATTCAAGTTGAATCAACTAAAGGGAATAATGTAATCGTTGGTGAAAAAATATCTAAACCTTTTGGGGAGAACAAAACCTTGTTAGGACAAGTGTTACTTGAGAGAACTTTCGAAGGCAAAGAATCAATCAAGATTATGGTGAACACTTCAACCGCCGGGAGGTATGACCATGCTAAGCCAAGAATGATCAAACCAAAACATCTGAAGATTGGCAAGTGGAAGCTTAATGAAACAAGGAGACATGACAAGGTTGAGAAATTCAAGCCCATATTTAAGCAACTCTTGTCTAAATATGAGAAAGATAAGACCGTCCCAACTCATATAAGTTGGTCAAATGGGCTCAAGTGACCAAATCACATTTAAGGCAAGGAGTGCATGATCGTCATCAACTAAGGGAAGACCATGCTACCACCATTTACCCACCACTTAGTCCATTAGTGCCATGGCCATGGGCGCCCCCTCCTATGACATTCCCTCCTTACCCGATGTGGGGTTATAACGTTATGTGGATGCCTCCTCCTCCTCCTATGCAATTTCCTTCTTTTCATCCGAGATGGGCAGCACCACGGAGGCTGGTATTTGATAGAGTATCACGTCATGTCCATGACCGATTGGGGTATATAAATCGATCTAGTGATGTTCAACATGCTAAGGTTGTGAAGCGAGTATACCAAGCCAAAGAGGGTGGGGTTTCTACTCAAATTTCAAATTCTAATGTTGATAAAACAATGATTGTTGATGCTGATATTATTGAGATCGGTTCAATAAAAATGGTTCCTGAAGAACTTGGCAAATGACCGATTGTCTTTGGTAATAATACGATCAAGTCTAAACATGTTCCTATTGTTGTCCAAGTTGCTCCAAAGGTTAATGATCATGAAGCAAGCAGCAGCAAGCTGCTTTCTAAGTACCTACAGCTAAGATGGTGTCCCTCGGGTTTGTCCAATAAAAGAAGATAATATTGCAGCAGCTACGCAAGCAAGAATTAATAGAGCAATAGGCTAAAAAAAATTATGAGATGCTACTTTCAATGAGGTTAAACCGATGCAACTCATGAAGCAAATGTGGAGACCAAAGCTATATGCCATAACAGCCCCTACAATAACCCTTTCGCCAACAATAACACTGGCGCTTTATGCGAGATGATAAGGAAGATGAAGAATTAATTGATCATGGTGATTCGCCAATACACGTTAATAATGCTTCACCAGTCGAAGGTATGAATATCAGTATGGTTTTTATGTTACCTTCGGAATTTCGTGCTATGGATGGAGGTGAAGTGGCTCAATTGGACTTAGGGTCAAAAGAAGCTATTTTTGAGAAGCCAAAGGAGACAGGTTGGCATTTGAAGCTTTTGTATATTAAATGCCATATTAATGGGAAGCCGATTTGAGAATGCTTGTTGATGGTAGAGTTACGGTTAATTTGGTGTCATACTCAATTTTCAAGAAGCTTGGTAGAGACGATGATGAATTAATGAAGACTAACTTGATGCTTCGTGGATTTGTGGGTGATTCTAATGAGGCCAAATATGTTATCTCTATGGAGCTTACTATTGGAAGCAAAACATTATCCACTGTCTTCTTCGTAGTTGAGGTGCAAGATAACTATAGTGTTATTCTTGGACACGATTGATTCATGCAAATAGTTGTGTTCTATCTACCTTATATCAATTTTTAATTCAATGGGTGGATGATGATGTGGAAATAATACATGTGGATACTTCGGCCTATGTTGCTTTGACTGATGTTTTAACCGATTGGAGATACGGCAATGCTAAGTGCTTATCAGGTCTTTACCTTTCAAATTATGATTTTCTTAGTATCTCCAATGGTGTATTTGTGCATGTGGTTATAAAGCCAACTTGTGATAATCAGTTGAACAATGTAGTGCATCAATGAGTAGGGATATACATTTAGAATAGCTACAAAAGCGTATGGAGCAATATCGTCAAATAAGAACGATATTGGTGAAGCCATTGAGGACTTAGATAAGTTAGATCAAGGTTTTTCATAGGTTGATCCATTAGAAGATGTTGATATAGGTGATTGTACTATACCAAGGCCGACGTCTGTAAACAAGAATATAAAAGTTGATTACAAAGCTTAAGCAATCGAGTTGCTTAAAGAATATGTCGACTGTTTTGCTTGGGAGTATCATGAGATGTCAGGGCTTGAGCGAGAGTTGGTGGAGCATTGATTGCCTATTTAAACAAGATTTAGGCATTATAAACAGCCACCTAGAAGGTTTAATCCTAAGTTGTATGATCGGATTAAAGAAGAGATAGATTGATTATTGAAAACTAGATTTATTAGATCATGCAAGTATGCAGATTGGATCTCTAATATCGTCCCGGTTAAAAAGAAGAGTAGCGGTAAGTTGCGAGTTTGCATTGATTTTAGAGATTTAAATAAAGCTACTACTAAAAATGAGTATGCTATGCCTATAGCTGACATGTTAATTAATGATACTTTAGCACATAAATAATTAGTTTTCTTGATGGTAATATTGACTGTAATAATTTTTTTTATGGCCAAAGAAGATATGTCTAAAATGACTTTTCGTTGTCCTGATTTTGTTGGTTTATTCGAATGGGTGGTCATAACATTTGGATTGAAAAACTCCGAAGCTACTTATCAAAGTATTATGAATTTGATTTTTCATGAGTTGCTTGGTGTTATACTGGATGTATATATTGATGACATGGTCATTAAATCGGATGGTGATGATTCTCATTTAGCCGATTTATTATTATCCTTTGAAAGGATGCATCGGTATGGTCTGAAAATAAATCCACTCAAATGCGCTTTTGGTTTGTGGGCTGGAAAGTTTTTAGGTTTTATAATACATAAGAAGGGCGTAGAGATATATCCTACTAAAATAGAGTTTATACAAAAGGTTCATGTACTTGCATGTAAAAAGGGTATGTAGAAATTTTGGGTAAGATAAACTACTTGAGAAGATTTATATCACATTTGTTCGGAAAAGTTAGTGCTTTTATGCCTATACTTTGGATAAAGAATGACACTGAATTTACTTGGGGGGCAGAACAACAACTTGCGTAAATCAAAATATATTTGTCTACTCCTTCGATGTATTGCTACGGGAGAGAATGTGATTGGTGTTGTTTTGACATAAAAGATTGATGGCAAGGAGCATGTAATTACCTACTTGAGCCGACGTCTTTTGGAAGTGAAGACAATATATGTCTTTACTGAAAAATTATGTTTATCGCTATATTATATTTGAACAAAGTTAATGCATTATTTGCTATCTAACACTTATGTAGTAATATGTCAAGCTGATGCGGTCAAATATGTGTTGCAAAGGTCAATTTCAAGTGATAGAATTGGTAAATAGGCTTATGCACTTATAGAATATGATTTGTATTATGAGTTTTTGAAATCTATGAAAGGCTAGATTGTAGCTAATTTTATTGTTAACTATCAGATTGATGATAAGTATAATTTAGAAGTCGACTATATATCTATTAAACTATAGAGGCTTTATTTTGATGGTTCAGCTTGTGGAATGGGATAAGGTGTTGATCTTGTTTTTATTCCATCTAGAGGTGTTGTTTTTAAAATATCTTGTCGTTTAGAGTATTTTTTACTAATAACCAAACCGAATATAAAGCTCTCGTATTAGAATTAAAAAATTTGAGTTCCATGGGTGTGAAAAATATAGAAGTTTTTGGTAATTCGTTGCTAGTCGTGCGTCAAGTTTCTAGTAATTATCAATATTTTGACGTATTACTAAATAGCTATCTTAACAAATGTCTAGACATCATTTCTATCTTAGATGATTTTGCTATCAGTCATGTGTCTATAAATGGTAATTTAAGAGCTAATGACTTAGCACAATAAACATCTGGTTATTAAGTTGATAGAGGAAAATTATATGTGATTGAAAGACCGATATTTGGAGATGTTGATCTTTGTATAGCTGAACATGAATTATTGGGTTTGGTTACGTCTTCTCCAGCGGGAGAAAAGGTCAAAGTGGCTTAATTTAAGGATTGGAGAAGACCTTTAATTGATTATTTGAAGGGTCCAAGCAAAAGTATTGATAGAAAGATTCGGTGACAAGCCTTCAAATATATGTTATTAAATGATGATCTATATCGTTGAGTCGTAAATGGTTTGCTTCTCAAGTGTTTAGATTCGGATCAAGCAAGAATTGCTATGGAAGAGGCACATGAAGATATATGTGGCACATATCAATCAGCATGCAATATCAAGTGATTATTGAGAAGAGCTGAATTTTATAGGTTACTATACTTAATGATTGCTTCGGGTATTATAAAGGATACAATGCATGCCAAAAGTTTGATGATATTCAATTGGTTTATGTTAAAGGTGGCCAAGTGAGCCGGGTCAAATGGGTCAACACGAGGCACGACCATTTTGGCCCGATCTAGGCACGGCACGACGGCTAACGGGCTGGGCCGATATGGCACGGCCCGTTTAACTTTTTCTATTTTTTAATATCTTATATAATTTGTTTAGATCTAATACCATATAGGATATGTAGTGTAATGGTAGTGTGTTTGACTCCCAAGCATAAGGTCATGTGTTCAATTCTGGGTGAAAGCAAATTTTTGTGATTTTTTCCAATTTTTTACGGGCTAACGGGCCAAAAAGGTCATCAGGCCTACCATACCGCGGACCGACACGACACGGCCCGGTCTTAAGTGGACCGTGCCTGGGTTGGAGTCACGACACGTGGGCCGGCACGACACGGTCTGTTTAGCTAATGGGCCTAAACAGGTCATGCCTAAATGGGTCGGCACGTACGCTGATAGGATCCCTCCCGAGTATAGGTGATGACGAAGGTCCAACGACGTAACGTCACGACTAGGGTTTCCTAGTGCTGCCTATCGGCTACATAGATCGAAATATCCGATCAGATGATTGAAACATCCAATCCTGATAGGAAGTTTTGGTCCAATTTTGCATACGAGTTGCTCAATGTTTGAAGTGTGACACTTTTAGGCGTCAACACAAAGCTGTACAAGAAACTTTCCGTCTAAAATCCAACATGTGCACACACAGAATCCCATCACATGCAATCGCTAAGTGGGCCTTAAACAATCCCAAGTCGCATGCTGTCGGAGAGTGAACTCCTGTCGCAGGGATCCCGAGAGACCCCTTTTTAGAGATTCGGCCGGGGGGATGATCCTGGAAAAGCTTGTTTGGGAAATAAGCGGGAACGGAAATAAATGCGATGGCTGGCGGGAGACGATCACCCTAATGCAAGAAAAAGTGGGTACGCCGGGTTTTAGACAGGTTCGGGCCGCACGGAGGCGTAACACCCTACTCCTGTATGAACACTATATTTATCCTTGAAGAGAATTCTTCAAGGAGGTATCTGGTTCTAAGGGGAGAGCTGTTTACAAAGAGCTTGAGGCTCTTATGTTCTAGCTTAACTCGAGCTGGTTCGAGTGTCTGTCGATCTATCTTTGGCCTGGTTCGTCGGAGATTGTTGGTCGTCTGGTGGTCGAAGGCTTTCTCCCTCCTTTTTTAGTGTTCTCCATCCTTTCCTTTTATAGGCGCGCCGACCTCAACATATCCTGAATGGGAAAGAGGGGACACGAATGCCAAGGTGCTACGGAGAAAGGCGTAATCATTTCATTTTGGCGAAGTGACAGGGGCGATGGAGAAATGCGGCGCGCATTCGACCACCAGCCGCTGCGGAAGCCTCGGGGCGCCCTAAAAGGGGCCCACTGGTCAGCCTCAGAGGTGCCCAGTGCGCCCACCCTGTCTTGTTCTTCTGCCAGGGCAGGGTGGCAGGCGGAGTGCTTCGATTCTGGCAACGTTATCCCGAGGCACCTGGATAAAAACGGGACGGGACCCGTGCATTTAATGGACCCACGGCCCCCTGCTAGTGCATGGCAGGGTCTGACACTGGGGCGTGGGCAGCTGAGAATGTCAGGATGTCAGGATGTCAGACCGCGCGTGCCTATTAAATGCGGCATTGGGCCTTTGACTGGATGACACCCTGACGACGGGACCCTTCGGGTCGTTGAATGATCTTGCGCGAACCTTCGGGGCACCGAGTCCTCGGGGGCTGCCACGTGCAGCCCCGAGCACTCTCTCCCGAGCACTTCGGTGGGACCTTCGGGGCACCGAGTCCTCGGGGGCTGCCACGTGCAGCCCCGAGCACTCTCTCCCGAGCACTTCGGTGGGACCTTCGGGGCACCGAGTCCTCGGGGGCTGCCACGTGCAGCCCCGAGCACTCTCTCCCGAGCACTTCGGTGGGACCTTCGGGGCACCGAGTCCTCGGGGGCTGCCACGTGCAGCCCCGAGCACTCTCTCCCGAGCACTTCAGTGGGACCTTCGGGGCACCGAGTCCTCGGGGGCTGCCACGTGCAGCCCCGAGCACTCTCTCCCGAGCACTTCGGTGGGACCTTCGGGGCACCGAGTCCTCGGGGGCTGCCACGTGCAGCCCCGAGCACTCTCTCCCGAGCACTTCGGTGGGACCTTCGGGGCACCGAGTCCTCGGGGGCTGCCACGTGCAGCCCCGAGCACTCTCTCCCGAGCACTTCGGTGGGACCTTCGGGGCACCGAGTCCTCGGGGGCTGCCACGTGCAGCCCCGAGCACTCTCTCCCGAGCACTTCGGTGGGACCTTCGGGGCACCGAGTCCTCGGGGGCTGCCACGTGCAGCCCCGAGCACTCTCTCCCGAGCACTTTGGTCTTAGTATTTGGACCCTGCAGATCATCGGGGGACTAGGGTGCTCGGGAACCAGAGGCGGCGGCCCCGAGCACCTTCTCCCGGGACTTAGCTTTTTCTTACCTCGCAGGGTGGTGACATGTGGTGGATAGCCGGCCTGGCCTCGGGACTTAGGGACCCCTGGTTCTGAATACACCGACAGTAGCCCCCGGGCCCGTTGGTAGGCGATGGGACGGAGACTGCGAATGGGCCCTTCGTCGCGACCGAGGCTAAGGCTAGCGCGGACGCCATATGGTAAGCTTTCGAGAGGTGGCCCTTGCGGACCTAGACCTCAAGTACGTTCCAACGGGAAAATGAGTGGACGCGTGTCCACACAACTTCCGAAGGGTATGATAACCATACGGGCGGCACGCGCGGTCGCCGCGCAGATCGAGGAAAATACGCCTGGCAACCGCTGACATCGTGCGATCGTCGGGAGATTCGTCTGACAGTTGCGTCGATCGAGGCGACGCTTCGCCGAGCGAACCGTCTGGGGCGGCAGTTTTCGAATTTTGAGATATAAAAGGGGGAACGGATCGGTCCGTTTCCCCTTTTTACGCTCTCTTGCACTTGCGCTCCTGCCTTCTTGGTGCTCCGAAGCCCTCAGGAAAATCCCAGGCGACCGGAGCATTCTCTCTTCTCCCACTTCTCCACCAAAAAACACCTTCCACCCTGTTGAGATGACGAGGGTTGGAGGAGGACGCCGGGATAGGACTTCGGACAGCATCTTGCCGGAGTCTCGTCTGAGGAACGAGGAGGCGGCGGAGAAGATTAGGAAGCTGTTGGTACCGGAGGGTCAGGAAGGTGCCGTGGTGGTGAGGCCGGCGACTCTGACGCCGGCGACGACCGTCCCTGGGCGGACCGTTCTCTTCACCTCTTTCGTGGCGGCGGGGCTAGTGCCGCCGTTCTCCGCCTTCTTTCTGCAAGTTTTGGAGACGTACGGCATACAAATGGCGCACCTAAGCCCCAATTCCGTCGTGGCGTTGGCGGTCTTCGCGCATCTCTGCGAAATGTTCGTGGGGTGATGCCGTCGGCGACGCTGCTTCGCCATTTCTTCGTTCTCCGGCCGGTGGGGAAGAAGAGGGGGTACTCCACGGCGGACGTCGCGGGGTGCTGCAACCTTCGGCTCCGGGAAGGCCTGGGGGATCATTATATTCCCCAGGTTCTGCGCAGCAAGTGGGAGGAGTGGCGGCGGGACTGGTTCTTCGTCGACATCGACCCCCACGAGCGCCTCGAATTGCCAGAGAGGGCGGCGGAACCTCGGCGGTCGACGTGGGAGGCGCCGCCGCCAGAAGATGCGAGACTGAAGCCGGTGCTAGAGCGCATCTTGGAACTGCGCGAGGGCGGGCTGACCTCAGTCATGGTGGTTGTGGACTTTCTGCGTCGTCGGTTGGCACCCTTGCGAGAGCGGGCCCGACCAAGCTGGTTCTACACCGGGCCGGAGGACATCACCAGGACCCAGATTGGCGCGAGCTGGGATCTGGGGCAGGCGGAGCTGCGAGGGATGACCCGAGTGATCACCGGGACGGAGGACATGAGCCGGGCGGAGCTCCCGTGGCCGGAGATGGCGCTCTGCGCCAATCCCAACCGGGTGGCCATCATGGCGGGGCTGCCGGAGTTCGATGCCCAGGGGCCCGTGGACCGGCCACGAAGCCGGAGTCCCGAGGCCTCCGACCTCCCCGGCCTGGAGGAACTTCTTGGCGAGGAGGTCGCTGGTAGTTCGGCGCGGGCTGGCGACGGGGCCGCCGCAAGCAGCAGCCGCCGTGCCGGAGAGGAGGGCGCCACTGAAGTTGTTGAAGAGTTGGCGCCGGGAGACCGGGGAAAACGACCCCGGGCCTTGATCCTAGTGCCGGATTCTCCGCCGTCGCCGACGGCAGCGGTGGCATTTCCGGTGCTGGAGCCGCGCCTGGTGCGGATGGGGCCTGCATCGACGCCTGCGACCTGCACGGCGGAGACCGAGACCCGTCCGGCGGCACCCGAGGTTCGCACGACGGCGCCCGTGGCCTGCGTAGTGGCTCAGCCGAGCCCCCAGCGGAAGAGGCGGCGGGAGGAGTCCGGACCGACGGCACCGGACCCGGACATCAGACTCCCAGCGGCCAAATGGCGGTATCGGTGAGTCTTCTTTCTTGCCTTTCCATGGGCATTTTCGGCCCGAACTAAGTTTTGACAACTTTCACTTGTCTCCCGCAGGCCAGCTGCAGGCGCTGTTGTGACGGAGAGAGAGGGGGCGCCGGAGCCAGAGCCGAGCCTGCCCGCTGCGACGGCGGAGGCCAAAATAGGATCAGCGGAGGTGCCAATCGACGTGGCGGCCCCTGAGAGAGAGGCGGAGGTGGCAGCCGAAAGAAGGGTGCCGGCGGAACCTACCCCGGGCGCGGAGAGCCCGGGGCGGATAACGGTGGAGGCGGATGTTCTGCCGGGGCCGGTGGACAGGGCGGCCGATGCGGGAACGCGGCCGCCGTCCGAGACTTTGGCTCCGGCGGAGCCTACCCCGGGCAGGCAGAGCCCGGGGCGGATGGCGGCGCAAGGCCCGGCGGAGAGCTCGGCCCCCCTGGAGGCATCGCGCGGAGAAGCCTGGGCGCCCGCAGTGCCCGGCCGGCCTGCCGATCCCTTCCTGGCCGCCATTAAAGGCGTCCAAGCAGCAGTCGGGCAACTGGGCGCAGTGGTGAAGGCCAAGGAGGGGGAGCTCGAAGCCGAGTGCGCCCGCCTGGCACTGGAGAAGGCGCAGCTGGCGGGCGCCCAGGAGGAGGCCCGTGCGGCAGCCGCGCGGGAGCAGAAACTCCTAGAAGACATCCGCGCGGAAGCCGCGCGGGAACGAGAAACTTTGAAGACCGCGCGGGCAGAGGCCGCGCGGGAACGAGAAGACGCCGCCCGCTTGGCCGAGGCGTCGAGGCAACAAGCTGCAGAGGCCCTTGCCAGGATGGGGCAGGCGCAGGAGAGGGAGGCGGCAGTCGCAGCCCGGGAGGAGGCTGCGGAGGAGCGGCAAGCCGAGCTGGCCCGCCGGGAGGGCGCGGACGAGAAGACGCGCGCCGACCTCCAGCGCTGGGAAGACGACCTCCGGAAGATCAGGGAAGAAATCAAGCGCTGGGAAGAGGACGTCTCCGTCCGGGAAGTAGACAACGAGCTATCAGCGTCGGATCTCGGAGCCCGGGAGGATTCGGTGGTCCAGCAGGAGGATGTGCTGGCCCGGCGGGAGAATGAGCTGAGTCGCCGAGAAGGCGAACTGAGTCGCCGAGAGGGCGAAGCTGCCGCTGCGGTGGCCGCCGCGGCTACCAGGGCGGAAGAGAATGCGAAGCACGAGGCGGAACTGGCCGCCCGTGAGCGCGCCTTGTCCGAGATGGTGGCCAAGGCGAAGCAGGATGCCGTCCCCGCCGCAGCCGACGGTTCTTCTGGTCCGGCCAGGGACCAGGGACTCGAGGCACAGCTGCGGGCCGCCAAGGAGAAGCTCGAGACCGCCTTTGTCTCGCGGGTCAACCTTGAGCATATGCTGGAGGACATCCTCCGGCGGATGCGACGGGCTGTGGAGAAGGGTGGTCTCGGACGGCTTGTCGACGACAAGAAGGGCGACGGCCCCGCACGACAAGTGTTGGGGCTGCAGCAGGTCTGCGAGCGCCTCGAGACCCTGCCCTGGGCAGTTCAGGAACTTGCCGCCCGGGAGGGACGTGGCTTGGCACGTGCCGTGGCTGAGCACGTCTTGGCCTGCTACCGAAGCAGGGACCCGAACTTCCCGTTGGAGCCAGCGCGGGAGGGAGTAGTCGAGGCTGAGGAGGAGGCCGCCCGGGCAGCGGTTAGGAGTACCGCCTCCGTGGTGGCGGCCGGCTTCAGGCGAGAAGTGCCGCCGCCGCCAGCCCCCGGGGACGACTCGGAGGATTCAGCCGACGCCTCTGCCGCCGACTAGGCCTTCTGTGCCCTCTCTTCTTTTGTTGTAGATGTAGGAGTGAATATTAGGAGTGAACCCTTAGAAAACGCCTTGTATATGTCTTGTGAATATAATGGCAGCTTTTCCTTGGGCTCGCAACTCCAATTTCTCTGTGTGTTTGATGTTTCTTCTGGTGCTCTGCCTGGAAGTCCCGGGGAGTACTCAGTCGGGCCGTTCCCGACCTTCCCATCCCCGAGAAATGAAGTTGTTCCGGTCGCTGGCGTTGGCGCAGCCAGCCCTCAAGCTCTCGCGAGTCCGCACTACCTAGGTTAAGAAACGAAGACACAGACTCCCTTGCCCGGGAGATAGATCGATCCTGCTCGGAACACGCCGTGCCTAATGAACACTTTTTCACTTTGCGACCACTCAGTTAGTAGAAGGGAGATGCGTGCGGGCGAGAATGTGACCAAAAGTCCTCGCGGTCCGGTGGTGCCCGGGCTCAAAACGGGCCGGACCGAGCACTGACAGCCCGCCCCCAAGGCCGGAGCTCCGGACTACTCGAGCAGCTCGAGCGATAGGATTACCCAGGGCACCCGAGGACTCGGTAGTGATCGGGGTCCATAAAAGCAGACCGAACACCACGACGACCACGAAGGGCTTCGGTCAGACATTATCGTAAGCACGGTACTCCTTTCTACATACCGCTATGTCGTTCTGGGAAAAAGTAGACACGCGGCAGGATTTTTGCGTGCAAGGAGACCACCTCGCCGAACAGATTAAAGCGCGAGAGCCCCCGAGAATGACTCGGGAACATAAATTTACTGAAAGCAGACTTGTCTGAACATAACCACTCACCGGACAGCTGTCGGCCTTCCAGCCAACCGATCCAGGAGGGGTGTGCTTCCGAGCTCGGGGGCCCGGGGACTTGATTCTTTCAACGGAGCGCCCGAGGGCCCAGAGGCATACGAGGCTCCTAGGGTCGGGTGGCCTCGACCACCCAAGCCTAAGTGGTAGGACCACCCGAAGACCCTTGGAGCCGACCAGAGACCGGGGCATTGAAGCCCTCGCGGCCGAACTGCTTGTGATTGCCAGCCTGTGACTTGAGAGAGAATATAGAATTTCTTTGTCTGGTGCGCTCTGTTAGTGCGGTACTTGCTATAGACTGTTCTCGTTTTTGACCCGAGACCTCTTGAATACCCAAACCGGCGAACAAGAGCGGACAGAGGCATAACCTAGAGGTCCTATGGTTCGGTGGCGTCCGGGTACGACAGACCAGACCGAGCACCGACAGCCCGCTCCGAGGTCCCGAGCTCCGGACTACTCGAGCAGCTCGAGCGATTGGATTACCCAGAGCACCCCGAAACTTGGTAGTGCCCGGGAGCCTGCCATGACACCGAACACCACAGCCTACCATGCCGGACGTGGGTCAGCGGCGACTGCTCGCATGCATACCGATCGGGATTCTTTTGTCAACGGGAAAAGAGAGAGAGCGAACTTTTTCTCGCACAACCGAGCTCCTCACCAGACATATTAAACATACGGAATCCAGAAAAAGTATTTTGATATAGCAATTGCTTATTGAAAAACTTAATGTGCAATATTTACAAGGTTGGGTGACATCGACTTACCCCACGGGGCGAAGCCTTCAGACTGCTCGGGCGGGGAGAAAGCCCCCGGCCTTACTAACCTGAACCGCGAGCACGGCCATCTACGGGTAGAAGCGTCGAAGATGCTCGATGTTCCACGGATTCGGGAGTGGCTGTCCTTCCTCCGTCGCCAACCTGAAAGAACCTGCCCGGGGGACCGCGATCACGGTGAAGGGACCCCTACCTGGCGCGCCAGCTGTCGGAGAGTGAACTCCTGTCGCAGGGATCCCGAGAGACCCCTTTTTAGAGATTCGGCCGGGGGGATGATCCTGGAAAAGCTTGTTTGGGAAATAAGCGGGAACGGAAATAAATGCGATGGCTGGCGGGAGACGATCACCCTAATGCAAGAAAAAGTGGGTACGCCGGGTTTTAGACAGGTTCGGGCCGCACGGAGGCGTAACACCCTACTCCTGTATGAACACTATATTTATCCTTGAAGAGAATTCTTCAAGGAGGTATCTGGTTCTAAGGGGAGAGCTGTTTACAAAGAGCTTGAGGCTCTTATGTTCTAGCTTAACTCGAGCTGGTTCGAG
This sequence comes from Phragmites australis, assembly GCF_958298935.1. Classification (NCBI taxonomy): domain Eukaryota; kingdom Viridiplantae; phylum Streptophyta; class Magnoliopsida; order Poales; family Poaceae; genus Phragmites; species Phragmites australis. The sequence goes on along the minus strand of NC_084923.1, from coordinate 46,184,557 downwards.
TGTCTGTCGATCTATCTTTGGCCTGGTTCGTCGGAGATTGTTGGTCGTCTGGTGGTCGAAGGCTTTCTCCCTCCTTTTTTAGTGTTCTCCATCCTTTCCTTTTATAGGCGCGCCGACCTCAACATATCCTGAATGGGAAAGAGGGGACACGAATGCCAAGGTGCTACGGAGAAAGGCGTAATCATTTCATTTTGGCGAAGTGACAGGGGCGATGGAGAAATGCGGCGCGCATTCGACCACCAGCCGCTGCGGAAGCCTCGGGGCGCCCTAAAAGGGGCCCACCGGTCAGCCTCAGAGGTGCCCAGTGCGCCCACCCTGTCTTGTTCTTCTGCCAGGGCAGGGTGGCAGGCGGAGTGCTTCGATTCTGGCAACGTTATCCCGAGGCACCTGGATAAAAACGGGACGGGACCCGTGCATTTAATGGACCCACGGCCCCCTGCTAGTGCATGGCAGGGTCTGACACTGGGGCGTGGGCAGCTGAGAATGTCAGGATGTCAGGATGTCAGACCGCGCGTGCCTATTAAATGCGGCATTGGGCCTTTGACTGGATGACACCCTGACGACGGGACCCTTCGGGTCGTTGAATGATCTTGCGCGAACCTCCCGAGCACTTTGGTCTTAGTATTTGGACCCTGCAGATCATCGGGGGACTAGGGTGCTCGGGAACCAGAGGCGGCGGCCCCGAGCACCTTCTCCCGGGACTTAGCTTTTTCTTACCTCGCAGGGTGGTGACATGTGGTGGATAGCCGGCCTGGCCTCGGGACTTAGGGACCCCTGGTTCTGAATACACCGACACATGCTCATACTCATCGCCGGCTCAAAATTGGGAAGAATCGAAAGCGTTGGCCTTATCACAGCCGAGCATTGGATGATTTTTTCACGTTAAATCCATTCCTCTCGTATCATAAATCCTAACACAAAGTTAGGCGAGAAACTTTTTATCTAAAAAGCAACATATGCACAACACAATTCTCGTCGCCCGTCGCGTGCAATAGCTAAGCGGGCCTTAAACAATCCTAAGCCATATCAAGAGTTACCTAGACACCTGTGTTCAAATTTCTTTGCCGAATAGAACACTTAGAATTTGAGTTGGATTCTAAATTGTATTTCATATATTTAAATTTTCTTTATCGACTCGAACATCTAGATTCGAGCTAGATTTCAACACCCATATCCCTATCTGTAACATTGGTGTGCTCAGGCTCATCCCCGGCTCCAACCTGGGAACGAATGGAAAGCACCGGAGCGGCGGCGCCTTGTCACGGCCGAGGGCGCGCGCACGTGCTTGTCCTCTCCTCTCCGGCTCTTCCCGGCCGCGACAGCTCCAGACTGCTCTGCTGGTCCTCCCCGACGCCAACTAATTAATTAACAACACACATCGCCCGCGAGCGCGCCCACCTCGCCGTCGCAGTCGCGCTACAGTCCGATCGTCGTCCCGCCGGCCGCGCATAGGCAGATTCCGAGGCCAGCGCGCGCGCGCGCGTAGGAGCGGGCTGCGCAAGCCCCCCACCGGAAAATCACGCACCACTCGTGTGCGCCGGGCGCATACGTGCACACACGAGCACTCCCCAACGGAACAGGGTCGCCTACGTGTGGTCCTCTTTTCTTATCCCTTCCCTCCGCGCGCGCCTTTCCCACTCACCATATAAACCAACCGTGTACAGCAACAGCTAGCTTAGGTTTATTGAAGATCACACACACCGGTGGAATGGAAAAGTGGTGAGCTAGCAGATTAGCTAGTGTATAAGAGCTAGCATATATAGCTGCCTGGTACACATTGTGTGGCGCCGCGCGCGCTCTTGTCCAAGGAGGAGAGGGCCGGGCTGGCCATGTCGTCGAAGGAGGAGGGAGAGAAGGTGGAGGTGGAGGCGGCGCCGTGCGTCAATGGTGACCTGGCGGCGGAGGACGGCGGCGGGGGCGGCGAAGAGGGAGATGGGGAGCGTGAGGGCGAGTTCGAGGCGGTGATGGCGCAGCTGGCGCCGGGGGGTGTGCGGGCGCTGCACGCGCGGGTGGAGGCGGAGTGGGGGCCCGTGCTGCAGAGCGCGTGCCAGACGGCGGCGGCGCGCGCGCTGTGGGGCCGCGCCGTGCGCGACCCGGCCGCGGGGATGCTGGCGGGGGAGAGGTACCTCAGGGGGCTTCACGAGAAGATGCGGCGCGACGAGCGCGCCGGCGCGCGGGAGGTGCACGGGGTCATGATCGCCGTGCGGACGCTGTGGTTCGACAGCCGCATCGAGGCCGCCGTCGCCGCGCTCGGCGGGGACGCGCAGGTCGTGCTCCTCGGTGCAGGTTCGTACGTAAACTCTTGCTCCATACTAGCTGTTTGCGCAGCGCCTTTTTGCATGCATGCACGCGTGATCGATGCATGCACGTATACGCCCTCGCTGCCTCGCATGAAACTCGTGCATTCTTTCGTACTAATCTTGTGTGGTTTGCTTGTTCAAAACAAAATAATCTTGTGAGCTTAGCCGATACGTATCGTATCGTGCGATAGACATGCGGAGGAAGAACACTGCAGTGCCAAAATGAGTAAATGACACAACTGTTTATTGTTTCATAGTGTGGCCTTTTCAGACTCAATCATTATAATCAAGTGATCTGCCGAGCGTTTCTTTCTACTTTTACAATTGTTATGCAGAATATACTGCAATTGAAGTTGCACACACTTGCTGCTGAAGTGGAGAGTAAACAACCAATGAAATCCTAATGAGTAACCGGGTCTTACTCTATCTCTTCTCTCTTAATGCAATGGGGCGCGTAGTTCTACTGCGTCATTCAAGAAAAAAAAGAAAAGAAAATGCAATGCACGCATCAATAAACCTTCATAGAGTTGAAAATTTTATCAGCTTTGGATCCGTACAACTATCCAGGTTTAAATGAAGTACCGTATTCTTTCAGAAAAACGAAGAGACGAAGTTACCCCTGCAACCTGGTTTTAGAGTGGCATGTTGCAAGGGCGATTTGGTCTTTTCGACTTTTTTTACAGTCTTACTAAATACAGTAATACCACCAAAAAGTATATTTGCAAGAAGGAGTTTAATCCATGGGCAACAGTTCATCCAGATGTACATGACTTGGCTGTTCTTCTTCCACGCTGTCCATTTTATATGTGGCAGGAAACTAAGTGTCAACTGTTGGACACAGATGAAAAGGACTTTATGCTCTTATTTTACAAAAAAAATGGAGAAAAATATGTACACAAGAGACCATCATCTCGCGTGTAGAGAAAAAAAGGAAACAAAATAAATAATTGTGGCTCGGAATGAAGACACCCGGCAACATCACAGCTTGAAGAAAGCTATCCTTCTATATCGGGATGCGAGCATGTCCTGCGCTGCTATTTTGTCCAGATGACAGAGAGCACATCAACTTCAACACCCTTATCTCCATTTTAGTTTTTTTTAATTATAGTAATTTTGCTCTTATATTTTTTATAAAAAATTTATAGATATTTAAAACTTTCGTATCATTAGATTCGTTGTAAAATATATTTTATTAGTATTATATACTTTTTTAAACATTTGTAACTTTAAAAAATATAAAATTAAAATTACTACAATAAAAAGCTAATGACAACTGAGTACACTTCTCTATATCCTTGAGTCCATGAGGATACTGGTGTCTGCTGTTAGATCCCTTCTGTGCGTCTTATCAATTGGCAGTTAGCACGCTCTAGACCAGGAAACTTATGTCTTGCAGCTAGGGGTGTCAAAATTATATACATACAAAACTTCAGAAGTAGTATATCAATTTCATCAGCTATTGTTGAGCTTATATGGAATAATGGAAAGCTAGAACAAAATATACACTTGGATACATGAAAAACTAGCAAGGTGACTCACACTAATAACATGACTAACTTCATTACAATATTTTGTTATGATAATTTTTTGATTAAAAAATATTCACTTTTTTATGAGGTTAGTGTCATTTAGTTACAAAACGTATAAAATTAGAAAAAGAGATAAAAATTATGATAATAAAAGAGAAAATTATTTATGATCCAAACTTATATTCGAATCATATACATATGTTGATTCAATTCGATTCATATATGTTTTTATCAACTGCTAAAATTATATGTCAGGTATAGACAGTCTAACCAAAATCATAATAGATTTAACTTGCTTATATTTGAAATGGATCCTTCTTTTTTCTACTCTAACCATAATTTTAATTATTATTTATTTTATTTTATTTAGACTCTTTATTTAGATATTCTGTTTCTCAAACCATATGAAACTCGAACGGTTAATTTTCTATAATTTTTTTATTTCGAATTTAACTATTTATTTATCATATTTGATATTATTTTTTGTTTAATCTAGACCGGTAGATGTTCCACAACAATGAGATGTCTAGGTCATTTTCTTTGTTTTAATTAACATGGTAATTTTATGAGCTTAAGAGTGAAAATAATAACTCCTTTTTAACACTTAAATAATAATATCATAGATTGAGGGCACATCTGCTAGAACAAGGTCTACATCACTTTGCATGATAAAGCAACTGGAGTTGCAGAAGTGCATTCCAGCATTTTCATTTGGATGCACTCACCAGAACCTCTAGTTTCCACGATTCTGGTGAACCATACATTTGAACTTCTAACTAATGTTTCGTAACAATGGCACATAACTGATCGAACAAGAAGTCAAGAACACCACAGTTTGTAGCTGATGAAGCGAGTTGGGTTGAAATCCGTTCCACAACAAACATCTTCATTTGCACAGAAGTTTACCTCAAGAAAAAGGCTCATTCTGATAACAGACAATGTTCTTTTTTTCAGGGATGGATGCTAGAGCGTATCGACTGAGCTGCCTAAAGGAATGCTCGGTATTTGAACTTGACTTCCCGGAGCTCCTAGAAATGAAATCTGACCTTCTGCACGAAGCAATGAGTTCTGCAAATCATCAGAAACTCACCATGATGGCAAAATCATTGATTAGGGTTCCTGCCAACGTACGAGATGGAGACTGGATAACAAAGCTGCAGAGCTGTGGGTATGTTCCTGAAAGAAATACCATCTGGGTACTTGAAGGCATTATCTATTACCTTGACCATGCGCATGCAATGCAAGTCCTCGAGACCATAGCAGCCAACCGCACCTCAGCTTGCACAGTCCTCCTGGCCGACTTCCTGAACAAGAATGCAACGTCGCTCTCTCCGACAATGTACCATTTCTACCATGACAACCCTGACCTCTTGCTGCCTTCTATTGGGTTCTCTCAGGTAACAGTGTCACAAATTGGAGACCCACAAGCACATTTTGGGCTGCTAAGTCACCCAGAGAACTTATTTGATAAACTGAGGAGACTGCCAAGATCAATGGAAACAAATCCGGAGGATGGCACACCGTGCTGCAGATTGTATTTTGTGGAAGCCACTGCTTCACCAGATGACCAGACCACATGTCCACTGGATCACCACCACTAGGAATAGTTATAGCTCTTTCTTTTCATCTGATGACGTGCAGAATTCATTAGCATTCAAACCCAGATGTGATTTTGTATAATACATTGTTTGTCTGACATTATCCACAAAATCTTGTTAATGAGAAATATATTATCAAGATTTTGCCAAACTCTTCGCACATTTATCACACTTTTTCCAAGTAATTACAGTTTATTCAAAGCCATCAATATATATAAGCATATTATCATATTATGGCACATAAAGATCAAAACAAAAGAAGTATACTCCACTAAATTTTAGTTCCATTAGTTTAATGAATAGCAGGATATTTTAAAGAAACTAGAAGTCTGAGGTATACATAGGTAAATATTATACTGTTGATAAACATGATGATGAGATGTGGAGAACAACAAAGAGAACCTTGAAAAATAGTAGTTGAAAAGAAAATTTGATAGAGGCCTGCTTGGCTGACTACCGTACTCAGCATATATCTCCTTAATAAGTTATGATATTTAATTTACCTTTCCTTCATAGGTGAGCATTCTTTTACCACGAATAGCATATATTAAATCAAATATACAAAGTGTGTTGCACAATAAAAGGCCCTGGTGACTGATGTGCAAAAACAAAAACAATAAGTTATTCTAAACCCTTGAGAAATTTGATGGAATTCGGCAAAAAAGTTCTAAGCACCTAAACAGTCTTTAACACTCTGTTCAAATTTGTCAAGGGCAGAGATAGTGTTCAGCAAGCCATCCTTCATCTTCTCTCTGCAGGACAGTAAAACTGATAAATGCCAGCATTTACTAGCTTCAAAGACCCTGAATCAATTCCATAGATATTTAAGATTAAGAGAATGAGCTTATTTTATTTGATCTTACAAAGTATTCAAAATCAAAATTCTGAAAATCAGTTCATCCCGCATGAGAAGACATTCCAAACTGGGATATTTGACAAATTGCAGGAGTTTGTTGTTAGTAACTTCTTATGATGAGGTGATATTTGACAACATAAGATATATCTTCTTTGTTTACAAATCAACAACAGAAAATGAACTGGTCGTCCATAGAGAAGTAGATGAATATCCCATAACAGAAGGTACGAAAAGGTAACAGCATTACATAATGCAAAAGGATACACGTATCCTATTACCATATGAAACAGTTGTTACTACTAAAAAGCCCAGCATATCAAGAGTTCACACATGTTTTCAAATCTGGTGTTAAAATAAAATAACATAAATGGTGTGTCCACGTTACGCACCTATCGCCAGTGAGCTCGAAATTACTGTTCTCCAATACTGTTCCCAGGTCAGAAAATGATCTGTCCAAGGTAAATGCACTTGAGTTTACTCAACATACAACAATTCGGTGAATTTCATGAAATGCTAGCAGCAAACATACTGTATGAGCTCCCCAAGCCTAGCATCAGCCTCAACCTTGAGAGGATCCTTATTGCTGAGCAGCGACGCGGCATTCTTCAGTATCAAGCTGAATGTGCACACCTACAGGAAAATTCCATCAAATACCTGGCGTACCAAAAACAAACCACCTATAGATGTCTCAGGCAAAGCACCCAACCTCAACTCCCGTCCGCGACTGGAACGCGACAATTGAGTTCCTCTGCCGCGGCACGCAGTCCCTCCCTGCCGCACCGATCCGCCCCGTCACCTCCTCGGCGTCCTCAGCAGACGCATTCGCCGAAGCTACATTGCGCAGTCATAATTGCCAAGATAGTAACAAAGGGAACCAAATTAAGTAAGGATAAGCGCTAACTAAGCAAATGGGATTACCCAGAAGAGCTTCGGCTTTGAGGAGGGTATCGCGGGAGGCAGCGATGGGCGCAAGGAGGTAGGAAGCCGACTTCTTCTTCTGCTCCCGCAGCAGCTCCTTCGGCCCAGCTGCTCGTACCGACAAGAAGAGGAAGAAGATGAGAGAAGAGCGAGAGGTCCGGTCACCGACGAGCGGAGAAAGAAGGTAGGCAACAAGAGGAAGGCGCTCGTACGTATGCCGAGGGAGAAGGCTGCGGCGGCCGGGCGGGGCGGCGAGGCGGCCAGGATGAGGGCGAGGAGCGCGGCGCGGCGAGAGGTGAGGTCCGGAGGCGTGGGTGGCGGTGGTTGCGGCTGTGCTCGTGAGTACCCCCGGATGGGCGAGGCTGCCGTTGTCTTGCGCCGGAGAGGTGGCCTCGCCGTCGCCGGGGCCGGCGGCCGCGGTGGCGCGGGGAGCGAGTGGATGGCGCGCATTGGGCCGCTCATGGCTAGTCGTGCGGGATACTGGGATGCGCTTCCTCTGTGCGTGGGCCTCCAAGCGACCAAGCCACACGATACTCCCCGTCTTAGAGGAGCATTACGTATTTTCTACTATACGTCTTCACGTGGCGTATACGGAATCCAGATCCTCCGCAATCGATCGACGAGAACGGAATCCAGTCCAGTGCCCATGCAAACGGCAGCCGCCAGCCGGACATTCGCCACTACTCCAGTTGGTAAAGTAAAGGAAGAATGATACGTGCAACCTTGTATAATTCCATATCCGAGCATAACTGCCCGCTGATCATGTTGCCAACGTAGCTGAACAACCTGATCGAAAACGGAATCGCATTACTTCGATCCAGTCAAGTGCATGCACTACTGGAATCCACAGCAGCAACAAGCCCAGAATGCGTGGATCGCACCGCAAAAGATTATATTCTTCTGTCTTCCTTTACACTTGCAGCAGCTTGAGGCTGCTATACTGTAATAATAAATCAGGCTACGTGCACGGTAGTGCAAAGGCCGAAAACTAAAACTTTTTCCATTGTCTAAAATACTTCCAGCAGCTTTTCTGATACATATAACACATCAGTTGGCTCATCCGGCTTGAAACAGAATCGCATTTCTTTCCTCTCGTGAACTGACGATCGATCAGATAATGGAAAATAGTTTTCTAATTGACATCTTCACCCTGTGAGATGTGATGTGAAACTGGATGCTGGATTCCACGTGTTCTAGTATTTACCATGAACCAGATTCGGACTTAACATCAGATTAGTCTGATCTTTCTGTCATGATCTCAACATAAACAAAAAAGCTACAACTATTTCTAGATCAGATCTTTGGAGCACTAGGCTTTGCTTCCCCAATTTGTTTCATCCAGTTACCAATCTCACTCTAACAAGTAAATGGGGTATAAATAAGTGAGAAGAATGTGAAGTTTTAGAGTCTCTTTTCTGAAAATACAGTATTAGAGTTGTCTGACATTTGTAATCTTATAGGAATCTAGAATGCAGGAAAACTTTCAATGGACCATTTGGATGTAACAAAGGAAAAAAAAACAGGAATGGAAAAAGAGAGATTGAATCAAAGAAATCCTCCAAAAATTTCTATGGAGCAATCCATTCCGTAAGAATTTCATAGGAATTCTAGAGGTCCAATCATTTGTTCCAAGACCTGCGAGTGCACGAGTACTGCTAGAGTGGCATACGTGCCACTGGTGTAGACAGCGTTGTGCACTGTGTGATGAGGCCAAAAGCAAGGAGAAGAGGGACACAAAAAGGCGATTGCCAAGAGCGTTCTGCTCTAGGAGTTCTTCGTCCGAAGCAGCTTGGCTTGCCAACGTGAAATTCAGGGCCCAAGATCGCACGGGATCATATATATCCACGATCAAGATGAGTTTCGTGTTATCACTGTTTATTTGGATGGAACGACTAACTTTGCGACTCAGCCTCCTAAGGCGTACACAAATTTGTCAAGTGTGCGCATCCTAACCTCCATTCCTTCTTTCCAGCTCAGCTTTTTATCTAATTTGCAACAACGACGTAATTATATTCCAGTCTAGTGGAGAACTATTTTAGTGTGTTTTCTAGTGGTAATAGCATTCTTATATTAGGTCTTGGTTTTAGGTAGCTTCAACTTCACCACATTGTTAGTGATCTATCTTGCAATCTTATAACTAGCCTAAATTCTATTTTTAGAAAGTAAAATCAAGTTTTTTTCCTAGAATATTCATTTTGCCATGCTTTTTCTTTATTGCATTTTATCAATTGTCCGTCTAACGATAGACCCAGATATATTAATAACTAAAGGCAACAATATAGTGGCGTCACATAACCATTTGATGAATATGACATATGCCAAGATGGATTATAATACCAAAGTAAGTATTACGACATTATTACTTATTGACATCCTCTCTCCTTTGGTAGGGAGCTTTGGTGGATCCATAAAACACTAACAGTCTATCATGACTAGGCAAGTATAAATAAAAACAAAAATAACTTCTAGTAGTAAAACGTACAAACGATGTGCTATTAATGATGAAGATGTGGTATACGACAAGTTAGTATACAACTTACACATATTGTAAACAATATGACAGCACAACATTGGAAATCTCATCATTTCATGCTTCCAAGTTGATCATGCTGCTCATGAGGTTAAGTCAGACCCTCCTCTATTTTTATTTTAAACTACCACCCCTTTTTTTCATATTAGTACGAAAACTTTTTCCACCCTTTCTTCCTTACATTGGTCAACTCTTCCACTCATTCAAATTTCTTCTTTCTAAAGAATCTTCCACACTACTATCAATATTATACTTTTTATCTCCCTACTATATACTATATTATACTTATTATCTCCCTACTATATACTATATTATACTTATACTAACTCACTAGTTTTATCATGTCCCGGTTTTCACGGGTCCATCCTCAAAACCACCCACCCCATGCTACCATTCCCTCCGGCTCTTATTTTTGGGTGAGCGCTCGTGTGGCCGGAGCAACGCCCCGGAACGGGAGCGGAGCCGCGCCATCCGTTACCACCGGAGCGACGTCACCACAGCCTCAACTCAAACCCATCCTCCACCACCAGCCAGCCCGCCCCTCCCCCGTCCGCCCGCGCCCGCGCCCGCGCCCTCTGCTGCTTCCAACGCACGCGAGCCCCGCATCCGCATCCGCATCCGCATCCGAGAATCGGCACACGATCCCTGCGCCACTTGTCCCGTCACCCAACCCCACCCCCGCAGTCCGCGCCTCCGCTCGCCCGTCGGCCAACGCCCGGCGCGCGATGAGATGAGATGACGCCGCCGCGCGGCGGTGCTCGGCCTCGCATCCCTCACGCGCACCAGCACTCGAGCACGTCTGGATTCCTCCTCCCATCCCACCCAGCATTTATTCCCTCCCCCACGGCAACGCTCACGCTTCCGTCGTCCCGTCTCGTCACATCCGGCTGCTCGCCTATTTAAGGTGCGCGGGCTGAGAGCCAGCGATAATGCTCTCCTCCAGGAAGCCGCTCGCCGCCGCTCTTCATCTCGCACCCCTCTCGCCTCCACTGCTTCTCTTCTTCGCGTCCGCGTCCGCGTCCTCGTCGTGCTCTCCCGCCGCGTGGGCCTCCGGCCCGAGAGGTACCCGTATCCGGGCATTCGTGAATTCAATGTCGTTTCGGGTGGATTTTCTCGGGGGACTGCGAATTTTGCGGTTTTCTCGTGGTGATTTGTGCGACCGTGCGATTCCTATCCTATCTGTTACGAAATGGAGGCTTGCCCTTGCTTCAATGTTTTGGGGTGTTTTTCCCTGTGGACGAATGCTATAAATTTCCCATTTTCCTTGCTTTTTGGTGGTTGTTTTGACGAAATTTTGTGGCTTAGTTCCTACAACTATTGTCCTTTTGATGAATTTCGTATGGGTTGATCGGAGCCTTATGCTGAATCGGTAGTGACATGCGGATGTTGTGGCTTTTTTTTTTTTTGGAATTTGATGGATTCTGCACTTTGCATATCATTTTGGTATTTAACGTTTTAATAGTTCAAAATGTGCATTTTGCTCATGAGGTGTGGGGTTTCGGTTTACTCGTGGTAGAGCTTACAACTTTACCCGTACTTCTTTTTCGTTGATCATCTAACAATTTCAATAACTCGACAGAATTCCTGATTGAGACACTGAGCTTTCCACCGACCGTAAATTATAGTTAACATTTTTAATGTAGCTGGGTATGCTCTTACTGTACTGATGCATTTATCTCACATCAGGTTGTAGTGCTGTAAGGATGGACAGCGGCGCGGTAGAGCCAGCAGCCACTGGGGCAGTATGGTCAACGCCTTCGGCAGAACCGAGAAGCATTTCTATCGGGAAGGAGATATTCTGCAATAGGTCACTCAACATGAGGAACATCACAGCAGTGGGATTTGATATGGACTACACTCTTGCTCAGTACAAGCCTGAGACCTTTGAGACCCTTGCTTACTATGGTACAATAGAGAAGCTTGTGAAGGATCTGCACTACCCTGAGGAGGTATGTTACATTGAGCGTTCGACACGTCAATATAAATTATCCGGATTGATTGCTTTTTACCAGATTTTGTTGGTTTAGAATTTACGAGTAATTTGTTAGGCCTTTCCATGCGTGCTTTATAAGAGAGTTCATGGCACATAGGTATTTGTCCTGTTTATGTTGTGTTCCAGATTCCATATACATACTTTTACTGTTTGCTGCTGCGTCTAAGATTGTACTATTCGGAAGTCATAGAAGTTACTGTGGTTCTTATGCATCATTTTATAGATTTGGTCGCCATTCTGTTCTAATGCATTTAGAGGCCTGACTTTAGCTTGTCACTGAATTTAGCATGCAATTGACTATTGAGTATTTGAGTTGTGACATCATTTTTTTTACCTGTCTCGAGGAAGCAAATCAGCTTCTGGTTATGAAACAACGAAGGGGAATAGTACATTCTATACCTATATTTGTTTCGCTATGGAGTTATGACTGCATAAAGTTGGTGATGTTCTCGATTAAAGTTCCTTACTGGAGCTATTGCTGTTTCTCTTAGCAAGGGTCATTAACTGCTGCACTGATAGAGCTGCGAAAGCATCAGAGCATGAAGCTTAATATCCACTTATTAAGCAGAACTATTTTTTAGAAAGTACATTTTCCTTGTTTTCAGAATTTGCCTTTCCATACTGAGATTTATGAAAGCATATTCTTTTGTTGTGCTCGTTTTGGTTCAGAATTTCATTTGCTATGTTTTCATCATGCAGCTGTTAAGTTGGGAGTTTGACTGGAAATATATGGTCAGAGGACTAGTTCTTGATAAGAAGAGAGGAAATATCTTGAAGGTCAGTTATAACTGCTTAAATTTGCCCATTTTATGTGGAAATTATATTACACTGCCAGTTCGTACAGTAACCATTAACCAAAGTATCTAAATTGACGAAAATGGGAACAAGACGCTGTAAATCCATGTAGTATTATGCAGACCATAAAATATTTTATCTTGTTATCAATGAAGGGGTCAACCACATTTTTACAATAATCAGAGCTCCAAATTTTATATTAAATTATTAATATTTGAAACCTGCTGTTGGTGGTTGTATGATTTAGAATTAAAGGTGTCCTGTCAAACTAATCTATGCCTTTTCTGTTGAATGTTCTACCTAATTTTCACCTATATCAGAGATTATAGTTGAATCATAATCACCATTTTTGAGCTAATATTTGCAGTTCCCCAATATTAATTGTTCACTGAGCATGTGCCATCATCTTGGAAATAGCAAATGGTATCTCTCAATGTAAAGTACCAACTGATTAGATCATTAGAAGGAACAACAAAACAGGTTGAGGCCTCAAGCATAAATTGATGTGATCTATGTTGTAAGATTTAACTTGAGTATCTGCTGCTGTTGTCAATTCGGTTTTTATATCTCAAATCGTGTTGCTGCATTTGTGTGCTGGATTTTCAATACTTTACTTTTTATTTTTGAATGGAATTAACTCTTTTTAACTATTTGGGTGGTGTATTATCAGATGGATCGGCACAAGTATGTAAAAGTTGCATACCATGGATTTGGGGAACTGTCAAAGGAAGAAAAAGTTGCTGCTTACGGGAGTACACTGATAAGAGATTCATTTGATGAACCTGATTACGCCCTTATAGATACGCTTTTCTCATTGGGTGAAGCCTATCTATTTGCTCAGCTTGTTGATTTCATGGACAGAAATCCTGGAAAATTACCTGCAGGCACTGAGTATGGCTATTCCCATCTGTACATGTTTACCATACTGTAGGGACTTAAAAATTTAAGTACATGATTTAAATATGAGTTAATTGAGCCAAATGATAGAAGTAAATGGTTGCATTTTGACAATCATATTCACTGCTGAATGTTTCATGCTTCTTTATTTTTTGGATTGCAATTATTAAATGAGATATGTCTTTGAAGAAATTAACCAATATTTAACCAACACCACAATATTTGTAAACAATAACTATATTTCAGTGCAATACTCCAAATTGCTTCCTTTCCCTACTTCATCCATAAAGTTAAATCTACAATCTCTAAATTCCGTAAATGCGAGGCCTGCTATTTTCCCTTTCTCTCCTTTCTTCATTTCATGCCGGCTTGTTTTTCATCATGAGGTATTACGTTTCCTAGTGTAGTGATGCACTATGATCCATGCTGATGTCTCTCTAGACCTTTGATTGCTGGACCATGCTTGTATTGATCAATTCAGTGTTACTTGGACAGCCATGTCAATTATTTTTTTGCCGAATCGGACACCCTAATCCGATTGGATTCCAACACTCGGTGTCCATGTTCAAGTTACATTTCCATGCCTCCCCCACCCCCATGTCCTTGTCAGGTTCCTAACACTCATGCTCATGGTCAAGTAACACTACTCAATTGTATGAATGCATTATACACCAAGTCAGGCTATGTCTGTACTCCATGCCTGTATTGGTGATTCCATGTTGCTCCCATTCCCTTGTTAGTCATTGAGACAAGCTTACCTAACACAACCTCTTGGTGGTCTTTAAATACTTACTACATATGGGCACATGAGGTTTGAAGGCATGAAGATGTTAGGATGATCGCATGAGTCATATCATATTACCATGACATGCCTTGTCGATACCCTCCCTGTACTGTTCCATACCACACTATTCTCGTGGGCACTCATTGTTAAATTTTACTTTTTTTTCACACTTAGACGTGCGATTTGAGGTTGCTGTGTTTGGTGTTCTCATGAATTCACAGGCTCATGACCGTACCAAAATTTTAATTGTGACAACGAGCAAATTGTTCAATAATGACGCTGGAACTTTCTGTAAGTTCCAGTGTTAACTATGTCGAAGCCTTAATTAACCTGCTACCTTTTGCTGTGCCTGAACACTATTATGGCGCAGTTGTCTTTTCCATTTTTGCTCCCATGAGGCCAACAAAATCAGAACTGCTGGCACCCAATGTCTTCCACCTTACACAACACCAGCATAAGCATGTGAATGAATAGACTATTTTTTAGCATGTATCTTTTAATTTAACAGGACAACAGAGCCTTATTACTTCAGGAAAAATCATATTTTGTTGTTTACTTTAGTTGCTCTTTAGGTTTTTCTTTCTCTGTTCTGCCTGGAGCTAACTTATATCCTGAAATCACCTACAACTTCAAAGAAACTCTAAAAGAGCTCTGTGCTACTTGCATGAACTTAGGGCCTGTTTGTTTGAGCTTCTGCTTTTGGCTTTTCTGAAAAGCTGTGCTTTTGGCTTTTCTGAAAAACTGTTTTTGGAAATCGGTTGTTGGTTTCTACAATAAATTTTTGGCTTCTCAGCATATAACTTCTCAGAAAAGCCACTCTCAGCGAGCTTCTCAGCTTCTAGTTCATTTTCCTCAGAAGCAGCTTCTGGCTTCTCCAGAAGCCACTTCTCAGCAAATCCGTTTGTTCTGGCTTCTGGGCTTCTGACAGAAGCAGAAGCCAGAAGCAGCTGGAAACAAACAGGCCCTTAGTATATTTCCTTTTGCTTCTTCATTTGTAACTGTAGTCCTTCATCCTTTCTTCTTGAGCTTATATAAATTGACTCTTTGTTTGTGTGCTTGCATTACTATGTTGGTACAGCTATCCACTTATGTATAGAGATGTGAGGTCTGCGGTTGACTTGTGTCATCGTGATGGAACTTTAAAGAAGATGGTCGCGAAGGATCCTGGCAGGTAACTCAGTTCCCTATTTTATGATAAACTATTTAATACTAGACACCTTACATAACCACAGTGCTTTATCCCTACAGACTGACTTCTTTTTTCTATAAGGCTGCCTTGATTTTTTTTTCTCGAATACGCAGAAGAGCTGCATATCATTGCATTAAGAGAGGAATAAAACAAGTACACAACATGAAAACACAACACCCACACAGTCACACACACATCACCGAACCAGCTAAAGAATACATGCACGCCACATGCTATAAACACGACCCCAACAGCTACAACGAACCGAGCTCAAAGCACAGGTAGCTGTGATAATCCAACCGCTCCTGCATCACACCAAAGTTGGGCCTCCTCCCCAGCCCGTCGCAGGACCGTTTGGATGTTAGGCATAACACCATTAAACACATAATCATTCTGGTGTCTCCAAATCAGCCATGCTCCAAGAATCACCAAGGAATTGAATCCCCGTCTCGCTGGTTTAACTATCCTGCTTCTAGCCCGCAGCCACCATTCGCTGAAGGCCTCCTCATCACCTTGTGGCGTCAGATCAGGCAGGCCAAAACGCCTAAAGAGGAAGAACCAAACTTGCCTTGCAAACACACATGTCATCAAGATATGTTGAATTGATTCCTCCACCTGATCGCATAAAGGACATTGCGCAGGATGCGGCAAACCCCTTCGGGACAAGCGATCCGCCGTCCAACAGTGATTATGGACAGGCTGCCTTGATTTTTATTTTGGTCCACTTGCCAATTGGCAGTTTGGCATCCATGCATTACTTCCAATGTTTAAACTGTTATATACTTATAATTATGTTCTAGTTGACACGGCTAATTTGTGTAGTTTCAACATGGCAGGTACATCAATGAGGACTTGGCAATTGTACCAATGCTTGAAATGATTAGAAAATCTGGACGCTCAACATTCTTAGTGACAAATAGGTATGTGGTCCCTTTATGATTTCAGGCTTCTTGAGACTTACATCGACAAACTTCTATAATGCAGTCTTATGTTTTTTGGTTTCTTTTCTCCTAAAAGAACCCATGTAGCACATTTAAGGTTTTTCATCTCGCTGCATCCTACATTTCTGAGATTTTAGTTACAATCTACTTGCTATCTAGACATTCACTCATTGATGCAGTTTGTGGGACTACACCGATGTTGTCATGAACTACCTTTCTGGACCATACACTTCATATGTAGGCTCTGGTCTCAACCACAAGTGGCTTGAATATTTTGATGTTGTAATAACAGGAAGGTTTGTGTCTTATGTTCCCTGATTTCCCTTTCTTTTTCTTGGTATTTATTTAGTGAAAGCATATGCTTCGTCAACTCAGCCAGTCCTCTTTAAACTTTTCAGTTCAAAGCCAAGCTTCTTCCATGATGATAACCGTGCAGGACTCTTTGAAGTTGAGCCTGATTCCGGAAAACTTCTAAATGCTGATATTCAGGCTAGTAAATTTGATCAGGTCTAATCTATTGCTAGCACATGTTTTTTATTTCCTAATATATTTGGTCCTTCATGAAGATTGGAAGCCCAAGATCAAGTCATCAGCAAACAAAACCAGTTCACAAAGTTTACCAGGTACTTATTTTTCTGACAGAATGTATATTGCAATTCTTACCATAATATAGTGACTTTTCAGATGTGGGCGATGGTTACACAGATGACCACTTAACACAATCAATTTTATAGCTTGCATTTTTGTGATTTCATTTCAATTATTGTGCTGTATACCTTAGCTCTAGCAAGTAAATGAGTATAATATCTATTTATTGCTATATCTTTTTCAGGGAGGTAATGTCGGTCATCTTCACAGATTACTTTCTGTTGCTTCTAGCTCGCAGGTATTGGTTCTACACTTATTATACTATTCAAAATGGTTTCAAGGACATATTTTTGTTGCCCTGAAATTCGGACCGACACTTAATGTGATCTTAGTACATCAATCAAATCGAATTACGCAACATCTTATTCTTACCATTTCATAGATCCTCTATGTTGGTGATCACATATATGGAGATATTCTGCGCAGCAAGAAAGTTTTGGGTACGTTTTGTTCATCCTCTACATTTTAGGAGTGCTGGAAATTTGATATATCTGTGAACCTTATTGAACTCGATAGTTTTGATTGTGCACCATCCTAACTTGTGTGTGTGACACACACACACGCACGCACACAAATAACGAGTTTGGGATGGCACACTAGCAAAACCATAAACTCTCAATGGTATACACACACATTTCCCTTTTAATATTGCACTTATCCACAGATCAACTATACTTATCCATTTTATAAGTGCTTGTGTATGTGCTGTGATTCTTTGAAAGGTTGGCGGACTATGCTGGTGATACCAGAGCTGGAGGAAGAGGTGAAACTTCTTTCAGAATCAAAGTCTACTCGAAAGGTATTAATTGACGCTCAGTTGCTCATTCAGGAAATGAGTCCTAACAATGTGAACTTATATCAACTGGGCATAGGCTATAACAGTCTTGAGTCGCACATCCTAGGAAAGCACCACTGCAGCAGCCTACAGTCCTGAATTAGTAACATGCACTTTCCTTTATCAATAATTTCCATATTGATTGGATACTTTTCTTAAATGAAAACAAATGTTTAACAACTCTACTTTTGAGACTAACATTTGCATGATACTACTCATAATTTCATGTTTGATAGAATTTAATCTTGACCAATAAAATGTTTTCCAATATTTCCCTCCTCAGTTGTGAACAGTCTAATAGGAGAAGAGTTCTTGTCAGAATACAGTTTCCCCTAAAAAAACATAGTTTGCCAGGTATAATGATAAGGGAATCGGAGCACCTTGAGTTAATATTCTCAAGTTGCCCTGCATGTCACAAAAACTAAGTAGTGGATCAGGTGGTATCGTTTCATTTTTTTTATTAAAGAGCTATAAAAATTTGTATAATATATGCATATTAAAACTTCCCTACATTATCTCATGTGCGTAATTATGTGCATCTGAGTTTCTTTTCCCGTGTTTTCGTCTATCTTTTTTGCATGCTGAGCTGCCATGTTATCAGTCTATGTGCCAGCAACTTATTCATGGCCCTTCTTTTTGTTCCATTCTTCTCACGAGCTTAGACATCCTAGGATGGTGCTGAGTTGATATGTAAACAGCCTATGCACCAGCAACTTGTTCATGGCCCTATTTTATGTGCTATCCATATCAGGAGCTTAGACATCTTAGGATGGAGCGTGATTCAATCGAAGACAGAATCCATCATCTCGAATGGTCTCTCAAGTAAGTCTGCTAAGTTAAACTCTATTTTTACTGTTCTCCGTTTTAAATCTCTTTGCAGATACCCCAAGACTATTGCTTTAGCTTTCAAGAATGAAGTTGAACGGTCCTAAGATATCTGTACCATTGCATCAAATTAATCTTGAAGCTTTCTATGAACAATTTTCCAACACATCTTTTTAAAAATAAATTTGCTAAGCAACAATTCTTGTGTCCACTCCCAACGGTCTTGTCACCTACTATTTGCAATGCAGTGTTTAAAACAAGTGTTCTTTCTCTTGATATCATGTTGTTTCCTTATTTCTGATTTACATCATGAATTGCTATGTCTAACCCTCCCTTTTGTCCAGATTTGAAGATCTTACAGAAAATCAGAAAGAAAAGTTGTTCTCTGAACATGAAAATCTACTGGTCAGTCCTTGTTCTGATTTACTTAGTTCTCAGTTTGGAGCGAGCATTTCAACAATGTATAGGGTCATGTGTTGAGTTTTGCTCTCCTTCTACTCCCCAGTCACAAGTCTTGTATGCCAAATCTTCATATTTCAATACACCGTTCAGGTTGTTGTTAAGCCTGATGTAGTTCCTCTCTCTCAAAAAAGAAAAATAATTTTACCCTCACAAGTGAAAGAAAAAGATGATGCTCTTAGACATATCTTGTAGATTAGACAGTACTAAGATAGTAAGATGTGCCCTTGGATTTTTAAGGACCAACCTGTCTGACTTCTGGTTGAGATAACATCACTCTTTCAGATTATGTATGTAGGACTTGTGCACAATATTGGGGTCTTTATATGAAGCACAGTGTCAACTTCCATACTGCTCATTTTATTGGTAAAAGCAATTTTTCATGTTACTATGTTTTTCATTTTTTTTTATTGCAGCAAAAGCGAGAGCATGTTCGCCACCTTCATCAAGAGGCTCAGAGGCAACATCATCAGAAGGTAATTTGCTTAAATTACACAACCATCAGAAAGAGTGTCCCGGACTAAACACTCTTTGTCGTTCTAATTGATTTTTCTTCTATTTGATTTAAGTTTCATAAGGTGTGGGGACAGCTGATGAAGACTGGGTACCAAAATTCCCGATTCGCCCATCAGGTGCTGGGATGTCTAAAGACATTTGGCATTTAATACTGGAAAAAAGTTTTAATGGGCAGCAATGTTTAGTTAGTTGACGCATGTTTCTGCTTCGCTTGTTTCCGCAGGTTGAGAGATTTGCGTGCCTGTACAGCAGCCAGGTTACAAACTTCGGTTTGTATTCCCCCAACAAGTACTATCGTCCGAGCGAAGATTACATGCCCCATGAGTTCGATGTGCTTGGGCTGTAGGAGCAGTCTCTGCTGGTGTTCTAAGTTCCCTGTTGTAATTGACCCGCAGCTGGATAGGAGGGTGATTTTAGTTGGCATTGAATAAACAAATGTAGTTGCAGCATTACCCCTGAACAATGATGAAGTTTATCGGGTGAAAGCTTCACCCATTCGACATATTACCTGAGAGGAAAAGAAGGGAAGGTTTATCTATAGTGGCTATAGATTCGTATAGAAGAACAGTAATTTTACCTGTATCTTTTTGTACATAACAATGTCTTAAGCAGAAGCAAAGGAAAGCAATGTCGATCATGTCCTGAGTGCATGTATTATTTGTTTCTTGTGATTCAATCGTTTTGGTAAGTGCATGGAGTCCAACAATATGGACTTGATCTTGCAGGCTCTGCGAGTTGCAGCAGTTCAAGTGTTCAGCTAGTTAAAGAAGGCCAACATGTCCAGTATGAAAAGCATACTTGGGCGAACAAATGCAAAAAAAAAAACCTAGCGTCGAGCAGCGACTGCGGGAGGGAGTGTAGGAGGTTACAAGTGATAATAGTACCGTGTGCGGGACATGATCGTGTGTGTGTTTTGATAACTGCAGTAGTAGTAGTTTGTTTTGCACTCGCTCGGTAGAAGGCGCTTATCTCCTCCGGGGAAAAAAAGACGACGCTTGTGCATTAAGTATGTTGGTTGCTTAAGACTTTCTTGCATACAATTTTTAAAAGTCACTGAGTGCTAGACGCGCGATAAAGGCACCTAGCACCTAGGTCGATTAGATGGGCTATGCGGCTGTCTATGCAATATATGCGACGAGCGTTTTTTCTTTATTTTTATTAGTAAAATAGATCTTACTCTCTCCGTTCAAAAATACATACGGTTTTTGACTATTCACATTTTCGGTGTGCAATTGTGACCACTATTTTTCTATTAAAATATAGTTATAATATATAGTAAAAAATATAATATTATGAAAATATTTTTTAAGATAAATCTACACGTATAATATATAGTTAAAGTTTTAAAAGTTTGATCAGATCTTAATTAAAACGTTAAATATTTATAATTGGATGGAGTATATCCGTAACCGGTAACGATGTGAGAAGACGGATGAGGGTGGATATTAAAAGTGGTTAAATTATACGAATTTTAGGGGTTTTATTAGCTAGGTGGAGAGTAAGAAAATAGATGGTGCGAGAATTAACTCGTGTTTTATATAATAGAGGTATATAATTTATTTATTTTTAAAACATAAAAATGAAAAAAATTCATATCAGCCACGCATAGCCTGCCTAGACAGGGCCCTTGCCGCCCTTCCCGACGCAGCCCACCCAAGCCCAGACCACTTGCACGCAGCAGCAATGTCTTCCTCCTCCACCCGGGCATCTCTGCAGCCACTAACCCGCAGCCCGGCAGCTCCAGCTCCACCTCCCTTTCGGTCCGAGGCCATCGCCTCCGCCTCGGCGCCGTCGACGTCGCTCCGCCATGGCGTCGCTCCTGACCCGGCAGGCAGCGCAGGCGCTCCGCGCGAGGCAGACGGTACGGAACCCTAGCCCCCACACCTCCCCTATCCGCGCTCCCAGATCCCTATCGGTTGACGGATTCTCAGATCGAACCTTGCCGTTCCGTGGTGCTAGTGTTGTGATGCGTGAGTTTGTGATTTCGTGGTGCTGGTGTTGCAGGCGCAGCTCGGGCCGGCCGCGGCAGCGATGCAGGGGCACCTCCGCACCTACATGAATGCAGAGACGCCAAAGAGGTTCAAAGGTCGCCACTGTCCCCTTTTTCTATTGGGCTGTTTGGTAGTATTAGAATTACCATAAGAAAACTTTTGTTTGTGTTACATTGGTTCTAGCGTCGGTACTAGGTATCCTATATGCTGCAAGTAGTGAGTACAGTCGATCTGTTGAATGTGATACCTACAATAGTGAGTGAGAGCAACGAATTAAGGCTAGATGTGAAAATGTTTGTGATAGATCGTTGATTATCAATTAGTTGTAACTTTCGACCAACATGAAATGCTCGGAGATGAATTTGTGCCTTGCCGCATTGGTTTGTGTTAAGATAGCGTGCTGAACTTGAAATCAGGAGCTGAATAGCCGATGACAGGCTACTGTGCATATACCTGTATGAGCTTTAATTTTTAGGCTCTGATTTCGATGCTGTATTTGTGTATGCATACTTTAATTTGAATTTGTTCGACACCACTGTGCTCTGAAAGTATCTAATCCTATTTGACCAGAGGATGAGGAGAAAGAGCAGCT
The DNA here is from genome assembly GCF_958298935.1 of Phragmites australis. Classification (NCBI taxonomy): domain Eukaryota; kingdom Viridiplantae; phylum Streptophyta; class Magnoliopsida; order Poales; family Poaceae; genus Phragmites; species Phragmites australis. Next base: position 46,162,361 of record NC_084923.1, on the reverse strand, counting down.
TGCAAAAGAGATTGCAAAAGATTGGAATGCTGGTGAGTTTCTGCAAGATGTTTTTCTATGCGTAGGATAAGAGTATGATCCTTGGCTCCTTATTGCTGTCCAGATAGTGGTAATTTTCTATTCTGAATTTACTTGCTTCAGTGTTTGAAAGGAGCATCAATACATTGTTTTTGACTGAAATGGTCCGCGGCTTGTCACTGACGCTCAAGTACTTCTTCGAGAGGAACGTTACAGTAAGTGTGAATTTGACATGTATTGTTATTCGGCCGTAACTGCATACTGGCATTGACTGTTTTATCTTACCACCTTGCAGATTAACTATCCATTCGAGAAGGGTCCTCTGAGTCCCCGCTTCCGAGGAGAACATGCTCTCAGACGTTATGAATCTGGGGAAGAGCGTTGCATTGCATGTAAACTATGCGAGGCTGTAAGTTGTACTTTCTTAAGTTTAAATTAAAATTCAAAGTTTTGAATTCAAATGATGAACAATGAACTAGTGGGTTTCCTGTCTTTCTGGAAGGGTACCAGACAAATTCAATCTGCTCGCAGAAGTACCATTTACCAACTTGGATCTGTTTGCCACCGCCTGAGATTTTTGGCTAAACTGGAATAACCCAGATTGTGGAACCTTATGAGTTCATAAGAATTAGTATGATAGAATTTTGGACAATCTTGTTTTGAAAAGAATTTTTAACTGTGAATAAGTTGGCAGCAAAGTCATTGCATATTTTTGTACTATTGGTTCATTAAAAAAAAACATTTGCAGCTCAATCTTTGAGGAACTCCTTGTCATATAAGTATGGTGTAAGCAACTAGCTCATATAATGTGGCCAAAGAAATTTTGTAATGGGCCATCATATCTTTAATTATGAAATACTTAGTTCTAGATAGTAGATATGGAGCTCAGACTTCTTAGGCTCTTATGTTCACTGGTTCGGTGGTTTTATCCTAGATTTACCAACCACTTTAGCAGCAACTTATATATCCATGAAGTAGCTTTCTATACCAGACTAATCTAGTATAGTGAAATTCCGGGCTTGTTATACTCAAATGAGCATTGCAAGTTATCAAGTGTGTAAAGCAGTAGACCAATAGTATTTGGCTTAAGATGGTTTCATTGTTTACAGTTCTCATTCCCTATTGATCTGATGCTTGTATGTGATTATTTGAGAAGAATCTGTCTCACTTAGCGTAAACAATGTCCAGATATGCCCAGCTCAGGCAATTACAATTGAGGCTGAAGAACGTGAAGATGGCAGTCGCCGAACCACAAGGTAACCAAAGGCTTAATTGCTTGAGACCAGCAATTAAGCTTTATTCTGAATTCTGATGGTCCGTTTATCTTGCAGATATGACATTGACATGACCAAATGCATTTACTGTGGGTTCTGCCAAGAGGCCTGCCCAGTCGATGCTATTGTCGAAGGGCCTAACTTCGAGTTTGCTACTGAGACCCACGAGGTAAAATACTTGATTCAATTGTAGGTTTCGTCTCAAGTTTCAACTTTTTGCTGCAACCATGCAGGAACTGCTGTACGACAAGGAGAAACTACTTGAGAACGGCGATCGCTGGGAGACTGAGATTGCTGAGAACTTGAGATCTGAGAGTCTTTATCGCTGATTTTTTCTTTCCTTGTGATAAGCTGGGTTCGTCATTTCCCGTATTTACTCAACTAGCTGATAAATAAGCAAACCATGTATCTTAACTTGAATACCAGGTACATGTTTTTTTACATCGGCACCGACTGTCTGTTGTATTATGTGCCAGGGCAAAGGTGCACTGCATGTTCTTTGTTACAATCGATTGAACTGTTTTCAACACAGGCGATGTTTGCGAACTGAACAGAACACCGTGGTCTGGTCTCGATGAACTTCAATTTGATTTTTGGTACATTTCTTTCGCTTGGATGTCGTGTGATGATGACGGGTCCTGCAGGACGTTTGTGTCTCACTTACCTACCCCGTGCATTGTCAATCATTTAACTGAGGGTTGAATGAAGTTTGTCGTTCAGGCATCACGTGACAGGTTTTTCAGAGTAACTTCAGGCGACTAGTAGCCATTCGGCACTGGAGCGGCATTGGTGGGAGCAGTGGATAACGCCGGCAGGAAGCCGTCGATGCATCGGTCTGTGGATGACCATTTTAGCTGCGGGCATCTAGACTTCTAGACCCAGGCGCCTGGCGTGGTGGGGAGCATAAGAGCTTGTACAACAAGTAATTATGATACTAAGATGTGCTGATGAGTCGTGGTGCGAGAAGCTTTCGTAGCTCAGTTGGTTAGAGCACCCGTTTAGTAAGCGGGAGGTCTTGAGTTCGACTCTCAACGAAAGCATGAGTTTCATTTCTTTTTTCCCTCCTCCATTTTTGCCGTTGAACTGTACCTCCCACAAATCCAGTTCCAATCCTATGGCTATAGTGTCTCACCCTTTTCGAGAAACGCCGACCGAGACACGGAAGGATCATGTCGTGTTACACATTTGCACATCCATCAACGACCTGCTGTCACATAAGATGCGCCCAAGCGGCAATGTGTGCGCCGCAAAATTCCGCTTTCAGTTTTGGAGATACCATGTTCGTGAGTAAGAAATCTTCTTTTACTGCAGTCTTGCTTGTGTTAGAGGCTTAGAGCATGGTTTGCAAGTTCAAGAAAGGTTATTGCTTAAAAAAGGAAACGAGAGCAGCAGCTCAGAGGGTTAGGGTGTGTTTGGTTTTCTAAATCTTTTGTCACATATATATAATCTTGAAAGATAGCTTGTTTGGTTACCTGTATTAACGATTGCAGTCTAGCATGATGGATACAAATATGTTTTTTTAAAGAAAGCTCAGAGGTGAAGCACACACTTGATATTCGCTCGTGCAGACGAGTTCATTTATAAGTGTCACAATCACAATCTTAATTCTTATCTCTGCTTATGCGATCTCAAATTCAATTAACTAAACAGAAACTTAATTCAGTTACAACTTTAACTCAACTGTTAACTCAACCTGTTCAGCTCAATCAATTTATACGATACAACTCTACGAAACAACTAAATCCACTTAGACAATCCGGACCCGACAAGTAGAAGTTTGAAAGAGCAGATTGGTTACAGGGCAGGTCGAGCAACAGGACGTTTCACTTTGAACCCCAGTACCAAGTCCCCGGTTAACAGTCGTGGGCACCCAAACCCACTTGATAGACTATCAAATCCCTAAATTTATCCCCTTTTCTCTCTCTTTTCTCTCTCTCCCTCTCCCTCTTTTCCCTTCCCCGTAGACATTCCTGGGCCACCCTCCCGTCGCCGGGCCGCCGCCATCCTCCCCGCTGTTGACCGCCGCTTCTCCGCGCCGGCCGAAGCCGTTCCTCGGTCCGCCGCCGCCCTCCGCCGTCGGTCCACCGCCGCCGCCGTCGCCCCTCTCTCTCCCTCCCTCTCGTTATCTCTCTGACCGAGCCGGCTCTCCACCCCTCTCTCCTCTCTCTGCTCTCTCTCTCTCTTTTATACCCCCCCCTCTCTCCGCAGCTGACGAGTGGACCCCATATTAGCCGAGCCGAGCTGACAAAATCGAGCCGAGCCGTGAGCCGCTGAGCCCACCGACAAAATCGAGCCGAGCCTGAGCCGAGAGCCGAGCCGCGAGCCGAGTCCAATCCCGAGCCGACTCAGCAGAATATTCTGGGAATATTCTCTCCTTTTCTTTTTTCTGAATTTCTCTCCCAGCAAAACTTTCGAAGCTCGTTTCTCCTCCATCCTAACTCCGTTTTCAACGATTCTTCCACCGATATTCATCTAAATTCGAGATCTACCCAATCATATCAATTTCATAATTTTTGTAAATTGTTTGGTCATTATTTTAATCGTTTGATTGATCGTATACCTTTATCGTTGTTGCGATTGTTAGAGGAAGGAGCATTCGAGGAAGACCCCGAGGACTCGGAGTTTGAAGAAGGAGAAGATAAGGACTTCAACGAAGGCAAGTCCTACAACCATTGATCATGTTGATCCTATATTTTTAAATACAACCCGTAGAGCCGTTGTTTCAAACAATAGGAGTATGCATGATTAAATTAATAGTTGTGATTTTTAAGAAATGCTAGAATAATTATGACCCAGCTTGTTTATCTCATGCCTTGTCATTATTACCTTTGATCCGTTGAAACCCTAGAAGGTTCCCAACATTAACTATAATGATTGCTTGAATGAATGGTTGTTTACTAGTATGTTTAGGATTGCTTGCTCAAAAGAAAAAACTAGATTATTTACATATGATAATCATGCTTTACAATGTGAAGTGATATGTGCTTGGTGCGTGTGCGTATAAAACTTGTGTTCTTGGGGAAACTCTAGAGTAGTATTGACGAGGGTGAGTAAGGTGCCCCACAAAGATGGGAACTACCTTGGAGCAAGGTTCACCTTTGTGGTGTTCTTGCTGTGAGACTCTTGCCTCGGTCATATAAGGACCGGTTCGCTGTGACATCTCACCTAGTATCCACTCGTACAACCACATGGCCTGTATGGGCAGGATTTGACCTAACCCCTCTGACTTAGTGCGGTACCCACCCGGAGGCCGGTAATGGCAATGGGGACCAGGAGAAGACTTGGGTAGTGTGTAGCCCAAGGTTCGGCTGGTGATATTATTGAGACTATGTCAAAGCCTAGGGATTGCTAAGTATCCTTCCCGTGAATCGTCTAAAGCCCCTAGTATCTTAGTGCTCCATGGGTGGATATTGTGGCTTAGTTGTGAGGTCGTTGCGTCTCGTTATGATAGCTTGACCAGTTGCTAAGGTGGGAGCATGTGCATATCTTGTGGGTAATGTGTACAACCTCTGCAGAGTGTTAAACCTATCCGGATAGCCGTGTCCTTGGTCAAGGACATGCTATAGTTTGGTCACAATGATTAGCTTTTTGGCGTGAGTATCTCCTTGGTGTGTGAGTGGGCTGTGTACCCATGTTTTCAAAAAGAAGGATTTTGGCTTTGTGCCCTAAGCCTCCTGTACTGTGTGTCCGCTGGTAAAAGTCTTGTGGGAACTGGCGGGACGGATGTATCTCCCTCAGGGCCGTCAACCCCCATAAGCTCAACTTATATGTTCTCTTCGGAAGTGTTTTTATTAAAGTTGGTCTTTGCAAAATGAATATTGAATCAACAAAACTAGCTTTTTGCAAAACCTAAAAGACTCTACAGCCTTATCCTTGATCTACCTTTAAGCATCTAATTTCCCCCCTTGAGGTAGGACTTGCTAAGTACCTTATGTACTCACACTTGCTAATTGTGGATCCAGATGATCTAGAGGCTGACTTCGTCGAAAGAGAAGATGAAGATTAGAGAAGCCAATTTCGTCTGCACTCAAACTGCCTATAGGGCTTAGGTTGCTTATATGTGTTTCCGCTGTGCTTTGAGGGTTTGTTAAATTATGACTACGGGTTTCTGTTGAACTCTATATTGTACTCTATTATCGTATTTATTCGATATATGTCTGTGATATCTACTTCTGTTGAAATTCGTACGTACCAACTACTGATCCAGAAACTGATATGAGCTACACGAGATGATCCTAAAAGAGGAATCCGACATAGATATTCCATGTCACATGACTATCAAGAAAATTCATGCTCCATAGGGGGCCAAAATGGTAGAGTTTGAACATAAACAGGTGGTTGAGAACACATTTCAACAGCTGTCACAGAAATCAGCCGAAATGTTGCGTCAAAGCAAGACTAGAAGGTAAAGTGAACAAACAGTGCTTAAGCGAGATACTTTTTCCAGCATAACACGGACATAGTACTAAAACAGTTCAACAGCGACATAGAAGCGAATACCTATATAACCTGACCACCTGAGACGCAAACACAGAAGGTTTTTCGACGCCGCAACACGTTCATAGAGTGAGAAATCGATTCCTGCAAGCAGATCAGTAATCCTCGTCCTCGTCACCCTCGTCGTCAACGCCCTCGGCGCCGACCTCCTCGTAGTCCCTCTCCAGGGCAGCCAGGTCCTCACGGGCCTCCGAGAACTCCCCCTCCTCCATGCCCTCCCCGACGTACCAGTGCACGAACGCGCGCTTGGCGTACATGAGGTCGAACTTGTGGTCGATGCGGGAGAACACCTCGACGACGCTGGTGGAGTTGGAGATCATGCACACGGCCCGCTGCACCTTGGCGAGGTCGCCGCCGGGCACCACCGTCGGCGCCTGGTAGTTGATGCCGCACTTGAACCCCGTGGGGCACCAGTCCACGAACTGGATCGTGCGCTTCGTCTTGATGGTGGCCACTGCCGCGTTCACGTCCTTGGGCACCACGTCGCCGCGGTACATGAGGCAGCACGCCATGTACTTGCCGTGCCGTGGGTCGCACTTGGCCATCATGGACGCCGGCTCGAAGGCGCTGTTGGTGATCTCCGCCACCGAGAGCTGCTCGTGGTACGCCTTCTCGGCGGAGATCACAGGAGCGTAGGAGGACAGCATGAAGTGGATCCTCGGGTAAGGGACAAGGTTGGTCTGGAACTCTGTCACATCCACATTGAGGGCACCATCAAACCTCAGGGAAGAAGTCAGCGATGAGATCACCTGCACACCCAAACAACTCGTCATAGCATCACAGTTTCAAGGCTGGATAACACCGGAGGGCATCCTCAGTTGACAAAATCAATGTAGTACCTGAGCTACCAAGCGATTCAGGTTGCTGTAGTTGGGCCTCTCAATGTCCAGGGAGCGCCTGCAGATGTCGTAGATGGCCTCGTTGTCAAGCAGGATGGAGACATCAGTGTGCTCCAGGAGGGCGTGGGTGGACAGCACGCTGTTGTAGGGCTCAACAACAGAGGTGGACACCTGGGGAGACGGGTACACGGTGAACCCAAGCTTGGACTTCTTGCCATAGTCCACGGACAGGCGCTCTAGGAGGAGTGATCCAAGGCCAGAACCGGTGCCACCACCAACGGCATTGAAGACCAGGAAGCCCTGAAGGCCAGTGCAGTTGTCGGCAAGCTTGCGGATGCGATCAAGACACAAATCAACAATCTCCTTGCCAACTGCAGGAATAAGAGCAAATTGCCCACCCATCAGCAATCAAACAAAGTGACATGAGCTGATCCTGCAGAACAGAAAGTTTTCCCTAAATAGCTAATTACCTGTGTAATGGCCACGGGCGAAGTTGTTGGCAGCATCCTCCTTGCCGCTGATGAGCTGCTCAGGGTGAAAGAGCTGGCGGTAGGTACCAGTCCGCACCTCATCGATCACAGTGGGCTCGAGATCAAGGAATATGGCGCGGGGAGAGTGCTTCCCTGCGCCGGTCTCGCAGAAGAAGGTGCTGAAAGAGTCATTGTGGTGTCCGACAGTCCTGTCTCCAGGCATTTGGCCATCAGGCTGCGTGAAACAAAAAGCTGTTTAATGAGACGCAAATTATAAAGGATCGAGGGAACATGGTCGCACAGGTTCGGATGTCAGAGTGACTGAACAAAATGCAACGCACTTTAGTGTCACCAATTCGTAAGGCATGCTGGCTAGGAAAGAGTACAACTGGATAATTTAGTATACAGCCATAGAGCTTGATTGAAGTTGCATAGTGATTTATATATCCAACACAAGCTAAAACATTAGTCTTCAGATTCAATTTCAAATCATTTCTAAAAATGGAAGTGACGTGACTAAAATTTACAGAATTTGAGCTTCATTCAGGAATAAATAGATGGCATGTTCATGTTTCGAATCCAATTGATACATAGTCCACGATAGCAGAAACTTCAGAAATAGCAGAGTTCATCCATACACAAACCAGATCAAAACTGGTCCATATAAATGGGGCACAGAACAGATGAAGGGCGACTTCAGAAATGTTAGGAGTTCTCAATCCAACGAGAATAGAACTACGACATATCAAATTCGATCGGAACATCTTAATTTCGCTGAAAAATGATCAAGAGCGACAAAACCTACGAGAAAATAAAACCCAGCCTTACCACAGTTTAATTCGTCCTTTCGAAAAAGAATCACAGTTTAGTTCGCGCAGCAAAATTTGTATCCTGCAGTTAATAGCTCGAACAGATCTGAGTAAACCGCAACGATTTCACAACCTCCTCGGCACACTCATGAATCGAACGAAGAGGATGAAGAGACACGGGGCGGGAGGAGAGGAGTCGGCGACCGTACCTGGATGCCGTGCTCGAGGCAGTAAAGTTCCCAGCACGCGTTCCCGACCTGGATTCCGGCCTGCCCGATGTGAATCGAGATGCACTCCCTCATCTTCCTCCTCTTCCCTCAAGCAACCGCGTGCGAAGCCTTCGGATCGAGCGACCTCTCTCGAAGCGGTCGGGGGGAGGAGAGCGTGTAGAGGGGATCGAGCGAGGAAGGGTCGGCGTTTGTGAAGACGCCGATGCGAAGTGTTCATCCCGCTCAGCCCCCGCGGCGTTTTATAGGCAGCGCGCGGGAGGCGGCGGCGGCCAGCCTGCGAGGGCGTGGGGCGCGGGCGGCTGACCTAACCGCCGTTTGCTTCGGGTTAGACGGCGCTCGTGGTGGCCGGGCCCACGTCCCCGCCTTGCTGGTGCGACGGGCAACGGGGAGTTGACGGCCGTTTGGTTTGGTTTCGGGATCAACGGCCGGCAACGGCGGGCCCCGCGGAGCCGGCGTTATCGGCCTCTGCGGTGTTTACTGGGGATTGTTGGAGGTGTTACACTGACATGTGGGACCGAAAGGTGGACCGAGATTGTGGTCCCAGCATGTCATTGGTGTGGGGTGGGAGGATTCGGGAGGACGGCATGGGAATGGAAGGGAACGGCTCTTCCGGCCGCCCGTTTGAATTTTGAAATTTCGAACTGTGTACTGCGCCATCGCGGGAAAGTACGGGGCTGCCCTTGGGCCGGCTGACTCTGGGGGGAGTGGTGATCCGGACAAAGTAGAATATGAAGGTGGATGATTGTTTGGTTGCGTGATTATTTCACTTCAAAGTTTGCGTTGGTAAGGAAAAGTCTAGTTATTATCGACTTGGATCGTCTGTGCGGGTAATATGAGGTTTGCTCGTGCTGACGAGGTTAGAAAAAACTGGTCTAGGAACCAAACAGACCCGGAATAGTCTTGAGCCTGGCCAACTTTGCATATACGATTCTCCCTTTTTTTTTCATAGATGGAGATTTATTAGATCAAAACAGGTAACAATCAGCCTCCAAAAGATAGGACTGAGGATGATATTTCCAAAATGGCCTTGTTTGCTATTACATGAGCTACCCTGTTTTGTTTTCTAAAACAATGCACAATCTCCACCTCTGTGATATCTTGAGCAAGCTTCTTGGCTTCTCCACGTAGCACCGCCAACTTGGATCTCTCTCTTCTTCCATTGAATTGAGAGCTCGGCAAACTGCTAAGCAATCCATTTCCAAAGTAACAACTACAAGCACTTCCACCCTCTCAGTCATGCAGTCCTTGCTGGCATTCTAGCATATCCGCCTCTTCTGCATCTGAATCTGAACAATGGAAACAAACTTAGCCTGAAGCGAAGATGACGGACATGTTTGGATTGTACCATGCCTAACCCTATCAGAAGTTGGCTCGCCATAGGATTGACGACCGATTTTTACACCGCTCAACGACAGGCTACAAAGAGCTAAAAGTTCACGCACATCCAAGCAGCAGCCAAATGGTATGCTCCCTTGTGCCCGCCCAGGCAGGCGTTGACGGTTGCTGCGACGCCAAAAGCAGCTTATAAATGTTGGATTGTGAAAAGCTAGATTGTGAAAAGCTGAATTATGAAAAGCTTTTAGACTGTAGATTTTAAAAAAATTTAATGAACAGTTTAGTAAAATAGACTTTCACAGTCTATCAAAAGCTGAGGAAAACCAACTTATCAGATTCTCACAATCAACTAGCAGATTTTAAAAAGCTATAATCAAAAACTGCTTGTTTGTTTCAGCTTCGGATTATAAAAGCTGAAAGTCAGAATCTGAAGCTGAAACAAACAGGACTTTATAATCGATAAAGGGACTCGTCCTACCGGTCGTCGCCGGTGTTGGACTTGAGAGGAGCCGTAGAAAAGAAGACAAAACAATCACAAAATTTAAGCCCCTCCCCCTCCCCCAAAAAAATCACAAAATTTAGTGATTCGATTTGAGTTTTAGCTTGAAAGATGCATAAACAAACTCTTCTCCAAAGTTCTTACACATACAGATAATCACTCAGAAAAAAAAACTTGAGCCACACGGGAAAGCCACCGCATCATCCATGCCACAACAAGCTAAGAAATCAGGAAGCAACTGGAGGCCAGAATGCATCATCCATGTCAGTCTGGAAGCTAATGCCGGGGACATACTTGAGCCAAGTGGGAAAGCCACTACACCAACCATGCCAGAACAAGCTAAGAAATCAAGAAGCATTGGAGGCTGTACTGCTTGGCGAGCTTGACGAAGCGGACGAGGTCGTACCGGTCGCCGAAGTAGTACTACAGCCCACGACGTGCTGCGCCTTACCGCCACCGTCGCTGTTCCCGCAAACTGAGTCCGTCCGGCCGATGGAGAACGTCTTCACTGAAGTCGCGTCGAACCGTGGGCGGGATTTTCTACAAGGGAGACAGATCCGCCGGCGGTACCGTCGATGTCGGGCTCCATATATGCTGTTAAACCCGGGAGAGATTCACACATAAATTGCAAGCTAGAGGAGGAATTGAACCAACTCAGAAACTGCTATAGCATTTTCTGGACATGAACAGAAGAGACTAGTTCTTACAAATGACACGATATCCAGCTGGACCAACTCAGTTTACCATCTGTTACACAGTAATATGTAATTAAGAGCTAATAACCCGAAAAAGGAGAGATAAAAGTGACTAAGCGAGCTTAACTATGCCTAATCCGAAAATCTGCTGAAACACAGCTTCACGCCGTCAGTTCAGATAGACGCCGACGCGCACCCTCCTTCCTTCTGTCTTCTAGGCGAACACGGTGGGTCGTGACAAATTCCTTCCCCTTCAGAAAGCACTTGCCATCTCCAACCATATTTCTTTCATTTCGTTCCCTTCCCGATTCCCTTCCTCGTTCTCATTCCTTTTATTTCCTCTCATCTCCAACAGCTTCCCCTCGAGGGGAATCGCGAAGTGAAAGGAGAGAGAATCCCGTCCTGAAGGGAATGACCTTGGGAATCCCGTCGTGACGGGAACCGTGAAGGGAAACCGTTAGAGCGTTGAAAGGAACGAAAATCCCGTCGTGAAGGGATTTTGGTTCCTGAAGGGAAACCGTTGGAAATGGTCTTAGAAGAACCGTCATGACGTCTTTCTGAAGGAATGTCCTGCGGCCACCACTTCCTGATGATGTTTACATGCACTTGAGCAAGCCCATTCCCTCCTCAACAAGACCATTCACGCAAATCAGAGAATTTGCTATTGTCCATTCATTCTGGAATCGTCTTTTCACCATCTGCTTCCATCCCCCTCTTCAGTGATGGAGTCACCGAGGTCATAGATAGGACCTCTAAGAGTGTAACAACATCCGGATCAGTGCTAGTCCTCTGCATCTCTACTGCAAATATAGTGTCATCTTCCACTTGTCCTAGTTCTCCCAACTCTGTGCAGGTCATAATCACATTGAGCAAGATCGACCTAGTGACCAGCACTGCCGAATTCATAACCACTCAGTGGAGAAGCTTTAGGGCATACCTTGATTTCCCATTCCGAAAAAACTCCAGTATCACCAGACTCTAATGGAATAGCACCTGATGGCTAATGCAAATAGCACCTTCCAGGACACTGATCATGGCTAATGCAAATAGCAAATAGCTATAGCAAATATGCAGCTCACTGATCATAGCTAATGCAAGTAGCACATTTCAGTACTCCAATGGGATCCTCATGAGTCTGTAAGTAAAATCTCTTGCCCTCTTTCCACAAAAAAACATCATCCCTGTTTCTGTCACCAACCTTCTCCATAGACCTTGCAATAAGTTCACCAATTTCCCTTTCCCCATTTGCTGATATTGCACCCACCTGAGCAATTTCTTCTGACGTGCTGATCATCCTGGTCAAGCCCTTCAGATTGGTTACAACAGCATCAACAGCCATTGAGATTCCCCACCTTAAATCCATTGCATTCATCCAGCTGCTACAGATTTGCAATCCTCGCTGAATATAGCCACAATCCTAGCAACCAATTCACTAACTTCTTTCAGCAGCCTCACAATCTCACAGCACTCCATACCCACCACCACTCTTTGCTGCTCCAGTTTTTATGCCAATTGGGCCAAGGTTTCAGCTCGGACTGCGCAGCTCTTCTTGCCTCGCGAAGGTCCTTGGCAGGAGGCAGCCATGCACATACTAGCTCCAATGACTTGATCTCCATAAATGTGAGTGCTGATTCTAATATATACCAGATTATCCTAGAGATGCTTCCTTTGAACCAACCATGCACCCCATCAGAGATCCATATCTTGGTAATAACCTCCAATTCTTTTCCAAGAAACTCCACATGATCCAATGGGCCATCACCATCCCGCATCCGCTGCCGCTTCATGCAAGTTCGACAGCCCAAAATCATCACAAGAGCTGGAGTAAGGGGGTCACCTGGATTCTCGACGAACCAGACAATGCAATATGGCAACTACTGGCGGTAGATTGCTACAGACTTGGGCTTGGGCGGTGATACGAGCCCACAGGCAAAGAACAGCTGGTGCTCCTTCTTTGGCAGGGCGAAGCCATCAAGGATGCTTCCCAGGCTGCTGTGGCGCATGAACTTGCCATAGAGGCATAGATGCGGTGGAGCACGGTCTTGAGGTATTCGCACCCGCGGAGATCTTCGGAGTCGAAGCGCAACACATCGCGTTCAGCGGCGAAGGGGCTAATCTGGTCCCAGGGGGTGGCTTCAAAGGTGGGCAGCACAACGTTGTTGGCGATGATGACGGACTCCATGCTGGTTTCTCAGAAGATATTCGCGCCACCGTGGGCGCCCTTGTCATACCTCATGCGAAACAGGTGCGGGTCCTCGAGCTGGATGAGAATTCCCGTGCACTAGTTGAAGTAGCCACACCCCATGTAGTGGATGACAACCGTCTTTAGAGCCCCACCGCAGACGTCGACCTCCGGCATGGTGTGGACGCTGGCGTTGCGGAGGTCGCGCTGAAGGAGCGCTGACATGGCAGACGCAAAGTAGTGGTACTCCTCGGCAGCGCTGCCAGATCTAGTCGCCACGGCCGCCGGATCCGTCGAAGGAAGGCACCGCTCCGACGAGGCTCCGGTGGTGGGAGGAGAGAGAGACTGTGGGAGGAAAGAGACCGTGGGAGGAGAGGGAGAGACTGCGGGAGTATAGAGATGGATCGTGGGAGGAGAGATCGAGAGAGAGGAGCAGCAGAAATGAACCCACGGGGTGTGCGGGGCCTGGCACACTGGCGGGTGTAAAATGAGATCTGAACCCGAACCCGAAACCAACTCGAATCGGGGCCGATCTGATGATCCCGCAGGCCGGGTTTCATATCCAAATCCGCTCCTGTCGGATCTAAAATCCTTTAGGATCAAGGCAGTATTTGGTTAGATGGATAAGTATCGCATGGGGCGGTCCTGTCTAACCTTTTGTGCTCATCCGGTGTTTGGTTTACGGACGAGGTGGACAGGATCATCCATTTTTGTTTCAAATCCTAAACGAGCTCATCCCGAAAAATCAGTCGGACGATGCCATCCAGATTGCTCGTCCGTACAGCCGTGCTTGTTTGCGATGGATCGTACGTGTGGCTGATTTTTCAGTTAACTCTTCATTTTATTTCGGAGTACAAAGTGTTTATTCTACAAATTTTTATAAGCTAATTAGAGCTTACTAGTAATCTCTTTTAATCAATTTGATCTAAAAATATAAACTAATATTTAATTAAAATTATCTAAAATAACTATTTTTATACCTTCTAATAATTTTTAATGCTTCAAATAAATTTTTAAAAATCAAGAAAAATTCACTAATATTTTTCTCATGTGACGTATTAATTTATCAAAATACACCGACTCAATTTTTTAATCTATTCAACTTAAAAAAAACTAACTCATCTTATTTACTACTATCTTACAATCAAATAAAAAATTAAATCATCCTATACATATAACTAAATAAAAAAATTAAACCATCTCACCTTAGAAATAAAAATATATCATCCCATCCTCGCACAAGCTCAGCCCAACCGTGCGCGCTGCTTCTTCCCGGCCGAGCGGCCACTCCACTCCAAGTCTCCAACCCCACCCGGCACGCACCGCACAGCAGCCGAAGAGGCAGCGCCGCAGCGGCAAGTAGTGGCGGAGAAAAGAGATGAGCTTCCCGGGGAGCCAGCGCCGCTCACCGCGCCCCGATCTCCCCAAATCCCCGCAGCCACAGGCCACCGGATAACGCCCGGTGCAACCATCCAAAAACGCGCAGGAATCCCCACTTCCCCATCAAAACCCCACCCAAATCCCCCCGTCTCAGCAGCCACCGGCAGCGACCCACCCTCGCCATGCAGCCCGACGCCAGCTCCCCCTCCCACCGCATCGCCCGCGTCGCCGCGCACCTCAACCCCCCGCGCCCGCAGGTGCGCCCCGCCCGGTTCCTCAATCCTCACTGGCTACGCTTACTCGCCCACTGGTGACTCTGTAACGCGGGAAGTGCTGCGCATGTGCTTAATTTCAGATGGAGGGCGGGTCCGCGCTGAGACCCGCGGCCTGCCGCGCCAAGGGCGGCGCGCCGGGGTTCAAGGTCGCGATCCTGGGCGCGGCTGGCGGGATCGGCCAGCCGCTGTCGCTGCTCATGAAGATGAACCCGCTCGTTTCCGTGCTGCACCTCTACGATGTCGTCAACACGCCCGGGGTCACCGCCGATGTCAGCCACATGGATACCGGCGCTGTGGTAACTTCCCTTTCTTTCTTTCCGTCGTTTCGGTGCCCCTTATTCTGTAGCGTGCGGCTCTGCAGCGTGATGGCTGCAAACGTTGCGATGCTGTTACACAATCAACGAGACAGCAATGGTTAACTGATTACGTATTCGCTAATGATGTCAAGATAGCGTACTAAGCACCCATAGATCGATTTGGCGGGTTGTCTAGTTTTCTAGGTGGTGCCATGGCACCAGCTCATTATGTTCTTTATGTAACTTGTGAATTGTGAGGCGCCGCCATCGGATAGCAGAATCTTAACAAGCCTGCACGTTTCCTACCCAAGCTGTGACCGTCAGGATTATTGCTGCCACTTCATTGGCGTGCAGTATTCCTACCAACCATTTGTGATTCTGGCGTTGATATCTTTACGACCTTTTCCCTGATAGTTCGCCTAATCACTTCACATCATTGGTATCTCATTCCTTATTTTGCTCATTGTTGTGATTAGGCCTGTTAAGTTTCCAAAAACCCTTCACAACATTTTGTGTAGTGCTCAAAAGAAAGCCACCTTTAGCAGTTCATTTTCTACCTATATATAACAATTGAATACTTCAATGCTATAGCTAGAGTCTTGGTTTGTAATGTCTAGAAGAAACAAAGCCACAAAGGGAAGCATGCAAAAAAAAACCCTCTATATTCGGATGTTTGAAAAAAAAAGAGTGTTGAATCTACAATGCTTTTTTAATATTCACATAGCTCAAATATGTTATAGACTTGTTATTTCCTTGGCTGAAGATACTAAGGTGGCAAGTAATGGGAAATGCAAGTATACACTTAGTCCAGCAAATAACTATGAGAAAACTTCTTTTCAGGTTCGTGGCTTCCTTGGGGTACAGCAGCTTGATGCAGCACTTACAGGAATGGATCTTGTTATCATACCTGCTGGCCTCCCAAGAAAACCAGGAATGACAAGGGATGATTTATTCAACAAAAATGCTGGGATTGTTCGCACACTTTGTGAAGGCGTTGCCAGATGCTGTCCTAATGCAATTGTGAACTTGATCAGCAACCCAGTGAACTCAACCGTCCCCATTGCTGCAGAGGTTTTCAAGAAAGCTGGAACTTATAATCCCAAGCGTCTCCTTGGAGTGACAACACTTGATGTTGTGAGGGCTAACACCTTTGTGGTATGAAGCCTTACAAACGTGGCATAGCATGTCTTAAAGAACCTTGACATACTTACATACCCTAGTAGTATTGCCGTATTCTCTCTTGGCCATTCACATTTCTGCTCCACATTGTGTTTTATAGGCTGAGGTACTTGGAGTTGATCCAAGAGATGTCAGTGTTCCTGTTGTTGGCGGGCATGCAGGGGTAACTATATTACCCCTCCTGTCCCAGGTACTGATCATGTGGCAATGTTATCACCCGAGAAATGATAATATTCCCCATTAAGAAAATGTTATCTAACCTATTTATCTTCAGGTCACCCCTCCAAGCTCATTTACTCCAGACGAAATCAAATATTTGACTAACCGCATACAGAATGGTGGCACAGAAGTTGTTGAGGTACAATGTTGTTTCAGTTCACTAGCCTGAAGTTATGCTTTACCTATTTAATGAATTTTGCCGTGGCCTATAGGCTAAGCTCTTTATTTGATGTTCTCTGCTTTAAACAGAGAAGGGTTTTACATTCTTAAAATTCTTATGTGTTCTCTGCTTTAACACTTGGTGACCATGCATTTCTGACTGTTAGATGCTACATGCTGCACGTATGAATGTGCATGTTATTTGCTCTGCATAAAGCTTACATTGCGATGTTGTCTTGTGGGGAAATATGTAGTGCAGACCCATCATTCAGTGCTATTATGAATATATGCCCAAGCAGTGTCTATATATCAGATTCTAGTCCTACAATAGGTTAACTGATTGGTTTATTTATGCCGGGAGTCCAAACAGCAAGAGCAAGCATGCGGCCATGCTTGCATTGAGGATTAGTCGTGGTTCCAACCTTGATATATGGTGAAATTCGTCCAGCTGAAGGCATGTCCTTTTACATGCCATCTAACTCAGAGTTAATAAGCCAAGTTACAATGAGCTCTTAGGAAATAGTATTTCAGCATCTACTAAGCAAAAAAATGTAATAGAATACCCATAACTACAACAAATGAAGTTGCTGGTGGCATCCATTAATATACATTGCATTGCATAGCTGTAGTTGCATATCCTTTTGGTTGGGAAGTATACATCTCGGGAACTGCCACAAGTGACAAGTCCAGTTTGACTGTTTCTTGAAGTGTTGTTGTTCCGAATCAATGAAAAATATACGAGTAATGATGTTTTCATTGATGATTCAGGCAAAGGCTGGATCGGGCTCTGCAACACTGTCAATGGTAGGTCATATATGACTGCTTACTTTAGATACCTGACTTTAATACTTGTACTAACAAAACGAACACCGCAGGCTTTTGCTGCTGCGAAATTCGGTGATGCATGCTTGCGAGCAATGCGGGGTGATGCTGGCATCGTGGAATGTTCATATGTTGCATCTGAGGTATCCTTCACGAAATTTGTATATTCCCCCTTCGTATCATCCAAACATCGAATCTTCTGATTACTTCACAGAGCTTTGCTTATTTCCATTTATCTTGGTATTTATTAGGTGACAGAACTGCCGTTCTTCGCAACAAAAGTGAGGTTGGGTCGTGGTGGAGCTGAAGAGATTCTCCCTCTTGGACCGTTGAACGATTTTGAGAGGTACCTTACTCCTATGTAATTAGTCGGTTCATGACGTGGCTGCTCAAAATCATTAGATAACGGACTCCCTTCAGCCACTGCAATTTCTTGACGTAATGCTTGTTTCACCTCTTTGGTGTCACAGAATCGGCCTGGAGGCGACAAAGAAGGAATTGAGCGAGAGCATTCAGAAGGGCATCGCTTTCATGAACAAGTGAGATTTGAAATAATATGAAGGGATAATCCCTGACCGATACATAGATGTAAGAGTGTTGTGATATAGTGCTGCTATACCTGTACGATCACTTTTGTAAAACAATAGTAAAAGGCTAATTACCCTTTAGCTACGGTACACATCCTGCTCATCATGGAATAAATCCTTTTGTAGACAGCATCCTGCTGGCTGCCGTTTAGTGTGCACTAGTACTTATCATAGGCGTATGTCTGCGCCTGTATGCTTCGACGCTGCTGCCGTTTGAATAACAAATACCACAACGTGACCAAACCATGACGACAAATCTGGTCCAGGTGAAAATGGAACGGCCTTCGCGTCGCACAGGGGTTTCGATTTTATTTTACAAATTTTTTAGTTCACCAGTGAAAAGACTTAAATTTGTGAAATTTTGATCATTTTACGTGCTTTACTATGTGGGTTTTATATGTCAGTGAAAGAAAAATTCAAAATTAAATATTTTGTTCTCTCCATAATTCGTGAAATCGAATTTTGGCGAAATTTTAATCCTGCCGTTGCAGCAAGTTATCACCAAAGTGCTTCTCACCGGTCGCGGGGCACAAGTGATGGCGGCATTGCGTTCTCTTTCTTGTGGGAAACGGGCGTTTTCCACATGCGCCGGGAAGGCCCCGAGCGGCACGCGTGGCGTGAACGAGCGCCGAGCGGGACCGCGGGCGCACTTGGAATGGAGGCGTAGCGTAGCAAGGTCACTGCCGGCGACGACATGCGGATCGGCACGGGCCACGGAGTACGTGCTGACGCAGCGCAACGCAAAACGCCCGCTGAAGGGTGGGTAGGGGTGCAAACCAGTGAAATTAAGGGTATTTAATGTCTCTTTTTAATTCAACTAATAACACTATTTTTATTACATTAAATAAAATTGTAAAAAATTAATGTAATTGATTAAACTAAAAGGATCAGTGGATATCCTTAAGTTAATTAATTTGCAGCGTAAAGGTGGGCTAGCCGATAGCGTGGCTGTACTCTGAGCCATGCCCTGTGGGCCGTGGCGGATGCTGTTGCGTAACTCGGCCCGAGATGAAAGGCACTCCAACGGTCCATGAAATTCCTCTCTGTCCTTGTGAGCAGTTCGGGACAGCGGCACACTCCTTGCAGAGTGATGACCCAAGCATGGCATGCCACTAGGGGTGGAATGGCATGAAATCCAAATTATTTCATTTTCGTATTTATTAAAATACAAATATAAATATATGTATCCGTATTCGTTTCTGAAATAGATACTAAAATAGATATATCCGATTTCGTTTTCGAGATACGGATTCAAATGTGGATATCCGAATTTGAGATATATCCGATTCGTATCCGTATCCGCCAACTAGGGAACCAAATTTTACTAAAGTTTTAGAAATTTCAGATATAAACGAAATTTCAACCTAATCAAATTGGAACAAATTTCAGTCAAATTTCATCAAAAATTTAAATTTCCAACATGAATTTTGAACAAAATTTCTAAAATTCCGGCCCAATCAAATTAGAACAAATTTCAGTCGAATTTTATCAAATTTCAGTAAATTTTTTTCAAAAATTTAAATTTCTGACCTGAATTTCAAAGATCGAGTAGATATCCGAATGCGGATTCGTATTCGAACTATTCGATTCGTATTCGTATTCAAAGATATCTAAATCTGTATTCACATTCGAATTAAAATATAATAAATCATACTATCCAAATTCAATTCCATTAGTACTCGATCCGTTTCCATATACCACTCGCTCCCATTGTTAGAGTCCCACGACTGACTGCTTCTTGGACTGCTCCCAGTCACGGTTCGCACCTGCACCAATCAGCGCACCCGATTCATTCATCTGGCGGCGGCGCACTTGGTACGCATAGGGATGGGTTCCACGGCAGTCACTCTAACTCCTGCTATATCCAAATTCTACCAGACAAATAATTATATAATTAAAAATAATTATTTGATGAAATAAATAATTATATAAGAGAAGATGATTTTTAAGTTTCTAATATCCAGCTCATTTTAAAAAATCACTACTACGAAATTACTCTAAAAAGTTGAAATTTGGAAAATATTGTTTGATAGAGCTACCGTTAATTTCACTCTACAAACTGGTTTTGAAAACTCAATCAAACGGACCCTGACTCCTTAACCCTGCAATCTGCTGCATTAACCTCCTCTCCTAACTCCGGTCTTCTAACAGTTTGACCTGCATTCACTGCTGCCGATCATGTGCCCACTCTACAGTCGAACGTGCCCAATCCAATTGCCACATCTGCATGTCGTGTAGTGGTGTTGCGTAATGCTTCCCAAAGTTGGGACCGATCTCTTGAGCCATAAATTTGTTTAGACAGGGTTTTTTTTTTAGATATACAGGCTAAAAAAATTCCCTACGTGCCCCCTCCCTCATGTTTGTTGAACTTGAACCCATCGAATCCACAAAAGATGAGCAACCCACAAGTCGATGGCCTTGTCTTTTTTCAGTATATGTTCAAATCGGAACTGGATCCTCTAATTTAAGAGAAGTCATTATAAACAGTAGCAATTGATCTTGTTCGTTTATTTTTAATCCAACAGTTCATAGAGAAGTAAAGTTACGAATACTATTTACACGTGACTTCACTTTCTCACGTCAAAGGATCTCGGTTCCTTCAAATCGTGGGTCCGCCCGTGGCAATCACGCTCCGCCATCGATGGTTAACACTGTGCCAATGGCAGGTGGGCGCAGAAAGCATTGACCCGACGTCAGGAGCACTACTGCAGCGTCAACCAGACGATCAGAACACGCATGCATCAGACTTGCAGACGCCATCAAGAACACGAACGGGAACAGCGTGGCTTTTCTAGCGCGGAAGCCCACAACTGCATGCCTGCAGCCCTGCACCACTGTCTTCGCTGATAGCAATAGTTGGTATCCACCGCTGCCAAGAACCTGCCGCGGCTCCGGGGGAAAACCATATCCCATCGCCTTCCCAGCTCTGACTTGTCCCCGCCGGAGACTTCCGTACGTGGCGGCCGCCGTCCAGCCTCGCCGGAGCAGCGTGAGGCGGGCCGTCGATCGGCCAAGGAAAAAAATCTCTGCATACGTGCTGCAAGGTTAACCGGTGAGGCACCATGCCCGATTCACGTCACGTGTGTGCATCGATCTCCAAGCATTGGATGCAGCCGTCATGGTACAGGTGTGCGCTCCTTGGCCTCGCTGTCATCCTTGCACACCACGCATTTCGCGTCGCCGCTGGCTGTGTAGGCCTCTACGACCATCACCGTTGGCAGGCCCTCCATGGCGGCCTTCGCCGCAGGCCGCCTGCACTTGCCTGGCGGCTCATGGTCCGCCTACCCGTCCAGCTGCCCGAGCAGTAGGTCGTCGAAGTAGTCATCGAGGAAGTACATCTTGATGCCTTGTTGAGGTCCTCGTGAATTAAATAGAGTACGTAATGTTGTTTAGAGGGGATAAATAGGTATTTTTTAAAAATTAAAACTTCACAACAGATTACAGATTTCGAATATTCTGGATCAATTACAGATTTCGAATATTCTGGGTCAATTCGAAGACTCCGGCGTCCGGAGGTTCTGAGTTTGACCCAGACAGTCCAGATGAAACAGGAAATTAAAAACTATGAATATATAAGTAAGTCTAGTTGAATCTAAGAATTACCGCATGTTTCAAAAGAAGCTTAAGGATAATTTTACAAACCACCCGTAGCTACAAATTCGTTAACATATAGATCGAACAACTTTCCCAAAAGATCAACTAGAATGAAAAAAATAAAAAAAGTAAAAGATACAAGAATTTTTTTTACAAAGTTCGGATACAAAAACATACGTCTCCGTTAAGTTGCTCACAAGAGCCGAATCTCTTTCAACCCTTATCCTCACCAAGCGACCACAAAGATCGAGCTTGAACTTACTCAAAGCTATCTCTTCCCTTACGGAGGCGGGGATGATCTTCACAAACTTCCCAGGACACTCCATAAGCTTGTGTGTTCTCTGTGTGACGCCTAGCCTTCTAGGAGCTCCAAGTTCCAAGAGTAGCAAACGCGAATCAACAGCTTGATGACAACCTCAAGTGCTCAAAAGATGGATTTATGCTCACTAGTACTCAATCTCATTTTCCCAACCCAACTCTCAAAATCTTGCAGGATTTGATGCATTAGAGAAGTTATGAGGGCTATTAAATGGCTATGAAAGTGTTTGTCTTGAGTGGGTTCAGCAACAACAACACTTAAATGGAGAGGGAGAGGGGTATTTATACCCTTTCTCCAAAAAAACTAGCCATTGTAGTATTTTTTGTACTGACTCGGAGTATTTGGGTTCAACTCGGAGACTCCAAATTGACACTTTAACGCGTAACCGAGAGCCGTGTTTGGAACCCAACACGGAGGGTCCAGATGACCGAGAGATTCCAGAGTATCCGGGTCAACCCGGAGACTCCAGGTAAAACACAAGGGCCATAACCGAACACCTCCTGCCGGAGCTGGACTCGGAGACTGCGTAATCCGGAGTATCTGGGTCAGCCCGGAGATTCTGGGTACAGACTAAGACTTAGAACTTCTTGGTGTTCGTGGGGTGATTTGTGTCTTTCTTCTTTGGTCTAAATGGGTATTTTGAGTACTGATACATCTTCAAGTCTATCTATATGTATCCCTCTTGATAGTACGTCATACCTATACTTAGATTCGAAAATAAAATCAATTTAAATCTATTGAGTAACTACATGCCGCTTCTCTTTTCCTTTTGAGGGACGCCAACATCATTTAACTTCTTTGATGGAACTAAAACATGTTTATAACTTTAATAAACTTATTAGTTTCTTAATCATTTATCATCAATTATCCAAAACCCGTATAGAGGCCTAGATGTACTTTCAAGAACCTATCTTGTTGCATTTATCCCTACTTTGTTATTATTGATTCCAATCCTTATAACTTAGGGATAGCCATGTTAATGTCTA
The DNA here is from genome assembly GCF_958298935.1 of Phragmites australis. Lineage (NCBI taxonomy): Eukaryota > Viridiplantae > Streptophyta > Magnoliopsida > Poales > Poaceae > Phragmites > Phragmites australis. The sequence continues at coordinate 46,139,697 of NC_084923.1, read as the reverse complement.
ACTTAAAATTTATCTGAAATTCTTAGCAATGTATAGGTCACCGGTAGAAGCTGAGAGGTGGAACGTTCCATCCTTTGCGAGCTATAAGGTTAACTACTTTCACAATAATAATGATGTTGGGATGAAGAATTAGTGAGAATGAGATGAGATGTGGGTGGTTCTAGGGGTAGATCGGAAGAGGAACTCGCACTGCTTGCATCGTTTAAGCACCATTCATTGATGCTGTTGACTTAAGCATATTTCCGTACTATCATAATCTGAATAGGCTAAGGATGAGTCAAGTATCATAAGTCACCATATTCATTTGACTCATACGCGCGGGATGTGAGAGAGAGGGCACGTAGAGGCACCTAATATTGCTCCGAGAGTATACCTAGGTGGCCTCTACATACTCGGGCATGGGGACAAATGTTCGGGGTGGGTATGTAAAAGGTTGTCATGAATCATCGCTTGCAACCGATAGGTTGTATGGATGGTGGTCTTGTATCGTGTGGGTAAAGATATATCCCCTATATGGTGTAAAATCAATTTGAATTGTTGTACTCTCGGTTATGAGAAACCTTAATATTCATTAGATGTCACCGTAGAGTCTCATTTGGATTTGTGATATGGAGGTTATATGTGGAATGAGATGAGACAGTTCATGTATGTTCTATGTTGAGACAATCACATTTGCATGTGATTATGGTTATGTTCTTATGGTCTTGCTAGGATCGTCCAAGTGTTAGGTTATGTAAATGCTCACATTGCCTATGTCGTTAAATTACTTTTGCATAATCTGAGTTAAACTTATGGCCTATTATTTGCTAATTCATCCAAATAAATTATCCTTAAAGTCGAGAATATATATACCTATATGTAAGTCTTGCGAGTACCTTCGTACTCACCGTGCTTTGTTGATTGTTCTGCAAACAAAGTTTAGAAGCCAATATTTATGCCCCACTGAGAATGGTGTGGTAATGAGTAGTTATTATACTGTCACTAACCCCGATCGGTTGCCTTGTGGGCAAATGGTGCCACTAGTCTTCATTTTCTTGTATATGTTTATTCCACCGTGATGTATATTTACGTTAGATGATACTTATCTTTTGTTTATTTTATCAACCTATAATCACTTGAATCCTTGTTTAATCGTAATATTGTGATGTACCTGTTGGTAGAGATATGTGTGGGTAATAGCTCTCTTGAAAATTATCAAAACACACATACCAAGACTGCTGAGATTTTATTAGTTTTAATCATTTAGTGGTTGCGATTATTGTGGTGGGATGTGAATTATCACGTGGTGTCGAGAGATGGATGTGTGCTACCTCTTTATCTTATTAAATGATCATCTAATTTGATTAAATCAAATACAATTTGGATGAATGCTCACAATTGGCTACAAGATTGATTCATGGTGGTAAGTGAAAACAAAGAAGGAAAAAAATTAAAATCATTTCCCAAGAGCTTGGTCTGGTCTCCTGTGGATCCAGCAGCCCTAACGCCATTATTGCAATGCAACAGTGCTCCAGCCATAGTTTGGGAAAATTTAGACTACGCCACTGATAAGGGAGGGAATCTAGAAAACATCATCGATGAGCATTGACGGTAAGGGAGGGAATCCAGAAAACGTCATCGAGGAGTAACGTCTAGGAAATGCCACTCATAAGTTCGAACTCAGACACAACACACCATTTTCTTCTCCGTCTCCCTCTTTCTTTTATTTTTGGGCCTAAATTGACTTGTACAATGATTGTTTTGCCCCTATCTCTAACAAGGGTTGAATTTGCACTTTAGATTGGTTTAATCAAATTGGATAGACTACACAGATGAAGTTTAAATTGGATAGACTATACATATGAAGTTTTAAAAAAAAATCAGCGTGACTTTTTTGCATATTTATGGCATGTTAAATATTATTGTGCTTCAACCCTTACACATGCACAGGTGAAGTTAAAAAAAATAGCATGACCTTTTTGCATATTTGGCATGTTAAATATTATTGTGCTTCAACCATGTTAAATATTATTGTGCTTCAACCATACACATGCAAAAAGGTCATGTGAAAATTCAACCCTTGTTAGAGACAGCAGCGAAACAATGATTGTACAAGTCAATTTAGGTCCGAAAATAAAAGAAAGAGGGATGGAGAGAAGGAAATGGCGTGTTTGTGATAGAGTTACAACTTATGAGTGACATTTCCTCAACGTCAATGCTCCTTTATCAGTAGTCTAAATTCACTCCTTTATCAGTAGCGTAGTCTGAAATTTTCTTAGCTTTTTGGGTGGTGGTTGGTCAGAGGTACATAACATAGAACTAGCCTGCCTTTTTACTGTTTACCATGCTATTGTTTACCTGCAGTTACAGTTGCCACTTTCCATTCTCCAACACTTTCTAGTTTAGTGAAAAAAATATATAAAACTATATTACGATTGTAAAAATATAAAAAAGAATACACTTTTACAAAACTATTTCACATAACTATATTTTTCGTGTCCTTACCTATCACAGAAGCACACTTTTATTAATAAATATCATGAAACTACACTTCCTTTGTCATTTCGTATCACAAAATTACATATTTTAAAAATCTATATCACAAACCTATACTTATATTGACATTCAATTTTACAAATCTACACTTTCTGAAAGTGTAGTTTTGAGATCCAAGTGACAAAAAATTGTAGTTTTATGAAATTGATAATTGAAAGTGTGGTTCTGTGATAGTTTTTACAATCTTACTATAGCTTTGTGAAATTCACAGCAATATTTCCTTCTTCTCTGCTTCTTGTCCTCTCCACTCGATTTATGTAGATTGCCTTCAGTGTCTTCAGGCTTCAGGCAGTCTCAGTGCTTGCTTGCCCATTTGCAGGGCGCATGCATGGCTCCTGCCGCTTGCCGCATCCTGGAGCACCAAAATTCACACCAAGACTCCTCTTACCGGAAGCCATGCACAGTATTGGAGCATTTCGAGCGCGGATGAACACACACGAACTGCGAAAGCCCATGTTCCAATGATCCAGCCATTTGCACTCCTCCAAGTACATTTTCAGATTCTAAAGCGCTACTATTGTTAGAGCTGATTCAAATTCTCTGCGATATGTGATTCTCTAGAGGAAGTAATTTTGTGACTGAAAGTGATTCTTTAAAATAAAATATATGGAGGAAGTGATTTTATACGGAAGTGAATTAGGAGAACCTGTTTTTTTTCAACTTCTCAATTTCTACTTTATTTCAGAGAATCACTCTCACGGATTTCACTCAATGAGCTAAAAGCTACTGTTTGACAGAGCTTCCCCTTATTCTAGCCGAAAAACTGCTCTGAGAGCTCTGCCAAATAGACCCTAAGTACTACCGCATAACAAGAAAGACCACAACAATTAAAGTGGTCCTAACTGCGTTTTGAACAGAGCAATGGCATTGCATCAGAATCCCCGGTGAAGTGAGGCTGAAGGAAGCTTTGCGTTTGATAGTCCCTCGGGCGATAGAGGGCGTCTTTAGACCATCTCTAGCTATTTTTCCTTCATTTCATTCCTTTTCTAATTTTCTTCTCCATTCTAATTCTTTTTATTTTTTCTCATCTACAACAATTTCTTTTCGAAGAGATTCGTAAAGAGAAATAATGGATAATCTCAGAGTGAATATAATGATCTTAAAAATCCCTTCGTGAAGAGAAACCGTTAAAACGCTAAAGAGAATAAAAATTCCTTCGTGAAAAAAATATGACCCGCAAAAGAAATCCGTTGGAAATAATCTTGGCTACGCCCAACGGTTTCACTTCGGGGACGAAAATCCCGTCGTGAAGGGATTTTCGTTCCCTTCAGCGTTTCAACGGTTTTCCTTCACGGTTCCCTTCACGATGGGATTCACATGGTCATTCCTTTCGAGACGGAATTCTCTCTCCTTTTACTTCGCGATTCCGCTCGAAAGGAAGTTGTTATAGATGAGAGAAAATAAAAGGAATGAGAACGAAAAAGGGAATCGAGAAGAAAACAAAATGAAAGAAATATAATTAGAAATGATCTTAGCAGTGGACTCATGTCTCACGTGGTAGGGGACTCGGAGCCCTTCTTTTTCTGAGTGAGATGTCCACTTAGCCAAAACCAGGGCCTACACTGCTCTGTAGAACAGCGACAGTTCACAGAGAAATCGCAGAAGGGACCATTGCTCAGATCGATTCTTTTCTTTCTCTTTTCCCATTTTTTCGTTGTTCTTCTCGTTTGTCTTCTGCGTTATTTTTCATAACGATGATTGAACAAGGCTTTTTCATAAGCTCATTGGCCGTTGCTGCATTCGAATGAGTGCACGGATGAGTCTTTATCAGTGAGAGAAGGAAAAACAAGTGTGTTTTGCAATTTGTGTTAAAAAATGTTTCTTTTACCTAATGCACCTAGTTCACTATTGACCACCACTAACAGAAGATAATGGACAGACCATGGAACCAACTCGCATCTCAAAACCCTGCTACTGTACTTCTCGACCAGGTGACATCTCAGTTGCCTAACAGAACGATGGTAGTACAATGTTATGTTCCATTCGCTTTCACTTAACACTGAAGCATCTGCTAACCACTTATCTGCTGCTGCTGTTAACTTTAACAGAGGGCAAAGCATCTGTTAACCAGCCTAGTCATTTCTTCGACCTGCATACCACCTTTGACATTCTGGGCCAGCTTTGAGATGTAAATCACCTTTTTTTTACAACAAAAGAATAAAGAGAAAGCAGCAATCAGATGCTTTGGGAGAATATCTATTCATCTTTGCAAACATGCTTTTGCTTTGGGGCCAATGCAGCATGCATGGCATCTGGATTCAAGGCTTAGCCCACTTCAACGGTTTACACACAAGAGCAGAAAGCACTTAAAGATCTTGGTTCCACAACAAAGAATTCGATGCTAAATTCGATAGAGAGAGCACTTGATATTTCAGTGCCCTGAAGTGGAGAAGGGAGATCAAAAGATATAAAAGGTAACTTAAGTCAATAGAGACTCCTACATTGCAGCAGTAAAGCAAACACGTCGAACTGGGAACTGGGCACCACCAACAAACTTGAATATGTACAACAGAGGCTAAACTTAGCACGTTCTAAATTAAAACCTAAGCTTGCATTGAAGCGCGCATTTAGCAAGAAAAGGTAACATTTTTAAGTCTTCGATTACTCAAATGCTGATGAGATCAGGAGGCGGCGATGACAGTGAGCTTGTTTGCTGCTGTTGCTGATCTTTCGCTTCATCGGTTGGTGCTTCATTGGACCCAACTGGAGCTGGACGTAGAGGATTGGATGCAGAACCATCATCAGCATTTGAAACCTCTTCCCCTTGCTTGGGAGATGGCTTTGGAAGCTCACTCAGGATTTGCACAACCTCCCTCATCGTTGGGCGCTGCACGCTCTGCTCCTCGATGCAAAGTAATGCAACATAGAAGACATGCATGACCTCATGCAGTGGAACAGTTGAGAGCCTTGGGTCCAGGATCTTCATCACTTGTTCTTTGTTTGAGTCTGTCATCATCTTCGTCCACTGGACAATGTCCACACCATCACCAAACTCACCTACTGGCTTCCTTCCGGTGACCAGCTCAAGAAGCACAACACCAAAGCTATAAACATCACTCTTCTCATCAACCTTGAGTGTGTATGCATATTCTGGACGACAGCCGCGGATAACAAAATATAGGGTAAGGTAAATCAATTAGAAAATAATACAGTTGTGCTTTTGCAGCTAGACTATTATCAAGTTAGTACACAAGATACAACATTGAAGAAATCGAACCTAACCATACACAAAGAGAGGCTGCTTTCAGCAACAAAAGCATCTTATCAAATCATGGTGCAAAATTAGAAGTTAGAGCATTCTGATGTGGAAGATGAGTTGCAATTGCAAGAAGCTAGGCTTGTACACAAGCCATTTACCACTAATGAAATGGTGCCTCAATATCTCAATTTGATAATACAATTTGTTTGCAATTGCATGACTGAACCTAGAGGAGAGAATTATAATTCAAACCATGTAAATAGGCAATACTCATCAAACAGTACAATAATTAAGTCATAAAACAGTGCTTCAGCATCTCCATTAACTAACTAGAACTTGATTGGAAATTGTAAAATTAACTTTAGAAATGCAACTTGATAACTCGGACCATGTAATAAGCATCCAAATACCTATGTGGCATCTTGAAAATATTCAGACTGAACTGGATTAGGAAGAGTAGATTTGTTACCTGGCGCAATGTAGCCATATGAGCCAGCAATGGCGGACATGCACTCCGATGCACCAGAATCCTGCAAGAATTTTGCTAGCCCGAAGTCGGCCACATGAGCTTCAAAGTTGGAGTCAAGCAGTATATTGTTCGACTTGACATCACGGTGAAGTATCAATGGTACACAATCATGGTGCAAGTAGCAGAGCCCCTTAGCAGCCTCAATAGCAATATTGTATCGGGTGTCCCAGTGCAGGTGCCCTCCCTTCTTGCCATGGAGCATCTCCCCAAGGCTGCCATTGGGCATATACTCATAAACCAGCAGGTTAGTCTCATTGTTTGAGCAGAAGCCTAGCAGGCGCACAATATGACGGTGCCGAATTCTCCCGAGAGTTTGTATCTCTGCCGAGAACCCATGATCATGTGATGAGCCACGGCCCATTGCTGGGAGCCTCTTCACAGCCACAAGTTCACCATTTGGCATTGCCCCCTTGTACACAATCCCAGCACCACCTTTGCCGATAATGTTCTCCTCTTTCAAGCAATCTAGCACATCATCGCTGGTGAAGTCAAGGCGCTGGAATGCAGTGAGTTTCCATACACGTGCCTCACTAGCTTTCTTCAACGATCGGGCCTTCAGAATTGCTGCAGCAGCAAATGCAATGGAGCAAACCAGCAAGCCAAGGACAATTAGCAGCTTGACGGTATTGGACAGCCCACCATGGCCATGGGCAGTGTGGTCGGTTCCAGCAATGCCCGGGCGGCATGGACCGAGGTATGGTCCACACAGGCCTGGGTTGCCAACGAAAGACGTGGCATTGAAGTAGCTGAACTGGCCAGTCCCCGGAACAAGCCCAGACAAGTTGTTATATGAGAAGTCGACCGCCGTCAAGCTCTGCATTGTCGCGATGGATGGAGGTATCTCTCCATCAAGGTGATTCCGGGACAAGTTGAGGTAGTTCAGTATCCGCATATCAGAGATGGCCAGAGGTATCTTCCCAGAGAGGTTGTTTTGGCTCATGTCCAAGTAAGTGAGAAGCCGGCATTTCCCAATCTCCGGTGGTACACCTCCCTCAAACTTGTTGCTGCTAAGGTCAGCCTTGGAGAGCTGCTGCAGCTGCCCAATCTCCGGAGGCACCACACCAGAGAACGAGTTCCGATCAAGAAGCAGCTTCTGAACAACGGAAAATTTTCCAAGAGATGCCGGCAATGCTCCCGTAAGCTGGTTGTTGGACAGGCTGATCTCCCCAAGATTAGGGGCTGCAACGCCGATCACGGCCGGCAAATTACCAGTGAGGAGGTTATCGTGCAGTTCAACTTGAGTCAGCTTGGGCAATTCGAAGAGCCCCTTCGGAATTGAGCCGTTCAGGTAGTTCTCGCCGAGACGGACGCGGCTCAAGGACTTGCATTGGCCGAGTAAGTCTGGGATGGCGCCGAACAAGAAGTTGCCGAGCGCGATGAGCGTCTGCAGCTTGCCCCCTGCGCAGAGCTCCGGCGGCAGCGTGCCAGTGAGCTTGTTCGACGAGAGGTCGAGCAGCTGGAGGCGGCCGTTGCGACCGAGGCGGCGTGGCACACCGCCGGTGAAGTTGTTCTCCCACAGCTGCAGCACCTCGAGGCTGGGCAGGTCGCCGACGAAGTCGGGGATGTCGCCACGCAGCTTGTTGCGGAACAGGTTAAGCAGCGTCAGGTTCTTGAGCTCGGAGAAGCTCGCCGGTATCTCGCCGGTGAGCGCATTGTTCGACAAGTCCAAAGAACTGAGGCTCTTGAGGTACCCCAACTCCGACGGTATGCTGCCGGTGAGGCCGTTCACCTGCAAGAACAGCGTGTCCAGATTCTGCAGCCTCCCGAGCTCCGGCGGGATTTCGCCTGAGAGCCCGCAGTTCGCGGCGTCGAGCCTGACCAGCTCAGTCAGGTTCCCCAGCTCCGGCGGGAGCCCACCGGTGTAACTGTTGAAATACCCAATGTACAGCTCCCTGAGGCTGGTGAGGTTCCCCAGCTCCGGCGGTATCTTGCCGGAGAGCTCGTTCCCGGAGACGGCAAGGTACTGCAGCCGCGCCCACCGCCCGTACTCCGGCGGGATCTCCCCGGAGAAGAAGTTGCCGCCGAGGTGCAGGTGCTGGAGCAGCGGCATCTGCACGACCTCCAGTGGCAGCGGGCTGGTGAGGTTGTTGTTGTAGAGGTCGAGCACCCGGAGCGCGCGGAGCCGCGCGAGCGCCGGCGGGAAGGAGCCGTTGAATGCGTTGTTGGAGAGGTTGAGGTGGGTGAGGAGCTGCAGCCGCGCGAACGACGCCGGGATGGGTCCGTACAAAGCGTTGGCGGCGACGGAGAGGCGCTGCAGGCCGCGGAGCCGGGACAGCACCGGCGGGAGCGCGCCGGAGAGGTTGAGCCCGGACACGTCGAGGCCGACCACGACGCTGCTGCCACGAGGTCCGCAGGTGACCCCGGCCCACGCGCAGTGGTCGGTGGTCCCGTTCTTCCAGGACGCGAGCGCGCCGGTGGGGTCGGAGAGGGCCGCCTTCGCCGCGCGCAGCGCGTCCGCGTCCGCGTCCGCTTCGCCGCCCACCGCGCCGGCCGCGCCCGCGGCGAGGGCGAGGAGCAGGAGCAGCGGGAAGAGGCGCATCGGGTTGGGTTTCTCTTCTTGGGATGGAGGAGGAGAGGAGGCTCGCACTCTCGGCGAGGAGATTGCAGACGAAGAGAGTGTGGCGAGACTGAGAGGGGCCGGAGGAATGGTGCGTGCTTGCTGTGGGCCTGTGGAACACTACACTAGGATATCAAAAGAAAGAAAAAAAAGTGAATTATTTTTGGGCTGTGGTTTTGCTTTTGGGGTTGGTTTTATAATGTGATCTTGGGGTCTTTCGGTCTTGAATGGATAGATGTGTATGGGCTGTTGACCAACGATTATTTTTGTACTGTACATTTATCTTGTCATCACATACAATACAGTGCTACTCATCTCCGTATTGCCGTAAAAGCCATCGTATTTTGCTTCATACTCCAAAACCATCGGACACTTCTAATCCATTGCTGCCGTCTCCGGGAACGAGCTCTCCGGCAATATACCGCCGGAGCTGGGGAAACCTCCCCACTCCACCAGCTTCAGGCAGCTGTACATTGTATGGTAACTGCGTGGAAGTTGAAGGTGATACGCAGCACCAACAACTACCGGCGACGGCGAGCAAGCTTTTGGCTAGGCGTCGTGCGCATTGCCACAGCCAGAGCAGTGCTCTTTCTACTAACGGAACGTCTTCTTGAGGCCACTACCGGGACGGTTTGTACTGCCACCATCGTGCCACGCTCGTTGGCTCGTCGCTCTTACTAGACGCCTACCGGTGTCGTGTGGTTGCCCGCGCGCGCCCACGCCGTGGCCGGATGCGAGCCATCGTCATTCGCGTGCGTGATGGGTCGTCGGAGCAGGGCCGGTTTACTGCCTGCCCCCACGCGCCGTGGTCCAGCCTCGCGGTTGGAATGGAGTGAGGCGTAGCTGACTACGATTCCCGCCGGCGCCCGTGGCGTGGTGTGGCTCCGTGCGGCGGTGCCGAGTGGAGCAGTTGGCTCGGGCGCTCGGCCGGCTCAAGCAAGCGAGCAAGCGCCGCGCGCGCGCGCATGCATTTCGCCTGCGTTCGATACGGCGGAGCTCGCATCGCATTCACGGCAACTTCTATAAACTTCATCGACTCTGACTCGCCGTATCAAAAGTATAAGTAAATTGTTTATATTTTTCTATCAACTTTATTTTTTTATAAAATAGTTAATATTTATAGCTCAATATGGTATTAAGATTAGAGATTTTACATTTGAGTTCTAACAGATACAATTAAATATAAAATTATAACTGACTTCTATTTTTACATCTGAGATACCCTCACGCGTGTAAGGCGTGTAGATATTGTGGCAGTGACGCTATCTTGACTTGCACACTCCTCCAGCTACGCGTGTTTTTATTTCATTTCGAGGTTTTATTGTTGCAGGCTGCAGCTGCGTATACCAGCCATCGGCGTTGATGCATTATACGGGTGCATTCAGAGCTATACTTGATGCCTCACCTGTAAATTTGACTTGCAGGGTGGAGTGAATTGCTCTCGAGATTTTCTGCAGCACCAGTACTTCTTTTGTCCGACTGATTGTATTTTTTAGGTTTATTACAGATGCATATACATATCTGTAAGGCTGCATTAACAGTATCTTTATAGCTTCACCAACAATGTTGGCTCGCGGGAAGAAGTGGTGAAAAGGTGCCTTCTTCGACCACATTCCATCAAAATTTTCAGAATCACTGCCAGTTTCTTGGGACGGCAGGTCTGGATATGAAACTCGACAATTGCAAGAAGTCACCGGGGAAATAGACACCTATCAGTTCTAGTAAATGCATCGCAAATACACTTGGACATTCAGGAGTAATCATTCGCTCCCCCTTTGTGCAGCTCTCTTTTGGCAGATTTTCCCGGTGCTTGAGCATGCTTGCTTGCCGTTGCCGGGCAACGCGAGCCAACGACGTATCATTGTATCCTACTGGCTTCGTTCCTGTCCTGACATTGTGGGCCCCGTCTCCTACTTGATACTCCACTAACTAGAGGACAGTCAAATTGTTGTGCCAGTTGAGCTTTCATTTTCACTTGCCCAGTTTCCCTTAGCCTCCTGCTCCTGCTACGCTTGCAGCCGCAGACACAGGGACCATATCCTTCTTCCTCTGTTCTATTCTCCTCGCAGTTTTGCCTCGCAGTTGGAGGCTACTAGCCTACTAGTAGGGGTCAGTAAAAGACAATTTGGATTGCGCCGTATACTTACAGAGACAGGTACTAGTCCTACTCCTATTTAGACTGCAGAGAGTACTATGCACTTGCAGTTAACTTGTGTTTTTTAAAAAATAGAGTACAATGGAGTGTTCTTTGCATTGCAGTGACGCTACACATCTGATGACAGGGGCAACACGCAATTTTCTCGTCAGTTTACTTCCTACCAGATGCAATCATCCATCCTTTTTTGTGTCTGCAACCTTGCATCAACAGCACTAACACGCACCAAACACATGCTCCTAATCAGTAGCAAAAGGAGAGCTAGTTGTTTCTTTAGTGAAAGAGAATGACCTGAACTTTCTCCACTTCTAAATGATTGTTAGCCGGTGAAGACACATTTTCAAAGGCTAAGGGTAGACAACTTTTTTTAAGACAAAGAAATAAGATTATTTCAATACCATAAGATGTATGCAGCCATTCCTTATTACAATGTTGCAGCCATGAGCTGCGTGACCACATAGGAGTAAAAAGATTCTCAAACACCTCAACATGGATGACATGAATAATAATGACTCAAACACAAAGTCTATTGTTAAACCACTACTCAAAAAATTAAGATATCCATCATTTCGGTCCCCAATAATCAGCATGCCATCTTTATATGGAGGCGCTCCTCCTACTTTTGCAATAGGGACCGAAAGCGAAACCAATGAATGTCTATTGGTGTATTGAGTAAAGAGGTATCCTAGCAAACAGGTTTCGCGAGGGATATAACGGCGAGTGGCGTATATTTTCTAAAAATGAACGGTCACGCTACCAGGGTATGATTCCCACAACCAGTACAAAGCATACGCGATCAGTCTCCCTGCGTCATCGTATAAACCCATGACCGGTCTCACTGGTCGTAGGGCTGGATCTGACACAACCTATCCAATCGCGTTTATTGACATCCACTCAAGTACTTTCCTTCTCTAGGCACCAACTCCAGTGGACGAAGTCATGGACGGCGCGGAGGGGCATTGTCCCATCTCGTAGCATTAAATGCTATGAAGTGGGACTTTTGCAGGTAGCACACGGCATCACACGACGGATGGGACGTTATCAGCAGGTCGATAAAGCAAGTGATCGGGGACGACACGGAGGGGCATTGTCCCATCCCGTAGCATTAAATGTTGCAGAGTTGGACTTTGCAGACCAGCACAGTGACACACAACAATGGGATATACTGAGCCCTCCGAGCAAGTGGACACGTCTGATCCTCCATAATGATGGCTTGTGTTAGATATTAGGATGAGCAGGATCTTTTATTTAGATCCACGTGTAAGTTCTCATCCTCCCTACTATATAAAAGGATGAGGATCCCGTTTTAGAGAAAGGCAGATAAAGTCTGGCAACTAGTTAGAACAACTTTATAATCAAATTAGATCCTCCATAACACAACACACAGAACGTATGGCTATTATCCTCCAAGAGATATAAACCTGTATAACTCCACTATGTCCCTGAGTCCATCATACGTGCGCACATCAATTCCTGAAACACCGTTCACACACTCACTATCCAACATACTCCAAAATCATTGTCAGTGATTTACCCTCGACAATATCTCTTAAAAGAACCTGCATAGAAGAATAAACTTGAGCCTTATCAAAAACAATGCAATTGAGACTTAAACATATTGCCCAATAAAGAACACTGGCTCCCAACAAAAAAAATGATACTTAATCTTTTGATTAACCCCATTAAGTCAGTCTTCAAATAGGTTAGAAACACTTGAAGCAGGATTAATACCAAACGAAATTTGTACCATAAGCCGTATAAATTTAGTCAGATGACAATCAAAGAAAAGATGTTGAATAGATTCATCTAAGTTACAAAAACAACATTCAGTATTGCCCTTCAATTACCTTTTAGCTAAATTATTTTTGGTTAAGATCACACAATTGTATAGATACCACTTGAATATCTTGATCTTTAAGGGGGTTTTAGTTTTCAAAGGTAACGGTTAGTCAACAGAACGCCATTATTAAGCAATGCCCTATATATTGAACTTAGCTTATCACCCACAAGTACCCTTCTAAATGAGACATTAAGAGGTTCAGAGCTTAACACTTTCGCTATTGTTACACTTGTGTTCTAATAATATTATACAGTAAAAGGTATTGATTTTTTAACGGATGCTAGCCAAGCCATACATCTTCTCAAAACCTTATCTGAGTACTTTATAGGGCAAAAGATGATTCAGAAACTCATGTTTGACCTTCACGAGGCCCAACCAGAAATGATAATCTCTTTTTCAACCATTATTTTATTTCTTAAATATTTATTTCTAAAAAGGTTTTAGCATATCTCATCCTCGTTAATCAATTTGAATAACCATTTACTAGGTAGACATTAGTACGACACTAGACAGCAGCACATGAACATGAACCCTACTTTTGTGTAGGCGCTGCATCTGCAGGCTAAGAAACTGGTCCAACACAACAACGGCATAAAAGCTAGTCCCAGCACGCACCCAACTGGAACCAAATGCTTGCACGAGTTAGGCAAAGTTGATCAAAATCTTGGTGTGGATTGTCTTGTAATTTCAAGTCTCCTTGCCGGTGAAAAGGCCAAAGGCCCTTTGGCTGCACCGCACGGGGCCACGCCCATGTGAATGCTTTGAGACCGGCGAAAGGAGAGAGGAAGGGGCAGATTCTCCCTGCTCCTGTAGGAGGCGACCGTAGAAAAATGGGTGGTTCCGAAGCACTCAGCTCCTAGATTGGTTGGCACGGCCATCGAAACTTGGCAACTTTCATGGTTCGCTCTCCTCGATCTTGCTCCCTCGTTCAGGTCCCATCCTCCCTCGTTCAGGTCACTATAATTCATTTTTTTATTTTTTTAACTGGTTCCTCTTTATCTGGAGTCTTCATTGAAAGTTTTAATGGGAAGTTGCAATAGGGGATTGAACCCTGTGCGCTTGACTACGCCCTTGTTGCGTTGTCATCAAGTTCCTTGCTAGTTCGAACTATAGATAATCACTAATCATATTTTTTTTCGTTTCGTTCACTTTCTAATTCCTTTTCCTGTTCCTATTCTTTTTATTTTATCTCATTTTCAACAGCTTACTTTCGAGTGAAATCGCGAAGGAAAAGTAGAAAGAATCCCGTCCTGAAGTGAATGACTCTAGAAATCACGTCGTGATGTAAACAGTAAAGGGAAATTGTTGGAGCGCTGAAGGAAACGAAAATCTCTTCACGACGAGATTTTAGTCCCCGAAAGGAATTCGTTGAGACTGGCCTAATCCATTTACGATAGCAAGAGTGACATGCTACAGGTATTACTCTCTTCTCCCTCGGTTAAAAAATGTAAGTATACCTTATTTTTAAAAACATATCAAAAATAAATTTTAACGGTTAATTTCTGTTATAATATATATTAATTACTATAAAATTAAAATTATATTAAAAATACTTTAAAATACAAATTTATTGAAGCAAATTTTGTATACTAAATATATACATAATTTGACTTATTGTCAGTTAAAACTTAGGAAGTTTTACTTTTTCGAAATAAAATGCACGCTATATTATTGAACGAGGAGGGAGTATGAATTTTACAGATATCTTGCAATGATTCTAGCATGGGTTTTCACACACGAAAGCTAAGGTTTATTCACATCCGTGTAAATGAAAGATATGTGAGAATCTAATTTGTGATTTCGATAGCAGTAAACCTTGGCTTACAAGTGACTCGTGTGACGATCGACTATTTTACACAGAGATGGGAAATTGGGAATTGGCTGAGCTATGCTAGGTGGTGCTTGGGCAACGTTTTCAACGAAATGATCAATTGCGGCCTAGGTTAGGGTGTTGATTATCAGGCCTAGAGGGACGTAAACAACCAGCGATAGCGTAGTGTTTGCTTCTAGTATCAACGTCTAGCAAGCATTGGTACCTAGGCCTAAAATTTACTTTGCGTTGGTGCGAGAGTTGGCACCACTTGCGCGCTCCGAGTTGGGTGCATTTCGTCCCCCCGTACAGCGACGGGACCGACCATACATGTTCTTGAAGCAAGCCGTTTGTTTCGTCCATTTTTTTCCCCCTGTGCTTCCATGAACTTGAACGGGAAGGAGAAACTAAACTAAAAGGTTTGTAGTTCCCACAGGTCATCAAGCTTGGAAACCTTGTAAACCCGTTTGAATGCGGTATTTTATTCCTCAATTCTTTGGAGATTTATCTATTCCTTATGAAATTTATATGTTTTAAACATGTCTTGAATCTTACTATTATTAATTGGAGGCTCTTTTAGAGCCCCTTTAATTCTAAGATGAGACTCACTAGGGAAAAAGAAGAAATTCTTAAAAAAAGCAAAACATCTGACTATCGACTTGGTGTACTCTAATCATCATTAACAATAATAGTTATTAGTTCTAACATTTATACTCATATGAAATGCACGAGTTGTAACAGATCCGATCATTCTCTACCATCCAGCCGAGTTGATCAAACGATCACCGTACACAGTTGGATCCTATTTTTCCTTCCAAAAATATATTTAATCTCTCATTATTTATCTTTCATACCTAGACGTCTAATATTTATTTTCTATATATTCTAAAAATACATTCTATCTCCTTTTATTTATCTTACATACATATACATCCATATTTGCCTTTTATATATTCACTGTCAGGTTTCAGGGTGTGCAGCCTCCCGCACACACCTACATTGCCGACTTTCTAGAGAGGGTGTGCTGCCGCTTGCACATCGCCTCCACCGTTGTCTACCACGAATTGTTTTCATCCCCTCACAAAACAGTCACCATCTTGATCCTTCTCGCAGCGTTGATATGTACGGTCAACTCTATATTATACGGTCCTCTCTATCCTCTTGTCCAGTTACTCGACATTCTCCTTCATTCAAAATTACATGATCATATTGTGAATCTCGTGTATACAGATCACTTTTTATATGCTATTTTTTTACTTCTTTGAATTGCTATATCCTAGATTGATTATATATGTGTAAAACATATGTGCAGTTGCTAGTGTTTCTACTCACCTTTGTTATTGCGAAAAAAATTAATCCAAAACACCCTAAATACATGCTTTTAAATTACCCACCTATGCCATTATGAAAAAATTAACTCAAAGTACTCAAATATGAACTTCTAAATTACTCACATATGCCATTATGGAAAAAAACTAAAAAAAAACCTAAATAGCTGCTTCTAAATTATCCACATTTATCATTGTAAACAAAATTTACCTAAAGTGCAGCTGGATTGCAATGTTCCTTATGGTTTTTACCTAAACATTAATTTAGGTATCTCAATTATGTCGTGAAGTCCGGAGATAAACTAAGATAAAAGAATATTATACCATAGATTATCACACACATATTGATGAATATCGTGAACATGAGGGGGGAAATAAGAAAATAACTTTGCTCAATACTTTGATTCCGTAGAGGAATATAGGAAGAAAATATAGTCAATATACACGCATCAATCACCTCTAAATTCTAATTAAATCATAGGCATTTTACCAAGTTCTATTAGCCATGCATTTTTTTTTTAATATTTCTAGCCCGGGATGGACTAATCTCGTCAAACTAGCGACGCATTGAACTTTGACGCACTAGGACATAGGCATGCCTCCAAATTAAGAAGGCTCGCTTGCTCTTGCGAAAGTGGCGGCGGTCTGGTTGGTTGGGGTCCCAAAACGTCGTCACCTGCGCCTCTCGATCGAATCACCGCTTGGCTGCATGCATCACACTCACAACGATCTTATCGATTACTCTCTCAAACCGCTCATTAGGACGACGACTTAGACAAGACAGGCACAGCTAAAATCCTAGCGGCGTTAAACCAAACAGAGGACAATTTTGATCAAAACTGCCAAATTTTAGCAAGGCAAACTCTGCTGTCACAAGCATAAATCCAAACAGTCTTGTCATGGCCTGCGTTCACTGATGTCGGACAAACTCTGCTCTCGCGAGCATAAATCCTAAATCCAAGTTGCTATGATGTTGGAGTAGCAGAGGTAAAACGCTGCGAGCTTCTGTAGCCAGCACCCAACAAGCTGCCAGTGCCATCCTGTAGACACCGGCAGGAACGTACGCAGCTAGGATTGGGCCATTGGCATTCACGTCTGCAGTCGCCGGTCAGTAGGTCACGACTTGCACGCTGCTTCTGTTCCTGAACCCCTCTACTGCTGCCACATTTTACATTTCAGGTCAGTACGTGTATGTGCATGGGCTAGCAACACGAAGTGTCTCAATGTAATGCGATGCGATGTGCGTGCCTGCCGTGCGGCGTCAGCTGCTGCCGTTCCAGCGTTGCATTCAGCCGAAAAACACAAAAGAAAACATGAATGGGAGAGGGCGTGGCCTGACCACGGGACCATTCGATGCCCAGCGTGAATGAATGTGGTCTCCAGGGCAGGTGAGGCTCTCAGGGGGTTATTGAATGATCTGGAGATCCTACCACACGCAGCACATGCTTCTGTTCATCAATCATCCAACGCTATCCTGTTCATCGATCAGCGATAAGGTGAGTTGAGGTGAATCACCTGAATCACCAGCAAATGGGCCTCAACTTGTCATCACACAAGTGACCAGCATGTATAACACTACTGATATTCTCAGTGTTTGAAGACCAATCTTGAAAGCTTTTCATTTTTTGTTTCTACTGAGAAGGGCGAGAATCACGGCAAATTTACAGAATTCTTGGTCCAAAAATCAGATTCACCCCATGCGAGCACTATACAAAGAAAAGGAGGAAGACATGAGAACTAGCAGCTACTGTACAGGGTGCAGTGAGCCATGTCAAGCAGGATCTAGAAGCATCAGAATGACCTTGGCCTCTTGGCCCATGGGAAGGCAACAAACTTGGCTGAACCTACTATCATCTGATCAGATCTCAGGAACTCCGGTAAAATTGGTGTTCGGCGCTTGGCGGAAGATGCACGCAGCGATTGAGGTTAGGAACATCAGGCCATATTATTGCCATGACAGCTGTGTGACTGTTTCTGCACAAGGAGGATCTTGAGGTCCTTCATTTCCTTTCTATGGACCAGGGATCCTGCAGAGCAAGTAAATCTTAGTCAGTTCATGTAAACTCAAGTTCCATATTTCCAAAGTAACTTTACGATTTATGTTTGCATGCATCATATTATGCGAAATGATCACTTACTCTACACGATGCATTAGTAATTTTAGCCTGTCATCCAAATCTTGACTGTCCATCAGCAAATTGCATAGAACGGTTTGCAGTTTGGCACTGTCCCAGGGATTTCTACAAATTTGTAAGCGTACTACCATAATGCAATTTATATGGTAAAACCGATAGAAGTTATTTTGCATTGATGAGCATTAGTGCAAAATTGGGACTAACTACTACTACACTACAACTTCATCTAACATTTGATTCTCCAAATTCGAAACTTGTTGTGTTTGCTTCTACAATAGCTGGAATATTTCCATGTTTTACTTGGCAGAACCATAAATTAGCAGATGCAATTCTGCGGACCATTTCACACTGGAGGAAAGTCAGTTTACATTGAATGCAAACTGAGGAAATTGTGCAATCTGAAAAGTGACGCTAAGCAAAATTATTCTGGCACTGCATCCTTTTTTTTTGCTTTGGATTCTTGATAGATGGAATATGCTTGCGGGGGTGATATTACACTTGTTAGCAGCTTGTAGAAGGGAAACAGTTTACCTTCCTATGCAGACTGAAATCTTGATTGCCAGAACGCTCCTTGCTGTGTTGGCAATGTGCATTTTCTGTCCCCGAGTAAAAATCACTCATCTCCCTAGTTTTTTCTGGGGTAGAAAAGAATGGCATTGACCTTCCACTTGACCACTGTTTTCCATCACCAGAATAAGGCGAGCAGCCAGACATCATGTAGTAAGAACTGAGGTGCTCCTGCCTACATATGGTAGGTGTCTCATGTTGATTTTTGAGAAAAGACAGTGTGCTGAAACCATGTTGGAAAAAGCAAGCAGATGGAGGATAAGGCTCTGACTGCGGACTAGGAAATGACATGAACGGTGGCAATCTTCTATGTGGTGGAAAGGAAGGTGGGGTGGTAACATCTGGGCTTGAGCTAGGCAAAGGACAGCCTTCAACGGTTAAGCCTTGCTTAGCAGCCAATTTAAGAATCTGTTTCTGATTTAGCCCTGTTCCATAAAGTATGTTCCACAGGCTCCTTAGAGCTTCCCTCTGATTATGTATCACTTGATCCCGCATAGCCATCTCAATTTGAAGCTCCGCATTAGTCATTCCCTAAAGAGTGCATTATACATCGATAGCTTGTGAGATATCATATTCTATGCAGAAATATACTTAAAAGTTGTGGGTTACTTACAAGGAGTCTGTACTGGCTGAGAATGTGCAGGTAGGTTCTATTGCCATTGTTACTGGTAGCTTCCTCGATCATATCCTGGAGCTGACGCCTGCGACTCTCGTTCATTTCAATGTCCTAAAGAGAAAGAAAAAAAATCTCCATATAAATTTGTTTTAAGGCAACTAAACGGAAGGAAACAGAAGAAGATAACACCTTTCTATATCCAGCACCAGCTTCATCATTATCACGGATGTTGTCAAGAATAACTTGTCTCCTTGATGTTAACGCTTGCAGAACTGTAGAGTCCATTTCTTTCACCTGAATACAAAGCCTCAGTGTTCTGTAGCAAGAAATTTCTTACATATGACATATAGTGATATCTGAAATTATAGTCTATCATGGTATCCAAAAGGTATCAGCTATTATTTCATTATTGGATGATGCAGGTTTCAATCAGCAGCCTTGGCAGTCTGTTTGGAAGGGCTAAAGCTGGCAGTAGCTTCGGATGTTCTATAAACTGCACAGTTTTTGTCCCCGAGAGATAAAGAGGGGAAAGAAAAAGCTCAGCACCAAAGAAGTTCTCCTGAATAGCCCAGCATATGATGTTTTTTTTGTGTGTGCTCTAAAGAATAGGAACAGATTTCAAACTGATCAGGTAAATTACCAACCTGATGCCTTGCAATTGCATCATCAAGATGCTGGAGCTCCATTCGGTTGCGCTTATTCGTTTCTTCGAGTTCAAAGAGTGCCTTCTGAAGATTTATGCGTTCCTGAACATTCTCACCAGTTTCCTGGCTCAACGCATTTAACCAAGATAGCTCGCTATCTGCAGTTTTTTCAATAGGTTTTACACTTAATTGATGTTCCTTTTCAGCTAATTCTTTCTTCAACTGAGAAACCTCAACCTACAAAATCACAATGCGACACATTTTACTATGATGAACATTGAGGTAGGAGATCATTTGTTTCTCATTATGGCAAACCTGGAGGTTGTCGATCATCCTCTGGTAATCTTCAACATGAGTGTCAAGTGTTCCAATATTTTTCTACAAAGAACAAAGAATAGCATAAGAAAAAAGTGTCCACTTATGTATTTATAATCAGAACAGGTAATTTGCTTTTATTGGATTTGTACAATAATTTGATGAAGCAATAAGCATAAAATCTGGCGTTTGACCTCTTAATTTGCTTCTTAGTTCTTATACACTTATAACTCAACCAAATGAAATGACCCCTTACATGGACATGTGTTTTTATCTCCTTAGCACGGTCCGCATACTTGAGCGTATTGGTTGTGTGATGATACTGATCATCAGCTGGTGATATTGTAGCAACCATGACAGTTCGAGAATTACCAGACAGCCCATCCTTTAAAATTCGAGTTAATTTGCTGCAAATAGCCGTTATCAGATAGCTACCACAAACAAAATAGGTTCCATAGAGTAGAATTTGCACTTGAAATACCTGTTGCGATAGGGAACATATGCAAGACCTTTCTTATTTTGCTTGCCTAGGGCATTGATGCAGTTTGCTAATGCTAGGAGTGACCGATTAATGTTGGCTCCATCTCTAAGCTTTTGCCCAAAATTGTTTGTTTCGGAGGCCCTCTCACTGCTCATAGAATAAAACTTTACAACTTGCTTTTTCCTGAAAGAATGGAATCAGAACAGCAATACAAACAGAATTGCTATTACCTGCCCGCAAGATCAACCAAGGCAAGCTTTCCACGAAGAACTTGGCTACCATATTGTCCTTTCTGCTTTCGCTTTACAGTAATCTCGAGTACAGCATGTGACCTTGACAAAGAAAAAGAAGAAGTGATTATGATGTCAGCAGAACTAGAAGAATCGCATGCACAGCTGCATTGCTAGTTATAATCTTTTTTTTTACGCAAAACTGTGGGGGAGTTCCCCACAGTATTGCTAGATATAATCATACATATGTTTATGTTCAATACTTAAAGTTTAAACATTAGCTGTACTTGTTATAGAACTGTATATCTATCTGAATTGATCTAATTTGTTTTAGTCTGGCTGGCACCACCACAGCTAGAGGCGTCGATCTTCCTTTTTCTCTCGATTAATGTGATAATTTATAGGATTTTCTACTCTCACAGATTATTGTGGCAATTTGTAGCCCTCAAAGCTGAGGTGCCTTAATAGAAGGGAAAATGTTCAGCGGTACATATGATTGTGCCTATCTTCATATCCTAACAATCTCAGCAACCTAGAAGGTTAAAAATATTCACTCTTTAATGACAGATTTCTTAAACAGGAGGAAATAGCAAAGTTCTGCCAAGCAAGATATCAATACCTCTCCTTCAAAACACATATAAGTAATGAAAGCATGGGCATTCAAAAAATAAGGCAGAAAAATTCTTGTAGATTATTTAATTACCGTGAAGAAGTTGCATTCGCTTCTGTGCTCTCTGTCTTGCGCCTACTGTTGCCTATGTTCAAGAGTTCAAGAATCCTATCTGCAGAGTGAACCTAGCAAAAAAAGAAGGTTGAACACCTAATCATGTTTATGTTGAAAAAAAATCAGGAAGTGGTAGATCCAATATTACAGTACGGCATGGCATATAGGTAAATGAACAATAACTAAACTGAAGGAAAACAGCACTTCATATAAAACCAAGAGCACAGGTACTCAATACACGCAAGGTAATCAAATAGGTTTTTCCTTTTAAAAGAACTGAATGAAACTGACATGGCATGACAATACTTTCTTAAGAATGGGAAAAGGTGTAGTTTTTTCCTAACAAATTATTATTGATTCATATTGAAAGCACAACATGCATATCTAGCTGTTTTTTAATTAATTGAGGCCCTCTCGCTCAGCCGCTTGAATGCTGTGACAATGTCCCAAACATGAAAAAGGATGCAGATAAACATTAGGTGTTAGGAAATAGTAGCAACGAAAAGTAGAAATACAAGGCAAGAATCAACACTTCCACAAGCGGATGACATTTATTTTCTCATTAACAGAGAAATAAATAGAGAAGAAAGAGTTGGAAACCTTAATGCTTCTCAATCCAGCAACTATTATGCCATGCTCAGGATCCTCTCGAAGCTCCAGGTGTCCTGAGGATTTCTCAAGCAAATCGTAGATAACCTGGAATTCAGAAAATGTACCACTGATGCTATTGTTTCAGAAAGGTTATTGCAAATGTCTAGTACTATGATAGCATAAGATAGCACAAACTACCTCATTGTACACTTCCAGATAAGAACACGAGACTTCAAATGTATCTGGACTGCTGTCCTTTTTTATCAGCTCAAAAATTGTACGAAAACTAAGAACCATAAGACCAGGATCACTATGGGTTCCAACCATTGTGTAAGTTTTGCCACTGTAGAATCATGAAAAAGATTAGTATATTAAATGAAACATAATCATGAACATTAGCTTCTAGATTAATAACAAAGTGTCACAACAGGATATAAGGAACTACTATACGACACATACTAATGTCGCACTGATGAAAGCAGACATAGTTCATACAATGTTATGATAAAAAAAAACATCATAAACCAAAGGTCAAGTCAACTGAGAAAATATATGTGATGAGCTAATTTTATTTTTAGATAGAACAGGGTTAAGTTATAGCATTTAAACAAACATAAAGAATGTAAAATAAATGCATTCTAAGCTTGATAAATGTTTAGCCATGATTATTTCGCATAATCGTGACAAAATTTAACAGATACAGTGCAAGTCACGTATCACATTATCACAAGTATTACAAACAAGAAAATCAAGCATGTCTAATGTGCTTATATCAGAACAAACTTCCATATAACACTGCATCATAACTTAAGATTTTGAATTTGAATATGCACCATGTTTATTAATGATAGTAACATACAATATGCACCATGCTTATTAATGATAGTAACATACAAGTTACACAGAACAGCGAGGCAGCATGTTAGACGATGTTAAAAAGACAAGTAAAACAATCCAGTGAACGCATATACCTTCCAGTAGAACCATAAGCAAAGACTGTCGCATTAAGGCCTTGGACTACTCCAGCAATTGTAGAGGATATATTCTTATACACATCCTGGACAATTAAGAATATGCTTGTCAAATTACAATATGGAAATGTGATAGTGTGGAAGTACAAGACCATGTGATTTGTTCGTACTAATTAGCTGGCAACCACAAGCATGTACACACCCAGAAGAGGATTAGCCTAAATCTTATATTATATATAAACAAACTATTTTATTCCTGTTGCTTGTACTATTCTGTCCTCATCTTGCAATTTCCATTTAGGTCCGGTAACCCAACCTAGATTCTGAAAGCTCCCAAGGTAAATGCCATAACAACTAAAATAATTTGCATGCTTTGTAGAGTTAGAAGATGAACATAATCTTAGGCAACTGATTTGTTGGGATCATAGTTTAACACAAAGTTCCAGTCTAGGCCTTTGATGAAGTTCTAGAGTTTTAATGTTCAATACAACAAAACTACTGTCCATGTACCCTAAAACTGTTGTCCTTTTCCCTGGACGAGACGTCTGAATTAGGTAGAGACCCAACAGTAAGTCTACATCAAGGGTTGACTATAGGCTGAACAAGAGCTGTTCATTTGCCCTTTGCAGATACCAATAGTATTGCTTCAACTGTCCAAAGCACGAGAGACACCTAATTCCAGTAATTCATAATCAAAATAAGTAGTTGGTCGTTTGGACTTTTAGAGCATCATTTCCTGGCAAGCAAGAAATGAGGGCAGTTTGAGAAGAATCCAAGCTGAAATGCAGATTCTGAAAACTTACTATAATCAGAATCCGAGCCCAATGTCAATAACAGGCTAAGCAATTACAAGTAAGAGCAGCACAAACTATACTCCTACATACCGAATTGGAGCATCCAGGTGCGTACACATGATCGAAGGTATATCTTCGCTCCTTGGTTCGGTTTTGGATGAGGTCCAGGTAGTCCTTGGACAGATCAGGGTCCAACACAACTACAGTCTGAGAAAAAAAAAAAACTTTGAACCATCGCATTGCTACCATCCATGGCAAAACTACTCGTGCATCGCCAGACCAGAACCTATACCTTATCATCAATGACCTGTATGATATGCCGCGAGCGCCGCTGCTCGCTGTCAGTCAATGGCCTGCACTTGACAGCCACCTGCAATTGCAATGCAAGAACACATAATTACAATTACACACAGCGTAAGTGACAATTATTATAGCAAAACTACAAATCGCAAGGAACCAGCCCGGTTCATGACCCCAAGGAAGGAGGAATGGAAGATGTACCTGTAGTGTGGCCGTCTGTTTGGAAGCCGGAGCTCGGATGCTCGGCATTGTCCGGAACCTTCGTCCCAGCCACCCACCCCCCCCCCCAACCCCCCCAAAAAAGATGCGATTTTATCTACCAGAAACCAAAACAATGGCTCCAACGCTTCGAAATCACGCCAAACGGAGGCGGCGAAAAGGCAAGGCGCATCCCCACCAGCAGCAGCGGCAGCGGCAGCTCCGAAAAGGCTACCGCCAAAAGGAGTTACTGCACTGGCCCGGCCACCAACCCGAGAGCCGCGGCCGAAAGAAAACCAAACACCCCGAGAAACTACGACAGCCGAGTCGAAACGCTTCCGGCGCCCGACCTTGTATGCAAAAAAACGCGATCTCGCGGAACCGTCCTCCCTTGCCGGAGCGCCAAGAACGGCCAGGAAGGTCGGAAACGCTCCCAGCTCCGCACTCCCCGACCCAAATCGCCCCCAGAGAGGGGAGAAAACGGCAGTACGGGTGCGATTTCGTGGGTGGCACGACGGGGAGACTGGGTACGAAGATTCAGGAGAGGGATTGGATAAGCGGCGAGGATGAAATGGGAGGGAGGAGTGGTGAGGTGGGAAAGACTGAAGAGGAGGGAGGAGGTGGAGGTGGTGTTTTAACGGGGGCGAATAATTAATTGGCGGCAGCTGTCGCGGCCGCGGGGGAGAAGACGACACGGAACGGAAGGGGAGAAAGGTGGGCCCACACACCAACGGCCCGTTGGCCCTCCGGTACACGACGCCGCACCTGCACTGCAGCGCCCAGCCACGTCCAACGTCCTCTGCCAGGTCTCGCACGTCGGAAGAGTTAAGACCATCCAATCATATTTCTTTCATTTCTTCTCTTCCTAATTTTTTTCCCTGTTTTTATTCCCTTTATTTTCTTTAATTTTTAACAATTTCTCTTCGAGTGAAATCGTGAAAGAATAAGAGAGAGAATTCTGTTTTGAAAGGAATAACTCTAAGAATCCCGTCGTGAAGAAAACTGTAAAGGAAAATCGTTGAAGCGTTAAAAGGAATAAGAATCTATTCATGACGAGAATCTCGTCCGCGAAGGAAAGCTGTTGAACGTGGGCTAAACTAAAATTGGATGCTACTGCCTACAACTGGGACTATGTACCATGTGAACTTATCTACCGTTTTGTTGCTAAGCTATTATTTTTGTAATTTTACGAGAACTAAAATATGCTTATAACCGTAAAACTCTGTACGAAATTACTGTAATCTAAATGAATCTCGAGCGAGCAAAGTTAGTCTCTAGTTCAAAATCGAATGTGCAAAACATTCGAGTCCTATTGGGAATTCGTAGAAAATCGTTAAAATACCACCAAACCAAACAGACAAAAATTCGCATTCCGAACAAGCATCAATCACATAGTGTATTTAAGCATTGGCTTGTGTGGTTAGTGAATGTGGTTGTATATTCTACTCATCAGAGATCAAACCATCAATTCGCTATGTGTCTTATTAAAACGAAATTTTCTTTCAGTGGTAGATAACGTGCATGTCGACAACAAGTGTTTATGATGACTTTATCAAACTTTAAGCTCTGCATCTCTAATCTTTAGTAACGTTATATATTTACGTATATTTGGTGGTGTGAGTAGGTACATATATCTGTACGGTGTATTGTTTTTTTTTTTTTTAAAAGCATCAAGCACATAGTGTACAAAAAAGTAAGTAGCTGGTAGCCCGGTAACCCCAGCCCAAGCCCAAGCCTATGCCTTCGCTATAAACTGGGAACTGACCTTCTGTCTAAAATTCTATAGTTCCTTGGACTCAATGGTCAAACGAAACATAAGTTGATGCCAATATCTCTCCCATAAGCAACAATTATCATGCCCTGATCGGGAGGGTTCCTTGCTCAACCCCAGACTAGCTAGCGTGGGGCCGTGGGTACCAACTTAATTCACGGGTAATGAAAAGCATCCGTAACGTAATCGAGCAAACAATGTTCGTGTTTCATGCATGGATGCGTACAATCTGCCTGCATGCTTGCTGAAACGCTCAGAAAATGGTCGACGCGTCTTGCATTCAGATCGGTCCTGCAGATCTATCCGTGTGCGCAGACGTTAAACCTCTCGCTGATTATATCATGTTTCAATGCCTTGTTACTAAATTTTCCTGATATGTGATGAGAGATGTTTTTACTGGTGTGCACCAAATTCTTTGAGAGAGTTTGTGGAGATGGTTGTTGTCCCAAATAGAGACAAAAAATTGATAATGGTTTTAATGGAAGCTATGTGTGGCTAATTAGAAGCGAATATATTTTTTTATAATAAAATTTATTTTTCTCCTCAGGTGGTTGTTTACACGACGATCTCTTTCTTGCAGCGGTAGAAACTACTTAGCACAACTAAGATGCGAATGGAGGTAGACATGATAGCCCACAAGATCAAGAAGTCAGTGGATGTTCACATGGAGGCTCACCAGCGCTATCAAATTCCTACGAGACTTCCTGCCGAGATTGGATGATTTTGTGATGCATAGAAGTTATTGAGCGGTTAGATTCATATAGATGACTAGTGTCTAGAGGGTTTATGCTTTTTAGATGGATCTGGTAAAGACGATTTTAGATGTTTATACTCATGTTTGCCTGATTGGTGTTCTGGTTTTTGTAAGCTGGTAACCAAACTAAACTTACTCCATGTTGCTTTGTGTAAAAAGCAGGCCAAGCCTTTGGTCTAAACATCTACTCCTGCGTGTTGTTACCATGTCGATCCCGTTTATTCAACGACTCGCTAGCACTGCTGCAGCAAAACGGTACGGCTTCGTTGATTTCTTGGTCCTAATGCTGTAATTAGTCGAAGAAATTATGCTCGTGGACTATTTCAGACAACGATTTAATAGTGATAAAAAGCCCCTGCCAAATGCTTGTACTTTGTACCTCGTGTCTTTTTATGCAAATGTCACTGACCTCTTTTAGATTTTCTTCGAGATGCGTGGAAAACGACACTTGAGATCTGATAAGGATCAGAAATAATACCTGATCGTGAAACGAACAGCTAGCATTAGTGACTTGGAACGTGTTGCACCTAACATGAACATGATTTTTCTGGTGAGGCGACCGGACTGTACGTTCTCTGTCGCGGCCCACTTGAGATCGGTGATGTTGATGCCCCCAACGCGCGCCTCCGGAACTTGAACTCGAAAATTTTCGAAATGCCCGTGAAGAATCTTCAGTTTCCAACTACAAACTGGGCACGTAGTTATGTTCGTGTTCCAGATATTGAAGGTTTCAACAAGCAAGCGATCACCGCGAAGCTCAAAACTCGAATGTGCTTGGAGCCAACACCTCTTCTCAGCCTTTTGAACTGGACTCACGAATTTCGAACTGCATGCGTGTTTGAAATTAAAAGTCCCAGCTACAAATCGGATTCGCAGTCATATTTGCATTTTTTTAGGGAAGTTATATCCGCGTTCCCTTTTAAGAAAGAGAGAACATAATACGGGAAGGGGGGGGGGGGGGGGGGGGCGCACACCGAACCGTGGCCCGAGCTGCGAGATTCTTGCATGTGATTGGTCTGTACGAATATGTTTGGTTCATGTCTAAATTTATCGTATCTATTCATTTCATAGATTTTAGATACTATTTAATTAATTATCATAACTATGATAAATCATATTTTGTTAGATCTGTTATATACATCATACATTTATTTTTTTTATATTTTGCTATACTTATAGCTAAAAATCTATTAACTATGTTTAACTAATACTAGCGCATCAACCTGTGCAACTGCACAGGCTAGAAATTTAGCTTACAGCTGAATTTTAGATATTTGTGTTAATAATGATTGTATGCTAAGATACATCAGCTATTTATATTTAAATATTAGAATGTAAAATATAAATGTAATTTTTATTCATAATATTGGAATCATATTTATTATTTGTGAATAGATCTAATTTATAATTTTCATTTTATGTGTTATGCAAATTGATTTTTATTTGTTTCTTGATTTTTTGAAATTATTATTATTCTTAATGTCGTCACCGTATCTCATATTATTATTTTGAAATACATTATAAATTCTTTGATATTACTTTTATGTGATAATCCGTAATATATTTACGTTCTGTTGTTTTAATTTTGTAATATTTGATTACACGCATATTTAATTGGCATATTTTAATTTATTTGAAAAAGTGTGTTTATTGCTAACGTAACTAAGTTGGAGTTTGCTAACGTAACTAAGTTGGAGTTTGCTAACGTAATCTTGTTGGACAAAGGGTATCTATAAAAAAAAGAAAGATAAGGAAAGAAGTAGTCTTAGAGTTGGACTCTATGATTTATTTTTTAATCTTTTGTTTCTTCTGGTTGTTAATCTATGGTTACAATTAGTCAATCAATCAATTCGACGGTTGGATGTTTTGCTTTTTTATGAGAATTTCTAGAATTTTTCTAGGATTAATGTGGAGGCAAAAAAGAGCCTGCAATTAGTAAATATAAGATAAGATTAGACATAACAAATTTAGACGTGAAACAAAAATATCCGTGCCACGAAGTTGTCGCGTGTGCGGTACATACCCGGGGAGCCCGAACCGCCAAAGGGCAATAGAGCATTGTCACGAACTTGGTTGTACCGACTGACAGATGGGCCCAGCTCTCAGGAGACGGATATAAAAGGGAAGCCGGACCATTGCTCAAGGCATCGATAAACAAACAGGATATTTTTGTTTCGCGTCTAAATTTTTGTTCCGACCACCTCGGCGATGAATGCTCGCCATCATCCGTCGATAGCAAGTTGCCACCACGGTGGTTGACACCACCCTCCGTCAGCACCGTTCCGTTGTTTTAACCACTGGATCAATCATGCCCCGCCGAGCGAGCTTTTGACCACGCCGGGCTAGTCTAATCAGGCCCAAATCATGACGTCATGGAATCTAGCGGCCGGTGTCTTTTTGCCTGATACTAGTATTTTACTGCTGCCGCACTGCACTGGTGTACGGATGCTCCCGTCTTTGTCGATGCATGCAGATGCATTTGCTTCGCCGCTGGTGTGGCACGGCCGGGTGAATGCTTCCTCTTCCGCCCGTGCCGGCGGTGGAAGTAAAGCATGCGGTGCGTACGTCTGTTCCGTGCGTGTTACACAGTACCGGCCGCCGGGTGCTCTTACCATGCACGCCACAGGAGACCCCTTCCTGGTTTCCGTCAGCTCTGGCCTCACGGGCGCCGAGGTAGGTGCCTGCCGCTGCCGGCCATGGAGTGCGTACTCCGGTCACGGGACAAGAGGTTATCATGCAATAGCAAGCCCATGTTCGGGCATGGAGGTGTGCCGCGGGGATTGTTCGCGTCCGCCGCCCACCCCCGCCTACCCAAGATCATATATCGCCGAGTCGGCCCAGTTGCTTTGGCCCACGTAGACAACCCAATTTACCTGTTGCTTCGGCCCACATCAATAGTAGTGAAGATGGCTTTCTTCCAGCGCCAGCACCCCACTCGCTGCCCTCCTCGTCGGCATCGTAGAAGACTGCGGCAAGCTACTTCGACGAGCCTCAAAATGTTCAAGGTAAAACACAAAATTGTTCCAATCAATAAAAACAAGGTAAAATCTAATTTTTCAAGCTTGTATGTGTTTTGCATTCTCGCATGCACACACGCATTATTGTCGTATGTGTATCCATTGTTTCTCGCCCCACGTTCAAAACTCCACACCGCGGTTGGAAATCTACGGCGCATGCTGCCTTTTCAGCACCGTGCGCGTACGCAGGTGCCTCTTTTCCTTACAAGCCCATTTGTCACTGGAATTTGTTGGGTTTTTTTTCCGGTATGCACATACGCAGCACAATTGGTAGCATTTCCCCTTCTCTCTTTATCTCTCTCTCATCAACCACCACAGATCCACCGAGATGCCACCGGAGCTCTCAAGCCTACAATGACGGTATAGTTTAGAAGCATAACAAAAGGTGGAACCTTCGATCCGGAAAGCAAGGTTTTGTATCGGAAGGCAGGACCGGATCGAAAGACCAGCCCAGGCTTCCGAAGAACCATGCCAAGAAGCTAGCGAATAGGGATGACAGCGAGTCAGATCGAATACAGATTTAGTCAAAACTCGTCCGTCACAAAACCCGAAAATCAAAATCTTACCCGTACTCGAATTGTTAATCGGGTTGAAAAGTGGCCTCACGCCCGAACCCGACGGGTACCCATCAAGTCTTATAACAAACACTGAACAGATTTTGTTATGCAGATTAACGCGGCGGCGGAGGGTGTGTGCGCGACGGAGGGACTCGAGCGCCTCGAGGTCGCGGTACCCGTCAAGTCTTATAACAGACACTGAACAGATTGTGTTATGCATATTGACGCGGCGACGGAAAGCGCAGGCGCGACTGAGGGACCCGAGTGCCTCAAGGTCACGGGCGTGGCGGAGGGGCGGGGCAAGGTGGAGCGCTAACTCATACTGTCGCTGGGCCGAGGTAGGACAAGGATAGGCTAGGTTTTCTATGTTGGGCTGCTGGGCTGTAGGCCACTGGGAGATGAGAGAACATGTAACCTTATGTGCCCACGGGTCACTCACGGGGGGAAATCTAAACCCACATGAATTTAGAACTCGAACCCACAGGTCTGATTGTCATCCTAGTAGGAACAAGTTAGCAGAAGAGGCCATTTGAAGGGTCGCATGCTCTGAAGGCCATGCGAAGTACTCCTCGTAGACTCCTTCTTGGAGGGGATCCAACATCGCGTAGGTCCCACTTAGCAGGGTAGACAATAGTGTGACCCGAACTGCGGGTCTCACAACGTAGCCAGTCTGTGGATAGCCACTAGGGTTAGTTAGGCAGATGAATAGGATGCCCTGGTCAATGCTATTGTATGAGGATACCCTAGTAAAGATCCAGAGAGGATGTAGGTGTGGACCTTAAGGTTGTATCTAGGGAAAAATGCAACCCCCTCAAAAAATCACTTGGATTTTGACTCTCCCTCCCAAAAGTTATTTTGTTGCAAATAACTCTCAAAAGTTTGACTTTGTTGAAAAAAATCCTTCAAAAATTCAAAAAAGATAAAAAAAAATCACATTTTTTTTTAAAAAAATAGAGACAATTCTAAGACCTTCAGTGATTTTTTTTTTCAAAAATAATATCATTTGCATCATATTTCCTGGAGAAGAAGTTTGAAAAAAAAAATGTGCAGCTCATTTATAACTCATGTTATTTTAACTTTTCGTTTCTATCATTATTTTTACTACACAAATAATTGTTTAAGTAAACTAATAAAAGTGGTTTCACTAATTTTGGGGGTGTTATGGATTAGTTATGAATTAATCTATCTGTAACATATTTACTCAATCCTGCACGTTACAATAACTATTTCAAGATTTCATGTATTTTTAGAAGATAAAGGATCATGTAAGAAGACTAAAAAATTGGTTTCATGATTTTTGGATTAGTAAATAATTAACTATGCATTTAATTCGAATTAATAAATGAGTTGCACGTTTTTCTTTTTTTTCAAACTTCCTCTCCATAAAATATGATGCAAAGGATATTATTTTTGAAAAACAATTTCACAAAAGGTCTTAGAATTGTCTCTAGTTTTCTTAGAATTATTTGTGATTTTTTAACAAGTTTTTGAATTTTTGGGGTGTTTTTGCCACAAAATCAAACCTTTGAGGGGTTATTTGCAACAAAACAATTTTTGGGGGGAAAATCAAAATCTAAGTGATTTTTGAGGGTTTTTTTTTACATTTTTCCCTTGTATCTAAGGTTGTGATAGGGCATTGGATTCTTATATGCAAGATGCCTAATATAATACATATCGTTTGCACCGTCCAGAATTCGACTTCGAATTCCTGTGTCCCCACTTTACTTGTTTGTCCGTATCCGCAACAAGAAGTTCAAACCTTTAATTCATATATCAAGAAGTTCTCAACTTCTAACTTTCCACTTAATTTCCGTCGAAAATGACTTGCACTTAGAGTTTGAACTTAAAACGTTAATTGAAGATTCATACTTTCAAGATGTAAACTCAAGCTTTCAATCTTGAATTTAGGCATCTAGGATGTTATATGTTTGAACATGTGGCAAGTTGCAACGGTCTGCTCTCTGCTGGGCCGTGGTACGGTAGATCTGATGATCTTTTTTGCCTATCAGTCAGTCAACTCGCGAAAAATTTAAAAAAATCATAAAAACTTGATTTCACCCGGAATCGAACACACAACCTTTTGCTTAAGAGTCAAACATATTATCATTGCACCATATATCCTATATGTTATTAGATATAAATAAATTATATAAGATATTAAAATATAGAAACAGTTAAACGGACATGTGCCGTGCCAGCCCGTCGTGTCGCGGCTCCGGTCCAAGCACAGCTCAAGCCTTCGTACCGTGCCGGTCTGATCTGTTAGCCCCCGTGCCGTGCTGTGTCTAGACCAAGCTGAAATGGCTGTGCCTCGTGCCGGCCCATTTCGCTCGGCCCACCTAGCCACCTTTTAGTGTGGTTTTTGTAAATAACAGAAAATGGACATGGGTTTTCCCTATTGGGAAATAAGATTCACCAATTTCATAAATCTACTTTATTATGAGCTTTTTAACAATTTATATGAGAAAACAAGATTATGAGCTTTTTAACAATTTATATGAGAAAATTGGCAGTACATTTTTTGGGACCCGTAAGCATGCAGAATTGTTTCCAACGAAATAACGGTACACGATGAGGAAATTGTTCATTCACGGGATAACAGACGTCACGATTTGTGTTCAGTGCCTAAAAGATGCAAATTCAGCTGCAAAACAGGTACCCTCGAGTCTACACCTCAACTTGATGCCACGACGCTTGAATCGATCCCTCCACGTCCAATCGGTCCACCGTGCACCGAGTCCATGCACTCTTGTCACCATGTGTTCGTTGAGACACCACATCTAACCCCGCATGCAACGACTCCCCTCGGTCATTCGAATAGGGTTTCGCTCCGCTCCGTGCCGTGTCCGTCTCCTTTCCCGGCGGTGCGTCTACCATCCAGACTCAGATCAGGGTAAACCACACCGATCCATCCTCCACCGTATCAGCCTCGCGCGCCAGCATGGCCACCACCTCGTGCTGGAGCACCTCGTGGATCTGGAAGTGCCTCCCGTGGGGCTTCAGCAGGAGTGGGCGATCGTCGTGTGCCAGAGCAAGAAGGCCTACGGCTGCGGAGAGCACGGCCAGAAGGTGGTGAAGGGCCTCACTCTCTACGCCCGCCTCGTTAGCTCCCCGGGTCTCACCTCCGCCTTGTACATCCAAGCGAACGACGACGCGCTTCGAGGAATCCAAGCGGAGTTCGGCGAGGGCATCTCATCAAGTTCGGCGACGACCGCATGTTCCGTGCCAATGCCTGCGTCGCGGCAGCGGACGAGCGCTTCATCTTCCTCGACTTGCTCTTTCGCCTCAGGGACCATGACGATTGCCAGTACTACCTGATCTACGACTCCACCGCCGCGTCGCTTTCCATGATCCCCTTCCTTCCGGAGGAGTGTCCGATCGCTTACACGCCGACGCCCCTCCACGTGCCCCGCGGCGGCGGTTACGAACTGGTCCTCTTGGCTCGAGCTCGCAAGTCGGTGCCTCCGCCGCCGGGAAGATGGGACCTGCGCTACGATGACGTTCTCTGAGTGTGGACACCGGCTGCAACCGCGGAGGAGCCGGCGTGTCGCGACGGCATCCACCCATGGCAGAAGCGGGGGGCAGTGGCGCTTCCCGAAAGAGATCCATGAGCCCTTCGCCGCGGACGTGATGTTCTCGTTCGAAGGCAAGACTTTCTGGGTCGATCTCTTGCAGGGCCTCGTGTACTGCGATTGGCCCACCGCCGACGGGGGCTCCGTCGTGGACTTCGGCTTCATCGACCTGCCCCCGGGGTGCCCTCCTGACCCGAGGTGGACGACACCCAAGTTCGATCCGGAACTTTTGTTTTCGATGACCAGGGACCGGACCATGGGCTGCGTCGCGGGCTCCATCAGGTTCGTCTGCATCGACCGCTCCAGACGACGTGGCGGCGTGAATGTGTCCGTGTGGACTCTGGACCTGGCAACCCAGCTGTGGACGAAAGACAAGGAGTTCCGCGCCAAAGAGCTCTGGAGCCAGTGGAGCTTCCAGAGGGAGGGGTTGCCGGAGATGGAGCCCAGGTTCCCCGTCCTCATGGCGGATGGTACCCTCTGCCTCTTGTTGCGTAACAAGCCCAAGAGAATGGAGGATCCCACGGAGGATTACATCTGCAACCTCGACTTGGGCAGGATGTGTGTCCTGTGGTCCGGA
Organism: Phragmites australis; assembly: GCF_958298935.1. Classification (NCBI taxonomy): domain Eukaryota; kingdom Viridiplantae; phylum Streptophyta; class Magnoliopsida; order Poales; family Poaceae; genus Phragmites; species Phragmites australis. Next base: position 46,104,930 of record NC_084923.1, on the reverse strand, counting down.
CGCCTCCGCCAGTACCATACCGATGCTCATCCTGTCATCTTGCCTTTCAATTTCTTTGGGAAGCTCTATCCTCTCGTTCCACGCAAGAGAGAGCTGAGGGGCATCTTCACGCAGAAATGACTGACTGGAGCCGGGTAGTTACACTGCTTATACTTCCTTAATTTGTGAATTACTAACCTTATCTTGTTTACAATTCTAAGTTTTTAATTTGTTTTTGTTCGGCAACAAGGGAGGGATTGGAGTCAGGGGCCTCCTACTGGATCTGGACGTACTTTTTGCCTGGTTACTTGTTAGGGATCATGTTCCAAGTGCCAAAGATTGCCTCTAGGGTTTCTTTTGCTTCTGCCGTCAATGTTACGACTCCAATTTATCATCACCTATCTGTGCTTGTCATTTGATCTTGATGCACTTGTGAAACATGAATTTAGCTGCTTGTTTATCAATTCCTAGTCTCTGTGTCGTACTAATAGTTCTGTCGTAAAAAACCAAGTGTTATGTGGGGCGATGTCTCCCGATTAATCTATTACTATGCGCCTTGCCTGATGATATCATTATTTCTTGTCTCAGGATGTATCTTTTATTTGCATTGCCTGATGTTTGTACTGCGCACGTTGGCATAATCGCTGAAGCATGCTGTTTTCCCCGTATTCAGTTCGTGTTTCTAATGCATCCTTGAGTTCCCTTATTTCTGTTTCTGTCAAAGATGCTAGACATTTTAGTTATAGGTAAACTATTGCGCTGAGTCACAATGGACTTCCTGGAAAGTTGGACCTATGCCATTAGCAATTTAATCTGAAGTTTTTATTGTGATTCGGCCTATAATTCTCATGTTTGTACTGTGCACATTGGCATAAGCCAAGAAGCATGCTGTTTTTACAGATTCAGTTGGTGTTTCTAATGCATCGTTGAGTCTATAAATGTCTCTTTCTGTCGAAGATGCTAGACACTTCTGTTATTGGCAAACAGTTTGTGGCTTTTGATTTTGAGTCTCTCAATGTCCGCTTTTGTTTTGCAGTACCGCTGAAAAACCAGAGCTCAAAAGGATCACGAGGATGGGAGCATGGATCGAGAACATTTCCTTGAAACTGTTTTTTGGCTTAGTACTATCTTAATCATACCATGTAATGAATTATTTGCTTGAAATGCACCAAGTCGGTGAATGCTGGTGGGCACCTCTGTGGTCTTGCTTGAGCATGTAGAACCGCTACGATCAGACAACTATTGCATTGCTATCGTGCTGTTTTGGAATTTTCAGCTGAAAGGCTGCTCCCCGTTGCGATGATGTTTTGTTTACCGCCTCACCTATGTTGATGTAGTCCCGCGTCTCTGCTGTGCTTTGGTTTGTCCGATTGTTTTTTCCCCTTTTCATTATGATCTACATGTCGCAGTTGTATAAACTTACGCTTAATAATGGTGGCTATGTCCGTACGCTACTGCCCGGTGTGACGGTGGAAGGTTGCAAATCACTGCCTTTTTTGTGTGTCTATATCTCTGTTTTGAGTGAAATTTTTTGGGACGACAGGATCCGGGTCGTTTTGGGGAAAAAGCTCTCGTCCTCCCAAGATAATTTTTTGTGTGTTGAGCAAATCACTGCTGTTTTGGGCTTGTCCAGAGTTTTATTGGGCCAGGCCCATACAGGAGTAGCGGTTTGTGTTATCCTGGTGGCCTTGTGGGCGCTACTATCTCCAACGCCGACACCTGCTTCTGCTTGCCCGGCCACCTGCTTCTGCTTGCCCGGCCTTGACGTCCTCCACGCCCAGGGCCCAGGAGCTAGCAGCTACCACTTGCGTCTTGCGCCATCAATCTTGCTCGCATCGCCGGTAGCCTTGCACGGTGGCACAGATTCATATGCGGTGCTCGGTTTATTTAGCAGCCGGCTTTGGTGCTGGCTCATGTCTGCGCTATCATGTACAGCGTTGGCTTGCTGCATGTTGGGAGAAATATCTTAATCTGTAGGTATCGCGAAAAGGTTGTCAACAAGAGTTTCGTCGGAACTCTTGGGTTTCAAATCCACAGAAGAAAGCTCAGTTTCCGGAGGCTGTGAGCCCCTCCGACTATTATCCCCAAGGCGGGAGAAGAATACGTCCTCAGGGGGGTGGAGGTCATCTCTAAAGATCCTCAGCACTTTCGGCGCCACAGTCTCCAGGAGCCTAGCCTTTCTGAGCTCTAGTCTCCTGCAGCCACAGCCCCCCGAAGCCCCATCTCACGAAGCCATAGTCTCCCGGAGCCCCGTCTTCCGAAGCCCTGTCTCTAAAGACCCTCAGCACTCCCAAAGCCACAGTCTCCCGAGGCCCAGTCTCCCGTAGACATCGTCTCCCAGAGCCACAACACTTCCGGAGCCCCAGTCTCTCGGAGCCCTCAACGCCCCCCAAGTCATAACCTCTTGGAGCTCCGATTTCACAAAGCCCCATCTCACAGAGCCATAGACTCCTAGAGCCCAAGTCTCTCGGAGACCTAGTCTCTTGAATCCCGTCTCCTGGAGCCCCAGCCTCTCGGAGCCCAGCCTCCCGGAGCCCCGTCTCTACAGACCCTCAGCACTCCTGGAGCTACAGTCTCCCAGAGCCCTCGACACCCCTGAAATCACAGCCTCCCAGAGCCCTCAACACCCCCAAAACCACAGCCTCCCGGAGCCCCATCTCCCGGAGCCATGGCCTCACGGATCCCCAGTCTCCTGGATCCGCGTCTCTCGGAGCCTGGGCAGGCTCCTCGGAACCCGGAGGGAGGGGCCATCTAATCTTAATGAAAGATCAATTAGATGGGGCTCACTAAATGTCTTTCTCCGGTAAGAAAATGACCCATATTTAATGCAACACAAGTAGAGACCATCCTGACATCTCTAGTGCAAGTGAAGGCCATCTTGACATCTTGGCAATACGGAGCCGCAATAGGCAACCGGTTGTGCACCATGCCCTTACCGCTCGTACCACTGTGTCACCATAGTAGAAAATATCTTCTGATTAAGAGTAAGTACATTCTACCTAGACCCAGGCGACATAGCGATATTTGCACCGCCATCTTTGTAAGGACATACTTGTACATTTCACACCTTGCCAACGCTATAAATACAAACCCTTGGCCCTCAGACCAGGGGGACCCATCCTTCTTTATCATCACATATCTAGTGTTCCTCCCTCTCCACTTCTTCTCCAAGCTTGACCACACTCCTATGAGTGTACTCTCGCCGCACTTGTTGGTGCAAGATATATTCTTACACCAATAGTGCGCCGTCCATAGGGATCTGAACATAGAAATACAAGGGGAGGTAGGACGCCAACGAAGACCACTAAAACGCTGGTGCAAGCAGACGCTTTATCGCCACACTCATGCAAGAATATGCATGGCAGCTGCAATCGGGCACTCTATGTGCCCTCGCCTGCTTTGTAGCTAGGCAGAACGGCCGCCCTTCGGCCAACGTCGACCCGATAGCCTAGGTTGGCACGGAAGCCCAAATCGATGTACAAGCTTTTCAGCAGTGGCATGGTGAGGACCTCACCGAACCCCAGGAGGTTGCGACTAAGGCCGCTACAAAACAGGCTGCCCTCCGGTGGTTCTAGGCGTTGGAGCCCAAGGGCACCCATGCCTGGGTCTAGCCCCTAGATCCCTCCTACGACGACGTACGCGGCACTTCCGTCGAGCCAATGTCCTCTGAGAGCTAGGTCATCCAGCAGCCTTCTCATCCCCCATGGGTGGAAGGAAGTTCAAGGGGACCAAAGGCTCCGGTGCGGGCAAATCCCACTGGCACTAGGGGCGCCGACCACATGCTCCGATACTATCAAATGAATAACATTGCATCTTGCACGGGGCCGGACATGGTCACAATACCGGTCACTGCGCTACCCTTGTAACCTTCCGGAGGAATACCTCGGGAGGAGGACATGACGCCTAGCGGAAGGAAAGGCTGGCAACAGGCGACCTAAGGGTCATGAGGCTGTAGCGGGCCTCCAGGCCAGAGGCTGAATCTTACCTAACTGAAACCTCGACTGACCTCACCGGACAGTTGCAACGTTTGGGAGGCTAGCTGTCCCGAAGGAGTGCCGGATTCTGGAAATAGGGCTCTGGATATTCCAGACTCCCGGGTAGCCCGGACCTTTCGACAAACAACCCCGGCCACGGCACCAACCCTTCCATTCCCTTTAGGCTACGAAGGTCCCCTGGCCGCTGACCTTGCGGTGGAGGCTCCATTTTGGCAAAGGTACGCTCGTTTACAGTCACCTAGCAATAGCTTATCCAGCTAGGTTATATGACAAAGTCGGCATACATTGGGAACAGCTAGCCTAGCCTATTAGAAAGTCGCTGCTACCGATAACTAATAGGCAGCAACAGGGCACTATAAAACCTAGGTCGCACCCATGCCCGGTAGTAGGTAGCTTTTACTCAAATTTGTTATCACTGTTCAACAGTAAAGTATGAAACTTAGCTTAAACAGTTTTTTCCTCCCTGAAAACACCATCCAGCATGCAACAGGAAAAAACATCTCCAGCAGGTCGACAGTGTAAGCCTCGACGCCGAAGGTGCAAAACCTTAAGTCTAAGGTTACATCTCAATCCAGCAATAGGTAGTAAGTCATGCCTTAGTTCGACACGTGCTAAAGAGTAGTTGTTTGACATAGTTACAACTTATGCTACCAATTGATTAGTTGCCAATACAAGTAGGGTACCAGACCTAGCTTAGGTCGCCCCTCTACCCGAACGGTAGACGGTAGAATTTAAAACATACCTCTACACCTAAAAGCGTTGTCTAGGTAGGAAACATGGTCTCTTGAGCAATGCTACATGCCTGGAGAGAAGCGGACCTGTCGGAGGATGAATTCCTCAAGCGAGGATCCGGAGAGACCCCCTTTGAGATTCGGTCGGGGGGGGGGGGTAATTCTGAATCTACCTCGTACGTGAATCTAATGCGAGTATGAGAGATGTAGATGGACGGATGATCGGCTGCTAGTGGGAGTAAATGCTCGAGGGATTTAGACAGGTTCAGGCCGCACAGGGCGTAACACCCTACTCCTGTGTGTATGCTATTAATGCTCTGGGAATGCCTTTCTCTGGATCTCTTGTGTTACACGATTTTTTGTCTAAGTCTAGAGCTTCGGTCTTCAAGTGCCGACCTCTAACTGTGTGCTAGAGCTTCTTCTTCTTCGATCCGTCAAAGCTTGTACTTCAGCTTGTCCGAGCTTCTCTGAGCCTTTCCAACTTCTAAAAACTTTTTTTCACCTTCTAAAACCTGTCTGAACCTGTTCTTCTCCGGGGTGCACCCCCCCCTTTTATCCTGTCGGGGGAGGCTTGGCGTGCCTAGAAAGGAGGGCACGAGTCACCATGAGCCATAAATGGAAAGCAAACATCATGGGGCTGCTGTTTGATGTTACAGGAGGTTGAAAATGCGCTCTTGGCCGGTCTTGTCGCCCATTATGCCACCTTTTAGCGGGTGCAGCAAGGAGGCCTACCGGGCAGCCGCCGAGCAACCCCGCGTGCCCACCCGGTTAGAGCAGGTCTGACACAGCAGGGCGGCAGGCGATATGTCTCGAGCCCGGCGACAATATCTCCAAGCCGCGCAGGGTGACGTGCGATGGGACCTGTCGCATTAAATGTCCCCACGCCTCCCTGTCAGGCGGTGGCAGGAACTGACAACAAGCGTGGGGGGGGGGAGTGGTTGGAAGTGACAGGCAACGCTCCCTCTTAAATGCAGCATCAGGCCTCTCACCAATTGACACTTCACCGCTGAGCCCTTGTGGGGTCCACCGGCAAGGGGCTTCTCAGATCCTCGGGGAACTTTGGGTGCTCGGGGACTACTGTTCATAGCCTCGAGCGCCCTCTCCCGGATATGTCTCTTCTCGCTCATCGGGGAACTCCGGGTACTCGGGAGCCACTGTTCATGGCCCCGAGCACCCCTCCCGGAATTGGCTCTTCTCGGGTGCTCAGGGAACTACGAGTACTCGGGAACCACTGTTTATGGCCCCGAGCACCCCTCCCGGAACTGTCTTCTCGGGTCCTCGGGGAACTCGGGTACCCGGGGACCACTGTTCATGGCCCCGAGCACTCCTCCTGGAACTGGGTCATCTTGGGCCTCGGGGAGATAGTCTCCGAGGGAAGGCGCCACGTGGCATTCTGCTGTCCTGGCCTCGGGATGCGGGGACCCCTGGTTCCCATGTCACCGATAGGACCCCTTTCGGTATTGCTACATGCCGGAGTGATGTGAACCCCCTCTGGCATATTTTTATACCAGGGTGACACAGCCTCTCCGGCATATTTTTATGCCAGGGTGGCACGACCTCTCCAGCATTGCTATATGCGTGGAGAGGAGCGGACCCCTTCTGACATTGCTACACGCCGGAGTGATGTGAACCCCCTCCGACATATTTTTATGCTGGGGTGACATGACCTCTCCAGCATTACTACATACCTGGAGAGGAGCGGACCCCTTCCGGCATTACTACATGCCGGAGTGGTGTGGACCCCCTCTGGCATATTTTTATACCAGGGTGACACAGCCTCTCCAGCATTGCTACATGCCTAGAGAGAAGCGGACCCCTTCCGCCATTGCTACATGTCACAGTGGTGTCGACCCCCTCCGTCATATCTTTAGGCCGGGGTGACACGACTCGATGACCATCGCGAGACTCCAGATGGCCCCGCCTCCAAATCCTCACCACGACTAAGGGCGAAGGGGGTCGCTGACTGTCCCCCTCGGCCCAGTGGTCAGCTTCACCTCCGGTAAACCGTCGCGAGACTCCGGATGGCCCCACCTCCAAAGCCTCGCCATGGCTAAAAGCCAAGAGGGTCGCAGACAGCCTGCCTTGACACAGTGGTCGGATTCACCTCCAGAAAACCGCCGCGAGACTCAGGATGGCCTTGCCTCCGAAGCCTCTCCACGGCTAAAGACCAAGGGTGTTGCAGACAGCTTCCCTTGGCTCAGTGGTCAGCTCCACCTATGGCAAGCCATTGCGAGACTCCGGATGGCCTCGCCTCCAAAGCCTCACCACTGCTAAAGGACAAGGGGTCGCAGATAGCCTCCCTCGGCACAATGGTCGGCTCCATCTCCGGCAAACCGTCACGAGACTCCGGATGGCCCCACCTCCAAAGCTTCGCCACGGCTAAAGTCCAAGAGGGTCGTAGACAGCCTCCCTCGGCCCACTGGTCGGCTTCACCTTCAGAAAAAGCATCGCGAGTCTCTGGATGGCCTCGCCTTTGAAGCCTCTCCACGGCTAAAGGCTAAGGGTGTCGCAGACAACCTCCCTTGGCCCAGTGGTCAGCTCCACCTCTGGCAAACCATCACGAGACTTTGTAAAAAGTCGAAGGGGTCGCAGACTGCCTCCCTCGGCTCACTGATCGGCTTCACCTTCGGCAACCGCCGCGGAACTCTAGATGCCCTTACCTCTGGAGCCTCACCACGGCCAAAGACCAAGGGGGTCACAGAATGCCTCCCTTGACCCACTCCTGGACTTCACCACCAGGCTCCGGACGGATTGCTTCGAGTCGGAAATTCGAAACAAATTTGGAACAGATTCTGTACCCGCCTGAGATAGAATAGAGAGCTCGCTGCTTCGGCTGCCAAAACAATGCGGCGGGCGAAGAGGCCAGGGAAGGCACCACTTGGGGGAATCAAAGGCATATAAATGTGTCTGGCCACCTATTCGGAGGATCACCCACATTCCAATCCATGAAAGACAATAAGCAGTTCTAGGGATTTATCTTCATTACTGATAACTTGCACATCCAAAAGATGTTTGCAAAGGAGGCATTGACAAACGAAAAATAGACCCAAAGGATGTTTCAATGGAGGCATTGACAAGCCGGAGGATGAGGAAGAGGACGGAGGAGGCTCCACCATGACTCCGTTTCCCTCCTCCTCAACCTTTTCATTCTTCGCCTCTACCCTCTCCTCCGAAGTAATCTCTCTCTCCGTGGAATCCCAGTAGACCTCCTATTCATCATTAGAGATGATGGTGGTCTCGACTGGAGCAACCGATTGAACCGGTGACCGAGACGTTGCAATGGGTGATGGCCCCCTCTGCAAGGAGGGGGCACAATGATCGCCGACTCCAACCCCGCAAACATCGGCACCAACCTTGCCAGCATGACCACAGAGTCGCTTGCACCTGGAGGTCCCACCACAGGCGGGGCTGGCACGGGCACTAAAGGTGACCTTGCCATCGAGAACATTGACATCTCTGACAATGAGGGGGAAGACGCCATACTCTAGAAAACCAAGGACAAGCACTCCCCTACTCAAGCCGCGAAGGATCAACTGGGTGAACCCTTATTTTTTAGCCAAACCAAATGGTTGCGGACCCCTAAGGAAGAAAGTGGAATCACCAGAGGTGTCGTTTTGCGGCAATGCCAATTACTCCCCTGAGGGGCCTGTGGCCACGCCCCGGCTAATTCCAGGCCATGTGGCATCATCTTGCGGTGGCACTCGGGCTTTTGCGCATAAGTCTCATCCCATTTATGAGACGAGCATCTTTCGGCGCATGCAAGAGTCATGGGTGCAGAGCTGCAAGCAAGACTATGCATGTCCCTGTCAGGCGCACCACCATTAACTAAAGGGCTTGTGACCGCACCCCGGCAGACTCATGCCCACATGGAGACACCCTTCCCACGCACACATCTCGTCGCGTTCATAAGCCGAGCCCCTTAAGGCTCATGCAAAATTCATGAGCGCAAGGCCCCAAGCGAGACTGCGCATGACCTAGTCAGACACACTGCCGTTTCCACGCGCCATCGGTACTTACGTCGAGGACAAAGAAAAAATATTGCCTCCATGCACGACCCCCGCTACAACGACTCAAGTGGCTAGAAGTATTACCATCAGAAAAGCTGAAGGGCTCATTTCGGCCACTGCACGAACTCCTAAACATAGTGCCTCTCCCAGCATCGCAACGGTCTTCGGCTTCAGCACCACCTACACCATCGAGCCTCTTCGTCCCCATCAGGCTCCGACATTGTCGCTCACAGTTATTACCAAAAGACTCCTATACGGATAGAGGCTATGACATGAGATATCTAGACTATAGGGCCGAGATAGAATTAATTCCTTCTACATCCGCTCACCCCCTCCTTACCTCGGGTCAACGAATGATGGGGTACTGTTAGGGGGAATACCCTAGCTCGTAGACATCACTAAAAGATCGCCCCCGAGAGCTCTGTTGGAACTCTTGGGTTTCAAATCCACAGAAGAAAGTCGTGGGCCCCTCCGGCTACTATCCCCAAGGCGGGAGAAGAAGCCATCCTCAGGGGGAGGGTGAGGGACTCAGCACTTTCAGAGCCACAGTCTCCTGGAGCCCAGCCTCTCGGAGCCTCAGTCTCCCAGAGCCCCGTCTTCTGGAGCCACAGCCCCCCCCCCCCGGAGCCCCATCTCACGGAGCCATAGCCTCCCGGAGCCCCAATCCCTCGGAAACCAGCCTCCCGGTACCCATCCTCCCGAAGCCCCGTCTCTAAAGACCCTCAGCACTCCTAGAGCCAGTCTCCCGGGGGCTAGTCTCCCGGAGCCATAGCACTCCCGGAGCCCCATTCTCCCGGAGCCCTCGACGCTCCCGGAGCCACAGCCTCCCGGAGCCCTAGTCTCCCGGAGGCCCGTCTCACGGAGCCATAGCCTCTCGGAGCTCCCGTCTCCTAGATCCCAACCTCCCGGAGCCACAGTCTCTTGGAGCTCCATCTCTCAGAGCCACGTCTCTAAAGAGACTCAGCACTCTCGGAACCACAGTCTCCATGAGCCCTCGACGCCCCCGGAGCCACAGTCTCTCGGAGCCCCAGACTCCCGGAGCCACAGTCTCTCAGAGCACCAGACTCCCGGAGCCTCGGTCTTCCGGAGCCCCGTCTCTCGAGCCACAGCACTTCCGAATCCCCAGTCTTCTGGAGCCCTTGACAGCCCCGGAGCCCAAGTTTCATGGAGCCCCGTCTCTAAAGACCCTCAGCACTCCCGGAGCCACAGTCTTTCGAGCTCTTGACACCCCCAAAGCCACAGCCTACCGGAGCCCAAGTCTCCAGGAACCCTCGACACCCCTGAAGCAGCACTCCCGGATCCCCAGTCTCCCAGAGCTCTTGACACCCCCGGAGAGCCACTACCTCCTGAAACCCGTCTCAAGGAGCTATAGCCTCCCGGAGTCCCAGTCTCCCAGACTCCAAATCTCGTGGAGCCCTGTCTCTAAAGAGCCTCAGCACTCCTGGGACCACAGTCTCCTGAAGCCCTAGTCTTCGAAGCCAGAGCCTCCCTGAGCCCTAGTCTCCGGATCCATGTCTCCTATATCCTAGGCTCCTTGGAACCCGAAGGGAGGGGCCGTCTAACCTGGAGAAATATCAACCAGAGGGAGCCCACTAGCTATCCTCCTCCGTCAAGGAAGTGAACTGCATTTAATGCAACACAAGTAAAAATCATCATGACATCTACAGTGCAAGTGAAGGCCATCCTGACATCTTGGTAGTGAGACGCCGCAATTGACGACTGGTTGTGCACCATGCCCTGGCCGCTCGCACCTTTGTGTCACCATAGTAGAAAATATCTTCTGATGAGGAGTAAGTACATTCCGCCTAGACCCAGGCAACATAACGATATTTGTACCGCCATCTATGTAAGGACATACTTGTATATTTCACACTCTGCTGGTGCTATAAATACAGACCTCTAGCCCTCAGGCCAGATGTAACCATTCTTATTTACCATCACATATTTGGTATTACTCTCTCCACTTCTTTTCTAAACTTAAGCACATTCCTAAAAGTGTACTCTCGCCGCACTTACCGCACTTATTCATACGAGACATATTCTTACACCAACACTGCACTTTGCCATGATCCATGCAATGCAGTGTAGGTTGATCGGTAACCAGGCGTGGCAAGAAATTTTGCTGTTGTGATCACGACTGGCCCTGCGGCGAGCCCTTGTTCAATCGCACACCTACAGCTTCTCCGTTTGCAGCAGTCCACAGGTCAGGAACCGGCGAGTGGCGAACGGCTTGTAGCCCGGGTGGCTAAAGCTCTCGGTCGATATCGATACAACCCGTGCTCGAGTCCGTTGGTGCGAGCCCCCACCCGTGCATGTATAGGTGGTGTGCGTGAGTTTGTACTTAAAAAAGGGAACCGGTGAGCGCCCGGGACAGTGGGAGCAACCCTGCATGGAGGTGGGGGTAAGATCATCCCTGACCACATTCCTTTCATTTCGTTTATTTTTCGGTTCTCTTTTTCAATCCTATTTCCTTTATTTTCTCTCGTCTACAACAGGTTTCCTTCAAAGGGAATCGCGAAGAGAAAGGAAAAGAAAATCTCGTCCTGAAAAGAATGACTCTAGAAATCCCGTCCTAAATAGAATTGTGAAAAAAAACTATTAAAACGTTAAAAAAAACAAAAATTACTTCACGACAAAATTTTCGTCCTTCGGGCGGCGCGGACGGCTCTGCTCGGCTCGGCTGGCACGCCACTGCGGCACGCAGGCCAGCCCGACGCGATCCGTCCAATTGCCGCGAAGAATTTTATTGGGAGCAAGTTGGAATCGATCTGAAGCGGACTAGCAGCCACGTAGGGCCCCAAACCGTCCCCACCTGGTTAGCTGTTGCCAGCCTGGACGAATGGACTCCGACGAAAAAGCACACGACTCTATTCCGAGTTCAGATGCCCTCACTGACCTCTGGGGTCCCAGGCTTGTCTGGGCCCACGGAGCTGGCAAGTTGAGGTGCCGGGCTTTCTCCTCCCTGTGGGCGAGCTGAGCTGGCTGGGAGAGGTCAGAGATCGGGATTAGTTAGTTAATGGCAATTGGGGGACGGAATAATGAGGCTGTTTATAATTGATGGATACGTGCAGGCCCCCCAACCGTGCACAGCACAGCATCCGCCTTAAACTTTTCCCCTTTTTCAAATTTAAAAATCACAATTAGGGGATGGAATAATGAGGCTGTTTTTTTTTAATACGATTTAGTTTAATAGTTACAATACTTTCTATATAAAAAATATGATATATTAAATACGGTTTCCGTATATAATTTGTCATATATGAATATACTTTTTGGTTGCAGGTTTTATATTTTTATATCATGTGAACAACAAATCGTTTAACGTGTGTGGTGGGAAAATAATGCGTTTAACATGTGTGACCAATATCGCCGTTTTTCTCTCCAAAGTCCAATGGACGGTAGTGACGAGAAAAGGATAATAATTAAAAATAATGGTAAATAAAGAAGTTTATTTTATAAATTAGTAAGTAGAAAATTAATTAATCTTCTGATAGCAAATAAGGAATTTTCTAAAATAATTAATGAATGAGAGCAGCCCCCCTACCGAGCACAGCACAGCATCCGCCTTAAATTTTTCCCTTTTTCAAATTTAAAAATCACATAGTCATACTTCCCCATGTCCTCCTTTTTTGTTGGGTGTTTTAACTCTAAGCACACAGGTTAAGGGACATTAAAACTGAGGAGACAACAAGCTAAAAAAAGAAGACCGTACTAGCCTTGCTCTTCCGCTGCAGGAAACAAAACGAGCAATCAATGTCGACTCTTTGCTGCATGCATAGAGAAAAAACACCAGCTGCATGCATAGAGGAAAAACACCAGCTGCATGCGAGCGTGAAGGGCAGTAATCAAACGGGGGCAAAATAGGAAGAAAGTGTTGAATGATTGCTTGGAAATGTGAAATCCTAAGACGCCCAACAAAGAAATGGGGGTTCACTGTCCAGTCTCCGTTCCAGCAGCGATTCCCATCGCTGCGCCTGCGCCCGTGCGTGCCGTTCATTTTCTTAATCCTCATCGGCACAGCGCTCACATGATAAATCGGCCACTCTGGATTAGTAATACCATACCAGTATTAAATTAAAAAGGACGAGTGGATGAGGGCACCAGCTGAGCCTGAGCAGAGCTGAGCTGTGGCGTTCCAGCATTGGATTCCTCGAAACATTCCGAGAGTGCAGCGCTCGTGCAGCTGGCCGTACCCGCGCCGCGCTGGCTGCTGGCTGGAGGGTTAAGAAACCGTCGGCAACCGTTCAAAAATCACGGTTACCGAATTTTTTAGTTCGGTCCGGTTTCAGAAGTCGAACGATAACTAAAATTTGAATTTAAAAAATTCGAAAAAATAAAAAAATTTAAAAAAAACTTAAAAAAAACTAGACACAATTCTAAGACTTTCTATGAAAAACAATTTCAAAAATAATGTCGTTTGCATCATATTCTATAGGGAGAAAGTTTGAAAAAAAAATGAAAAAATTGAAACGTGCAGCTCAATTATTAACTCACGTTAAGAAAAAGTGTAACATATAAACACATATTTTTCTTGTATAAAACGTATTTTAAGAGAATCTTTAAAATTGATTTCACTTTATTTAGAGTTTTATTAAATTCTCTATAATTTTTACAAAGTTCACAAACATAAAGTGAATATGTTAAGAAACAGCACTGTAATTAATTTTTTCATGTCTACTATTATTTTTTCTACGTAAATACTAGTATAAATAAGCTAATGAAAGTGGTTTCACTAATTTTTGAGGTGTGATGGGTCAATTATGAATTAATCTAGTCGCAACACATTTACACAATCATGCATGTTATGATAATTAATTCATGAGTTCATGTATTTTTAAAAGATATAGGATCATGTAAGAAGACTAAAAAATCAGTTTCATGATTTTTTTTATTAGCAAAGAGTAAACTATGCATTTAACTTGGTTTAACAAATAAAATTTCTCACAGAAAATTTTGAACTTTTTTATGAGTATAAATACTTTTATCATGTAGATCATATTACAAGGAAGCCAACAAAATTTGTTTCACTTGATTTTAAGCTCAGATGAATTAGTTATTGATTTTACAAGATTGAGCCCTTTTTAGGTTTTTTTTGTTGAACTACGCTAAAATTCGATAAAACCGCTCGATAAATCGAGAAAACCGAGCGGTTACCGACCCAAACCGCTTGGTAACTGACCAATTCAAAAATGCGAGAAAATCGCTCGGTAACCGATCAAAACCGAGCGGTTACCGAACAACTAAAATTGTATTTTTTTTTTCAAAATTCAAATTTTGCCAAATAAATTTTCTCCGAATTTTTTTAAATCTTTGACCGATAACCGCGGTTATCGCGTATTTTCGGTTACCGTCGGAGCTCGCTACATAAACCTTGCCTGGCTGTGCTGCACATGACAGCTCCGGCTCGCTGTTGCTTGCTGCTCGATCGGCAGAAATGGCAACTCGAGGCACCGGAGAGAGTAAAGAGACCAACGTGCCGCGCCTGCAAACTAAGCTGCCGTGGCACACGACGGAGTCAAATTACCATTAGTGCTGTTCTTGGACACAGCAGTATTACCAAAAGCTAGTAGTCTAAAACGTTAAGAACTGCTAATCCTGTGATTTGTCAAAAAATGGTTTCCTTTCACATTTTTTTAGATGGTATAATCAAGGACGCACGCGGCTTACACACAACACACGCATGCACATCCCCATACACACGCTCTAGAAAGAAACGAATGTCTAGTGTGCGTGAAACACATAGTACTACTTAAACGTACATAATATATCTAGGAACTCATCTTAGAAGTAAAACCATCTAGGTAATAAATTCCAAGTGGCAGAGTGAGCACCTGCGCCGAGCAGAGCTCAAGCACAGGTAGGCTCAAACACGCACCTGACATGCTTGCCAAACGACCTATGGCTCGTTCTTTGTTTCCTTGCGCCTTGAATATCATATTACCAAATATTACATATATAAAGGATACTGAGTTTATGCTGGTCGATCCATGTATCTATCGTATATCAGTCTCTATTATATAAAATATGAGTTCATCCCTACGTCTTTTCCTCCTACTCTTCTCACATCTAATTAAAATCCCTAAAATTTGATTAATTTATATATTTTTACCATCTACCTTCGTCCTCTAGGAAACTATTTTACTAATAAAAATAAATTAAGAGAGAAATTAGCAGATAATCTCGTTCTTTTTGGATCGTATTTAAAATCAAATTACGGTATCACTCCTGACGTATTTATTCAACGATGCTCCTATAGCTCGTACAAATCTTTATATCTTAATTCGTACTTAATATTAACATATTCAATATTTATATTTTTATTGTAACATGTGAATCTTTAGAGCACCAGAACTTTACATGTATCGATCGTTTCATGCTGAGTCTATAGAAAGTACGTTATTGATCTTCGAAGAAAAAAAAGTACGTTGTTTCCTTTGAGTTTTTTTTCCAACATTCCTAAGAAATTCATGTGTTACATGGAGACATTCTTGTGAGTGATCTTGTGTTAGGATTATACAATAGTTCTTTTTTGAAACCATGATTATACAATAGTTATTAATCTGTGGAGTTTGAACAAACGAATCCGACCGGCTGATTCGCACATCGTCTGCCAGCTGCAAAAGTGCCGCCCGGTTATTCGCCCAGGCCAGCACATCAAATCTATGGCCGTTACAAAACGGAAAAACTACAGCAACAGCAGTCGCCTCAGATCTCTCCACGTACTGGGCCCACACATCAAATTGACATGTGGGTCCGAGATGCAGTTCAGTTGTGGGCCCACCCCTTCTTATTGGCTGGTGGAGTACGAGTTGTAGCAAGCTAGCTAGCTGCAACCAAAAAGGAAGCCGCAACCAGCCGAGATCCCCACGCTCGCAGGCCAGGCCAGGGCACAGCGCAGCGTGCCCGTTCGGATCCGGCTCGGCTCCAGCTCGCCACCCCACGCAGGCGTCCCCACGGGCACCACCGCACCAGCTATGAAACCCACGCACCGTCACTGACACGGGGGCCTCGGTGGCCGGGCCCGCGGGCCAGTGAGCGATCCCGAACAGCAGCGAAAAAGTGGCCGTGCGCGGATTGGTGTCTCGCAGCCACGGCTCGCCAGGAGCCAGCCTGGCCCCGTTCCCCACCCGATTCTTATACCACCCGCCCAACTCTTCCTCCCTCACCCCCCTCACGCATCATCGGCCATCGCCCTCGCATTGCGCCCGTCGCCGCCAGTCCAAGCGGAGCAGAGCAAATTCCGCGCGGATTTCGTGAGGTGGGAGTGGAGGTGTGGTAGGAGAAGCGCCATGGACCCGTGCCCGTTCGTGCGGGTGCTGGTCGGGAACATCGCGCTCAGAATGCCGGTGGCGCCGCCGGCCGCCGGCGCCGGCGCGGGCGTCCACCCGTCCACGTCGCCGTGCTACTGCAAGATCCGGCTCGGGAAGATGCCGGTACAGACCGTTCCGGCGCCGCTCGTGCTCCTCTCCGATGGCGGCGAGCAGGTGCCGGCGTCTGGGGCCCTGGCCGCCGCGTTCCATCTGTCGAAGGCTGACTTGGAGTGGTTCAACGGGAAGCCGTCGCTGTTCTCGTCGCGCGGGGAGGCGAGCCTGAAGGTGGCGGTCTACGCCGGCCGGAAGGGGAGTACTTGTGGTGTCAGCTCCGGGCGGCTGCTGGGGAAGGCAACCATCCCGCTCGACCTCAAGGGCGCCGAGGCCAAGCCCGCGGTGCTGCACAGCAGCTGGATCTCGATCGGAAAGCGCGCGGGCAAGGGCTCGCCTGCGGCCGCGGAGCTCAGCCTCACCGTCCGCGCGGAGCCCGACCCGCGATTTGTGTTCGAGTTCGACGGCGAGCCGGAGTGCAGCCCGCAGGTGCTGCAGGTGCGGGGCAGCATGAAGCAACCGATGTTCACCTGCAAGTTCGGATGCCGAAGCAACAGCGACCTGCGGAGGCCGGGGATGCAGCCGGAGCGCGAGGGTAGCGCGGGGAAGGAGCGGAAGGGTTGGTCCGTGACGGTGCACGACCTGTCTGGCTCCCCCGTGGCGATGGCGTCCATGGTCACGCCTTTCGTGCCCTCGCCGGGGACGGACCGTGTGAGCCGCTCCAACCCGGGCGCGTGGCTCATCCTCCGGCCTGCCGGCGACGGCGCGTGGGAGCCCTGGGCCCGCCTAGAGTGCTGGCGCGAGCGCGGCGGCGCCGGCGCGTCCGACAGCCTGGGCTACCACTTCGATCTCCTCCTCCCCGGCGTGGACCACGCCGTCCCCCTGGCCGAATCCTCCATCCCGGCATCCAAGGGCGGCAAGTTTGCCATCGACCTTACCGCCGCGCAGCCCCTCAGCCGGGGCGGCACACCGGGGTGCAGCCCGAGGGGCAGCGGTGACTTCACCAACTGGCCGCTGGGAAACTACCGCGGGTTCGTCATGTCGGCTGCGGTGCAGGGCGAGGGGCGGTGCAGCAAGCCGACGGTGGAGGTCGGGGTGTCGCACATCGGATGTGCGGAGGACGCGGCGGCGTTCGTTGCTCTAGCAGCAGCCGTGGACCTGAGCATGGACGCGTGCAGGCTCTTCTCGCACCGGCTGAGGAAAGAGCTCTCGCACCTGCAGTCTGACCTGCTCCGGTGACCCGACCCGACCACCGGCTGCCGCCGCGACTCACGAGCAAACTGTACAGAAGTAGTTGAGGCAGATGTGTGCTTTAGTGTTTAGTTTGTTGGAGTTGTTCGATTCCGGTGATCGATTAGTTGATCAAGATCACCTTTTTTGTGAGCGCGATTGTGGTGTGGTGTGATTTTTTGGTTGGTTCTTTCGATTTAGCCATGTAGGGTGTCCTGTTTTTTGGATCTCTATAATTGAGAGCAATTTGTGATCTAGAAATGTGATTTGAGTGTGCTTGATTTTGTGTTCCGCAAGAACTTGGAAAGCTTGTTCTTTCTAAGCTCCATTTCCCTCTCCATGTCGCGGCAAATGCAGGGAAACAACAAGCTCTCCTCTGCTTTTGCTCGGAAAATTGCGGCCTTTTTAGGTGCATGCGACATTGCCTCGGCAAAGGGGTTAGTAGAGCGGCAGATCAACTCAAGCAACCGAGCTTGGGAAAAAGACCTTCGAAAAGAGAGGAGGAGCGTGAGAGGCAGGGCAAAAGGACAGTAGGAGCTGTGTCTGTGGAGGCATCGGGCATGGGAATGGCAGAGGGGAGGTGGTGGGGGAGCACGGCGCGTCGCCCTGCCCCTCCGGCGTGGGCTGGGCAGTGGGCACGCCCACCACTCGTTCGCTGGAGTGTGGACCGCGCGAGCCGGGCAGTGGAGTGTGGACCGCAGCAGACGCTAGTGAGTAGTCTAGTGCTGGGAGGATTGCCGCCCCCCGCCCAGCTATTCCATTTCCTTTGGCTGTCTGCTGCTGCCGCCCCCGCTGCGGTGGCGCTGGGTCCGCCCATTCCGGGCAAGAAGGAATCCAACGCAACCAGCTTCGGTACGATACTAGCTGGAGTACGAACAAATGAAGACAGCGAAGCGAAAGCATGATGAAGGGGTGGAACCAAAATCGTCATGTTTGTTTATGATGATCGTTTCTAAGAGTTATAAGTCAACCCCTAGCTATAAGAATAGTCTGTATCATATGACACAATAGCTAACATTTCTAATAAACTACTAGCTATATTGTTCTATTAATTTAATATATTTTCATATGTTATTGATATTAAAAAATCTACATACATATTGTAATACGTTATAGGCTGACTACATGTTAGTAATTAGCTTTTTCTCCTCTTCTTATATTAAACATTAACTCTCTTTCATATAGATAAAAATATAATATCAACATATTTACAGCTAGCTGATATGGATAGTTAAAGACACCTTAAGCATACATATGATGCGAGGACAGCATGACAGATAATCTTTAGCATGCATTGCCTTTTAGTTGCTGTTTATCCCTAACCGTCATACACACCACGCTGTACATTTTGTCTATTTTCGAATCCATCCCTTCGTGGAACTTTTAATTGACACTCTAGCACAGAGGAGGCTTAATTCTTCATGCCTTTTCTCTTCTCCATATCAACGGAAAGTCATCTGAGATGCGGATTGTTTAGGTGTAGAATTACTCACTGTTTGTCGTCTCTGTCAGTGCACGAAGACCTGCATCATTAGTTTTCAAAAACACATAGCCATGGCTCGTTATAATTCCCCGGAATAACCTGCTCCGTGCGGGAACGGCGACTGCCAAGGAAAACGATGCGTGCTTCCATGCCCTTGATCACGGAGAAAACGATGCGTGCGCTGGAGGCGGCCGACGGTCGACACTTCAAGGCAGCCTAATCTGACAACTAAGGTTTATCTGGTCCCTTGAAACACACCCAAATCACGACAGCTCACGCTCGCCTGTATCATCTTAGCTAGCGACCCACCCGTAACGAAGAAGCCGATGGAAAAAAAACACACCCACGCAATGTACAATAGACGATCGACGGGTCCCAATTCGGTCCGACTCCCGACAACAAGGTGCACTAAATACCGATTAAATTTTTATTTTTTAGTAATTCATTATATATTATATATAGTTGATATGGCATTTTTTAGCTTAACAAATAGATTTTCAAATCTCTAGACCAGTCACTATATTAGGTTTTTTTTTGTGGTCTGCCACTGGACAAAGATTTGACTCCACACGCCGTTTTGCAACTGACCATTCCACGGCCAGCGGCGTGCAGTACGTGAGATGACCAGGGCTTTCAAGCCGCGCTAGGGCAGCTTGGCATGCGACAAACATGCGCAGCAAATCGTATGGCTGTCGTCAGCCCCGTATCGCGTACACGTCTCTCGCCTCGGTCCCTCGTGCCGTACCTACGCAGGACCGTCTGTGCTGCTGTAAGCCGCAGCGGCCCCACACGGCCACCATAAAACCACCTTTTGGTGCGGGTGGCGGAGGCACCAGAACTTCATTCTACCGTTCAAATTCTAATACGTATTTTATAAATATATAGAGTTTTCAACAATATTATTTTAGATGGGATACGGATACATTCGTGTATATAAATATGGTGTGCTTATATAATGGTACGTATATGTCATCTTGTAATTATAAAAAAATATAATGATAAAACCACTTGCATCATAAGAATCATATATAGACACTAGTGAAGGTAATACATTCTGGGACAACCAATGAAGAAGTTAGTTTCGGAGAAGACTAGAGTCAAATGTCTAAGCAAACATCATGTATATATGCAAACAAATTGCTCTATATGGCATGTTCCATCTTCCATACCCTATTTTCAAGTTAGAATGCAAGATTTGAGGCATATCTTTCAGAAATTCAACTTTAATCTTCAGTTGTCTTTAAATTCATCAGTCAATAATCGTCATATCAATTTGAATTATGTACCTACAAAATAAAATGACAAAGCAATCAAAACATTAAGGGCTCAAATTAGTAACTGCTTTCACTATTTCAAATATCAGAACAAAGCAGACATTACGTTTAAGGGTATGTTAGGTTGCACATTTCTCCCATCCTTACCCAATGATTGCGTTGAATCTAGAAAAGAAGCTCTTTCAGTCATTTGGTTGTCTACATTCACTATTGCAACCTAGCCTAGTAGGTACAAATATACACTCTCATACTGACTCAAGAGTGAAGCTTGAGTCGAGCTTCACTATGCAGTCTAGCCCGACGGATACAGACTCTGCATCTACTCATGTAGATGTATCTATTTGTTAATGTCACAAAATCATCTTCATACAAGTAACTAATCACAATCTTAACTCTTGCATCCGCTTATACAGACGTATCCACTTGCCAATGTTACAAAATTATTTTCATACGAGTAACTAATCACAATCTTAATTTTGCATCCTTTTATGCAGACTCAGATTCAGTCAACCAAACAGAAACTCAGCTCCGCCTATCTTACAACCAAACAAACACTATTCTTTTCAATAAATATGACTTTACTTAATCTATTTCAATGCCAACTCTATAAAATATGGTCCGGAGAATAATCACACCTAAGTAGCAGTCTAAAACACAAAGTGAGAAGAGCACACACCAGACACCTGCAACTGCAATAAGAAAACATACAATAAAAATCGATCTACTCAGCACAAGCACTCAAACACTAGAGCCTAGCATTCAGCGTCTAGTTGTTCCCTGGCCACCATCGACCATCAGTGACCTTGACGCGATGCCACCTGACGACTCACTAGACCCACCCACGCAACAAGGCTTGCCGCCTCGGCTACAAGGGCAAGCATATAGATCTCTCCCAAAGGATATATAAGTCTTGTTGATATGTGTATAGTTTCTTGTACCGAAAAAGTAATTACCTAAACAAGTAGATGATAATTAAGTGAGATTTGATGTTCCAGACCTAGGCGGTGCTAACAACCTTAAAAAATGGGTAATACCTGTTTTTATAATAACATATGAATTGTAAAGAAACGATGAATTTCTGATGCGTCTTCTTTTGTAAAAAAAGATGTGCTTTCAGACCAATAATTTTTCTTGTTAGACAGAATTAACTGAGTGGCGTTAAGCAGTTTTAAGCCGCATTTGGATAGGGTTTTCTTCTTTTTTATGTTGAAAATTATGCAACAAACTTTTCAGAACTTCTAAAATTTCTGGCAATTCAAAGAGACTCATAGCTTCTCTATCAGCAGCATAGTAAAAATAAAGAATATTTTTTTTATTAAAAAGTGTGTCTAGCTCGCAAGATTAACAAACCGAACCTACTTTCTAACTGTTAACATAACAAGCCAAGCTGAGCTAAGCTGAGTCAGCTCATTATGATAACAAGCTAGATCGAGACGGACCGAGCCGAGGGCTCATTATCCAGGCCTAGTCCGGAGCCACACGCATCAAGACGGAGATGAGCCTACAAGGATGGCATCGAGGAGAACTGGATGGCGTGGTGCGGGCGCACAGCTAGTCAACTCCACAGCCCATGGGCACGGCCGCATGCGCTTGGTTATGAGGCCGTGCCGTCTAGTCTATTTAGAGTTTTTTTTAATATTTTTATATTTTTAATTAAAAATTTAAATAAATAGATTCCTCGTCAAAAAAATTGCACCAATAGACGCCTGCAGCAGAGGGCTGCAGCCCTCTGAGAGAGCGGTTAGGCCTCCTTACTATCCCCTGAGAGGGCGGGTGACCTAACCGCCCCCTCAGAGGGTGGCTAGAGCCTGCCCGTCCGCGCGGACCCCTTACCGCCCCCTGAGAGGGCGGGCTGTGCGCCCGCGCCACGCCCACCTCCCCACCTCCCCTTAGGGCAAAAATTGAGGGAAAATCCTCATTTTAATCAAAAAAAGAGAAAGCTCTGAAGAGGGAGGAGAGGAGAAGAGAGGAGAGGAGAGTAAGAGAGCGCGGTGAAGCCCTGCTGCATTTGATCCGCGGATTTGAAGATCATTTTTCGGTAAGTTCTTGTATATTTTTATTGTTGTTGATAAATATAGTAGCACTATACGATATAGGGTTTAGAAAATGCTGTATTTAGTAGAAAATTATCAATATTACTTACGACATGGTAGGACAACAATTAAATACAGAATATTATTTGTAGTATGATACTTTTGAATATGTAGATTGTACAGAGTAATAATTGTAGGGTAGCATTGTGTGATATAGGAATTAGCACTGTATGATAACGGTATGACCTAAGATTTAGGGTTTAGAAAATGTTAGTATACTGTGAATATTAATTCCAATATGATAGGATAGCTATTAAATGTGTATACATCAATAATTCTTCAAGATGAAATTCAATGCTCCTGCCAACTTCTAAGCGCTTCCACTCACTCTTTTCTTCAAGAGGGAATCCAATGCTCATGCCTTCCTCTACCATAAATTGTCCAACCTCCATACATTGATGCACCACTCATTTATCAGATCTCTCAAGTGCAATGTCTTCTTCAGCTCCACCAAGCGCACCAAAAAAACATTGGGGATTTTCATCCCTCAAGGGATCGAACCACCGATGTGCTTCTGTGGTGACCGTTGCAGGCTTCGCGAGTCGCAGAACATCTCATACACATATGGGCTGCGCTTCTTCATATGTGCTAACTACCAATATGACAAGCCTCAACACGGAACATATGAATATCCACTGGTATAGCAACAAATATCAGCCACATCTTTGTCGATTTCACATCTTGTTCTATTTGTTCAGTCCCCTCCACCGCTCTGTGATTTTATTCAATGGCTCGACATTGAGCAAAATGAGGAACAGAAGTAGTGGGTCGACATGACCATGAGGTGGAGAAGGGAAGCTTACACACGTCGGGAGTACGAGCAACAGCAAGAGGAACTTCGCCTGAAGCGGCAGGAAGAAGAGCGCATGAGGAAGGAAACACACGACCATACCGCGGCTCAAGCTCGGGAGGTTGAGAGGGCAAGGAAGTGGGAGAGAGCCCATCGCGCTAAGGCGGCATGTCCCGATGCTCTGCGAAAGGGAAAATATCCTAGGTGCACTCAGTAGAGAGTATCTAATGTAAATCGACATGTTTCCACTCCCTAAGGTATGTTATGATTAGGAGCGACGCACTAATAAGTAGGTCTTTAGGAGCAATGCACTAATAAGTAGGTCTTTGTGCGAACCGTATATGCCACCTTTTTTTTTCTCGTCATGTCGTTGTGGTTACAGTCTCGTGTAATGTTTTTCACCATATGTTTAATCTTATGTTTGTCGCTATTCGCAACCTCATACCCACGTAATATGCTACGAGTGCTTCACATATACAATTTATTCACAAATATTGATTTTTTATCCTCCTAATAATACGTAATCTACTCCAAATTCTCGCTGACTCAGTATACCATTTTCAGTACTCCTCAACCATTTTAATTCCAAATTTTGCAAAATCCCTATTTCAAATTTTGAGCAAATACAGTAAATTTTGCAACTTTTATAAAATAATATGTCATAACCGCCCCTTGAAACGGCGCCAAGGCTGCTAACCACCCTCCTACTGAGCGGCAGGCCTTCCCGCCCCCTCAGAGGGCGGTTAGTAGCCTTGCCGCCCTCTGAGGGGGCGGTTAGGCCACCCGCTCTCTCAGGGGACGGTAAGGAGGTCTAACCACCCTCTCAGGGGGCTGCAGTCCTCTCAGTGGGCTGCAGTGTCTATTTGTGCAATTTTTTCGATGAGGATTCTATTTATTTAAATTTTTAATAAAAAAATAAAAAAAACTCGTCTACCTATCCAAACAGGTCGTGACTGCTTCGTCGTACACTTCGAGCGGCCCTTCGCGTCGTGGATCCCCCCACTGTCCTCGCTCGACGATGACTTTGCAAGCACAGGCTAGCCCATCCAAGGTCCATCAGCATCCAGGCCCATGTCTTCACGGCCCATGTTACCTTACTAGGCGTCCAATTGAAAATAAAAAAATTACAAAAAAGACATTCTTTTGAAAAAATTACAAAAAAACTATTATTGCCAGTGGGTTTAAAAAATAAATATATCACCTATCCAACGGGTGACATGTTAAAAAATAAAATACGCCGTGTTCCATTGCTCTCAAAATCAAAGCAATATTGAAATGGTCATGAGATTTTTTGAAAAAAAAAGTTGTATATTTTTATTTTTCAAACCTATCATCCGTGGGAAGTGTAACATGTACCTGTTGTCTTTCCAAGATATGATAATAGCTTATTTTTGCATTTTTTAAATAGACATCTATTTTTTATTTTCGAAATATAAAATAAAAAATTCACCCGCGAAGTACAGCTTGGGGAAGGTATCGTTTATCCAAGCAGCCAAGAGATCATGGTCTTTTCACTTGTGGAGCTGAAAGCTGTGACATGCCATTAACAACTCGCATCGAGGCCACGAAACAGTGGCCTCTCTTGCTCGGCGTCATGGCGGCCACATGACCGCCGGTGCAGCACCACCACCGCACCACCCGCGCTGCCTGCTTGGACAGTTTGACCGAGACACGTCACACGATCTGCTGCGTCGCGTGCCTGCTCAGATCAACAACGCCTGTCGAGAGGAGTGGCTCTGACACTCACCTCGCGATCAGGTGGGCGATGGCGAACATAGGCGCTAGTACCGCTGGTTTTACTCTGACCGTCGTCTTGGCTTTGTTGCAATTTATGCTCCGTACCTCTCTCTCTCTCTCTCTCTCTCTCTCTCGCTCTCGGCATTCATGGTGCCTTGGTGGTCTTCGTCCTCTCAAGTCCTTCCGAAACCGACAGCGCAAGAGAGGCAGCACTAATTAGAGCGTAAACTCGTGAAGGCGGTTTCACTTCAGGTTTCGCAGCGGCAGTGCCCTTGCGAAGAACAGCAAGGGACGCTGTAGCTTCTTCCTCGCATCCGCAGTTCCGCACCGCGCAGTTCTCCCTCTGCAGCGACCCGGGAAAATAAGCTTCCGGGAGTCCTTTCCCTCTGGTAAACACTCTCTCTTGGTGATTTTGTTTCTTGCAACTCTATGCTTCATATTTTCTTTTTCACTTGAACATAGCTGTAGAAGGAGGTGCACTTTCCATACTTCCTTGTTCTCCTGTACTCCTGTTTAATAGCCTGAACATTGTTCATCCTGTAACTACTAATTCACCTTCACAGAAAATTGATGTTTTATATGCTCGGCAATTCTCTTGCCATCCTTTCCAAAAAACGAAAAATTGATGTTCTTAAAATGTTTTCTTGGCGTCGTGCTACTGGTTGCTTAGAGCCAGCACTTCACATGGTCACCATGTTGAGGCTGCCATCCAGTAGGAACCACGGAAGCAAGAAGCTCCGGCCAAGGCACAGCTTCCAGGTCTTCCTGCTCGTCGCCGCCGGCGTCTGGATCGTGTACCAGCTGACGCATTCTTACAGCAAGCGTCGGGCAGTGGTTATGGAGACCGACGACAATAACGGCATGGACGGCGGCGAGCCGGCACGGCGTAGTCTGGGCAGGAAGGGCTTCGTCGACTTCGCAGGCCACGCGTCTGACGATGACACTGTCGGGATCAGAGGCGGGAGCGACGCCGGAAGCGAAGGCTTTGAACGGGGCGGCGCCACGTCTGATAATCCTTTGAGCAAGGCTGAGAAGGACCACGAAGGCGATGGCAGCGATATGGACGACGAACAGGCTGACGAATATGATGGTGTTGATGATACGGACGACGAACTTGCTGCTGATGAAGGGGAAGATGACAGAGGTTTCCAGTCTCAAAATGGCAACGATGCGGATGAACTGAAGACCGTGCATGGCGATACTCCGAATGGATCGAACAGAAGCATTGCTTCTTCGGTGAACGCCACTGACAGAATGCAAGACAGTGTTGTTGTTGTTCAACTGGCGAATGCGACTGACGGCTCTGCGAATGGCAGTGCTACGCCTCTCAAAGATTCTGCTCTGAAGAATGCTTCACCTCTGTACGAGTCGCTGCGTGACAAAGGAAGGCCTAGTGATCTTGCTAGGGAAGTGGTGCTTATCGATCTCGCCGTAGGGGCACCTGGAGCAGAGAACAAGAAGCTTACCAACAATTCGTCCGCTGATGAGGACCGTACGATGATCAACCAGAACGGGACAGCAGACTCTGTTACAGGGCATGGTATCTCGAAGTGAGAATGTCGCGATGCTACCAGGGAGAACTCAATTCTTACTGCAGATTAAGAGGTGTGCTCAGACAGAAAAACTGGTGTCTGTCTAGTTTTTACAAGGCATTAGGTTAGCCCCTGGTTCTTCCTGTTCAAATGTCCTGTAAGAAAGTGTTGTCACCAGCTTGTGTCTAAGTGAGGAAGATGCTACTGCCCGAAGCCTTGTTTTCTTGGTGCAGCAATAGGTTCCCGTAAAAATCTCGCCATTCCGGAACTACAGGTGACCTGAGTTTTATGATTCATTGCTAGCAATAGCAATCAACATAAAACTTGGGATTCACTAACACTCAGAATACACCCCCCACCCCCAAATGAACTTAAAACTATTTAACATGGATCCTCATTTTGGTTAGAACATAACCAATTATGTTCCGCCTTGACAACAGTGACGTGGATTTTTTTCACAAGCACAGGGCACAATCTGAAGCCACCAGAATATGTAACAAGGTTTTGATGATAATGATACCGTTTCCTGAAACTTGGCAAGACAAAACAATTGCCTTGCTTGTGACTATTGATTTTGGAGAAAAAAAGGACAAGGCATGTAACAGCTAATAACACAGTTAAAACCTGATTGTCAACACAAGAGTTTTGTTATTCTTATTTCCTGTTGCAGCAAATAGGTCTTCATGGAAAAGAAAATCACTGGAACAGCCAGATAATGTTTCAAACCATTGCACCGACTTCTGATGGCGTGCTATTCGGTAATGGTGGTCCTTCTTCTCAAACAGCCCGTCGGGACCTGCATTACAGAATTGTATGATGTATCAGAAACTGAAACAACAGAATAGTCATAATAGATAACATGAAGTGCTCTGACTCCACAAACTAGTCCAAAAATCAAAATAACGTTTACTGTTTCCAGCAAACTTATATGTTACAAAAGAACTCTTTGATTTTAAAAGCATATTTCTATCAATACATACAAGACAAAGCTGCAATGCTTTATGATGTATTATCTACTATGGTGTGAATGGCATCCGTTGCATACAACATTTGAACAGATAACTAATGTGTGACAGATGGTGAAATGAAAGGCACACCGGACACTTGACACTGCTTGTTTGAACCCCACAATTCTTAGTTCTTATGGGAGAGCACATGACTGCCAGGCGGAATGCCTGTTCTCATGGGCCATGCTAGACATGAATGGATCAAATTAAATCAAACCAAACATGAAAGAGACTAGCTCAACTGTTATCTTTTTCTACTGTATTGAGTACGGTGGCAATTCAACAGAGCACATCACCATCATGTTGGACAAAAATGCAAGAGAACTATCACCTAATAGGCCCACCAAGTGTTTAGAGCTCTCACTGCCTCACGTCTACAACAAAACAATCAATGATAGCGAAGAACAGAAGATACCAACGTTCCTCCAGAATATTAATCATCAAGCTATCAGACAGATGTATCCAATTAGTTGAACAAACCTGTAGTCCTCTGGGGAAATGACGAAATCGGTCAAATAAATGCTAGGTGATAATGTTATGAGGACCCTGAATTGAAATCTATTACACACTAAAACAATTGCTCTGCATTACGAGATATAATGCATGTATTAAACCCTAACGTCATTTCAATGGAACCATATCCGAAGGGATCGAATCAAAGAACATCAAATCAAGCAAGGAACCAGATCGAAACGGGATAGAGGTAAACAATCCATACCCCAGGGGAACTCCTTGTTGCGGATGTGCAGATAGGGGTATACCTGCACTAGCACAAGCAAAGACGAAAATCTACGCGTCAGATTCAGGCCACGGCACCTCCCAGTGGACCGACCCTGAGCTCCGCGGGTGTGCTCCGCCTCCAAATTGTCTTAGAGAACTGTCTCAATTCTGTACTTGTTGTCTGTGCAAATCTTGTTCATTCCAACTACTCCATATTCGTCGCAACTTATTTTTCTTTTTTATTTCTCCCACAGGCCACGGGGTAACAAGCTAGGGACCAAAATACACGCATCAAGGAGATTGGGAGAATACAGGGTCCCTGCTTTATTAGAGATTTGGAGCTCGAAGGTACCGATCTCTGTTGTGAGCTATGTCTTTTTGAGACGAGCAAGAGCATTAGCCAACCCCGTTGAATCGGTCCAGCCAGTTAAGCCCATCCATATCCAGAGCGATGAGCAAAGGACGGCAAGGTTTGGTTGCTCGGTGACTATCGGTGGAGGCCGGGGACCAACAGCCTCGAGAGCTGAGCTGATCATCCTCAAATCGGCGTGGCGGTGGCGTTTGAGACCTGAAATAGTGGCGCGCTCACGCCCCAGGCCGTGGTTGACCAGCGGGCTCGGATGGCGCGCACGGCCACGGCACCTCCCGCTCACCCTCAGCTCTCGCTTCAGGTTCAGGCTCTTCGTGATCACGTGCGTATGATTCCCGAGTCGTTTCACGTTACTCCGAGTTGGACGCGCACACGGAGCCCGGCCGCCCGAGGCCACGCTTGAGCGTGCATATAAAAGGCGAAGCCTACCACCAGCAAATCCATGGAACCCTCAGAATTGGGATTCACTGACACTCAGAATACCCTCAGAATCCATGCGAAGCCTACAAGCGGACTACAAGCAATCAACAAACAAATTGGGATTCACTGACACTCAGAATACCCCCCCCCCCCCACACGCACACACACAAAACTTAAATGGTTTAGCATGGACCCTCATCTTAGTTAGAAAATAACCAATTAGATTCCGCCTTGACAGCAGTGACGGGGCGGAAATTTTCCACAAGCACAAGGCACAATCTGAAGCCACCAGAATATGTAACAACCTTTTGATGACAATGATACTGTTTCCTGAAACTTGGCAAGACAACAATTGCCTTGCTTGTGATCATTGATGTTGGAGAAAAAAAAGGACAAGACATGTAACAGCTAATAACACAGTTAAAACCTGATTGTCAGCACGACTTTTGTCATTCTTATTTCCTGTTGCAGCAAATAGGTCTCAATGGAAAATAAAATCACTGGAACAACCAGATAAACTGTTAAAGCATGCACCGGCTTCTGATGGTGTGCTATTCAATGGTGGTCCTTCGTCTCAAACAGGCCATTGGGACCTGCAATACAGAATCGTATGATGCATCAGAAATTGAAACAATACAATGGCAATAATCGATAATAATGTTCTGACTCCAAAAACGAGTCCAAAAAATTATAATAATGTTTTACGGTTACTGTTGCAGATAACTTATATGCTACAGAAAAAAAACTAGTCCAAAAAAGCATATCTCTACCAATATATACATGGCAAATCTGCAATGCTTGAAACCTATATGCTTGAATGGCAATTGTTGCATACAACATTTGAACAGATTATGACAATTTTTGGAGTGAAATGAAAGGCACACTTGACACTGCTTGTTTAAACCCCCACAATTCTTAATTCTTATGGGAGAGCACACGACTGCCAGGGCAGAATGCTTATACTCATGGGCCATGCTAGACATGAGTGGATCAAATTATATAGAACCAATTAGGAAAGATAGTAGCTCAACTGTTATCTTTTCTACTATATTGTGTACAGTGGCAACTCAACAGGGCACATCATTGATGATGATAAAAACAAATTATTGCTGAACCATGCAACATAACCAGCATTCAAGATTGAGTATGCATTTCCAAACTGTATACAATGAACAGATCCCAAAAGAACTAGGGTAAGGGGTCTATAGCAGTTCATATGGCCTATGAACATTAAGGGCCTATTTGGCAAAGCTCCAACTCCAAGAATTCTTGGAGTAGGATATTCCTAGCTCCAGAAAGTCATGGAGCTAGAGCTAAGGATACACTGAAGGTGTTTAAGTGAGTCATCTTATTTACATTCTAGATTGAAAATAGATACTTAAACCACTTTATATTAACTTATAAACACCAGATCTGAGGTAAAGTTGGGAGTTGGAGCCCTGCCAAACAAGATCTAAGAACATGATGCATGTGCAATCAAGTTCAACTTCTATCCAAATCACAGTAATTTGTTTTGAAACATGGAATCATGTGACGATCCCTTTCTGGAATGTAAAAAATTTGCCAACATTCAAGATTTCCAGCTAAGCAATCATTTTTTCC
Organism: Phragmites australis; assembly: GCF_958298935.1. Classification (NCBI taxonomy): domain Eukaryota; kingdom Viridiplantae; phylum Streptophyta; class Magnoliopsida; order Poales; family Poaceae; genus Phragmites; species Phragmites australis. The sequence goes on along the minus strand of NC_084923.1, from coordinate 46,074,599 downwards.
CTCTTTTTTTGAGATGAGCTAAACCCATTTTATTGCCACACGCACGTCATATACGAACGGACAACCTCTTGTACTGTCATAAGGGAGAAACTAAGGTACCTATCCATTCAACCTATTTATTCCCTACTAGAACAACGTTATTATCACACGCAAGAGAATGATCGCGTAACACACCCACCTAGCGTTTAGACCTCTCATTGCAATGTTGCTCTAAAACAAAACAATCAATGATAGCAGAGAACAGAGGATACCAATGTTCAGGAAGCTATCAGGCAGATGTATCCAAGTAGTTAAGGAAATCTATAGTCATGTAGGGAATGACGAACTTTGTCAAATAAACGCTACGTCATAATGTTATGAGGACCCTGAAATGCAATCTATTACACATTGAAACCAATGCACTGCACTACGAAATCAAGTATTAATCCCTCACGTCATTTCAATCAAACCATCTCCGAAGGGATCGAATCCAAGAACATCAAATCAAGCAAGGAACCAGATCGAAAGGGGGCAGTGGTAAACAATCCATACCCCAGGGGAACTCCTTGTTGCGAATGTGCAGATAGGGGTATGCCTGCACCATCACAAGCAAAGACGAAAATTCTACGCGTCAGATTCAGGACATATCTAGCTCGGATTCAAAGAACTCAGGAGCAAGATCTAACCGGCGGCTCATCGAAATGGGGGTGGCCCTTGGAGAGGTTGTACGCCGCCAGGAGGGTGCAGGTCACGATCCCAGCGTAGGTGATCTTCTCCCACTTGGCCGTCTCATCTGCCCAAACCCAAATCAAGAACAGATCGGGAATCGCAAAGAAAAAGAGGACAACGGGAAGGCGAGAGCGAGATGTACGCACGGGCATCGTCATGGACGGAGGAGGACATGCGGCGCCTCGCCGGTGCGGCGACCTTGACGCGCGCCGCCAGCGACCGGAGGCCGGATTTCGCCGCCGCCGAAGCCATGGGTGGTGGCGCCGCTGGTATTGGAGAACGGGTGGAGAGTGGTTGACCTGGTTGATGCCCACCTTTTTTTCTTTAATCCGCTGGTTTTGGTGGGCTTCGCCGTTCGGTCACTTTTTGGGCTGTGGGCTTCATATTCGTCGGCTCTGCGGAAGTTTTAGTTCCCTCAAATTTTTAAATTTTTCTAATTTTTTTCCAATCTCCGTTCCCGATCGAATCAGTTTTTTTATCCATCCTAATAACGTAGCTAGCTTATATTTTATTACAGTAATTTTTAATTAATTGTATTTACATGAACTCTTCATTTAGGTATTTGATTTTTAGAATAATTTTTCTAACACTATATTTGATATGATCATTCTTTTTTCTATTCTAACCAAAATTTTAATTATTATTTATTTTATTTTATTTAAATATTTTACTTCCCAAGCTGCATGAAAATCAAACCGATAATTTTTCATATTTTTAATTCTAAATTTAGCTATTTATTAATCATATTTGATATAGTAATTTTATTGTCTTGACAGCAAACATATAACACTCAAATAATAATATAATCTATAATATTATCCCGGCCTGTGCATCGCTATCTCGGACACGAAGTAGTATTGAAATCTCAAGGGCTCTGTTCCTGGCAGCAATTACAACCCGTCCAACTCCGAACAACATTAGCACAAACGCCGTGGATTCACGGCTGCTAGCACCCGTCAAAAGCCTCCACGGTCCATGTCGCTCGTCCTTGTCGATTACACGATTACACGGCGTCGAACAACATCCTTTTCGTGGCCTCGAATCAACGACCTTTTTTTTAACTCGAAAGGACGAATCAACGACTTTCCAGAGACAAATTAAGGCAGTAAAATTCACACTTAAGACAGTTACAGTAGAACCCTCGTCCGAAAAATTAGTTCTCAGTGTCCATATAGTTAAAGGCATCTAAGAATCTTAGACGTTTATTATCATAATCCCCACAGATGACGTGAAGTATCAACGATTGATGAACTATCAATCTTACGAATTTTTAAAATAAATAAGATATGTTTTAAATAGACGAATCAAAAGAACACACGGATAAATTTTTATACATGTTCGGATATTATTTAAGTACCAATCCTATATTTTGTTTATCTTCTATTGATTTGAACTTGTTACGAGTATATATGTGACTAATTTACATAGATTTATTCTAATCGGTGACTTCCTTTACTCAGTTACATGTGTCTTCTGGCTTCTAATGGCTTGTTAGCTCCTGTAATAGTTTTTTATCTGCAAGATCCCTAAGTTTCGTATATATAGGAGGACATATGTTCTCTGAAGTCTTTCTTTCCGTTCTTGAAGATAAATTTTCATGTTTACGAGATATCTTAGATTTCTACAGGCGATTTTGTTTCATTAACCGATGTCCTTCCTAGAGATAAAAAATTGCTCCAATAATTACGAAAACCCTAAGTACCCTAATACGATAATTATCCAGTAGGTATTGTCAAAATAGTATTGAAATATCAGGGGCTCTGTTGCTGACAGTCCAGACAGTGATTACACATGTCCAACTCCAAACAACGACACAGTGGATCTTTCTTTGAAGTCACGGTTAGAAATTAAACAAGATACATCGAACATGAGATATAATTTTTACATAAAAAATTATTATGGACAAAAATCATGGACATCAAACGATAATATTTGTTGTATGAGAAGTTGTGTATAACACAATAGAATTAAAATGACCATCTCAATTTTCTATGCGGCATCAAACGATAATATTTGTTGTATGAGAAGTTGTGAATACTAAGGATTGAACAACAACGATAAATCTAACACGAATTATTTCAAAACATGAACCTATAACGCCTCTTGTGTGACCCGATTAGAATTCAGAATCAAACCGCCGCACTCTACAAACAAAGCCTTAGTATTCACGGCTGCTAGCACCCATCAAAATCATTGAACTCTCCACGGCTCCATGTCGCTCGTCCTTGTCGATTAGACGATTACACGGCGTCGAACAACATCCTTTTCGTGGCCTCCAATCAACGACTTTCCAGAGACAAATTAAGGCAGTAACATTCACACTTGTTAGTTTCAGGAGCCGGACAAAGGAGGGGGGTATCATGAGAAAAAGGTAATGTAGCATTCCGTGCTGACCAGGAGATCACAGCAGCGGAGACTGTAACCGCCTATGCGACCATGCCCGTCCTTGCACTTGTGCTCCTCCTAGCTAGCCTTCAGCACGCGGCGTCCAGCGGCGACGGGCAGTTCGCCTACGACGGCTTCGCCGGCGAGAGCCTCGCCCTCGACGGCGCCGCGCGGGTCGCGCCCAACGGACTCCTGGTACTGACCAACGGCACGGTGGCGATGACCGGCCACGCGCTGCACCCGGCTCCCTTCCGATTCCGCGAGCAGAATTCGGACGGCACCGTGCGGTCCTTCTCCACGGCGTTCGTGTTCGCCATCGTCTCGCCGCACCTCCACCTGAGCAGCCACGGGCTGGCCTTCTTCGTCTCGCGCGCCCGGAGCCTCTCCAACACCATGCCGTTCCAGTACCTGGGCCTCCTCAACACCACCGACGGCGGAGGGTCAGCGAGCAACCACATCCTCGCGGTCGAGCTCGACACGGTGCTCAACTACGAGTTCGCCGACATCAACAACAACCACGTCGGCATCGACGTCGACAGCCTCAGGTCGGTCGCCGCCGCGAGCGCGGGGTACTACGAAGACGGCGGCGATTCCGTGTTCCGCGACGTGAGCCTCTTCAGCCGCGAGGCCATGCAGGTGTGGGTGGACTACGACGGACGGACCACGGTCCTCGACGTGACGCTGGCGCCCTTGGGTGTGCCCAAGCCCAAGAGGCCTCTCCTCTCGCGCGCTGTCGACCTCTCCGCCGCGGTGCCCGAGGAGGCGTACGTCGGCTTCTCGTCCTCCACGGGTGTCATGGCGTGCAGCCACTACGTGCTCGGCTGGAGCTTCGGCTTGGATAGTGCCGCGCCACCCCTGAATGTCTCCCGGCTGCCCGACTTCCCACACCCCAACTCGAAACCCAAACGCAAGCTGTTGCCCATCGTGCTTCCTATAGCCGCCTTCGCGGCAGCCGCTGTCGTCGCAGTCGCCGCTGTCCTGGTGTTCGTGCGCCGGCGGCTGGACTACGTTGAGCTGCGCGAAGACTGGGAAGCCGAGTTCGGCGCGCACCGGTTCGCGTACAAGGACTTGCACCGTGCCACCAATGGCTTCACAGACAAGAGGCTGATCGGGAAAGGCGGGTGCGGCGAGGTGTACAAGGGCGTGCTTCCAAGATGCAAAACAGAGGTTGCGGTGAAGAGGGTGTCCGGCGAGTCGAGGCAAGGGATGATGGAGTTCGTCGCCGAGGTTGCAAGCATGGGCCGACTACGGCACCGGAATCTCGTGCCGCTACTTGGCTATTGCCGGCGCAAAGGGGAGCTACTTTTGGTATACAAGTGTATGCGAAACGGCAGCCTTGAGAAGTTTCTGTATGACCAAGGGAAGATCACATTGTGTTGGGATCAAAGGTTTGGCATCATCAAAGACATCGCATCAGGTCTATTTTACCTGCACGAGGAGTGGGAGCAAGTTATCGTGCACAGAGACATCAAACCAAGCAATGTGCTTCTCGACGACGAGATGAACGGTCGACTCGGTGACTTTGGCCTTGCAAGATTGTACGACCATGGTACCAATTCATACACCACGCGTGTAGTCGGCACCACAGGGTACCTAGCTCCAGAGCTAATGCGCACGGGAAAAGCAAGCCCGGCGACAGATGTCTTCGCCTTCGGCGCGTTCCTTCTAGAGATCGTGTGTGGGCGAAGGCCCGTTGAGCAGGGCATGGAGGGGGAGACCTTTGTGCTCGAGGATCATGTCCTTGGGCACTGGCACAATGGATCACTCATGGAAGCAGTGGACTCAAAGCTTCAAGGCGACTACGGCGCCGAAGAGGTGTGCCTGACGCTGAAGCTGGGGTTGCTTTGCTTGCACCCACTGCCTGGTGCGAGACCAAGCATGCGGCAAGTTGTGCAATATCTAGATGGTGGTGCAGCGTTCTCCGAGTTAGTACTGACGAATCTAAACGAACGTGCTCACCTTGTCTCTGCAAACAAAATTGATTAATCTCATGCAAACATATACATGTGATTCGGCTAGAAGTTGTATGAACTACGAAGCGATTCAATTGAAGTGTGGTGTTTTTCGCACTCATCGTTTTTTATAGTTTTATTTGAGCATGTGCAGGATAATTGTTGTCACACACGGTTTTTAAAAGAACAAGCCAGATGTATTTCATAGGTATATTAGGATCAATTTCATAATATATATAGTGACATTATTAGTGATAAATAGTATTATATTATATAAAAATAATTTCATTGAAACAAATACTAGAGTTTTAAATAGCGAACGAAAACTTCAAGACGCACCACAGACAATCAACTGGGGGCCACATGACTTAGGATGCTCCGTCTTTATTACAGTCTTCAGCTTTCTTGATCTTCGTATAGTCTTCTCTAACTTAACAATATTTATTATTAAAAATAGCAAGTGTGAGTATATATCGTACTTCGCAAGTGTGAAGAAGTATAACATGAGGGCTTAATATAAGAAAGACTTTGACTCAAGTTTACTGCATCTATGTCATCATATACTATGACTAAAAAAGACTTAGCATTCCTATACTATGTGTGACACTAAGACTTTACATGATACATCTCATCGAATTTTATCCAACTACTAAAACTCACCAGATATTCCATATTCAACTACTAACTCATCGGATAACAACACCCGACTACCAGAACTAACCATCTAAAATCTCCATTAATCATGAAGAAGTCCAAACCCACACTTAACTATAAGCACGACTAATATATTAGTTTTATACTTTGTAGAGATTGCACACTTTATCCACGAGTCGAGATTCTCGAGTTGCTTCACACTCCTGAGGTGTAGAGCCGGGGTCTCACTACAAGGCCTTTACAAAACGCCTCCAAATCTGTATACACCAACTAAGGTTTCACTGCTAATAGGGATTACATCCACTGTAGAGGCTCCCTCTTGTGTCACTCAACAGCCAACTGATGCGTGTACAGAATAAGAAGGATATCTAATTAATTGGCTAGGGCATACCAATATAAGCCTCGTGGTTGTGCTGTTGTGCCGAGTTGCAGACTTCACAAATCGGTTCTTAGGATCTAAAGCAGGTACTCGTACATGACCCAATGCGCACATAGCAGCCATACCAACCAAATCAACCCGGCTATATCCCTATAATCCATTTTGCTACAAAAGATTACCTACACCAGTTCATATTGCATAGACCATTAAATAGATTAACATTTAAACCACTCGACTTGACAGCAAGACTAAACATTTCTACCTTAACACCCAAACTACAACACAGACGACAAGAATAATCTGGAAAGTATTAGTAAACCATAAACATGGGATTCATATTGACAGCATGCAAGTAGGAATAAAAGATACACTTTCCTACAATAGGGTCAATATGATCAAGGACACTTACCTCCGAAGTGTTGCTTATTGTTGTCGAAATCTTAATCTTGAAGTCTCTCAATCTGTTCTAGAGCGTTATCAACTAAGCGCGGGAACTACCGACAAATAACACAAAGAAAATACTGAGAACAACAAACCAAATAGCAGCAAGGTGCTATAAAAAGTCTACTAACAGAAAGAACTCGCTACTACGATCGCGTGAACGCAAGAATCACCTAAAACAGAGCTTGTATGAAAAAGTTATAAATGTTTGAAGTTACAAAGGTCTTTTTGTAAAAAGGCATGGGCTAGTTGGTAAAAATAGAAAAGTCTAAGGGCTTATTTGTAAAGTTTTAGGGACTTATATGTAAATAAATTAAACTATAGAAGGCTAAATATAAAAATGGTAGCTGACAATGGCCTTTTTGTGAAAACCAAAAAGTATAAAGACCTAAATACAAAATTACCTAATTAAAAGAATTAACAGATTAATTTTTAATTAGAAAGCCCTATCTATTGCGTCAGCACGCTGACGGGGCTCAGGCGGCTGACGTGGACTGCCATGTTGGACAAAACACTGGCGTGGTGTGCTAACGTGGCTCTCAAAGCTGACTAATATTATGGTGACACGTGGCGACTTCCTATTGGCTCGCGAGGGGTATCTCACCTTTTAATCTTGATCGTTTATCTACGATTGGACGATGGAGGGCAGGTTTCCTCAGCTTCGGTGTGAGAGCGACGGCGACGAGGTCGGGATGACGACGCAACACAAGAGGTCGTTGAAGTTGAGCTCTGGTGGATGGTCTTCGACGGTGAGGGGCAGAACGTAGAGAGGAGACGACGACGAACCCGTTTGAAGCACACTAGCATGTTGGGATGGCTCGATGAGGCTCAACGACGACGAGGCTCAACAGTGGAGGTCCGGTAGCCTCTAGAACTCGAAAGTGGTGGTGAAACTTGACGGGGGTTGGTCGAGGACATCAACGTGCTGACGGTGAATACATGCATGCACTCGGATGGTGTCACAAGGGGATGCGGTGGAGCATCGGCGGCAGCAAGAGAGCTCTCGGGTGGAGGAAAACCAATGGGATTTGAAGGCTTAGGTGCGGTGGAGCGAGAGAAAGCTTGATCGTGGAGAAGCGGTTGTGGAGACCTGGTCGTGGCAGCGGTTTCCAGCGAAGTGGGGGAAGAAGGCAAGAGGTTGAGAATGATGGCAGGGCCCATATGAGAGAGAGAGGAGGGAGGGAGAGAACGGTTGTCACAATTGTGCTGTGTGCTATACCACGGTTGCCATAAACTGAAGTAAATCCCGTGACTAAAGTATTGGGAAAATACCGGTAAGATGTATTACGAGATCCAAGTCACATAGGACGTGTTTGGATCGCTGCATCAGCTGGTGCATGCATCCGCTGGTCCTTGCATCCGCGTATACGATGAAGTGGATGGACGTTTGGATCGCTGCATGCTCGGGTGACGCTTGCATCCGCCGATGCAGTTACACGAGCGGAAGCAGGATCGAAGCAACGCGGGAATCGGCCGTATGTCTCGTCCTGGCTCGCCGGATGCAGTACTGTAGAGCCGGGTCCACTCGTCAGCGACAGTGAGTTTTCTTATGCAGCCTCAGATTCAGTCTACCAAACACAAACTCAAATTCAACTTGCATCCACTCGTCCAACCAACCAATCACTCTTCTTTTCTTAAATACAGCTTCCCCATCCTGCTTCCCCTCATCCAGAATATACGATGCAGCTATATGAGACACCATACATGCAACCAAACACACCCATATGGACGAATCAGATTTCAGACTGTAGTCTGTAGACACATGCATGGGTTGAGAAGAAGCTTCAGAGGTATAAAATTTGGTTCCAAATAGCACTAAGTACAGCGAAATAAACACTTTTACACCAGTATTCATACTTCTAGAAGATTGATAATGTTTACATGCCATTCAATTCGTCTAGTCTTGTTCCAAGTCGTCTTTGAACAGAAAAGACGTAAACAAGCTGGTACAGAGACTGAACCATCTTAAATTGGCCGCAGACTCAGTCAATATCTCAAGGAAAATATTAGTATTTTTCGAGAACACTTCAGTCTGTGAGTGCAGCCGCCCAGTTTTTGGGTTGCTCCAAGACAGGAGCGAACCAAACGTCTAAAACGTAAAGTTGGGTTGAAGAAAATGGTTTGTACGATTATGTAGCCACTCAATACAATGAACTTTTTACCTCCCAGGTTGTCAATTGTCTACATGAAGTTGTAGCTAAAGTGCAAGCCCGTGTGACACCAGAGATGAAAGATTCAATAATGTTCGAATATACCGGAAATTTTGTTTAAATTTTTTTGGAGACCATCGGTGGTCGAGTCAAGGAGGAGGTACTTGCGGTGCTGAACGGGAATGACATCCCAATTATTGAAAGAGTTGCGGCCATCAAGTCTCTGCAATGTTTTTGTATAAGATCATCTCTAAGGTGTTAACCAACCGGATTAAAGTATTTTTAAATGACATCATATCACCCAACCAGAGTGCATTCGTTCCAGGCAAACTGATAACGGACAATGTTCTCGTGGCATATGAGATGACAATCAGACTGAATCACACGGTCCAAGCACAGGAAACACTGTTCATGTTCCGATAATGGGAACTAATTTTGCTTGGAAGAAAATTTGGGACCTAAACTGTCCAAATAAGACGAAAACTTTTGTTTGGAGACTTGCTCATAATAGCCTTCCCATGAGGAAAATTCAATCGCGGGGAATCGAGCTTGATACAAGATGTCCTATGTGCTTTCGTATAGATGAAGATGGGGTCATCTGTTATTTAAATGTAAATACGCTCGGGCAGTTTGGCGAGAGCTGATGATGGAAGATCACCGTGCTACCATGTCAGCCATGCAGTCTTCAAAAGAAATCCTAAGCCATGTGTGGAGTATGCCTGATGAAGTTCAGATAAAAGTATTCACAACTCTCTGGATGATATGGACAAAGAGGAATGCTGTAAATGCAGGGCAGACCAGCAAACCATACAACCAGGCATACTGTGACGCCCGTTTTCTTGCCGCGGCCCAGCCCAGCCTTCGCCCGCTTTCGGCCCAGTCGCGCGCGCGTCGCTGCCAGAGGGGCCCGCCTGTCAGCTCCATCGTCCCCGCCGCGCCCGCGCCGTATCCGAACTGAACTCCGAATCCGCCGCACCGAACCTCCCCGCCGCGTCCGAGCTCGCCGCCAGCTTCGCAGTAGCGGGAGGAGCCCGTTTTGCGACTCGCCGACGCCTCTCCGCCGCCGGACCGAGTCCTCTCCGCTCGCCGGTAAGCACCGCCGCCCTCCACCGTCGCTAGCATCGCCCGAAGGTCCCCGCGGTCAGCTAACCCCTTCTCCGGCATCGCTTGTCTTCCAGGAAGCTCCTGTGCCTGCCGATTTCGCCTCTCCGCCGTCGCAGCCGGGTCCCCGTCGACTTCCGAGCGCCGCCGCCCGCCATTGTCGTCGCCCACCGCCGTCAAGACCTCCCCGGCCGTCGACAAGCCCCCGGTGAGCTTCCCCGTGCCCTCCCCGTTCGGTTGCGCCTTTTCCCGAAGAGTTTGGCGGTCGGTAGCGTTAGATTGCCTATCTCCGACAATCCTTCGGCGAGATCCGAGGCGGCGCCGCCGTGTTCCGATCGCCGCCGGCCTGTTTCCCCCCCAATCAACCTCAGCCGTCGGATCTTTGTTGAACGCTCCCGATTAGATCGCAAAATACCCCTTCGCTAGCCGTCCGGATTGCGCCACGTGTCCCTCTTAAACCCAGTCAGCAGCAGAGACACGTCAGCGCGCCATGTGGATGTCCCTGTCCTACGTGGCAGAGCCCAGTCAGCATTGGATGCCGAGTCAGCAGCCCAGTCAGCCTGTGACGTCAGCATTGCGCATTAATCAGGATTTTCAGTATGAAAAGAATTACTCATATTCTAGGAAATTAGGGAGATTTGCAAGGAAACCCCTAGGCTTCACTGTTTTTGCATATAGCCCTTAGATAGTTCTGGATAATTGCAATTAGGCCCCTGGATTTTAGGGTAATTATGTTTAGGTCCCTGAACTTTGCACTTAAGCAACTAGAACTATCTGTTTTACATTTTAGTCCCTGCAAACTTCCAGAAAAGCCCCTGTAGAGTAGAATTAGTGTAACTTTTCCATACGACCTCCGATTTAGGTGATTTTCGCGCTCCCGAGATCGTAGCAGCGTGTACTTTCCGTTCTTAGCCTTTTTAGAGTTAGTTTCTCCTGTTTAGTGTGTTGTATTTAGCTGTTTTGTTATTTCTTTCCGGTGTGTGCTTCGGCTTTAGGAGGAGAGCAGAGTGCCAGCATTCAAGACCAAGTTTTCGAAGATTCTGAGAAGCCAACTTACGAAGGCAAGTGTCCTTGATCACCTTGATTTAACCATAGATCATTATAGTTTACTTTTCCTTAGTTGCATGCTTGTCTAATTTTGAATCCCATGAATAGGGTTTACTAGAATTTGTATGGCCATTCCTTGTAGCCTCTTTTGGGGTTTTTGGGTCCTGTAAAAGGGTAGTCATGCTAGTGCAGTCATGGATTAGAATTATTATGAACTTTGATTAATAACTATGGAACAAGTACTTGGGAGAATTGATAATCTTGTAGTAACTTGAATTTAGGGATCCCAACTGGATGGCTAGTATGTGGTGGAGCTACACAGCAGGGTTTGTGTACGTTCCTGTGTGGGATCCTAAGGACCGGTTCTTGGAGCCTGTAACCTGGCAAAACAGCACAACCATGAGGCCTATATGGGTACGGCCTGGCTAAGTAATTAGTGTTCTTCGCATTCTGTACGCACCAATGGTTGGTTCAGTGGCACAAAAGGGGGCCTCTGCAGAGGATGGGATCCCTGTTAGTGGTGAAACCTCAGTGGGTGCTTATAGATGTGGAGATACTTTGTAACAGCCTTGTAGTGAGACCCCGGCCATACACCCCGAAAGTGTAAGGCAAAAAGGGAATCACGACTCGTGGGTAAAGTGTGCAAACTCTGCAGAGTAAATAACTGATCGATCAGCCGTGCTCACGGTCAAGAGCGGCTTGGACTTCTTCAGGATTAGATGGGAACTTTAAGGGTTGGTTTGGGTAGTCGGGTGGTGGTACTCCCGATGAGTCGGTAGCCGGATATGGGATATCTGGTGAGTCTGGTAGTCGGATGGAATCCGATGAGTTATGTTCTTAAACTGTTGGAATAAAAATCTAGTAAATAGTATTGCTAGGTTGTTTGAGTCTGATTTAGCTGAGCATAGTCGCAGTAATCCTCAAGTTGACTTTTCCTTGTCAATAGCCTGCATGTCATATTTTTTCTCCACTTGCTGAGTACTTTATGTACTCACGCTTGTCTTTTCCCTACCCTCGGATGCTGCTCAGAAGGTGAAGTCTTCGAGGAAGTCCCGGGCGAGGACACTGATTTCTAGAAGGAAGAAGGCGTTGATTGAAGACCATGTCCTAGGCTGGTGTTTTCCCCGAACAACGTCTGTGGATGGATGGGTATTCCGCTGCCATTTGAAGATTTATTAGCTTTTTCTTTCAGACCTTCGGGTCCTTTTGTAAGGATTGTTTACGTTATTTAAGACACAGTTTATGTTATCACTAATAACGTCGCTGCATGTATGTAAAACTTGATCCTGACATACATGTGAAATACATATAGTTGTTTCCTTTAAAACCGGGTGTGACACGTACTACCAAATTCAGAGACATGTTACTGACTTTATTGAGTTCTTTCAGAGACCGGAAGTTCAGAGAGTTGCTTCAGCTAAGAAATGGCAGAAACCAGATGGATTTATGAAGATCAATGTTGACGGTGCATTTTATGAGCAGGAACGTTCAGGTGGTTGGGGCTTCGTCATTAGAAATCATCATGGCTTGGCCGTCGCGTCGGGAGCAGGGCGCCTCCAGTATTTCACTGAAGCTCTCCAGGCTGAAGCAGAGGCATGTCTACATGCTCTCAATTTTGCTGCGGACGCAGTCCAAGATGTCATCTTCCCCCGGAGAGATCAGACACCGTGCCGTAGCTTCCCCTGGACTCTGCCGACGACGTCGGATACCACATGGCATACGAGTCGAACCCGTCGCTCTGCAGCGAAGCCATGGTGCCGAAGTCCGGCGGCGTCAGCACGGGCGGTTCCGGGAGCCGCAGGATGCCGTCCATGTACTGCACGACCTGCGCCATGCTCGGCCTCGCGACGGGCGAGACCTGCGTGCACAACAGCCCCAGCTTCAGCACCAAGCTCACCTCGCCGGCATCGTACTCCCCGTCGAGTCTCGCGTCCACGCTGCCAATGAGCGACCCGTTGGACCAGCGCTCGAGCACCCAGTCCACGAGCAGGGCGCGGTCGCCGCGTGCGTCTTCCTCGATGGGCCGTCGGCCACACGTGACCTCCAGGAGGAACACGCCGAACGCGAACACGTCGGTGAGCGGAGTAGCCTTGGAGGTGCGCGCCAGCTCGGGTGCGAGGTACCCGAGGGTGCCGACCACCCGTGTCGTCCGCGGGTTGGCGCCGTGGTCGTGCAGCCTGGCGAGCCCGAAATCGCCCAGGTGTCCACCCACCTTGTCGTCGAGGAGAACGTTGCTCGCCTTGACGTCTCGGTGGATGATAACTTGGTCGCAGTTGTTGTGGAGGTAGAAGAGGCCCAGCGCAACGTCTTTGAGGATCCGAAAGCGCTTACCCCAGTCCAGAGTAGGCTTCCTCTGATGATCATACAGAAATTTGTCGAGGCTACCATTGGGCATGTACTCGTAGACCAGAAGAAGCTCGCCTCTTCGCCGGCAGTAGCCGAGCAAGCGCACAAGGTTCCGGTGCTGGAGGCGCCCGATGCTCGTGATCTCAGCGACAAACTCTTTGATCCCTTGCCTCGAGTCATGCGACACCATCTTTACAGCTACCTCGAGCTTGGAACCGGGGAGCACTCCCTTGTACACCCTCCCAAACCCGCCGACGCCGAGCAGATGCCTGTCGGTGAACCCGTCGGTGGCATGAAACAAGTCCTTGTACGTGAACCGGCGCGGTCCGAATTCGTCTTCCCATTCCTCACGCAACTCGGCGTACTTGACCCTTCTCCACCCGAACACAAACACACTGGTGACCATGGCCAGGATGAACACCACGATTCCAATTGGCAACACTGCCTCCAGGACCTTGTGCTGACCTCCACCGTGAGCTACGGGCAGCCTGGGCAACTTGGAGTAATCGAGAGGCGGAGCTGATCCGTTCAAGGAAAAGCTCCAGCCAAGAATACAGTGCCGCGATGACATGGATCCCAGGGAGGCGGCAAAGCCGATGTACGACGTGTCCGTAATCACTGTCGAGAGGTCGACGGCATGCGAGAACAGAGGCTTCTTGGGCTTTGGCACGCGCACGGGAGCCAACGTCACATTGATCTCCATGCTCCGGCCGTCGTAGTCCACCCACACCTGCATGGCCTCGCCGCTTATCAGGCTCAAGTTACGGAACACTCCATTGCCATCGTCGTCGTAGTAACCAGCCGAGGCGGCCTTGACAGACTTCAGCCCATCGATGTCGATCCCGACGTGGTTGCTGTTGATGTCTGCAAATTCCACGTCGAGCAGCGTGTCGAGCTCGATGGCGAAGATATGGTTGGTGGTGTTCCCGACATTACTGGTGTTGAAGAGACCAAGAAATTGGCTCGGCAACGTGGCCGAGAAGTTCGTGGTCGGGGCGACGAAGAAGGCGATCCCGTAGGCGCTCAAGTCGGCGTACTCGGAGAGGATGGCGAACACGAAGGTTGTCGAGAAGGAGAGCACGCCAGAGGTTGGTTGCGCAGAGCGGAAGTGGAGCGGGGCTGGGTACACGCCGTGGCCTTTCATCAGGTACGTGCCGTTCGTGAGCACGAGGACGCCGTCCGGGGTGACCATGGCAGAGTAGTCGACGGTAAGGTTCGCGCCGGCGAAGCCGTTGAAGACGAAGTCGATGGCATCGCCGGAGGAGCACACCAGGGTGAGGCTAAAGAAGAGGAGGCACGCAAGCAGCGTCATGGTGGCTCCGTGGCTATACAGGATATGGCTCTAGCTTGTCTAATCCCAGAGAAATCTTGGTGATTCTCAAGACTGGTTTGAACCAGTTTGTAAGCAGCTGCTGCTATCAGCAGTTGAAGGTAATCCAGGGCGCGCTCGTCTGAATCCGATGCGCTGACGAGTTCTTTGGATCGTGCTGTTTGTCTCTGCTAGGAAGCATCGATCCGTCCTACGCTGGAGTGCTGGACAAGTGGACAGGACCAATCATTCGGTCCATTCAGGCGTTACTCCAAGTGGTTGGTTGATTGACTTGGACTCTTCTTATTCTCACTTCTAGATGCCGAGAAGCATAGCATTTCTCATTTTCTGAAGCTCAACAGTTCACAGCTTCTTCTAGGCAAGCATCCAGACAGTCACAAACAAAGCTGTAACCAATATTCCATTCACATCTGACAGTTCTGGTGAGGCTGAAGTAAGGACGATGGCATTTTTGTTCGGCTGCTATTTTGGACTAAACGTATGGGAGGTGTCTCTTTCACCAGTTTACAGATTTTCCAAGTATTCTGCTAGTATGCTTCCCTCATGCGTTCCGATTTCTAATGTCCAGAAGCAATCGGCGTTTGATTTTTCAAACGATGGCATTTTTGTTCGGCTGCTATTTCAGGCTAAACATATATATACTCAGAAATTTATCACAGAACATAAACAAAAATAAAAAAAATACAAACCCATAATTTGTCTTAGAAATTTGTAAGGATGGTTGCACAGCTGATGGCATGGGATTTGATTCGGATGAGCTTTCCGCAGGCATGGAATCTAAACCCATAAGTCTAGCCACAAAAGTGGGTCACCTCCTCACCTGAGCTTCTTCATCGATCACCGAAGATGAGCAACTATGCTCACTGCTTTCATTCAAGATCGGTGCATCTTCGAGGATCTGCCAAATGTCAATACAGTGATACACACAGCTTAGTCATTCAAGACATTAAGCAACAAACTGAACTACACCCGAAAAAAATGTGCGCAAGAGCACGCACCGAATTCGACCGTACACTTGGTGTACCACCATCAACTTCCTTCTTACCTCCAGTATTCCCTCCACGATGGTTAGGATAGAAGCACAGCACGTCCCTTGTGAAAATGTACCCAGATTATAGCAACCACTCGACTCCTATTTCACATTTGCTTACTTGAAATCGGAGAACTGCTCCCGCTTCCGCTGAGTAGCCGCTTCTTAGACTTCTTACCCCAATCAAACAGGCCAAAAAATCCATGCCCCTTTGAAGCAGCTTTCTCCACATCCATCTCTCCTCACTCTACACCTGCAAATAAAATTGCTCACGTAAACACAACAAATCAACAAAAAGTACAAAGAGACCTAAGCATATTTAGCCCAAATGCAGCTAAACTCACTAATCAACAGAGCACTAGCACCGAGTCCCCCAAAACCCAATCTTGATCCCAAATTTGACCTCGCACAAACCAAGAGATTCCGACAAAGAGTTGAGCCCCCGCATCCTACCAACAAGCTTCTACAATAACCAGAATGGGGGTAATCCCCAGCCCAAACCACTCCAAGAAACCTCAAGTCACCCACACCCATAGCACAGAATGTCATAAAGATCCAACCTTTCCGAGGCAGCACGGGTCAACGGCGCGGGATTCACCAAACCAGCACCCAATCCGAGCCGAATCGCTGAGCAGACGAATACGGATCGAACCGCTTTGGGCCATGCCTCGCCCGGGAGTTCCCAAAGCCGCGATTTTTTTCCGCGCGAACACCTCGCGCAAACGGTGAGGCGCGAGGAGGGCGTCACATTAGGGTTGCCGAGGTGGGGAGGAGACGAGGGTGGGAGGCGGCCGCGGTTGCCGAATCCATTAATGCGGCGAGGTGCATGTGCCGTCAGGTGGTGGGGAAGATTCAGAGCGAGGATCAGGATTGGTTGCGATCGAGGAGGCGTCGTGGCTAGTGGGGAGGGTGTGGATCAGGTGTGCTAGGGTTGTGGCAGCGTGGATTGGAGTGGGAGAGAGCTGGATGGACGGGGATCGTGGAAGGAGTGGGCGTAGGAATCAAGGATCGGCGGGCGGCGCGTTTGTGTGGATGGACGGTGGTGGCATAGTTGTGATCGCGGTGTGGGTGCAGGAGGAGAAAGAAAGGGAGGTGACTCGAGGGAAGTGGACCACAAATCAAAATCAGGACGTGGAGAGGTGGATGTCCTGTCTAATTAAAGACTAATTACTATATATTTTTTAAGTAGTATATATATATATATATATTATAGTTATTCGTCGTACTTTAGATAGTACAAGCAATTCAAACTATTGCACAGATTTACAACCAACAGAAGAAGAATTTTAGAAAGAAGCTATCAAGTAGCTAAGGGCAGGCTACTAGAACTGACTAATGCTTTGCTACACTCATGTCTCATGGCATACTCATGTGCATTCACACCCAAGTTCTAAGGATTCACAATAACACCGAACACAGCGCGCACGTTATCTCCCTCCGGAGAGGCCAGTCATTGTCCCGATACTCATCGCCGACGATGACGGATGCGACGCCGACAGGACAAACGAATCAAACCCTTCGTTCTGCATCAGAGCTAGCATACTGAAGCTTAGGTGCGACGGTGTCAGCTCTGGGAAGGGCATGTCCCCTTCAAGATATTGCATCACTTGCCGCATGCTTGGCCTCACACTGGGCAATGGATGCGAACACAGCAGCCCTAATTTCAACGCCAGGATCGCCTCATCGGCATCGAATTTACCCTGAAGCTTTGCATCAACCACCTCAGTGAGTGATTCTTTCTGCCAGTGCTCAAGCACCCAATCGACCAGCATGAGCTGGTTGTCTTGCATGCTCTGCTCCACAGGTCTCCGCCCGCAGGTGACTTCAAGGATGAATGCTCCAAAGGCAAACACATCGGTGAGAGGGGAAGCTTTTCCTGTTCGTGCCAGCTCTGGGGCAAGGTAACCCATTGTGCCGACGACGTGAGTTGTCTGCGGGTCAGCTCCATGATCATACAATCTTGCGAGACCAAAGTCTCCTAGCCGTCCGTTCATCTCACTATCGAGGAGGACATTGCTCGCTTTTATGTCTCGGTGGATGACAACTTGCTCCCAGTCTTCATGGATGTATAGCAACCCTGATGCGACACCTTTGATGATTCGGAACCTCTGTGCCCAATCCAAAGTGGCCTTATCCTCATGACCGTGTAAGTATTTGTCAAGGCTACCATTTGGCATATAGTCATAAACCAAAAGAAGTTCACCTTTCCGTCTGCAATAACCGAGCAACTGCACAAGGTTGCGGTGTCTGAGACGGCCGATACTGACAACCTCCGCGACGAACTCTTTTATACCCTGCCTTGATTCGTGCGACACCCTCTTGACTGCAACCTCCAATTTTGATTTTGGAAGCACTCCCTTGTACACTCTTCCAAATCCTCCAATACCAAGCAACATCTTGCTCTTGAATCCCTCTGTTGCCTGAAACAAGTCCTTGTACGAGAATCTGTGTGGCCCGAATTCAACCTCCCAATCTTCTCGCAGCTCGGCGTACTTCAACCTCCTCCGGACGAGCGAAATCACAACCACGACCACGCCGAGGACGAACGCCGCGGTGGCTATTGGCAACACAACATCTAAGACCTTGGACCGTGCCTTCGGGCCAAACCTTGGCAGCTTCGGCAGGCTGCCAATGTTGATGTCCGGGGCAGGGCCGTCCATGGCAAAGCTCCAGCCGAGCACGTAGTGGAGCGACCTGACGGTGCCCGTCGAGGACGAGAAGCCAACGTACGCCGGCTCCACGAGCACCTCCGAGAGGTTGTGCGTGGCCGACACCAAAGGCTTCGAAGGCTTGGCCATCTTCAGGGGAGCCAAGAACACGTTGATCTGCATGGTCTCGCCATCGTAATCCACCCAAACTTGCATGGGCTTGCCGCTAATCAGGCTCAGGTTCTGGAACGCACCGGTCTTATCATCGTAGTAGCTGGCGGTTTGAACACTGACGGACTTGAGGCTGTTGATGTCGATGCCGACGTGATTGTCGTTGGGGTCCTTGAACTCGGTGCTCTGGATGGTGTCGAGCTCGACGCCGAAGATGTTATTGGTGGCGTTGCCGTTGTTCTGGGGGTTGAGGAGGCCCAGGTACTGGCTCGGCAGCGCGGACGAGAAGTTGTCCTTCCCGACGAAGAAGACGATGCCGTGGCCGCTCAGGTCAGGGTAGGGAGGGATGATGCCGAACACGAACGACGCCGAGAACGAGCGCACGGGACCGCCCGGCGTCCTCTGGAACTGCAGCGGCGCCGGGTGGACGGCGTGGCCCTTGAGCTGGGCCGTGCCGTTGGTGAGCTCGAGCAGCCCGGTCGGCGTGATGACGGCCGTGCCGTCCAGGGAGAGCGGCGCGCCGGTGAAGCCCGTGTAGACGAACTGGTGTTCACTGTCGTCGCCGGCGCCGAGAACGGCCGCGACGAAGCCAGCGAGGAGGATTCCCCGGAGAAGGGAGCGCGCGCGCCTCATATCAACCATGGCAACTCACAAGCGAAAAGCTCTCGAAATTCACATCTGCCAAGCCAAGTGCCAACTTGAGATTCGTAGTATGTGGCCTGTGGCGTTGCCGCTTTGGTGCGCTGCAGTGCTGTCGCGCTCCGGCGGCTCCGCTTGTAGTTTTATAATCTGAAGCCAGCTTGGAGCAAGAGCCGCCACTGCTAATCAGTCCAAACTAGTGATGTAGAATTAATGAAGACAGGCGTGACTTGGTTGTTGGGGTCTTCCTGCGCCAAATCACGCGCGTGCTGTCCTGTTCGAAGCGATTAGAACATGCCATCCTCTCCTCGTTGGACTATAGTAGTAGGTATACCCGCCTACCGGCGCAGTCCAGCTTGGAAACTTCCGAGCCTGTTGTTTACCTTGGAAACTTCCGAGCCTGTTGTTTATTGCCGGTTTTGCACACTTGCCGCGCAGCGATGTGGACGTTTCAAGAGCCGAGCGCGCCGATGGCGTGATCGATCGATGGCAACGGGTCAATCTTCGCTGGGAATCCTCGTCCCTATTTAGTCATTGCTAAAAAATTTCTCCCATCTCTATTTTTACAAAGAATTTTATAAAGATTGGATCTTAAATAGGATGTAAAATTAAATTATAGTTCATTATTTCTATATATTAACAATATGTTCATAGTATAAATAAATAATTTTTTATACGTACGAAGGTAATTAATATAATATGGATTAAATATCTTAAATTAGACAAAAAATATATATGTCACATTAGGTTTAAAAAAACAAATCAAATGCATTTTATATATATGACTAGATCAGTTTTATCATACATGTACTGGTATCATTAGTGATAAACAATACTATCCGTATAAAAACAACTTTATTGAAATAAATGCTAAAGTTTTAAACAACATAAAAAGAACAAGAGGAAATTCCAATAAAAGCTTCAGTGCACACCACATGCAATCGACTGGAGGCAACATGACCTAGGACGCTCCGTCTTCATTATAGTCTTCAACTTCATTGATCTTCACGTAGTCTTCTCCAACTGAGCATCATTTATTATTGAAAATAGAGAGTATGATTACATATCATACTCTGCAAGTGTGAAAAAGTATAACACGAGGGCTTGAGACAAGAAATGTTTAACTCAAGTTTACTGCATATATATCATCCTAACTTAGGACTAAAAGACACAACAGTCCTATTTACTATGTGTGATAGTACCAATATTAAGAGAAACAGCTGATCGGATTCCATCCAACTATCGAACTCATCAGGTATCCCACAACCTAGCTACCAAATCATCGGGTTACCACCACCCGATTACCAAAACCAACCATCCAAGGTCCCCCTCTAATCATGAAGAAGTCCAAGCCCACTTCTAACCGTGAGCACGACTGATATATCAGTTTTACACTCTGCAGAGGTTGCACACTTTACCCATGAGTCGTTATGTGACGCCTGTTTTCTTGCCGCGGCCCAGCCCAGCCTTCGCCTGCTTTCGGCCCAGTCGCCCGCGCGCCGCTGTCCAGTGGGACCCGCCCGTCAGCTCCATCGTCCCCGATTCCACCCCGCGCCCGTATCCAAACTGATCCCGAAGCTGCCGCGCGCCGAGTCCGATTTCACCGCGCCGTCCGCCCTACGCGCTGCGCCCCGCAACAGCCTGCGCCGCCCTCGCCTATATATCCCCAGCAGCGCCGCCCTCTTCCCCCCTGCACACGCGCAAGAAAAACCGAGCTCGCCGAGCGCCATAGCCGCCGCCGTCGCCGAGCAATCCGCCGCACCCGAACCTCCCCGCCGCGTCCGAGCGCGCCGCCAGCATCGCCGGAGCGTGAGGAGCTCGTTTTGCTGCTCGTCGAAGCATCTCCGCCGTCGGAACCAAGCTCTCACCTATCGCCGGTAATCTCCGCCGCCCTCCTCCATCGCTAGCATCGCCCGAAGGTCCCCGCGGTCAGCTAACCCCTTCTCCGGCATCGCTTGTCTTCCAGGAAGCTCCTGCGCCCGCCGATTTCGCCTCTCCGCCGTCGCAGCCGGGTCCCCGTCGACTTCCGAGCGCCGCCGCCCGCCATTATCGTCGCCCACCGCCGTCAAGACCTCCCCGGCCGTCGATAAGCCCCGGTGAGCTTCCCCGTGCCCTCCCCGTTCGGTTGCGCCTTTTCCCGAAGAGTTTGGCGGCCGGTAGCGTTAGATTGCCTATCTCCGACGATCCTCCGGCGAGATCCGAGGCGGCGCCGCCGTGTTCCGATCGCCGCCGGCCTGTTCCCCCCCCCCCGAACCATCTTAGCCGTCGGATCCCCTTTGAACGCTCCTGATTAGATCGCAAATACCCTTTCGCAACCCAGTAGAAAGCCGCCACGTGTCCCTCTTAAACCCAGTCAGCAGCCGAGACACGTCAGCGCGCCACGTGGATGTCCCTGTCCTATGTGGCAGAGCCAAGTCAGCATTGGATGCCCAGTCAGCAGCCCAGTCAGCCTGTGACGTCAGCATTGCGCATTAATCAGGATTTTCAGTATGAAAAGAATTCCACCTATTCTCGGAAATTAGGGAGATTTGCAAGGAGACCCCTAGGCTTCACTATTTTTGCATATAGGCCCTTAGATAGTTCATAATTGCAATTTGGCCCCTGGACTATAGGATAATTGCAATTAGGCCCCTGGATTTTAGGGTAATTATGTTTAGGTCCCTGAACTTTGCACTTAAGCCCCTAGAACTTTCTGTTTTACAATTTAGTCCATGCAAACTTTCAGAAAAGCCCCTGTAGAGTAGAATTAGTGTAACTTTTCCATACGACCTCCGATTTAGGTGATTTTCGCGCTCCCGAGATCGTAGCAGCGTGTACTTTCCGTTCTTAGCCTTTTTAGAGTTAGTTTCTCCTGTTTAGTGTGTTGTACTTAGCTGTTTTGTTATTTCTTTCCGGTGTGTGCTTCGGCTTAGGAGGAGAGCAGAGTGCCAGCATTCAAGACCAAGTTTTCGAAGATTCTGAGCAGCCAACTTACGAAGGCAAGTGTCCTTGATCACCTTGATTTAACCATAGATCATTATAGTTTACTTTTCCTTAGTTGCATGCTTGTCTAATTTTGAATCCCATGAATAGGGTTTACTAGAATTTGTATGGCCATTCCTTGTAGCCTCTTTTGGGGTTTTTGGGTCCTGTAAAAGGGTAGTCATGCTAGTGCAGTCACGGATTAGAATTGATTAATAACTATGGAACAAGTACTTGGGAGAATTGATAATCTTGTAGTAACTTGAATTTAGGGATCCCAACTGGATGGCTAGTATGTGGTGGAGCTACACAGCAGGGTTTGTGTATGTTCCTGTGTGGGATCCTAAGGACCGGTTCTTGGAGCCTGTAACCTGGCAAAACAGCACAACCATGAGGCCTATATGGGTACGGCCTGGCTAAGTAATTAGTGTTCTTCGCATTCTGTACGCACCAATGGTTGGTTCAGTGGCACAAGAGGGGGCCTCTGCAGAGGATGGGATCCCTGTTAGCGGTGAAACCTCAGTGGGTGCTTATAGATGTGGAGATACTTTGTAACAGCCTTGTAGTGAGACCCCGGCCATACATCCCGGAAGTGTAAGGCAAAAAGGGAATCACGACTCGTGGGTAAAGTGTGCAAACTCTGCAGAGTAAATAACCGATCGATCAGCCGTGCTCACGGTCAAGAGCGGCTTGGACTTCTTCAGGATTAGATGGGAACTTTAAGGGTTGGTTTTGGGTAGTCGGGTGGTGGTACTCCCCGATGAGTCGGTAGCCAGATATGGGATATCTGGTGAGTCTGGTAGTCGGATGGAATCCGATGAGTTATGTTCTTAAATTGTTGGAATAAAAATCTAGTAAATAGGATTGCTAGGTTGTTTGAGTCTGATTTAGCTGAGCATAGTCGCAGTAATCCCCAAATTGACTTTTCCTTGTCAATAGCCTGCATGTCATATCTTTCCTCCACTTGCTGAGTACTTTATGTACTCACGCTTGCCTTTTCCCTACCCTCGGATGCTGCTCAGAAGGTGAAGTCTTCGAGGAAGTCCCGGACGAGGACGCTGATTTCTAGAAGGAAGAAGGCGTTGATTGAAGACCATGTCCTAGGCTGGTGTTTCCCCCGGACAACGCCTGTGGATGGATGGGTGTTCCGCTGCCAATTGAAGATTTATTAGTATTTTCTTTCAGACCTTCGGGTCCTTTTGTAAGGATTGTTTACGTTATTTAAGATACAGTTTATGTTATCACTAATGACGTCGCTGCATGTATGTAAAACTTGATCCTGACATACATGTGGAATACATCTGGTTGTTTCCTTTAAAACCGGGTGTGACACGTTATTCCCGTATTGCTTCATACTTTCGGAGTGTAGAGCTAAGGTCTCACTGCAAGGTCTTTACAAAGTACCTCCAAATCTGTATGCACTCACTAAGGTTTCACCGCTAACAGAATCCAATGCAGAGGCCTCCTCTTGTATCACTCATCAGCTAACTGGTGCATAAAGAACAAGAAGGACATCTAATTAATTGGCCAGGTCATACCCATATAGGCCTCATGGTTGCATTGTTGTGTTGGATTACATATCCATGAACTAGTCCTTAGGATCTAAAGCAGGCACTCACACGTCACCCAATGCGCACACAACAACCATAGCAACCAAACTAAACTGTTTAATCCCTATGATCTATATTGCTACAAAAGATTACACAAATCGGTTCATATTGCATAGACCATTTAACATATTAACATTTAAACCACCTGACTCGATAGCATGATTAAGCATTTCTACCGGTGACATCCAAACTATAACACAAGCGACAAAGATAATTGTGGAAGAATATAGTAAACCCTAGCATTGAGATTCATATTGACAAGCATATAAGTAAAAGTAAAAGACACACTTTCCTACAATACAATCAATGTGATCAATAACACTTGCATTCAACAACGGGTTGCTCAAACTCTTCAAAAGTCTGGTCCTGCAGGTTCACAAGATGCTCATCTCCTATTGCATTCGAGAACACCGAAAACAAGCAAGTACAAATATCTAAGAATAGTATACTAAACAGTAGCAAAAGGCACAAGAATCGTCTAAAGCAGAGCTCGTATGAAAACGTTATAAAGGTTTGAAGTTATATAGGTCTTTCTGTTAAAGAGTGAGGACTATTTGGTAAAATAGAGAAGTCTAGGGGCTTATTTGTAAAGTTTTAGAGACTTATATGTAAATAAATAAAAATATAGGGGCTAAATGTAAAAACGGTAGCTGACAAGAGCCTTTTTGTGAAAACCGAAAAGTTTAGAGACCTAAAAGCAAAATTACCTAATTAAAAGAATTAACAGATTGATTTTTAATTAGAAAACCCTATCTATTGTTTCAGCACGCTGACTGGACTTGGGCTGCTGACGTGGATTGTCACGTCGGACAAAACACTGGCTTGGCATGCTGACGTGTCTCTCAAAGTTGACTGGGATTATGGTGACATGTGGTGGCTTCCTATTGGCTCACGAAGGGGCATCTCACCTTTTAATCTTGATCGTTGATCTATGATCAGACGAGGGAGGGCAGGCTTCCTTGGCTCCGTCGTGAGGGCGATGAGGTCAGGATAGTGGCGTGGCTCGGGAGATCACCAGAGTTGAGCTCCGGTCGCCGGTCTTCGACAACGAGCTACGGAACGTGGAGAGGAGATGATGACAAACCCGTTTGAAGCACACAAACATGTCAGGGTGGCTTGTCAACGGTGAGGCTTAACGGTGGAGGTCAGATAGCCTCTGGAACTCGAACGTGGCAGTGAAACTTGACGGGGGTTGGTCGTGGATGTCGACGTGCAGATGGAGAGCATGGGCATGCACTCGGACGGTGTCACGGAATGCTGGAATGACCCAACAATGGTGATGAGATGCGGCGGAGCTTCGACGGTGCACAGGAGCTCTCGGGTGGAGGAAAACCGACGGGATTTTGGCGCTTGGGTGTGGTGGAGTGAGAGGAAGCTCGGTCGGGGGTTTGATTTGGGTTTTATAGCCATTAGGAGGAGCGGTTGCGGAGACGAAGTCGTGGTGGCGGTTTTGGGTGAAGTGGGGGAAGAGGGCGGGAGGTTGAGGATGATGGCGGGGCCCACATGAGGGAGAGAGCAAAGGGAGGGAGAAAATGGGCGTCACAATATAAGATTAATTTATTATTTCCCCTACATAATGTTATATTTGTATATTTATATATTAAGAAAAACATATATATGTGTGATACCAGAAATATAGCGGAAGCGAGGATGGGGAGACGTCTCCGTCCCCATATAAATTTACGAGGATCAAATTTTCTCATACCCATTCCTTAATAGGGGAATACTTCGTGGTTTACTGGGGAACGATGCCCCATTGCTATCGGTGTATAGAATAGGGGTCCCCTATTCTAAAGGCTCACACAGGCCAATACCAGTTGATGGAAGATTTTTTTTCAGTCTAGGGTCCCATCGCGGGACTAGTTTGCATCTTCACGACCAGGATCCTTACCACATAAGGGATTCTCATGACCATCTTTCGCTGGTCACGGGACAGGTACATATCTAACCACTCTATTCTCATTAAATACATTCCACTCAAGTGTTCTCCTTCTCTAATCACTCCTCCCCAGCGGACAGGTCATGGCCGTCGCAGTGATGCCATGCCCTGTCTCGTAGCATTAAGCGTTATGTGACGAGCTCGTAGACGTGTCATACTGCTTTACAGGCACACGTGCGAGATCGATGGTGGGATGAGGCGCACCGACTGATCAAGACGTGGAGGTGTCCAATAGATGGGATGTGCTCATCTGTTTTATCAGAACAAAAAGGGCACGTGCGCCACCCATTTTAAATAGCCTAGGGGTGAGAAGTTTAGCTAAGGTATGGGTCAGCGGAAAATGGGCCACTTGTAAGTCTCCTTCTCTCCGGTATATAAAGAGAATATGACCTGATTTGTAAAAGGACGGAGGAGGAGGATCCAGAAAATTTCTCTGTAACCAGTTCACAAATACTGATAACAAAATACATATGACATAGGGCTGCTATCCTTATGGATGTCTGAACTTGGATAATTTATGTATTTTTGAGTTCATCACAAACACACACACACCATAAGCATTGTTCACACGCCCATTAATCGGTGTACCTAAAATTATTATCAGAAATTAACCCTTGATAATTCCCATCCCTAATCAAGATAGCATGGTAGAAAAAAAAATAGGAAAGGCTATATTCCAGACCTTTGAAAATTGAGGCCATCTCGGCCGTTTGATTCATCTTCTATCTCCCGCAATTGTTGCCCTTCTTCTTTCTCTTAGCGTCGCTGCTGCTATCAGCTCACCGTGCTCCATGTCTTACCCTCCTCCTTCCGTCTCCATCCGTCAGATCCGCCGCCACCAACCGCTCTCGCGCTAACCTGGTGGCGCCTCATCCGCACCCTGACCCTCCCCTTCCAGTTGTCCTTCATCACCTCGCCTCTCATGTTGGCCACCACCGTTTAACTAGCATGCCTCTCAATACCCTCCTTCCAAGCCAGATGATGACGAATCCTTCTCTAGAGCTAACTAAACCCCCTTCACTAACCCCGTTGTCGTCACATTCACACGTGGTAACTTAGAGGAACAACGATTTCAGGTTTCTGAACTTTAGTATATGTGGGAAAATTATGGCAGCCAAACTCCGGTTACTGGCGGTGACTCGAATGGTTTTCTGGGTTTCGTTCGTGACGAGGGCGTGTTGTGAAATGTCATCCGAGCAGAACAGGTCCGATAATTACCTAGTCTCTGTGCCCGTCGCTGCCGCCGTTGGCACGGGACACGCGTGCCGTGGCGAGCGGTGGCTCGTGGGGACCGGTGGACGGACAGATGCTGATTGGGACGCGAGAGCGATGGCGGCGATAATAAACAAACGATGACCTGTGGTGGTGTGGACGTCGACTGTTAATCGATGTCGGAATGCGAGTTATCCAGTGGTGGTTCCAACCGTGTGCGAGTGCTAGCGATGTCGCCCATCGGCGGTTGACTGCCAGCCAGGGCCGCTACTGCCCGCCGAGCCGAACTAGCCCGACTCGAGGGGCTCCTGGTACTGTTCCCTCATGTAGTCGCGGATCGGACTGCCAGGAAGGAAGGAAGGAAGGTCGTGCTGCAAGCCTGCAACTACAACCGTGTCCCGAGCCTGTTTTCGCTGGGCCTCCGTGAAGGAATCGCTAGCCCGGCTCCATAGTCATACCACCGAACCTTTTTATTTTTTATTTTATTTTCCAATATTTGTAAAAGTACATATCTATTTTAAAATATTAAACATCTTGAACTATTATCTTCTTTTGGTTGGATGACAACAAAGTGTATCTTATCCAACGGATGGCACAGCTGAAAAAAATAAAATAAAAAACACAATATTCTATTTCTCTCAAAATTCAAAACACTAATGAAATAATTTTGAATAATTTTGAAAACAAATGTATGTTGTAGAGGATACTATGATCTAACTCTAAAAATATTTAGACAAAAGTATGATTTGTATATTAAGAAACAAAAAGACAAATTTCAGACAGAGAGTGTACAATGAAATTTATCTTTTTTATTTCTCATTGTGAAAGTGTTAGTTTGAGTTGAATTTTTTGGAAAGATAGATTATAGCATTCTCTACAATATACTTTTTTCAAAAAATTTATGACTATTTTGATAATGTTTTGAATTTTAAGAGCAATTAAACGTATTGTTTTTTATGTTTTAAGTTGTCGTTCGTTGGAAGGGTGACATATTTATTTTTTAAAAGTACCGCTAGTTGTAAGACAACACCTTGCTGCCGCCTACTAACGGGTGATGGTATTTTACAAATATTGAAAAATAAAATTAAAAAATCCCACCCCAGCTCGCGTGGGCCGCGCGCGGATGCCACCTGCGCTGCGCGAGGCGGGCGGGTTGTTTCCCATGCTTTTCTGGCCTCCAACCTAATCTGGGGCCGCTCGCTCGCGACCCACGGCACGCGGCCCGGTCACGCCACCCGGCAGCGATTTGGTTTGATCTGAGCCCTCCGCCCGCTCCGCTCTTCAAGTCCGGATTCTTTAATCTGCGGTTACCCCCTCTCTCTCTTACTTCCTCTTTTTCAAAAAGCATTATGCTCTCTACGTGATTTCAAAAGGCATTCCTCTTTAATGCATGTGCAACACCATTTCATTCTTAATTATTTTCTTCCCTTTTTTTTTCAAAAAGCATTCTGCTCTCTACGTGAATAGTTCCATTCGCGTGCGAATGAGCTATGGTGTTGTCCAAGGTGGGCCCACCCACACTCATTGTTTTTGGACTTTTACCGGTGTGAAGCCTTGAGTTGTAAGCTCATAGCCTTTAGTCGTAAGTTGAAATTCAAGAAAAATGTGGAGATCCATGAATCGTAAGTTACATATTACGAGTCAAAAGTTGGAAGCATCGAGTTACAAGTAGAAAGTCCTAAGTCGTAAGTCAAAAGTTGTAAGCATCGAGTCAAAAGTCAAAAGTTGGGAGCCCTCAATAGTAAGTTAGGTTTTAGAGCATCTTCAAGAGATATTGAAAAATTAGTTTCTTATGTCCTCGTATAGGGAGGGTAAAGATTGCTAAATAGATGGTTGGATCTAACTCGGTACGGTATGAGTATACTGAGGCATAATTTATTTAGGTTCGTTAGCTAAAAGGGTCGTACCGTGTCGGTCCACGTGCCGCGACTCCAGCTCAAGCACGATAGGCCAGATGATGTTTTTTTACCCGTCAGTCCACGAAAAATTAGAAAACATCGTAAAACTTACTTTCACTCGGAATCGAACACCCGACATTCTATTTGGGAATCAAACACACCACCATTTCATCACATATCCTATATGGTATTAAATCTAAATAAATTATATAAAATACTAAAAAATATGAACAGTTAAACGGGCTGTGCCGTGCCACGGCTCCGGCTCAAGCACAGCCCAAGTCATCGTACCGTGCCGTATCTGGACCCGGCCAAAATAGTCGTGTCTCGTACCGATCCATTTAACCCGACCCACTTAGCCATCTTTAAGAGAGACATTTCAAAAAATTTACCTCTCTAAAATCTTTCCTCCTCTAACAGATTTCTAATTTATAACTCCTCATATTCTAAAATTGATCCCTAGGCAACTACCAACAACTTCTCCTGCACGGGCGTTGGAGGAGGCACTCGCGAAGCATTGGCATGCGATTCCGGTTTTCTCCTGCACGAGCGTTGGAGCCAATCACGACGCGTGGCCACTCCTCCGTGGGTGGTGTCGGACGGGCACGGTCGCCGCTCCTGCGTGCGTGGCGTCGGACGGGCCATTCGTCCCGTGGCCGGTCCCGCGGCGTCGGACGGCCCTGCGTGCGCCGTCGTTTGTGACAACTGCGTGTGCCAGAGATCCACTGGTAAGTATCTTTTGTTGTACATGTGTAGCCATACGAACTTGGTTTCTCTGTGGTTGATGTTAAACATATGCACTTGAAGTTTTTAATGATTTTTTGTATTTGTAACAAAGTTGATCCACTTCGTGGGAAGGAGGAATTGTTCTGTTTTGTGATAAGTCGATGTAGCTTTCTCATGCAAAAGGTATTGGATTCGTCATCATCGGATGATAACGATAAATTCGTTATTGCTGCAGCACATGTAACACAAAATCAATATCAGTTGGACAATGAACCACATCATGGCTGATCTGTCCTTGAGCATCAAGTAGTTCATCGGAACAGAGAAACATGGCATTTGAGACTTTATCAAGACTACTTCTTAGATGATTCTACGTACGGCCCTACTTTGTTTAGGCGCAGATTTGTAATTAGTACGTATATTTTTATTTGTATTTGTTGTAGATCATGATATGTATGCCTCATTCTTACCATACCCGCGCAGGTTTAGAATGAGGCGTTCTCTGTTTGTACGCTAATATGTGCTGTAGAAGAACATAATGATTACTTTGTACAGAAAAGAAATGCAGCCGGTAAACTTAGGTTAAGTTGTTTGCAAAAGGTTACTGCATCATTCTGTATGCTAACTTATGGAGTAGCAACAGATGCTACGGATGATTATGTTCGTATCAGATAAAGTACCGCTATAGATAGTCTGAAAAGACTTATCAAATCTATTATTGAAGTTTTTGGGGATGAGTACTTGAGAGCACCAAATGAGAATGATACTACTAGATTACTTGCACTTGAGGAGGCAAGAGATTTTCCGGGAATGCTAGGATCTATTGATTGTATGCATTGGAAGTGGAAGAATTATCTTGCTGCATGGAAAGGTATGTTTAGCGGCCATATTCACGAGCCTACAATAATTCTAGAAGCTGTTGCTTCACAAGATCTCTGGATTTTGCATGCTTTTTTTGGTTTACCTGGGTCTCACAAGGATATCAATATTCTTCAACGCTCTCCACTCTTTACGAAGCTGGCTGAAGGTCACGCTCCAAAAGTGAATTATATTAGCAATGGTCACAATTATACAATGAGATATTACCTTGCAGATGACATATATCCTACATTGGCCACATTTGTAAAGACAATATCATCTCCACTAGGCAATAAAAAGAAATATTTCGCCAAAGCTCAAGAATCAGTTAAGAAAGACGTGGAACGAGCATTTATGGTTCTACAATCTCGTTTTGCTATTGTTCGAGGACCAGTGCGATTTTAGGATCAAGACACGCTCTGACAAATTATGAGAGCATGTGTAATTATGCATAACATGATCGTTGAAGATGAGCAGGAGGAAGAACCGCAAGAGTTCAATTATGGTCAAGTAGGAGAACAGGCGGAACCTTCTCATGAAGATATGCTTGAACTTTATAAGTTTATTGAAACTCACAGAAAAATTAGAGATAAGAAAACTCACTCATAGCTTCAAGATAATCTAGTGGAGCACCTGTAACATCGTCATGGAGATCAGTATTAACGATAATTATAGGGGGGAAATAGCTTGCACTGGTGTCCTGCAACGTTTCGCTCTTTGCTACGTGTACATGTATCTTGATATTGGCCCAAATTTGAATACACAATCATATATACTTTCCTCTGTTGCATATATACGTTTATTTATCCTCAAGAGAAGTTGATAACAAGCTATACTCGCCTACTTCAGTTTAGTCAGTGCCAATTTGCCAATATCCGACTGATATTGGAACAAAGCGAACCCCTCAAAATGGCAAGATGCAGAGTACACTAGAAAAAAAGGAAGCAGTAAATAAAATTCAGGGTACACAATTTTTACAGCTACTCATAGAGTCATACTACAAGTACCAATCTATATCTCAAATTTTAGCCATATCATAACTCATGAGACAAATACTGACAGCAGCAGCACATCGTATGGATCAAGTAGCAGCACACAAGCAGCAACAGCAGCAGCTCACAAGTAGTAGCATCTGCACCCAGACCGAGCTATCAATCCGAGCTGTTAAATCTTCGAGTCACTATTTTATCTTGCAAGCTTCTGTAGTTTTATTGTTACGGGTCAAACATACGACTAATATTTATTGACATAATTCTCTTTTCTTCTAACATTCTTTTGAATTTAAACTCTTTGCTCTTTAACTATAGATTTTTTTTTCAAATACAACCCTCTCTTGTTCCAGTGCATATGTTTGCTTGTATCTCTCTTCTTTCTTGAGCTCTTTCTCCGTATCAGCCTCTTTTTTCTTAACCCATAAATTATCTAACGTCTCCATATACATAATATCTCCACTTAATGTAATTTTTCTTTTATACTTTTCTTACTTATTGGTCTCTTCAACATAGAATACTCTGGAGTTACAGCCTCACTCTTATTAGGGCAAATAGGAGTAGACGTAACCGGATTTGAAGTGCCAATTATCTTCTGTTTTTTATGAGATGGCTTTTGAGTATGCCTATCTAACCACTTTGGTTGTGTTCGTAACATGTTTCAGCAATGCACGAATTGAAATGACTTATTGATCTTTATCTTCCGACTTGAATAAAGTGCATGCATACAAGTCAAAAACAAAAAATAAGTACATTTAACAATTGAAACTGTCAATGTATTTAAAGTTGTTAAAATTATCAATGCAAAACTGTTAAAACTGCACTAGCTATACATGATAATATGTAAAATTGTCGATGCAGCATTAGAGTCTTAAGTTGGGAGTTAAGAGTAAAAAAGCTGGGAGCCTGCCCTCGAGTCATAAGTTGGAAGTTACGAGTACAAAGCTGGGAGCCTTCAGTCATAAGTTGGAAGTTACGAGTAAAAATTTAGGAGCCTTGAATTATATGTTGTGAGTTACAGGTAAAAGGTTAGGAGTCGAGCAGTAAGTCGAATATTATGTGTAAAAGATTTCTATGTACGAGTGTACGTATTATTATTATCAGAGGTAAATTAGCGTGGTTAGCACTAGCAAACAATGGGGAAAATGAAAAAAAAAACGGAGGAAGAAACACGTGTCAATTCCTCCGACGCAGATGCCCGTCCGCTGGACTCCGCGGTGGCGGGTAACCTCGAAATAGGAGTGCCGTTTCAAGTTCGCACCCAGCCTTCCGGTTGGTCACAGTCTCACAGATTAACGCTGGGCAGACAATTCAAGGACCAGATTTTCTATCTCAAGTTCTCAACCCTCGGTCTAAAATTCAATTCATTTCAAGATTGCATCGCGTCGGACAAATTGTTCAATGTGATGCACTTGTCGACGAAATTTTTTTATGCTTCTTCATCGGGGTGGGATTTGACTTTAGGCTCCCACCAATTTTTGGTGCTGCGGGACGTCAAGCGGCGGCGGTTCCATCCAGCGGTGGCGAAGACGACTATACGAACCCTCTTGAAGATGATCCTGAATGATTTGGATGTAAAATTTCCTTTTTACAGGATCTTTGTTGTAACGTAGGGATGTAATGTGCTATTGTTTTAATATAATTCCATCCTTTCTTTAAAAAAACCCTCCATCTAACGTTGAGCTGGGCCGTTATTTCATTGACCCAACGGCTCTAGATTTTTTATTTTTCAAATCCAAAAATTATTCATTTTAATTTTTTACAATTCTATACTCTTTTTGTCCATTATAGGGACGACATATATGTTTAAAACTAAAAAATATTATGTTCCAATGGTCTTAAAATTTAAAATACTATCGAAATAGCCATAAAAAATCTAAAATAATTTTGTGGTGTAAATGATGCTATTATATAGCTGTTCAAAACTTTTGATGCAAAAATATAACTAGTAGAAAGACAAATAAAAAAGTCTCACGGCTCTGCACCTGCCAGACCAACCGCAGGTCTGCGAATGGTCGAATACCAGTGCAACACCTACATTGGTTCACTCGTGAGTCCTGTGTGTGGGTGGGCAGGGTTCACGAATGCGACGGGGGTCGAAATGCGACTCCCCGCGCATTCTCAAAATGTGCAAAATACGTGAAATTCGAGAGAAAATTCGAAAACCTTCAGTGCCACTAGATTCTACCGTCGTGAACCTGGTTTGCTATATTGTACTCCTCGGTAGATATGAGCATTATTCATCGTGTAGATAGCAACTCAGCCTTAAACTCTGCCCAAGCTTGTCTCGTTCATGCAGAAGTGGTTGACCATTGTCCTTGCAATATGGCATAAAAGTCAAGATCTTTCCACTTATAGACCCACTGAATATGAGACTGTGATTGAGTATTGAGAACACGAGTGGTACATATACGATACAAAACTACTCTCCATGCCATAGTTGCTGGAAGAGCTTACACTATCTTGTGGTCCATCAGGGCCACTCTATGCCCACTGTGTATCTGGCCCCGGTATGGCATGCCTTTGTGAGGATGGGGCATCGTGATCTTGGCCTTATGTGGCATGCGTAAACTGACTCCCATTAGTGACTTGAAAGGGAACAATGACAGAGGATGGGTGTGAAGGAGTATTGCCTCCCTGACCATCATTGTCACCGCTATCTGTCTTTAAGATGCTTTCATTAGACTCTTGATAACTTGGGCTTTGCAAGCCACTATGCGTGATCTTATCACTTTGCACTTGTCTTTTGTATTTACCCTTAATCTTCTTGGTCTTCTTTTGATATGCACTTTGCTTCTTCCTCTTTCTCGTGTGTGTGTCACCTCTCACTTTAGCAGCCCACTGTGATAGTGTAGCTTTCCCAGTCTATCATTGCAAATCATGTGGGTTCACTGTGTCTGTCACCAGGCAAGTTAGTAGAGGTGTGTCAATGTCACTATCTGTGTCCTTCACATTAAGCTCTGGGGTAGCATTTGATCTACCAATCTCCATCCAATCTTGAACGGATTATTGTCCTCATTCAATGTGCGCTCCATAAGACGCTAAAATGGATCATCATCAATAATTGACCTGATGTCTGTATCCAAATTATTCTGCATTCTCATATTGTAGTTTACATATACCAACTTATGAAGCTTCTTGTAACTTAATCGGTTGTGAACTTTTGTGGGGATGAATGCAAATGTATTCCATCTCCTCTCACACCGACTAGATGAAGTGCATTGAGACACAAGACGTCTGGAAAGCTTTGATAGTGTAGTGTAGACGAATCGAATATAGACCACCATTGAGCTGTAAGTAGATAAAGTGATCACACATTTATAAAATAGCATATGTAATGGTTATATATGTTAATGCAATTCATACCAAGTGGAGTCCTACCATCACATGCCATCCATGAAGTGAGCGGACCAGCTAATGACAAAGACTTAGTCTGATATATGTCAACCTCACGAAGTGCTTCCACGGCAGTAACATCCTCTCGAATACTTCTCGGAGATCTTCGGACAAGGTTGGACTCATGCTATACGTGTACTATGTGCAGGGATTCAATGCACCTATTGCAAGTTGATGATCAAAACATTAGTACCATAAGCATTGGTACTATAACAATGAAAGTGGTAAGAGTGTACCACCAGCATTGACGTATGTGCTATCGTTAGATCATATATTATGCGATTGACAACTTTCATGTACATGTCAAAGGTATCCCTATCATTGTGATACAGGGAATCATACTCCCGCTTGATAATGTTGTATCTCAGGAGCACCTCACTCAATGTCAGGATTTTGTCTTGATTAGCAAATCGGAGGAAGGCATACAACATCTGAACAGAATCAACAACCCTTTTAAGATTGTCCCACCATGATAAGCTGGATAGGCAAGAATTTGCATATCTCATAGTGTCAAAAATAATGCAACGAGACTGTTACAGCTCACTAGATACCATCCATTGCATAAACTTATCCTTTCAACGTAAAAAGCTTTCAAATCTATGTGGGACACCTCCCTCCAAAGCCTCGCCTCAAACCTTTCTTTCCTCTTCTCTTTCGTCCTATCAAGCTCACATTTGAAGTAATCACGCACATCAGAAGTCACCCGGTCACAATGTATAGCATTAGTGCCACGCCCTGCCAAATGTTGTTTCAACTTTGTGGCACCACTGCCTCTCTTTTTCTTATGACAATACTTGCACTTAAATCATGGGTACAAGTTCTCGCTATGCTCCCATACCGCGTCTTTGTCCGCCATCGATTACTACAACGCAACATATAAAATTCAGATGTCAAACTTTTGCTAGCCTCCACTGTATTGCCTTTGCATATAAAACATATGAGACTGATAATGTTCCAAAAGAGGATAAGTGAACTCTTTCCATCTCTCCCTGTAAATTGTTTTATTTGTCTGTTACTCAGATATTGAATAACTTTAACCAATCAACCACAGTACAAATTGAACCATTATAACAGTTTATAGATGCCAACTATTATTATCAGGTGATTAAAGAGGATAGATCAGAGCAGTTAATGGCTCACTAATCATTTAATCAACATGTTTTAGATACCAATATACTCAACCATCTCCAAACATTTGAGCATACATATATCTACTAGTATGAACATGTTGTGCTAACTTTAGTGCTCCATTTCCTAATACATCTCAAACATAGGCTACATATGCTGTATGAAGTCTTGCGCTCAACATTTTGACCATCGATATTCAATCGATTATCTCGATATTCGACTGATTTCTTCAAAAAACCAAAAACTCACCATGGGTATTCGATGCTCGTGGAACCCGATGGCACCCGCTCGGCCGAACTTGATTTTTGATTCGATTTGGTTGAATATTAACTCTTCCGCTCGGTTTTCAACGTCGCTCGTGCAGTTTCTTCGTTGGTTGTGGCAGATCCGGTGGTGCTTGCCAATGCGCTGCTATGGGAGGAGAGGAAAGTGCTCCAGTGCCACTGTACTGCTTGAGGAGGAGAACCGGTTACCTTATCCACTCAAGAAAGGTGGCCTAAAATAGGCCGAACTGGGACACTAGGCTAAATCCATTTCGGCCTTTTTCTTTTTCTTTTCTTATTTTGTAACTATCAAACTTCCCGTCCACAAATTTTAATGCAAATGTTATTTTTTAAAAACTAATCATAAAAGGTCTTAGAATTGTTGTTAGTATTTTTTTATTTGTTCTATTTAGATTTGAAAATTTTGAATTCAAATCTCGATATTCAATCGGTTTATAAATACGATACGGCCGCATAAGCCAAATTTCGCTAATATCAGTCACATTTCGTCGAATTTGTGAACCTGGTGGGGGACACGGACAGGTGCAGCGCCGGGGAGTAAATGCTGCAGCTCGTACATTGTTGTCACAGGGCGTACGTCTCGGCGCGCATGAACAGTGGAGAGTACACGCCCTGCCCTGGCGTCGACGCCATGCAGCGACCAGGCTGTTTATTACTTGGGCGCGTAATTATCACGCTACCGAGGTCGATAATCGTCGCTGCCTCCGGCACTGTGGGCGCAACAGTGGCGCCGGTCGCGGCGGCATAACCTCCTGGCCGGAGAGGATGGGGTTGTTGCGCCCATGATGGTGCGAGGGTGAGCTGGTTGCAACTTCCAAGGCGATCGAGACCAGGCACCGCATGTTCCGCCGCACTGTGCAGCATTTCTTGGCCAGGCGCACGGCCGTCGTACGGGCGGTTGTTACCGTGGATTGGTTGAGACCGGACAGTGCGTGAATCGTACGGTGCGTGCACAGTGTTGCAGTTTGGACAGTTGAGTACAGGCTTACTGACGGTAAGGACAGGCGTGTTTGAAACCTGATCTTAGAATTACTGTTTAAAAGAAGGGCTGAATGTGGATCTGATCTAGCTAGTCACAATTTCTGACCAAGTTTCAGCAGCCCTGAAACGTGGAATTACAAATATACAACTCGTTCTCCACCAGTTTACCAGGGCACGAGCTGATAACGTACCAACTTTGTATTCCACAATTTTTTTTTAGAAAAAATGATGCCTGGTTGCCTACATTGCAGATTTACTCCAGATCGAGCAATATGCAGTATCAAACTGAAACTGTATGTTTACCCAAGAACAATAGTGACAATCAACAGTTCAGCGACCTTTAAGCTTTTACCATGTCACTGCCATTCCACAGTACACAGTAACCACACGACGCATCGGCAACTTTGCTGGACGTCCCAACACTTGCGAGACACACTCCCCCACGAGTCACGACCCCAGCCGGTACATGCCGTCCGCCATGTAGGTCCTGTCCATGTACAGCGCCGCGGCGCCCTGCGGGACGTGGAAGCCGCCCTCCATCATCGCGAACGGCATGTCCTCCGATGTCGGCTTCCAGTGCCGCTTCCTCTGGTTGATGAACCAGTTGTTGATCTGCTTCTGGTCCAGCCCTGTGGTCTCTGCCAGCGCGATCTTCTCCGTCTCCTGTGCACGCCCCAGCAGAATTTAACATGCAACACAGCTAGCTTCCATTACGTAGCTACTATCATAAGATTATAAGCTTAAAGTGTTTAAAATCTAAAAATAGATAACATATATGATCATATTTAGTAAAAAATTATGAGCTTAAAATGTCTAAAATCTAAAAATAGATAACATGTATGATCATATTTAGTAAAATAGATAATATATCGTTGTATTTATAATTTTAGCATCCGTATTTAACACCTCATTTGCCAAAAACTAGTTTTCGATACACTGTACACAGGAAAAACACGGACCCAGCCATATTAGATACATGAGGTGCAGAATATATTGAAAATTAGATATATTCGATGTGCCGAATATGACATTGTAGCTCATATTCGACACCTCATGTGTCAAAAATCAGATTATTCCGCATATGAGGTGCTGAATATGACCTGTACTAGTACATTAGATTCTCAGCATAAAATAACAACACCAAGGTACCAACAACCGGCACATAACATATTTGGTACACAATGTACCGAATACGGTAATGTAACCTATATTGGCATATAAGATACCGAATATACCAATATTTGGCACTCGTGTGCCGAATATGGTTGGATTCGTGTTTTTTCGGCGTACGGTATACCGAAAGTCAGTTTTCGGTAAATGAGGTACCAAATATGGATGCTAAAATTATAAATACGATGATATATTATCTATTTAAACGAATCATATATTGTTTAATTTTGGATTTTGCTGTGTATAGGGGTCATACAGAAGGATAGGGCCAGTTGTAGTGCAGCTCCCACCAGTGCAGCAGCTTCTGCCTGGCCTCCTTGGGTAGCTTCCCTTTCTTCTTCCTTTTGTTAAACTCCTGCCGTAGACCGCCCACGTAACCGCCGTACTTCCTCAGAAGCTGGTGCTTGAGCTCCCTGTCCTCGGCGCAGGGATCGATCTCTTCAGGACAGCTCGTGTCTTGGTCATCCTCAGACGGGCCGGCGCCTTCACAATTACTGTCTGCAGATAAAAATTAACAAAAGATAAGGTTGGTTAAAGTTAGTCACTCTTTTTGTTCTACAGATAAGATCTGTTATGACAAATTAAAGTTTGGATAAAAAGAAATACCCCGCACGAAATTATGACTCCCACAAACTATTTCTCAATTAATTCAGATAGGTGAGACGGTACGGAGTAACAGCGGAACTTTGCCCAAGCACTGCTCATGCAGCTACAGTAGATTGGAGCCTAGCTACTACCAGTGCACGAAATAATAAGTACTAGGTTTGTTGCCGCTCAAACGCCCCATGACACCGAGTTTAATTTTGAGCGGGGCACTCTATTGATTTACAGGGAAAAGAACATTAAAGTAAAGTCCAAATATAAGGCAACGTGCACACAAAGTTTAGTTTGTTTTTTTAATATTTTTTGAAAGGACATTTTGTTTTAATATTTTAAATCAATAGTTAGTAGCGTTGCAAACCCCAAGCGGAGGGATAATTCTCTTTTAACTCATAGAGACAGCATGCCTCACATACCGATAAACGGTCTTAACTCTATGAGTTACAAATTGAATGAAAATGATGACAAATGGAGAGAAAAAAGTAAACTACACTTTAAAAAAAATGATACATGCATTCTGTTGAAACATCTTGCAGCAGCTGTGATTTCTAAGTGCATGATTCCTCAAAAAAAAAGAAAAGAAAGAAAATCTAGGTGCATAATAGTCGTAATTTAGAATGCATGCGTAGTGAAAATTGCTAAAATTAAAAGTGCAACTGCCATATAAGAGAAACTTAAGAGAAGCTAGTAAAATGTCAAAATTAAATGCGTTAATTATGTATAATATTTTATCAAGTACGCATGAACTCAATATAATGCAATTTCCTCTAGACCAACAGCTAAGTCTTGTCAGAAGGTCCGCATAGCCATCTACATTGAAACCGTTATGGCCTAAACCTTCTATGAATCTAAAACTCTTCCCATGCAGGTAATTAGGCAGCAGCGCTCCTGCCATTCCTTTAAAGAAAAGGTACACATGCATGTAAAAAAAATCTGACGATATGCAAAATATAATTACAACAATAAAAGATACATTGTTTGCAAATCCTAGTTTAATTTGTAAACAATTATTCACTCCTGAAGTCAAAGTGTTGTACAAACTATAAAATATATATAACCTCAAAGTCGTTTGCAACAGAAATGAAAAACAAAAAAGAACTGAGAAGATAATGTAAATAGCAAAATAGTTATTATTTAACGATCTGTCTTATACACTTCTCTGCATGGCAATCTAGTTTTACACAAGAAACGCATGAGTTTGCTTATGAGAATCCGCAGAGCAGTAAACCCACGCCCAAGCAAAATATATTTCACACAAAGTAATGGAATTAAAATCTTAAATAGACAACAGGTGTGTGAACAAAAATATGTAAATATAGTATACACTAAAGAAGAGACGAAATGTGATATGACAAAAAGTCATCTTGGTTTGAGGAATGTGTTTAGGCCTGTTAAGGCCAATTCATATAGAAATTTGCTAGTAAGCCGCTGTTGGTTAATATGGGTAAGCCTTAAGCTTAATCTAGATTTTTTTAAAAGGTAAGCATAAGCTAGATCTGACATAATATATGCACTGGGTAATAGCTAGCACTTTAGTTGGGCACCAGGATGGCAACATATAAATTCACATGCTCCTGATCACCAATTCATATCAATCTTTAATTTAGATCTGAGCACAATTCGATAAATATAGCATGTGAAATGCTCAACGGTTATTTTAGTAAAAGAAAGCTCACATTCCTAAGATATGCATGGTGGCTAGCTTCAGTTTAAGCATCTTAACCGCTTTAGTGATCTGATCTATTAGTTTAAAATTTGTGTTCTCCGGGCAGCGGCGTTGCTCACCTTGTCGGTAGGGTGGGCATTCGGTTAGTCTAGTTCTTTCGGTTCAGTTTGTTCGTGTTCTTTTTTTAAATTTCGGTCGTCTTTGAAAATTGGAACCGAGCAAAACTTAGAGGAAACATAGAAACCGAACCTAATTAACCTCAGCGTTATATTTCGGTTCGGTTGTTTCACTTTTTTAAAAAATCAAACAGCCCGTCAGAATGAACTGACTACGCCTCAGTTTCAAATCCTTTAACGATGCAAAAGGTCAAAGTCACACAGGCACAAAGCATTGCAAAACACATACATGCATGTATGCAACATCACAAATTCACAATAAACCCAACACTCGAACTCAAACAGTCTTACACTTAGGAGATGGGAAGTTCGATAATAATGATAGTCATGATAAGTGTGGTTTATTAGTTTAATTCGGTTTCTGAAAGCTGAAAACCGAATAATAAACCAAAAACCAAAAAAGTGATTTTAGAGATAGAACAATAGACCGAATAAACCACACACAACAATGGTTATATCAATTCGGTTTGTGGTTTATTTTCCCATCCCTACTTGTCGTGTGTTGCATATATTTTAGAAGCATATTATAATTGAGTAAATTTAAAAAATCTACAACTATTTTGACATATGTTATAGAAAACTAAAACTTTTGATGCTCACTTTAAAAATCTACAACTATTTTGACACATATTTAAAAAATTATAACTTTCTCACCGTAGGCTCACATGTTATCCTTTATGTCATGTAATATGATGATTAACCATAGACACACCTATTGCCAGAGGATGATAGGTGGGCCTATGGTAATGAAGTTGTAATTTGTTTTTAACATATATCAAAATAGTAGTAGGTTTTTAAATGAGCACTAGAACTTATAATTTTTTCAACATATACCAAAATAATTGTAGGTTTTTAAAATTTACTCTATATAATTAGTAGTTCTGGTATATAAATACATCCTTAGGTAGTGTCATTAGGTTCTATCCTTAAAAGAAAGGTCATTTGGTTCCAGGTATTTACCCTCTTGTTGGCATTGTTGACCAACAATTACACCCTCTTGTTGGCATTGACCAACATGTGATACCTTCTTAACAACATGTGAACTTGTCACGAAAAATGTCAATACAAAAGTTTAAACTTTCTACGGGGCAACAATACTACAAGTTGAAAGCATAACTCGACCTATGTGTTATGACAAGATAATGCAAGAAATAGCTGACATATCTCGTGGAAAAAAAGAATAACTTATATATCATATAGCTAGATTTAATTGGAGTTAGCTGGAATCTTTTTTTAAAAGTTTCAGATAGGCCGAATGCTGCTAGAAATTACCCTCATTTAATTGGGTGAAGCAAGGGACTGAGAATCGAGATCTGTTGCGACTTTGCAAGGACATGGGACTGTATAGTTGTAGATGGGGAATGTATACACATACAACATACAAGTCGTTCTCAATACCATTAGTATAATAGTATTGCTACCCAGAAACATGCATGCAATGTACTGTAAAAGACCTCTGTAATGAACATAAACAAAATCATCTGCCTTGAGAAAATACCTAGATACATAAAATTATCTCTCAGCAAGGAGCTATAGTGCACAGGCAATTACAAACAAGATTCTCCCAAATACACAGGCACGAGGAATTGAGAGAATTAAAAAAGATACCTTTAAATGCCTAATGATCAACTTCAATTCCTTTTCATGTACTTCCTCTGATAAAAAAGTGTCATTTCAAACACCGAAGCGTGCACAAATACAACTTCCACTATTAATTTCTATTGTGATATTTTTATTTTTTATAGTACATAACAAAACTATAATATTACGAAACTATTTTTCAAAAACAAATCTACTCACTCATCATTTTGAAATGTTCATTCTCAATACATAAAAAGATATCCGTCGCTAAATTTAACAGTTTGCAATCCAGGACCCTTTTTGATTTGTCATTCTACTATATATGACAGATGGTTATTGGCATATCAAGAAACAGCGGCACTACATTGACCATAGAAAGGACGCATGCAACCATGTCAAGTGTGTTATAGCTGTATCCTTGCCCCGCTCGACTAGATCAAGATAGACAAAGTGCACAGTGTAGTAACAGTGCATATCCATCTTAAACAGTGAAGCTCCCATAAAGCCTGATTAGCAGCGTGGCGAAGCTCATCTCCAAAGTTCTATCCTTTCGGCTTGCCCCACACCTGGACAAACTTGTGTCCATGGCACATAGTGCCTTTATCAAGAAATTAAAGATGCATTTCTAAGGCGTTTGAAACATAAACCAGCCTTACTCCTCAAGTTGGATATTTCTAAGACGTTTAACATGCTTTCTTGGTCTTTCTTGTTGGATCTTCTTGGGGCCCGCGGATTTGGAGGGCGTTGACGAGAGTGGATGTCCATCCTCTTCTCCACGTCATGTCCGGAGTCCTTCTCAATGGCTCGCCTGGACAACACCTCCATCGTCGTTGAGGCCTATGAGAGGGTGACCCATCATCACCATTCTGCTTCATCATTGCCATAGACCCTCTTGAACGACTTTTTGAAATGGCAACCACAGCAGACCTACTGTCACCGATTAATCATCGAGCTGCTCGGATGAGAATCTCCCTTTATGCCGATGACACGACTATATTTTTGGCACCGGTTAAGTAGGAGTTGGAGCTCACAGGAAAGATCCTAGCTCTCTTTGGTCAGATTTCTGTCCTGCACGCTGATCTATCTAAAAGTTCTGTTGCGGCTATTCGTTTTTAACTAGGCACACATGTCTATTTTTTTTTCTCGAATCGAACACCTTGAATTCAAAATAGATTCTAACACTTGTATCAGATTCCAAGTTGCATTTTGTGTGTCTAAATTTTCTTTATCGAATCAGACACTCGAATCCGAGTCAGGTTTCAACACCCATATTTATATCTAGATACACTGCCATTGACCATCTATTTTTGGAGTGTCCCTTCTCTGATCAAGTCCGGTGCATGGTAGCTGCATGGTCCAATCTGCTAACCCTCGTTCCTACAGGGATTCCTCCGTCCTTCTCTCGGTGTGGTGGCGTCATTGTGTAACATCAACGCCGGCAGTGCTCCAACGGAAATTGAAGAGCATCATGCTCCTCATCTCTGGCATCTTTGGAAAGAACGTAATTAACTGACGCATCTTCGAGAACAAACGCATCTCTCTAAATGCCATTAGTTCACTTATCAAG
The DNA here is from genome assembly GCF_958298935.1 of Phragmites australis. NCBI lineage: Eukaryota > Viridiplantae > Streptophyta > Magnoliopsida > Poales > Poaceae > Phragmites > Phragmites australis. The sequence goes on along the minus strand of NC_084923.1, from coordinate 46,030,876 downwards.
GAGGAGTTCATTGTTTGGGTAGTAGTCTGTTTTTTCCACTTGTAGTACAGTCTAGTCTAGTTTGTTAGTCTGTTTTGTTTTCTGGTCCTTGTACCATATTTTACTCCTGATGAATGAATAAGCATCTTTCCAGCTATTTCGAAAAAAAAAACAGTGAAGCTATTTATTTGGCGACCCTTAACACTTGCGGAGACACAAATGCCAACAGTTCCACCGCTCATCCACCGCCACACGTGCGTTCCAACAGCTAGATGTTGCATCTAAATCTAAGCACTATGTATGCTCACTAAACGGGCTAGATGCTTCAATTATTTGTTAACATTAATATCTATCGAGAAAGAACAATTTTCTTTCGAAACAAGAACAATATTCACCAGAATCTCTTTGACTAGCTACACACAGAGCTACACAGCACAAGGAAAGAAAATATCAGACATTAATCCTACAAGAACCAGTGATTGAAGATAGAGATAGCTTGCAGTCTGCTGACAAGTTTGCCTTGCAACTCTAACATGTCCTCCCATCAGTAACCATGCATGTAACTGAAGAACTCCTCAAAGATTCAAAGCCTTGTGCTCCAACGTTATTCCATGTTAATCATTAACGCAGACAGGTGTCCAATATTGCATATATAATGCGAGCTAAAGCTAATAAACGAGAGGTGGAGAACCATGAAACCTGGAGCTAACTGTGGCCTCGTGATGCTTACTATACTACTGATGGGTGCTCTATTATACTTCAACCATCCGACAAGTGGACTAATGCATGCACACCTTATACCCTCCCTGAATAAACAAAGCAACAAATCAACAGCCGTACTAACAGCATGGATCCAAAGAGGGAAAAAAGCTAGGTCACAGGAGTGCATAAACCAAACTCCATTTCCCGATGTGGTAAGCGACCTTTCTCAAAAGAACCATACAGAAATGTTTACCAGTGATGGAATCGAGCAGCCTCTTGACGCTCTTAAAGAACTCCTCCGCTTCCTGGATCGGCCGTGCCAGCTCTTCCTGATACTTCACCAGCATGTTGCAATAAACCTCCTACAATGACAAGCAGGCGCATCGATCATTTTAGAGCAACAACATGAACAGAAGTATGCTGTATGCGTGCGACGGATCGATCCATCAAAAGACGACGGACCATGAACTGGTCGAGCTCCGGGTCAGCACGCGGCGGCTCATGCCGCCGCCGGTCTTGCCTCGGCTGCGTGTCCAGCTTCGCTGCCATGGCCGAGAGCCTATCCGACACATCCGGCGGCGCCCCAACCTACGGCAACAGTTCATCGAACACATGATGATATATATTTTTATATTTTCTGACCTGGTTAAACTAGTCCTGCGCATGGATTGTACTTACCTTTTGGCAGTCCAAGTAGGCGGCGAGGAGAGCCGAGTACTGAGGGTGCGACATGATCTTGGCCTTGATGGTCTCGGCATCCGCCGGCGAGATCTCCTCCTGTACCATTGCCCCGTCCTTCTGGCGGCTATGCTGCGTGGACGATGGGTCGGCAAGTAACTGTTGCAACGCGAGGCGCGAGCTGTGCTGCTGCGCATCTGGCGGCGGAATCACCTGTGCCGACGCCGAAGCCGGCAGCGGAAGCTGCAAAAAGGAAGCCTTGGAGGAACTGCTGCCTCCTCTACCAAGATCTACGAAGCTCTCCATAGTGGTCTTTTCGTGCGTTGATCAGAAAACAAAGAGCTGAAGAGTTTATCAGATGAAGTGAAGAATGAAGAAACCCTAGGAAGGAGGAAGGAAGAAGATGAACTTAAGTGCTGGAGATTTTGGGGATGGAAAGATGGGAGGTAAGGAGGAAAGATACTTGGTGAATGATGTGTGTGTGGCTGGCGGCTGGCTTTGTTATCATGTCAAGTCAGAGTCAAGAGGAAGCTGTGTGTTGCTGTTGGTAGCTGCTGCTGTTGCAACACACCACGGCTGCCTGCGAGGGAATACTCGGCCAGAATAGACAGAGACCAACCGAGGGGAAAGGATCCGTACCAATTATGGTGACGATGCATCATACGTATCACATGCAGATGCGTGATCTTTTTCTTGTTCTTCAGTCGGTCCTTGCGTGGGACGTTTCGTGGACGGATTCTTCGAGGTTTCGGGTGTCGACGGCTTGAAGGAGCAGTCAGAGCAGTGAGTTGTTTCATCTGCAAGCAGTAGCAGGCGTCACGTACGTACAGGGACTGTAGAAGGAAGTTACAGGGTACAGCTGCGGTGTTGCCAGCATGTCGTCTCTCTCCGTCGATCTTTGCATGTGTTTAGCTTTAGCCGCCCTTTTCACCGAGATGGAAAGATTCTCGGAAAAGTAATATGCTACTAGTGCCTGTTCATGCCCCCCTGGCAGTTGGCACCTTCTCCCGGAAACACAACTTCCGTTGATTATTTAATCTATTTTACTATTTTTCATACTTTTTACTATTAATTTTAACATAAATAAACAATCTAATAAACATTACGTCCATATGTTTTATAAATTTTTTTCTTTCTTCGTCCTCCGTTCATGTCTCTCTCCCCTTTCTTACACCTCTGATTCATGTCTCTCCCCCCCTCTCTTCATGTATAGATTTCTGCAAATGAAGTGCATGTTTGGTTTGAGTCAATCCTCGCCCTGCCAAAGGTCGACACTCCCACGCGATTTTAACCATTGTTTGGTTTGGCGCCTGCGTGTTGGCATGCCCGCTCGCTGCCTGTGCTCACACGCCCGCAGTAGTTTATTTTCCCACCCACGTGCGACCGAGATGAGGCCGGCAAAAATGTCCGCCAAATTGCGGTCACACCCGCATCTTGGCTAGGCTAGGCTGGTGTGAGGAACGATAACGTCCTAAGAGAGAGGTTAATTCTCCTATGACTTCTCCTATTCAATTAAACTTTGTTCTGACTACGACAGCTTCTTGATATCTTGCATCTATGAGACCTACTAACATATATTCTTGATAAACATGTTAGTCAAATAACTATGTCATTAATCATCAAAATCATAATTATAGTCCAATAGAGTTATTTTTGCTACAATCTCCACCTTTTGGTGATTGATGACAACACAACCAAAGTAAGTGACAAATAATAAATGATATCAATCGTAAAGAGTACAAAGTCTTATCACATTGCTTGTATGTATGTTTTTACCATTTAATCCCCTTTGTTGTGGCTTCTCTTTTCTCTATTGTCACTAACTCACTTGATCAACCCATGCAAGAACTTCTCCTTTTTTGTCAACCTAGGTGTCTCACGTTGCTTCTTTTATCTTGTTCTTCTTCCCTTTTATCAACTTTGGTATTTCTTGATATCTTCTATCTTGTTTCTTGGGTTGGTTATCAAATTTCCCCCCTTTTATCAACAATCTCAACAAGGATTACAAACATATATTGAACTCGAGGAAAAACGTTAGAACACATGAGAGAGAGCTCCATAAATCATGATCTAATGAAAAGATACTAATTGAAAAGATATACCAACTGTAAGGATAGGAGGCATTGCTATCAATTGAAAAAGACAAATAAGGATCATAATTTATGAAACTTACAAGTATAATCTAAACTCTCCATTTATATGTGCATACATATAATGAGACTAACTTGTGAATACCACTTGTAGGAATATAACAATATATGACATCTAGATAATAAGTAGAGGTGAAAAGTTTAAGTCATATCATGCATATGTAGTTTAAAATGAATTGACAATGATACCAATTGAAGCATTTAAGCATTACATACATCCGAGGACATGTGATCTCTTCATGATACTACAAAAGATACATCTAGCAACGCATATTAATCTCAAAATCATAACTTACAGGATATACCCCCCCTAAATGTGTACATACAAGTGTTGAATACTTGTGAGATATATGCACTTGTTATTAATAACAATGAGAATGATACCCTATAGATTGGTTCATGACACATAAAAGATACCAATTGTGAAACTAGTGTCATGAAAGAAACTTACAACTAATAAACTATGTAAGTTACTCATAAAAAAGAGAGAAACACAAATAACCTACCATATGAAAATCTACACTAGGCATTGCAATAAATTAAAATGTGTACATGCAATCCTAGACAAGGCAATGATTAAAGAATATGAACTAAAAGTCTAGCTATTATTATCTCATTACCTTTGGATGGGGATTTAGATGTATGATGATTATGATTTAGATGTATGATGATTATAATCTTCATCAAAACGCTCAATCTTGTACACTTGGTTTCTTTGCTAGAACATTCACTTTATTTTATGGGCCAAGTCTCTAAATCCCTATAGCCGTCTCGGGCTTCAAGTTTTCTTTAAAACCCAAATTGATTAGACCCCTTCATATTGATGATGACTTTCTTAGGTATCTAAATGGATTGGTTCCACCCCAATTCTTTCTCCTAATCATGTGTGCAATCACCTTATCATTGTTCTTCTTTTGAGCTTGTAGTAGTTACTTTTGATCTCGATCTTGTAGTTGGGTTTGGTGTAGATGTTGGAGGTCTTGTTGGAGAGGTTTATGATATTCTTCTTCTCCTTGATCTCCTTCTTGACTTGCTTATATTGGAAGGACTTGTGGTCTTCTTGATGACATTTAAAGCATATCAGGGTGGATCACTCCGCAACCTTCTTCACTATGGTAGCATGGTTATCTTGAGGGGATAATTTCTGGATTTGCCACCCTTAACAGGTGCCAATTTTCCGCTGCTTTTTGACATGCGGGCCATCCTGAGTCTATGAAACTGGGCCCGGGTGGCAAATTGCCTGCCACTCGGTGTTAAGAGTGGTGAGCTTCAACACATATCTTATTGCAAAGTGGTGAGCTAGATAAATCAATTAAATCATCACAAGAAGTGAAAGCATCCACCGTAGAATTGAAATTAAATAAAGAGGTAGATTGCTCTAAAGTGGCCTTAGATTGAGATTCAATACACTCAAAATTTGCCTTAAGCTCTTTATGCTCTTTGTTTAGCAAATTGAATTTACTCAATAATTGCTTATAATTAGAAACAAAAGCAGCATGAATGCCATTGAGGATATTGAATTTCATGTTATTTAGATTATTTCTTAAGGGTCCATTGTTGTTCATTGATCACTTACATTGCTATCCATACCTTTGGCTATAAGGCACTTGTGTGATGACTTGCGTGATGATAACCTTGATGAAGAACTTCTCTTGGAGGAGTGGGTGGTGAAGCTTTTATCACTTGATTTTGAATCTTCATCTTCACTCACCCATCTTCTCATTCTTGCAAATGCTTTGACACTTCCCCTTGTCTCCCTCTTGCTCTTGGTCTTCTTCTTCTTTTTGATACGATCAATAGTTTTGATCAAGTCTTTTATAGAGATTCGATGATCAATCTTGGTATTGATATTCTTGATATTTTTCTCCACTAGAGAGATGAGCTTGGCAACTTCAAGGTCTATTTATTCATCACTTGATGTGCTTTGCTCATCATCTTCATTGCTCTCTTCATCTTAATTTTCATCTACATCTTTATCATCTTCGCTTGAGCTTGACTCTTACTCTTGCCTTCTCATCTTCTCCTTCATGTGTGCACATGGTGCTTGCTTGCTTGTGAGAGCAAGGTTCTTGACGTCGGATGAGGAAGAAGCTTCAACCCCTATGTTCATGGTCATCTTATGGGTGATGATCTTACCGAGCACTTGATTTGGATTCATCTTCTTGATATCATTGTTGTCGTAGATGATGGAGACTATCAACTTGTACTTCAAAAAAAGAGCTTGAAGTATTCTTCTCACCACTTGATCATCATCAACTTGTGTCAAACCCAACTCATTGATCTCATTGACAAAAATATTTAAACGTGAGTATATGTCATTAGTATTTTTATAGACAAATTATTTGATACTATTGAGCTTAGTAACAGGTACATAATATTTTACATTACGCACATCATTTGTGCCTTCATGTATTTTAATAAGACTAGTCTAAATATCATATGCATTGGTGAGAGAATAAACATGATTAAATACATCAATATTTAAAGATGGTAAAAGGACACTCTTCGCCCATGCATCTAATTGCCTCTTCTTGTTGGTGATGCGAGGTATCATCTCTTTCTCAGTGACTCTCTAAATATCTAAACTTTTAGCTTGCAAATATCAAATTATTATAATTTTCCAATGGAGAAAATTAGTGTCGTTGAAATATGGAGCACTATGGGTATCTATCCCAACTCCGAACGTTACAACTCTAGGATGTTAAGCCTATCAAGAGCACGATGCTCTGATACCAAGTGTGAGGAACGGTGACGCCTTAAGAGGAGATGAATTCGGACACTTTAAAACTAATAGCTCCATAAACTTTATAAGATAAATCTATCTCAATTTCTATCTAAATATGCTCTAGTTTTATCTAGTGTGTTTACTCTACCGCCCAAGAGGATTGCAACCCACTCCAGCAAGATAAATTGTAAGTATGTAAATGTAAAAACGTAAATAAGATAGAGAGATAAACTTGGCATAAATGATTTTTATCTTATGGTATCAATGATATGAATGCCACCCCTAGTTCACGTTAGAGCTCCACCAAAGATGTGCTCCTGATTGGCACCCGATCATGACTCTTGAGCCACCAAACCACTAAGGTAAGATCTCATCACTAGCCTATCTTTTAGTCACTTGCCACCGTGATCACTTTAGAGCTTAAGCCACCAAGGCAAGGGTCTTCATATCCCCGTATATGTGTCTTGCCACCGCTCCACACCAAGTTGGAGGGTCAACAAGCTTTAACAACTCTAGCTTAAGTTGTCGGTGAGTCACCAAGACTCTAAGATGCCGACGTACCACTTGATACAAGCTAGGATTACTCATTGATCCACTCTCTAGGTAGCCATCACCTAACAACACTCTCTCTATGCCTATAAGCACTAATCAAACACTAATCTTGTGCTTAATTAGCTTAGATGATCACTTTAAGCACTTTGATGGCTTTGATGTCTTCTCAAGTGTCTATAGGATTCTCTGGACTCCAACAGCATGCCATACCTTCAAATCACTGAGAGGAGGGGTATTTATAGCCTCAAACCCGCCAACTAGCCGTTTTTCCAACGGCTCAGAATTTTTTTTAACACCGGATGATTCAGTGAGGACAGCAGTACTAACAACGGATCATCCGATGAGTACAACCTCAGAATTTAGCTATTGAAACTCCACTCAATGCCTTTGTGAAACCAAACATTCCGGTGTACCTTCAAATCCATCACCAGACCTTCCGTTCAGTTATCTTCACCCATCTGAGCATTTACAACCTCTCTGTGTAAAATTCTCTGGTGCATTCATCCTATGTTCATTTCATTCACACCGGACCATCCGGGCTCTGATGCAACTATCTCTGTGATCACCGGACTATTCGATGAGTTCATATTCATTCTTCAGCACTTAGAACCTCTGCAAGAAATACTTTAGTACTTTATACCCTTCGTCACCGGACTATCCGATACGATCCTCAGCCTTCTCCCTCTTTGTCAGAAATACTCTGATGAGTTCAACTCACAAAGCACCGGATCATCCGGTGGGTTGATCTTTAATCATCTGCACTTGCATTCTTCTCTGTAGAAAATACTCCGGTGTTACCCAATGCAGATCACCGGACTATCCGGTGAGGTCACCAACCTTCTCTCCCTTTATTAGAAATACTCCGGTGAGTTCATATCCTATTCATAGGACTATCTGGTGAGGCTATTAACCTCTGGACACAATGCTTCGGTGAGTGCAAACTTCTCTGCACTGGACCATCCGGTGAGATAAATCTTGCTGAAACTTTTCCAATGCAATAAAACTTTATCCTAGCAACGGTGATTTCTTGATGTATTACATCCATACGATCTATTAATATATATTCTTGACAAATATGTTAGTCTCAATAACTATATTATCATTAATCACTAAAATCACAATTGTGATCTAATATAACTATTTTCGCTATAGCTAGGCACAAACCAAGCAAGCCCGAAATCTCATGTTATATTTGATGGTAGTGATCAGTACATGACATATGTATATTTTCATGAAATCTCTAAACTTTTTTTAGCTACCCTATATAAAATTATTATGTGGCAAATTGGGCTTGAACATCCGATCTTCATAATCTTTGCTAGCTAGAGAACATATTAGAAGCCTGTTTTTGTTCATGGACACTCTCATTATGAAATGACTATAATGCCCTTCAAGCTCGAGCTGCTCTATGGGACCATATATATTAAATTAGGCTATCGGGTTTGGTTGCTCCGACGGGGTTAGGTTAGTGTCATTCAGTCTGGTCAAAATAAACCTTGGGTTATGTTCAGGGCACCATAAGTCATTTCCTAAGTATTCTCTCTTCCTTCAGATCGAACATAGTATTTTAATGTGTATGGTGTTAGGTTAGTTTCATTCAGTCTGGTCAAAATAAACCTTTGGTTATATCCAGGGCACCATAAGTCATTTCCTAAGTATTCTCTCTTCCTTAAGATCGAAGATAGTATTTTAATGTGTATGGTGTTAGGTTAATGTCATTCTGTCTGGTCAAAATAAACCTTGGGTTATGTTCAGGACACCATAAGTCATTTCCTAAGTATTCTCTCTTCCTTCAGTTCGAACATGGTATTTTAATGCGTATGGTTTGGGTTATGTCCAGGCACCATAAATCATTTCCTAAGTATTCTCTCTTCCTTCAGATCGAAGATAGTATTTTAATACGTACGGTGTCCTACAAAATATTAGCATACGACAGAGTGTCCATAACAAGACAAGATTTTTAGGTGTCCTCCAAAAAAGGTCACGAAGTTCAAATGTTTCGATCCAAATTTGCCATATATATTGTATCAAGAATCCTAATCGATAGCTTCCATCAGGAAGCCAAGTAGTAGATGTTTTGTCATACCTGATAACAAGGCATTGACCGGTGACAACAAAAATTGAACGTATTAGTGTACTAAGGGTGGACGCAGGATAAAAGATGAGTAAGGGACGTGTATGACCTCTCGCCGCCGTGCCGGCGTCGAACACTATACTTTCCGGTTTCACAGCGCCCTTGAGTGAGACTAGCTCGACGTTACCGTCTCCTATCTCTAGCAGCCTCACGTCATTATGTGAGTTGATCCAGAGAAGGATCTAGTTTGTGATGAAGGCGGCAAGCATGAACTCAAACCGATAGTGGTGGAGGGGCAGTCGGGGTCGACGATGACTAGAGAGGAGTGCGACTACACAACGGCAGCGAGCAAGCAGAGGAGCGCCCCGCATGCCGCAATGACGCGATTTTGTGATGCCAACGTGTATGATCAAGAATGACGAATAGAGGGGTGAATAAACGCCTCAACAAATTTCTTTCAAAATAGATGTTCTTCTCATATTTTGTCACCCAACTCACTTTAAGAACAAAACGCAACACAAAATACAGAAACACAGCGGAAACATAGAGCTCAACCTGGAAGATCCGGCTAGAACAGAACAGAATCTCAAAGAACTCAAAAACCAAAGTTGAAGATCCAATCAAAGGTGGGTCTCATGGGTGGAATTGAATACTTTCATAGCAAATCAATCCATAACTCATTCCCACACAAAGTTTGGAACTTGAGGAGAAAGATTCAAAAAAATCAAAGATAAGGTCATCGGTTGAAGAAATTGTTCAAGTTGATGATCTAGAGGTAAGGAAGTTCAAGACCCATAAGTATACACTCGTATGTGATTTTTATGTGTCTAGCAATTAGAAGAATTACTTCACAAGGTGCTAAAAATCCAGCCTAAAAAACAAAACAAAAATCACAACGAAACACCGAAAACTTGCAAACTTACAAGGGAACCAATAGAGGGAAACTAGAAGGAGGGGAATTCAATCATATGTGAAAACATAAACTTCATTACTAAAAAATATCAGGACTATTTTAGATAGATTACAAAGATTTTTCACTCAAAACTCTCACCTAATACCACTACTACAAAAGCTATTTTTCGAGACACCTAGGGATCATTTCTACAGGTGGTTCATATGACAAAACACTTGAGTAGTGGGCTGGGGGCCCGTGCAGTTTCGGACCGCCTGTGAAAACTAATTTCCATAGGTGAACCGCATGTGAAAATAGCCCTATTATCACAGACGGTTCACATACGGAACCGCCTGTGGAAATAACCATTTCTATAGGCGGTTCACATAAGGAACCGCCTGTGCAAATTATTTTTCACAGGCGGTTTGTTATATGAACCGTCTGTGATAATATGTCCATAAATAGTTCATGTCCGCAGGGAGCTCCATTCAGACCGAGCTCACTGTTGTTCGAACAGTAGAGCTCAAAAGGTAGCCGTAAAATTTGAAAACAAAGGGGGAAGGTTTTGTTTTTCAATTCCCTGGCGGAGACATCTAAGGTAAGGGTATCTCCTCCTTAGCTAGCATCTTTTTGAAGTCTAGATTTAGATTTATGGCTTATTTAGGGTTTGAATAAGTTCTAGAGATGCTCATGGTTCTAGCCATTTAGATCCTCGATTTATCTTAAATTTGTGGCAATGTTGATTCAATTGTGTAGATTCACATGATTCTAGCATTATATTTCAAAAATGTAGCTCAATTTGATGTTTTTTTAGCCTCTAGGAGATTTTATCATGAATGGGGATTTTCTTAGATCTAGATCTAGATGTAGATGTAGAGGGATAGAGTAATGAATCCATATTGTTTTGAGCCATAAATTTACACCAATATAGATTTGATTGCGTAGACATATTGTAATCATAACGTGCCTAATTTTTTCATTTTTTAAAAACTTTTTTAATTATGATTTTCTTATTAATTAATTAATTTATGTATCTAATTTTGTGATTGAGTTAAAGATGGACAAAGCATGGATGTACAATGTGCCAAGATATAGAGAAATATACATCAAAGGACTCTATGCTTTTATGAAGCCGCCGAGATGGACGCTTTGACTAAGAAGACAAAGAAAATATATTGTCAATGTTTTGACTGCAAGAACCAAAAATTATAGGACAAATCAAGCATAATCAAATCACACTTGATCTTGAGAGGTTTTGTCGAGGATTACACATGCTGGTCCAATCACGGCGAACAGCGTGCAAGCAAACCAAAGGCGACACTGATGTTATGATGGATGATGATACTAATTTCAATCTGGAGGAAATGTTGCGCTATGCAGAACTGCATGTTTTAAGGGACATGAGAGGTTTAGATAATTTTAAGGTATTACAGAAGGCATCAAATGATATTTTGTATAAGGAATCGAAGGGCTGTAATAAGGAGTTTACGGTACTGCATTCGGTGCTTGAACTTCTATGGTTGAAGGCCAGCAATGGATGGTCCGACAAGAGTTTTTCGGATCTATTGAATCTCTTGGCAAACATGCTTCCAAAACCTAACTTCTTGCCCACCACCACTTATCAGACGAAGAAGCTTATCTGCCTGTTGTCAATGGATGTGCAAAAAAAATACATGCGTGTTCGAACCACTGTATCCTCTACCGTAAAGAGTATGAAGCGTTGGAGAGATGCCTAGTGTGCAATGCGAGTCGGTATAAGAGGAATGATGATTATGAGGACTAAGATGCTTCCACCAACATGAAGAAGAAGAAGAGTAATGCTGGTCGTGAGGAAGAAGACACTTCTTCCAACGTGGAGAAGAAGAGAAGAAGTCCTACCATTGTGATGTAGTACCTGCCAGTGATCTCCCGTTTGTAGTGTTTGTACTCGAACCCTAGGGACTCTGAATTGATGCATTGGCATTTCAATAAGCGCAAGAAGGATTGAACTAGGCTTCGATATCTCACTGATGCTAGCCAATGGAGAAAGTTCGATGCCATGTATCCAGATTTCGCTGAAGAGACAAAGAATGTAAGGTTCGTGTTGAGTACCGGTGGAATGAATCCTTTCAGTGACATGAGCACCTCACATAGCACTTGGCAAGTGGTCCTTGCAATCTACATCCTTCCTCCATGGCTACGCATGAAACGATATAGATGTGTTTCTGGAAACATATGACGAAACTGTGGAACGATGGGGTTCGGGTGTGGGATGAGTTCCGACGGTAGTACTTCACATTGAAAGCTATGATTTTCGTTACCATCGGTGATTATCCCGCCCTTTTTTCCCTATTGAGACAGGTTAAAAGGAAGCAAGGATGTGTAGTGTGCTTGAATTAAATCGCGTTTGTGTACCTCTCGTACTCACAAAAGGTAGTGTACACGCGACACCGACAGTTCTTACTCAAAACTCACGAATACTGCAAGATAAAGAAATATTTTGACAACACAATAGAGCAAGGTACTGCCTCAAAACCTCACAGCGGGGCACTAGTGTTTGAAATGGCCACGAGCATCAATATTGTTTTTGGAAGCTACCGAAGGGTAAAAAGAGGAAGAAAAGTGAGATGCTGACCAAGATGTTGTGGAAGAAGATGCCGATTTTCTTTAAGTATTTTCCCTACTGGAAGGACTTGGACGTTTTCCACAGCATCGATGTCCTGCACGTTGAGAAGAATTTGTGTGATAGCATCCTTGGCCTCTTATTAGACATACCGAGCAAGACAAAGGATGTAATCAAGTCACGTAAGGATTTGGTGTATTTTAAAATCAGGCCAGAGCTAGACCCTAAAGACAGACCAAATGAGAAACATTATCTTCCCTCGGCTAGCTACTATCTGACAGCTGAGGAGAAAAATGCATTGTGCAAGTGCTTATATGGGGTGAGAGTCCTGACTGGTTACATATTTAACATCAAGAAACTAGTCTCGGTGAAATATTTGAATCTAATCGGCATGAAGGCTCACGATTATCATGTGATGATGACGCAGATGCTCCTTATTGCAATCAGATGTATCAAGTCAGGATACATAAAGATGGTCATCACACGGTTGTGTCACTTCTTCAACGCAATTGCTCAGAAGATGATCGATGCTGAAAAACTGGGTGCTCTACATAGTTACTTGGTAGAGACTTTGTGCCAACTTGAGATATGCTTCCCTCCATCTCTTTTCGATGTCATGGTACACCTCTTGGTTCACATCGTGAATGAGATAATTGCACTGGGTCTTATATTATTACATAAGATGTATGTGTTTGAGCGGTACATGGGCATTCCCAAGGGCTATGTACGGAATCGTGCTCACCCAGAGGGTTCCATGATCGAGGGCTATAGTACCGATGAAGTCATTGAGTGTTGCATCGATTACATAAAAGATGCTTAACTGTTTGGTATACATGTATCTTGACATGAGGGTAGGTTGTCTGGGAGAGGAACCAAAGGAAAGAAAAGATTCATCGATCATGATTACAAAGCAATAGAAAAAGCACAAGAGTGGTATATTGTTTGATCTTAAAGGTGAATTGGCTAGCCATCCGAGGCTTTGTAAGTGGAAGAGGAAAGACTCTTAGCAATGTTGGCTTGTGATGTAAATTGACTTTTGATGTAAAAATATTGTACTTGTGTTAAATATTTAACTTATTTTAGATTCAATTGTTGTTAAAATCTGTGATGTTTGAAATGTGTTGAAATATGGAGGTAATAAAAATATATGCTCATTATTATTTTTGAATAAAATCTATTTCCACAGACGGAGCCTTAAAGTAACCAGCCTGTGGAAATCTATCTATCTACAGCCGGATGCTAAAGTGTACCACCTGTAAAAACCATTTATACAGGCGGTTCACTTAAGGAACTCCCTACGAAAATCATTTTTCACATGCGGCTCCTTAAGAGAACCGCCTGTGAAAACCATTTCCACAGGCGGTTATCTTAAGGCGCCGCCTGTGGAAAACGATTTCTGCAGGCGGTTCCTTAAGTGAACCGCCTGTGGAAATAGATTTATTTTCACAGCCTTAGATCACAGACGGTTGCGCTAAATGCCTGTGAAAATCGATTACGAAGCGCCTTTAAAAATAGTTTCTGTAGTAGTGTACGTAGGCTAAACACTCATCCTTTCTCTCATCTAAAAATCATAGTACTAGAATCTCAAATAAGTGGCACAATAGGCTCAAGTGGCTAGTTCTCACTCTCTCATAGTCCAATCCCTCTATTTATAGGCATAGAAAACTTGACCAATAAGTTTTCTAGTTTTTCCTAGAATACTTCTCTCTTGTAGTATACTCCTACCTACCACCGAGGGTATTTTGATCTATTTTCTTTTTCATTCATTGGACGGCCACAACACCTTCACGAGTTAGCTTCGCCTCGACACATGCTTCATGATGGTGCCACGTACTCCTCCAGTCCTCCCATGGTTTTGAGGCCAAAACCCTCTGCACGCTTTTCAAAGTGTGACTCGCCACTTACTTACACCTTAAGCAAACGCTCTAATGTTAACATGTGTACTCCGTCTTGTGATCCTGACCATTAGCAAGTCTATCCTACTTTCGATCCCTCGGGACACCTTGTCACTTGCACCGGTATCGCTTTCGCTTGACTTTATCAACACGTTGTTTTCATCCTCCGTTTCATATTTTTTTACCTCCACATGTACATCTAACATCACTCTTATTCCGCCCGACCTCCTTGATCGTTTGGCACTAAGTACCCGCTTAGCATCGATCACCTGTCGTTAATCGTCAAGTTGCATCCGTCACCTGCACACTATGAAACAAGCAAACACATTTCTCCAACTTCAACTCCAACTCGAGTTAGTTCATAATCAAAATGCTCAAATCAAACTCAAACAATCTAAAACTCGATAAACCAAATCAACAATATTATAAATCACTCATTATATATAAATTAAGACACATTTTATTTTGATTTCTCGTAACACTAGACAGAAGCGCGAATATCGAATCCACGATGATTGGATCATGGACAGCGGACAGAGAAGATAAGTGGGGGCATCAATATTACACGATTAGAAGTCTAACGGTTAATCACTCAATACAATACATTAGTAAAAAAATTAACCGGAGCTAAAGCCCCCACTGCTCATACTGTACTAGTAGCCAAGTTCCCTCCGACCATAGATCCCGGCACAGTACGTGGGTGTAACAGCAGAGGTAGGGAGGGGAATTAATCCTTAATAAATCCAGCTTGTTGTGGGTCGGTAGCACAATGGACAACAAGCAAGCGACCACCGTTGTCTGACAAGCCGTCGATTAAGTTTATGTCAAGGTTGAAATATTTTGTGAAACCTGTTTAATATTTGAATGTTTGTTAAAACCGTCTAGGTCTTTTATTCTTTAACTTGCTTTTAATCTTTGAAACGTGCCAGACACTTGCCTTTTGGAACTCATGTTTGAAAACTTGCTTGAAATTAAATCTTCCTGTTCGAAATCTGAAACTCGCCTTAGAAACACAATTTTTTTAGGGAACGGAACACATTTTCTTGAAACTTGAAGCTTTGTTTTCTGATATTTGAAACGCCTCTGAAAGACTGGATCGAATGAAACACAGTTTCAGTTTTGTCACCAGCTTTCTGTAAGTCATGCGTAACGTTGCACTGTGTTTGAATTTATCCAACGACTATAACCGAATAAGCAAATCTAATTTCGAATCCAAAAGAAGCTTCAAGTTGTTTGTGCTCATGGACAATATTTGCATGATTTACCAGACTGATCAAACTCCGCAACCATGCGGATTAAGATTATCTCACCGATAAGCTAACTACACACCTATATACTGCTGTGAGGGAGACAGCGAGCAGCGCTCCCCACTGCCTACCAGCCTTGTACCCTCTTTAGATCAGAGAAGCTCGTGTCTTCTGCTCGTCCTGTCCAATCTATGTCGAAAGATGGGCTACGTACTGCAAGTAACGCTCAGTTCATGCCGCGGGGCGCAGCAAGGCTAGGCACATGATCCACACCACCCCAATAGGCAATGCATGCGCCTTTCCTCTCCTGACACTACTATAGAACTACTTTTAAAAAGTCAACAGTGCCCGATAAAAATCGTTATTATTATCGGTTTTACATTCGACCCCGGTAGTTGAGAGCTATCAGTGTCAGCTTAACAGCTGATACTGTTAAGGTTTTTTAGAAAATAAAAAAGAAAGAAAAAGGGTCAGTAAATGAGTCGACTCGATGCATTGAGTTGGAGCCCGCCGCTACCCCACATCGGAGCCTAGCGTTGTCATCGTGCTCTGGCTGAGGAGGCCGCTCGGCTCGCCAGCGCAGTCTTGCTTCGTCCAACACAAGAAAACGCGGGCGCCCTACGACCAATCTTAACGGCGGTCTATACATGTACGGCCAGCCGAATCACACATAGCACATGGACGACAGCATCAACTGGCAGCCAAATCACCAGCGTGTAAGCACCTCGACCGATGACAGAACAATAGCAGCGCACACATGTATGCACCAGCCAGCTACCAGCACATAATACATGGTGATAAAGGACCATACTAGTCGACTAACATAGAATAACAATGACGCCACCACGCTAACATCCAGACACACCAACCAACTATCAAAACAGCGGTGGCCTGCCAGCGGCGCACGCACACCAGCGCAATGGCAGCCCACACATCAGCAAGCACGGCGGACAGAGAGAGACAGCCCGCAAGAACACATACACCTTAATGGCAATAGATAACACACGCATGTGCTGGAGCCCCGAATCACTTCAATGGTGGCATATAAAACATGCACACGCCGAAGCATACCCCCGCAAGCAATGTGGATCTCCGACCCTAGCGAGATCCATGGTCAGATCCGCCGGATCGTCCCGCCATGAATCTCGCAAGGGGCAGAGTTATTGGTGGGGTAGGGTGGGAGGTGGCCAGTGAGGAGAGAGAGGCTAGTGAAGAGATAAGGGAGTGAAAAGGAACGAGATCGAGTTGGTGAGGGAGCCTGAATAGATAACGGAAGGAGAAAGAGAGAGATGAGTCAGATCAAACCTGAGGCCATGCTAAAATCAAGGTGTGTAAAAATTTCGGATCCACTGATAGTATCAGTGCCAGCTCGAATTATAAACCAGCACTGATAGTAGTATCAGTATCGACTCGAATTATAAATCGGCACTGATACTTAAGCAAATTTTTAATACTAACCGGCAGTGAAATGATATCGGAACCCGATATTCCATTTCAATCAGGTTTTGTCTCGCAACCTCACATCTAGCTCTCCTTATCTCCCCCACCGGCCTTACTCCCCCTCTCTATCGGCCAACTCCCCTCTCCCCTCCCCACTGGCCTCCTCCCCTCGCGAAATCCATGGTGAGATCTGGCATGGATCCGACCATGGATCTCGCTAGGGCGACAGGCATGATGGTGGGAGGCGCGGACGAGGATGTTGCGACAGTGAGGGTGATGCTCCGCAGTGGTGTGCTCTGGGTGTACTCACCGCCAGCCATGGCCGCTCTGGCACTAGAGGAGGCGGCCAGCGAGGGGTCGTGGTTCCTTTGCGACGCCGATGTGATGAGCTTCAAAGGCTTTATCGTGGCAGTTGGCGTCGACAAGTAGTTGCGACCAGGGTAGATCTACTTCATGCTCCGCGCCGAGATGCAGCGTCACACCCTCACCGCCTTCGCACTATTTTGTGCATGTTGTGTTGAGTTCTAGTTAGATCTATGACGCGGCGTGTTGATTTCTAGTTAGATCCGTGCTGTGGTGCGTGTGCTGTAGCGACAGCCTTTGTATCGTCAAGTTTTCTTATGCAGCGTAGAGCAAGGTCGAACTGTGGCACGACAACGACGACGACGGCGAAGTGTGCCAGTGGTGGCAACAGCTGAGATAGCTCATTTCCTTTTTTAGCTCCTAGGATAATTTTCACAGGGTGTGAGTTTCACTATCTGTTACGTATCGCTAGTTTCAAAATCGTAATGAACAACTACTATCTGTAGTAGTGTGGCATACATGAGCTTCGAGGAAGAGTAACAAAACTAAACAGCACAGAGATCACATAGAAACTGAAGTTGAAGACCTACGAAAGTACTGTGACCGAAGTGTCATCAGACATGCTGTTAATCACCAAACAGTTTTTAATTTAGCTAACAAGTCACGGAGCTTTCATATATACACACACGAGTTGTTCACAATCGCCTGTAGCTGCAAAGTGCAGACTCGTAGTGTCCCTATCGTGTATGTTTCATCTCAATATCTCATCGATATCCAAAGGATATAATGGTCAAAGAATCTCATTGAACAGTACGGACGGGACTTAAAGCCTTGTCATCTTACATGTCCTTTCGTGTACCCTTAGACACTAGGGTTGATGCTACGTGGGCTCATCTGTCTTGCTGTAGGTATTCTGTCTTTTTCGCGGTATTTTATGCGGCTCGGCTGTGTATTCATACTTATGTTGATTTGTGTGTGAACTGAAAAGTTATCACGTATATGTCATAAGATTAGCTAGGCAATCAGATCTGACCAAACTTACACTAAATCAAAACACCTCATCAGTATCGTTCAAAATCGTCATCAGTGACGGTTTTGAACCGACACTAATTATTCGGTACTGTTGGTGGCTTCAACCGTCATCGATAGTCTAGTTGGTCTCGATTCAATATTTTTCGGGCCGAAAAAGTTTGAATTTTTTTTCGCGACCAAAGGCACCTGACCAGAGGCTGCTCACCCGACCGCGCCCAATATTCGCAAAGTCATGTGATATTCGCTCGCATGTGGCAACCTAGACTCGAACTCAAGATCTCACAGTCTATGCGCATGCATGACCCCTCTATTCATCTCAACTATCGTCCGTTCGTGGGTATAGTAGCAAAATAAATCCTCTTGACATATTCTGACTGAATGTTTGAATAGCTATCTGGATATCTAAATGATGTCAAATAAAAAGTGATCAGCAACAAAGTTGTAGATCTCGTCGAGCTACAATTTTCATGTAAAGTTTTTTCCATCCGAAAAAAGATGAATTTTTAACGTGAATTGTCACCGACCAATGTTGCAATTTTATTATAATTATTTGAGCATTTAAATGATCTCAAATTAAAAAAATTTCAACTATAAAGTTGTAGATCTCATCAGGAGCTATAATTTTCATATAAATTTTTTTCTCATCCGACTTCGTGTGAAAAAAGTTATGATTTTTTTAAGATTAGCTACGACAGTAACCATCATCAGTACCGGTTCTTATTTCCTCAGCTGTTATTCGTACATGAAAGTTTAAGAATCGGTACTGACACATCTTCAATACCGATTACTATTAAATCAATATTAATGGGACGTAGCATATATGATGTTACTTAGTAGTGTTATCGCAACCCGATACACAACTAGAGCTACAGTAAAGCTACCTCGTGCGTCACATGCCAGTTACAGTATTTTTAATCATGTTAAAACGGGCTCATATTATGGATTTAATTTCTTGGGAGGAGATTAATGCTAGATTGTCATTGGTTAGCAGCTTTTTGTGAAGACGGAAGACAGTTAAAACTCAGGCGCCAAGATTAAAAAAAGAAGAAGTAAAATTAAACTACATCAGGACAAGGTCGTGCAAGAGACGAACGCTAGCAACCAGACGAGCTAACTGTAAGCCCCTGAATGCATCATGCATGCGAGGCAAGGGTATAGGGAAAAAGGATAGGAGTACTGACCAATACTGAGCCCCTGAATCTGGTCGGAGCGCGGCGCGTATCGCGGGGTTCGATCGAGCTGGTGCATGCACGCACAGTAGGATGTAAGTTTTATATTTTTTTTCATTAGATCAATCTAAAATTCATTTACTTAAACTAAAGATGTACTTTCACTTAGTTAAACTGAGAAAATAAATAAACGAGGTAGAGACCTAGAACCACGTACCGTGACCGAGGCCCGCCTCGGTGCAGCGCAGTACGCCCATGCAGCATGCACCCGTCCAAGTCATGGCTCGTCAACGTCGCCCACACATATGCGGCCTGGCCCACCGACTCCCACGGATCAGACTTGGTCTCGTCAAATCTCTGATGGAATCGCTCCATGGTTCTTCGATCAGTTCGCTTGCTCGCTCCACCTGACAGGATTCACGCGCCCTGTGCATGCCAACAACTCAATTATTGGCAGCAAGTGATACAGCAATTCTTCTCAATAGGCAGCTCTCGGTTTTCTGCCTTATGCAAGCAGTACCTCCGAGTCCTAATAAGGCAAGAACACTTGAAGATACCCACCAGTTGGTAGCACTATCATAAAATTATTGAAAGCAAACTGTATGTTATAACCTGTTGTCTGTATTTAAAGATCTATGAATATTTTCAAATTTTATCGCACGTCTGCTCTGACTCTTTTGGCTTCCCACATTGAAAGTGTATCTAGCTCTTATGTGTGATTTTATTAATTAATGATGATACCTATGAACTAATAATATTGTTGAATTTGTTAATAAGTTGTTCCATATGTGATATATGGAGGAGACATATGCATAGAGATGAATGAGCTCTTAATGATACTCATAAGAAGAAAGAAAAGCTCATATAAGATTAGCGATAAGCGTGAATGCTAAATTACTTATGAATATCAAGTAACTAAAGGTATGTTATTATCAATATAGTTTTATAGACTAACCCGTGTACTTTATGCTTAAGAGTGAGTTGGGGTTAGAATACACGAGAAGGCACGAGTTGAATTGAGATATTTTATATGCAAAGAGTGAAGAATAAGATTGGACTCCATATAAGATAAAATGAATTTATTGAATATGTCGGATACAAAATAGTTTTCTATGGCAAGATAGTGAAGGGCAAGTAAGACTCGGATACGATAGACCATCTGGTGGTGAAGGGTAAGCAAATGGCTTGGCGCTGAAGCATCAAAACAATGGTAAAGAGCGAGTGAAGGCTTTGTGTCAATAGACCGTGTGAGGTCATGAAAAGCTATGGGTAACTCGCATCAATCATATGAAGAATTAAGAAGAGATGGAGTGAACATTATATGAAAGTTGGCAACTCTCAAAGTTTGAAAGAAAGAAGTAGTACTTGAAAGTATTCAAATGCTCAAATTGGTTCAAACGAGTTTTACATTTGAATTTGAGTATAGATATAATGTACTATTAAGAGGGATGCAACGTAAAGCTAATTGTCATGTCTTAGTGCTCAAGAGTTTTCTAACCAACACAAAGTGAGAGTTAGCTTACGTAGCCTAGTGCGAAAAGTGTGGAAGTGTCCGAATTGGGTTTCAGAGTGTTCCTAGTTTGATCCAATGTGGTTGATGTCATGAATTCAGTTAGTATGTGTAGCCCTCTGAATAACTTTCCATATAGTTCAAAATTCTTGAAATCGGACTTCGGGATCAAAAGTTATCATCGTTTTCAGAGGGCCAGCTATGCTGAACTCGGACACTCTGGGCTGACCCGGATACTTTGGGTTGGCCGGAGTCTCCGAGTTTAGCTTTGAGCCTGGTGGTTTGTTAGGGTCTAAGTGTTTCACCTGGATACTCTAGGTTGACCCGGATACTTCGGGTTTTGGTGTTTTGTCCGGAGTCTTCGGGATGAGCTCCGTCCAGGGTTATCAGTTAAGCGTTCTAGTGCCAACCCGGAGTCTCCGGGTTGACCTAGATACTCCGGGTCAGTAAAAAAGCTGTGTAACGGCTAATTTTTAGGGGTTGGGTATATATACCCTCTCACCCTTATCCTTTGTTGTTGTTGTTTGGACACGAAAGAAAAACCTTCTAGAGCCGAAAGAATTCCCTCCCACTCTAATCTAGTGCGTGATTTGAGAAAAAAAAAAGTTAGGTTGGGAGATTGTAGGTGTGAGTGCAAGTGAGCTTATCTCCCATCTTGAGCACTTGGGTTCATCGGGAAAAGTTCATTATCGTGTTTGTTACTCTTGGAGCTTTGAGCTCCTTGGCGGCTAGGCGTCGTCGTCGAGCACCTAAGGTTGTGATGTGCTGCGTGAAGTTTGTAAAGGCTTTGATTTTGTCTCCGAAAGGGAAAAAAATCAAGAGTAGAAATTCAATCTCAAGTGTGACCGAGATTGGAGAGGAAAAAGATTTAGAGAGATCTAGCTCAAGTGTGACTAAGCCCCTCAACGGAGATGTAAGAATCTCTAGAGGAGGTGTCCAAACTTCGGAAAATAAATCTTGTATCTCCTCTCTTTTTTTCTTGTTTTTGTGTTCTTGATCAATATTTATGCATATTGCTCGATCTACTTGTTAGTGTAAAATTGTTTGTAGGAACTCCATGGATATACTTGGAATCATCACTTAGAATACACGACTTCATTTGATTTGAGCTAGAACTCTTTAGACACACTTTAATTTCAGTTTCGAGTTCTTTCTGTCCTGAACTCGGACTATCCGAGTCAACCCGGAAACTTCGAATACTGTACAGTAAGATCTAAACCCGGAGTATCCAGTGAACAATGTTTTCAGAATTTTCAGTTTCCTTGCATATCTTTTGCTACTTTTAAATAATCTTTGTCACCTTAGGATTATAACCTTTACACTTATTTAGGATGATTGTACACTAGTTGAGCCTAGCCTATTTAGGATTTTCACTTGTAAAAAATCCATTAGTTTATTTTTTGCTGTAAGTTTAGGCCAACGGTAAAGAGAATGAATTTTTATAAAAATATTTATTCACTCTCCTCTATGCGACATCATTGTCCTTTCACACACACAAACTGCTCGTCTTCCCAGGATCTTTTGGCTTTCCACACACACAATCCCTCATCTTCCCTCAATATAAAGCGACGAGGAGTATTCTTCTTCCTCACTCGTCATATCCAAGTGTTCCACAACACTAAGAAGCGTCCTCACTCGTCATCAGCGTCGGAGAATTGAGATCTCTATAGGAGTTGAATCCCTTTCACTGCATCGAGGTGAGTATCATATGGTTTCTTTCATGGTTTAGTTAGAGTTTGTTAGGTTTTAATTGTGCTTTGATCTATGCAACTGATGGCACAATATTGGTTCCCATTGTAGATCTGCAATGACGCAATTCACGGCAATCAGGAGGTGGCAGGATGGGGTTGTCCCTATGGCAGCTTCGATGGTACAGATGCTTGACGTCGACTTCGACCTAGTGGACATTGTTTTCTTCGCTGCTGTGAAGGTCCCCTCCATCGACCTTGTGTACAGTGTCAATCGCGTTCTCCATTTTATTCTACCGGATAGAAATTTCTTCATTGTTGTTCATCAGAATGGAGATATTTTCATCAACTGTAAGACAAGCTTGAATGCCTATTTCTTGATAAATAATGATTGACAGTTTAGCAGCAACGCCGTCTAGTTCTAGCTCATGCATGAGATAGTTAAGGTGCAGCCAGATCCAGATGACTGTAAGCTGCTAAATAAAGATGATACTTAGATTGCATTGCGCTAAAATGTAGGAGGCTGAGATGATGTCTATCATCTCATCTTTTTGAAAGATGATGTTGATCGATCCAAATTTGTTGATCAATTTTCATATTTTTGGAAGACAACGTCGCCATGATATCAATAATTTCATTTTGAAATAGGTATAACTCCTCACATGCCAGTTGCTAAAACTTAAATCCCTGATATGCCATTAGGTCCCACACATCAATAACTAAGGTGGTCCCACACGTTATAGACACACGATGGCATATAAAAGATTTGTGAGTTTTACTGTGGCATATAAGGAATTGCCCTTTTGGAATACGACATCGATCGACCAATGATGTATCGCTAGTTAGGTTTATATGTTCTGAGCAATATGTGATTTGTTGATGTTCTTAAACTTTGTGATATGTAAATACCTGTATTTTATATTCTGAACAATGTGAGATTGATGTTCTGAACAATGTTTCAATATGTTTAACTTGATAATCATAAAGTGTGTATATGTGTGACCATTTCCCCTTATAAGTAAATTTGTTTCATGCCTGTATACAAGAGACACGGATGGTTTTTTTAAAGAAATATATCTGCGACAATTAACCTAAATGAATTCAAATAAAACCCATCTATAACTCTTAGTACTCACAAATGGGTTTAAATAAATATCGTATGCGATTCTTATTATGTATATACAGCTATCTAAAAAAATTCATCTATATATAAGTATATTGTAGATGGTTAAAAAACCACTTGTAACAAGTTCGATATTTATAGATATTTTTTAAAGATAAAATCTATAATCGTTTATGATAAAATTTAAAATTCGTATGTAAATACCCGTTTTGGTAGGGTAGTCCAACTTACCTGATGTTCAATGGCCTTTTCGAAACAGTGCTCAAGTCCTACTGCTAACACCTGATCGATTGTCGATGTTATCCTGAGTTAATAGCTAGTCTTATAGCTGCATGCACTACATGTAGTAACTCCCGATTCCTATACTGAAATACGAATAACTCCAGTGGTGCGGTGAGAGATAAGAATTAAGCTGGATGCAGTAGCTGTTGGGCTTTACAATGTTTACAACCTGGAAAGGCCGAGTAGTGTGTAAGGGTAAACAGGCCGGCCACTAATCACCATAGCCCAAAAATCTGGGAGTGCTCCGCACCTGGGCCACATCCAGCTAAGCCCAGTTAAACTATAATCTTTCTGGGGCTGAACTCTGAAGTATCTGTGTGCCCTTACACAGCCGTCCAACTGCTTATTGGACATCCACACAAAAAGATTCAGAAGCTTAGGGAGATAGCTAAGTATGTTAAAATTAGTGTTCATAAAAAGGTAGATCCTGATTGTAAGATTAAAAACAGATAAAAGAGATACTATTTAAGTAATAGATAGTGACGAATCATGTTATAACCTATCACTCAAGTAGCCTTGTGTCGAGATCGGACTACGATATGTCACTTATGACAGGTCATCAGTGACGGGTTATAAAGTTACCCATCAATGATAATATAAGTGATAGGTTAAGTTGTCACTTGTCACTAATGATTAATTCATCAGTGATTGGTCGTGTTATGCCAGTCATCAGTGACGGATCATGTTACGACTTGTCATTTATGATTTGTCATCAGTGACGGGTCCCCTTGGACCAATCATAAGTGATAAGTGATGTTACAACCCGTCACTGATGATAAGTCTTTGATGACTCAGCTATGTTATTAGAGCTGGTCAGCTACTATCCAAGTGAGAACTACTATTTTCTTAATTTTCCAACTAACAACTAAATATATTGTGCATATATGAAAAGATAGTATGTAGAAAACTTAAACCATTCTATAGCTGAACATTTACGCATAAAAGCACAAATGTAAACACTAAATTTATAACCATAATATAGCTAAGATTCAAACCAAAGAGGTATTAGACTACAAACATTTTTTAAAAAAATGCATCAACAAGTTACAACTTATGTTTAGCCTATTTTATGAATTTTCATTCACATGTTGAACAAAACTAGTGTAGGGGATAACATAGTAGGCACAAATATTTATTTATTTATTTTTTCTCACCTCATCAGCACTAGAATAGGAATTATTGTATTTTTTTCACAAGTTTGATATAAGAGGTAGCGGCTATGGACATAAAAGTGCATTTCGAAAACGATTCAGAAACTTCAGGAGACGAGAAATCAATCTTTTAAGCCAAATTTATCCTTAAAAATTTTGCAAAACCTAACAAAGTAGGAGGGAGGTGTGAATGTAACTTTTTCTGTAGATATCTGTAGAGTAAAAAAAAACATCGAAATCAGAGTCGGTATGCAAAAGTTATGCCTATTTTACTGAAGACACTCCGCGACACCTATCAAATTGCAGAAAAATTATATGTAAATTATAACTTGTCATTGAGATAATCATAAAATCTTATATGTACAACTTGTCATGTGTGATGGGTCAAAATTATCACCCGTTACTATTGTGTAGTCATTAGTGATAGGTCACGGTTATGACCCTTCACTAATGAGCCCTTGAGAGTGGTGATGGTCTCTGCGTTGGGATGACTTGGTGATTTTTTTTTTGACTTTTTTGTCCAAAAAACACAAAAAAAAATTCATCAATCATTAGTCATGAGTCAAGATTACGACCTGTCATAGTCATAAGTAATGGGTCACAATTATAACTCATCACTAATATGGTCATTGGTGACAAGTCATAACCCATCACTAATGGCTAGTTATTAGTGACGCGTTTGAGGTGACGGGTGTGGGATCCGTCACCTATGATAATTATTACTTGTCACTGAAGGCCTTTTTTCACGTAGTGACTAGATGTAATTCGATTTTTAAAATACTTAGTATTGCATTGCCTTACAATAATATTTTTCAAGAGAGCAAGCCGTGTAGATAGGCAATATACTTGTTTGCCAAGTGAGAAAGAATGACAATTTACTTCAGATGTTATAGAAAGTCTTAGACTATTTAATGACATAAATGAATTATTTTCTGGAATTGAGTATGTCACTGTCAATATTTACTTCAACAAAATTTGTGAGATTAGAATAAAAATCAGGTAATGGTCGACTTGTGGAAATCTATTAGTAGAAGCCATGTCAGCTAATATGATTGACAAATTTGGTATATATTGGCCTGACATTTAAGGATTTATAGGAATCACAATTGTTCTTGATTCTCGATTCAAAACTTTAATGTTGATTATGTGTTTTGAGTGGTTACTTTGTATGACTGGTAAAGTTTGTGAGGATAAGGTGCTGAAGTAAATGACTTGTTAAGTGCTTTGATGCTTGAGTACCCTGTGCAAGAGAATGAAGATAACACAGAATCATCGACACATTCACTTGGCAATATGAACTTCTTATCTTCCTTCAATGCACGTGTTGCAAGTAAAAGGCTAGTAGACTTGAGGTTTAAATTTGAGCAAGACCGCTACTTTTCGAGGATGAATTGGTTCCATTAGCAACAAAGAACTTCAATGTTTTATATTGGTGGAAGGTGGCTAGAATACGTTATCCCACTTTAAGAGGATAGAAGGGATATTTTTGCAATTCCTGTTACCACATTAGCTTCAAAATCTGCTTTCAGTACTAATGGGAGAGTTGTTAGTGAGCATCACAGCAGGCTCAATTCTCAATTGTTGGAGGCTCTAATGTGCTCACAAAATTGGATTCAAAACAAATACAATGTATATCTTTTGTGCAATTTTCTCTTTATTATGGCTACAAATCTACACACTAATTCTTTTTTCTTATTTTGTAGTTGATGAGAAATAAATGCGATGTAACATCCTGAGTTTTAACATATAGTTTATAGAAAAAATCACTCCTTTTTTTTAAAATCTAATTATTTAAAACAACTTAAAATCAAGGAAATATATATTTGAATACACACACATATACTCATATTCAAAAATATTATTTTGGCTAAGTATACCAAAGAGCACCACTTAATTTCTAAATTAACCCCTACAATAATTTGAATCATATGCATTTTGGTTTATTTGTTTTTATGATTCTTTGAGTGATGATTTGAATTTGAATGTCTCTTAAATACAAATATATTCTTAGATTCAATTCAGCTGAAATCCAAATTGAATTCA
This sequence comes from Phragmites australis, assembly GCF_958298935.1. Lineage (NCBI taxonomy): Eukaryota > Viridiplantae > Streptophyta > Magnoliopsida > Poales > Poaceae > Phragmites > Phragmites australis. The sequence continues at coordinate 46,003,639 of NC_084923.1, read as the reverse complement.
AATATTTTGAATTCAAACCCTCTCCCAAAGTTAGAGCTTCAAATCCAAATCCCTAATTCAAATACTCTTATTTGAATGTATGCCAAACCCAAATCCAAATCAAAACCCCAAATTCAAATATTCTAATTGAATTTACCCAAATCAAAAGTCAAATCATTTTAATCTCCTTCCAAGAAATTAAATCCATGAAATGAGCCCGTTTTAACATGATTGATAGATAATTAGAACAACTTGTAACTGAAATCTTGACATAAAAAACTTTGAGTATCGAATAAACCAATAGAGAAAAATAAGCAAAACAAGTTTCAGGAAAATCAAGCTAATCATGAGTTTGTCATTCACTTACCTTAACTGTGGCGAGAAGTAGGTCTCGCACCGCTAACACTCACACTTCCAAAACCTGTGGAGCAAGATCCATCCATCAGAACGCATAGTACCTAAAAAAGCTCTCTGTCTGTGGGTGGTCCGACCGTGACCCTAGGCTGTCCAACCGTGAGAATCCTTCAGAACCCCCGAAACTCTGTACAAATGGCGGTCTGACCACCAAAACACAGGAAGGCCTATTGATTGTTCTGCACTATTATGGGCATAACTTTCAAACCGCTTATCCAAATGTGGCAAATAGATACATATAGAGCATCCAGAGAAAATTATTTACAACTTTTATGTTATGCAAAAAATCGAATTCTACCTGTTTCACACCCAGATTTAAAATGAAGTTCTGTTGCGCCGGGTTTTGGATCCGGACCATGATACGTTTTCGGGGATAGCTCTCAAACCGCTTATCCGGGGTTTTGGATATAGACAAGACCTACAACTTTTGTTTTGATGCCATGTTGAGATTCTATACCATTTAATCCCAAAATTTTGATGAATAAATTGGCATAAATAACACGTACCAAATCGATCTACCGGTTATGAATTTTGACGGTGAAATCTTCCATCCAAATTAATCCACAACACTCTAGGAACTAATTAGAGGTTAATCTTGTAGCATAAACCACGAATTTGGAATGAGTCCGATGAAATCCCCTGCAAAACCCTTTTTCCTCTCTTCCTTCTTTTCTTTTCGCTTTTCCTCTTTTCTCCTTCTCTATTCTTCCTCCTTTGCCTGAAGCAGCACCACACAGGCATGGAGACTCCAGCGGCGTCGTGCACCAGCAACAGTGGCTCAAGATGCGGCTGGGATGGCTCAGCGATGGTCGGGCCGAGGGCAACCGTGTGGATGGTGCGACATCGACGGTGCGGATAGGCCGGCATCACGGCATAGGCGGTGCGGACGGCGTCGAAGGCTGGGTGGATTAGGGTTAGGGTTGGCATGTTTGGGGCTCGAGCGTCGGTAGGATCGGGCCCGAGGCCCTTTTATGTGGCAGCCGGCCTACCGATTCGGTCGGTTGCCAATCTCAATTTTTTCTTTTTCTTTTTAAACCAACGGTCTAAATTTATTGGGCCCGCTATGGGTCACTAGGTGTCCGAATCAGATAGCAAAATTGATTTGTTTCGACGAGATCTTCGCATCCACGGTCTTAGATCGTTCATCTGAGCTACGATTTGAAAAAAAAAACTATTTTTTGCCCATTTGGAAGAATGCGTGGATAATGTCGTTTCTTTCTCAATTTTCATATTACATCACTCACATTATATTTCCCAAAACTTGGGTATTACATCCCCCCCCCCCCGTCAACACAATTCGTCCTCAAAATCACCATTCACATTACTCACGGAGGGAAACAACTTGATATGAACAAGAACACCATTACATGCTAGACGTGAACAACTTCAGATATTTCTCTCTCTTATTTGAGAATCGAGTTCCCATGTCTCTACACGTTCCATCTGATTTATCCTGAGAATCTTGACAAACTTGGGTGTCTCACGCCTCAACACTCTTTTGGAATCTTCCAAAATCCTCACAGGTTGGGACTCAATTGCCATATCCTGTTCAATAGTCACCGATTCTAAGGTTATATGATGTTCGGGATCTCTCAAATACTTACGCAACATGGACACATGGAAAACATCATCCACACCTCTTATTGACTCGGGTAGCTCCAAACTATATGCTACCTTCCCAACTCGTGCAACTATTGGGAATGGGTCGATGTACATCGGACTAAGTTTTCCCTTGGTACTGAATCTCATGACACCCTTGGTGGGGGATACCTTGAAAAGTACCTCATCGCTTGCCTGAAATTCCAAATCCCGTTTCCTAACATCCGCATAGCTCTTCTGCCTACCCTGGGTAGTTAACATGTGTTGTCGTATTTCAGCCACGCATTGTGTTGACTGCTGGACCCAAGCTGGACCTAAAATTGCCTTCTCACCCACTTCGTCCCCAAAAGTGGTGATTTGCATTTTTGCCCATAAAGAGTTTCAAAAAGTATGGGAATGCTACATGATAACTATTATGGCATGCAACTCGAGAAGCGGTAAATGATCTTCCCAACTCCCTTTCCAAAATGGAATATAGGATCTTAACATATCCTTGAAGTCTAAATGGAACGCTCAAACTATCCATCCATTTGAGGGTAGAAAGTAGTGCTAAGCTGCAATTTGGTACTCAAGGAGCCTTGAAAGCTATCCGATAACCTTAAAACAGTTTAAACCTCTGTCAAAACAATGGAGTAATTCACCCTAAGGAACTGTACTATTTCACACATATAGAGGGGGTACCAAAACTCCGACTAGATTTGTGTATCGGATAGGGATAAAATGTGCTACCTTACTCAGGCGATCCACTGTGATGCAAATAGCCTTTCCTCCCCGTGGGGTGCAAGGTAAACCAACCCCACTTGAAGCCATATGCTTTGCCACGTCTGTCCAGCTTTTCCTTCTCCAATGCATGTTTAACTTCCTGAAATAGCCAACCATCTTCCTATACTTGCCCCCCATGCTCAGGTATAGAGGACTCAAGATTAACCTTTGTCTCTCTCCCTAACACTCGTGCATAACCATATGAATTATCCATCCATTCAAAATCAGCTACCAAATATCTCAAAGTAGGAAAGTCAACCTTGCAACCAAAGCATCTCCACTATTTTTGCTTTAACCAACATGTAATGGAGGTTAAGTTCATGGTCCTATATCGACTCTAACCATCTGCTCTGTCTCAATTCCCAATCCTTTCGAGCAAAGATCTATAATTAAAACTTATGTAATCCTTGAGTATATTACGTACCGTTCCATACCTCTAATGCATCCGAATCTTAACGACAAAGGCTGGAGTAGCAACTACAACCATGGTGGGTAATCCTTTTCATGTTTCTTTAAGCGTCTCGATGTAAATGCAATCACCTTGCCATCTTACATAAGGGTACACCCAGACTCACTCAAGAAGAATCGAAACAAACGGTGAAACGCCCCCTGGCTCAAGAAATGTGAGGAAAAATAGACTACTTTATACAGTAACAACAGAAAGTGGTGCCCAAAACCATCAATCCATTGGAATTTTCATACCCTTATGTATTAGCATGGTCACTAACCTGATGATAATAGAGAACACTTTCACAAACCAGCGAAAAGTTCCTGATAAGCCTGAAAACTCCCCACCTTCACATTAGTCTGTCTCTCCAGTTTCACTATAGTGGAGACTTTATGGGAACCAACTAAGATTCAATGCTCATTAGCCACATGCCCAAATCCAATCTCTAAAAGCCAAAACTCGCACTTCTTTATCTTTGGACAAAACCGATTCTTTAGTGGAGTCTCCAGCACGACTCTCAGTTATCACCCATGATCTTCGAGCTTAGAATAGGTCCTTATATCCTCAATGAATACCCCCACGAGCTTATACGATGGCTCATGTACCATGTTATTCGTCGTCTTGATGAAATGACTAGGAGCGCTTGTAAATCCCAAAAGGCATAACCTTAAACTCACAATTTCCATACATCGTAACAAACACAGTTTTCTCAATATCCTCTTCCCACATTGGAATCCGATCATACCTCGACCGTGAATCAATCTTGGAAAACATTTTGGCTCTCTTTAGCTGGTCACACAACTCATCAATGTGGGGAAAAGGATAATTATTCTTGATGGTCTTCACGTTCAAGCCACGACAGTCCACACATATGCATCAACTTCTATCCTTCTTGTTTGGAAATAGAATAGGAACTCGCCAAGTATAAGATCAATACGCAACCTCCCTTCACGTTTGGGTGGCATTCTTAACCGCTCAACAGGGAAGAAATCGGGATAATTTGGGACCATTAGTATCCCTTCAATATCTAGAGGTAAATATGGCTTCTCAGTTAACGCCTAAAGAAACACGGACTTCACAGAACACGGACCCGAAAATAGGCTTGACAATACCGATAGGGAATCTGATGGTGTGCTTGCCTGAAAGATTATCGTCTCACATGATGATGCTTCTAAGGTAATGGTCTTCCAGAAACAAGATATCACAACCCGGTACCATTGTAACCCATCCATGCCAGGCATGACATCAAACACTAGTATGGGATTACCTATCAGGTTTAAATACAAGGTCATCACCTTCTATGGACACTACACAACTCGAATGCACCCTCGAGCTAAAGACTAGACCTCCCATAACTAACTTGAATAGACTGAGAATTTTTTTAGCTAGGTACAGTAGCCCTTCTAACCAGGTCGATTGAAACGACAAAAAAGCAAAGGTAAAGGTACGTTCCAGGATTGAACAGAACTAAAGCATCATGTGAATCGATGGTAAGGGTACCGGTGACCACATTTGGGCGATCGAGAGAAAAGGTAGTAGTCGAAGAAGTAGCACCATCCCTGACCTGCGGTGGTGATGGAAATGTAGAGGGTGCATGCAACTGGAGCAGAGCAAGTGGTGCATGAAGCTGAGGCATAGGCCACTCATAGGCCAGAGGATGAGGCTTGAACTGCTGAGGGAATTATGGGTATGATACTGGAGGAGTGACCATCATCTGAATTGAACCTTAAGGAACGTTGATGGAACAAACTGGACCTCGAGAAGAACTAGTTGTTGAAGATCCTACCGAGGAAGAACTAGACCGTTGCCACTCGATGAGGGAATCTGGGTTCCTCTTGCAAATCGACCCCATATGCCCATCCTTGCCACAGATGCGACACGTTCCAAAAAAAACCACACTGTGAGGAACGATGGGATTTTCTACACTTGTAGCAAATCAAACCCTGCTCGGGAACCAGGTGCCTAAGCGAAGTTCCCGAAGGATGTTGTGCCGAGGAAGACTAGGTTCTCGGCTACTTGGGCCTGAATGTTTGGAAGCGTCGGGATGGCTGATTTAGCCTAAGCTTCTTGGAAGGAGGTTGTTGAGAAGACTTTCCTCCCTCTTGGAGAACCCCTCTACAGTCGCCACATGGGACACTCACAGTCCCAATACATTTATGCTACTCTGCAGTAAGTTGAATCTTTAGCTCCATTCCTCTTACCTCCTCTAGTGTCATCTGACACCCAGTCATGAACTTCTCCATCTCATGCAGCCAATCGGCCGCATCCGTCAGTGTTCCCGACCCATCAAAGGTGTTTAGTCGCATAGATATCCATCTCAGATAGGTCATTTCCTGAACTGTGGGAGCCACTAGGGCAGCATTAGGGGCTCTAGCTCCAGCCATGGAGTGGTCCACAAGAACCTCTCTTTCCTGATTTCCCTCCCCCCATCTATTCCGGTGCCCTAGCTTGGCCGGTACGACAGCCAGTGCGACCCCAACCATGGTCAGCATTATGGCAACCGCAGGCACCTCCACGAGCACCTCTAATTCTAAGAGGCATAGCTCTTTTCAACCAAATGTTAACAAGGGCACGATCAACATAGAGTTATCGTATCCCAAAGGAACACACAAAAAAAATAGAATTCTGAACGGAAACATAAATGTAATGCATACCCATGCAAACCTATCCTATTGTGCTCAGTGTGTCAAATTTTAATTGGTTCACCCTATGTCAAGTTTTAATCACATTTAGCCTAAGTTAACCATTAATTACCTCCCAAGGATCTACTATTAGCTCCAATACCAACTGTAACTCCCTGAATTTCAACAAACCCAGGTGCTACCAACTCTCATCTAAAAACCTATCAAGTCGAACGATTATTCAAAATTTCGGCAGAGTTTCCCCTAAAATTGTTGTTTACCTACACAAGCAAACTACGCATACACCACATGCAGAATATTCATAAACAAAAAAAATAACCGTAATAGTCTAAAACTAATACCCGACACAACTCATGGACCAGAAATGGTTCACCAAAATAGCCACAGGCTGTAATTGACCAAGTTGACCAAGTACGATGCTAAAGTATTACATGGACAACTATGAAGTGATTTAAGTGTGACCACCGCTACTAAGTGGTCCTAGTTCACCCTTCCGCTCATGCCGCGATAAGTGGTACCTAAAAACTAAATGAAACATAAGAGTGAGTAAAAACACTCAGCAAATACAATATGGAACCAGAAGAACATACGCATCAACATCGTCAAAGAAGAATGAGAAATACTAAAGTTTTTTTTCCTTTTTTCTTGAAAATAGTAACAACACTTTAGTTTTTGTCTAAGACGTACAATATGAATTTCGTCTGAGAATAACAAGAAGACAATAGTTTCGTCTGAGAATAGCAATAAGACAATAGTTTCCGTCGATACGAACCATCCTGATTCTCCTTTTGCATTTACTGGTAAAGCCGAGCCAGTAGGGCCAGCAGTTACTCATAGGATCATGAACATAAGAACCAAATTTTCCAAAACACCGGACCATGATTGATAGATAATTAGAACAACTTGTAACCAAAATCTTGACATAAGAAACTTTGAGTATCGAATAAACCAAAACAGAAGAATAAGCAAAATAAGTATCAGGAAAATCAAGTCAATCATAGGTTTGTCATGCACTTACCTTAACTGTGGTGAGAAGTCAGTCTCACACCGCTAGCACCAACACTTTCAAAACCTATGGAGCAAGATCGTACTCAAAATCTATTCCAAAATGTCAACGTGAATTTACATTTGAAGCTTGAACTACGCTCTCTATTCGAACTCGAAAGGATACGCTTAGAAACCCCCCTTCAGTAGAAAAACACCCCTCCTGGAGTTCCGACCGCTCCCTGGCTGTCCGACCTTCTGAACGCGTAGTACCTGAAAAAGATCTCTGTCCACACATGGTCCGACCGTGACCCCGGGCGGTCCGACCATGAGAATCCTTTAGAACCCCTGAAACTCTCTGTACGATTGGCAGACTGACCGCCACTCTCGCGATTGAACCGCTAGAACACATGAAGGCCTATTGACTACTTTGTAATATTTTAGGCATAACTTTCAAACCGCTTATCCAAACATGGCAAATAAATACATATGGAGCATTTAGAGAAAATTATCTACAACTTTCATGTTGCGTGAAAACTCGAATTCTACCTCTATCGCACCCAGATTTAAAATGAAGATCTGCTATGCCAAGGTTTCGGATCCGGACCATGGTACATTTTCGACGAAAGCTCTCAAATCTGTTATCTAGATTGAACCAGACCAACGCCAAAAGAAAGATATTGACAAGACATACAACTTTCATTTTGGTGCCATATTGAGATTCTATACTATTTAATCCCAAAATTTCGATGAATAAATTAACATAAAATAATGCATACCAAATCGATCTACTAGTTACAAATTTTGACGGTGAAATCCTCCATCCAAATTAATTCACAACATTCTAGGGACTACTTAGAGGTTAACCTTGTAGCATGAAACATGAATTTAGAACGAATATGATGAAATCCCCCGCAAAACCCTTCTTCCTCTCTTCTTTTTTCTTTTCTTTTTGCTTTTCCTCTTTCTTCCTTCTCTGTCCTTCTTGCTCCCTCACTGTTTGGCTCCTCACAAAGCAGCACCATGCGGGCACGACGACTCTAGCGGTGGTGTGCACTGGGAACGACAACATGGGATGCGGCCATGACAGCTCGGTGACAGGCCAGCCGAGGGCGATGGCGTGGACGATGCGACACCGATGGGCCGGTGTTGCGGCACAGACGGCATGGACGGCGCCGGAGGCTGGGTGGCGGCGGCGAGCTAGGCTTAGGGTTGCTAGGTCTGGGGCTCGGGTGTCGGTAGGATCGGGCTGAGGCCCTTTTATGCGGCGGCCGGCCAACCGAGTTGGTCGGTTGCTGATCTCTTTTTTTTCTTTTTCTTTTTAAACTAACGTTCTAAATTTATTGGGCCTGCTAGGGGTCATTAGGCGTCTAAATCAAACGTTTGAATAGCAAAATGGGTTTGTTTCCACGAGATCTTTGCATTCGAGATCTTAGATCATTCTTCCGAGCTACGATTTGAAAAAATTGTTTTTTCGCCCATTTGGAAGAATGTGCAGATAATGCCGATTCTTTCACAATTTTCGTATTGCATCACTCACATTACATTTTCCAAAACTCAGGTATTACATCAAGCGTGTCACATATGGGTAACACTCTGTCCATAACATAGCTACAAACAGACAGTTTTTGTTAATATCCATTTGTATCTTGTGACACATCACAGACGGTTTTTGTTATTGTCAATTTGTCTTACACATCATATATGATTTTTGTTAATGTTCGTCAGTGTCTTATGACACATCACCAAAGCTTTTTCTTAATATCTATCCGTGATACTATTTTTTTAAAAAAATAGAATTTTAAACATAGCAAAAATAAAAAAAACTTTTCTCACCTAGGCCATATTTGTCACTTAGTCATGTGACCCATGCCATTTCATAACAAAAGTCACATAATTTTTTACACTAAATACATGTGAGTATGGTTTGTGAGTATTGAACCTGCAACCTCCTATCTTGCATGTAGCTTCCTTACTATCTCACCTATACATCATTACAGATAGCAATATGATAATTTATTCTTTTGATCAGATCATATTACAGATATGTTTGTTTTAATAGTTATCTTTAGATAATTTATCAGTGACTGGTCATAAAAAATCTTCTTTAACACTGTGCCTTCTTTTGTTGTTTATTTGGTAGTGGCAAAATCTAACCTGATGAAAGCTAGCCTACATCACCATACCATATTCATCAACAGCGACTGAGGGCGGCCAGAGGCCAGATGGCATTATGGTGATGGCTGGCTTATTATATTAGTATACTAAACACTTGGAAATCAAGCAAACTCTTTGACTTATTTTCCCCAAAAGTAAGATCAGTCGAAGCGCATAAAAAAGAATAGGAATATGTCAGAATGCTTACAGGGTAGGCCAGCAGTTCAGCACCCATGGAAGGGTTATTAGGTATCAAACGGCTCCAATAAGTAGCTTATAAGCAATGAGCCAGACAGCCAGTATGAACATGACTGATGCCAGCATGATTGCGGAGTTTGAGAAGATACAACCTGCAGGTCATGTCATCAAATCAATTATTGTTGCGAATATGAATATACGAGGACCTGCAACATTGGTATGTGGCATTACAAAATGATGACAGTGACATCTGTAAATCAATTACTTCATTAGCAAACAATAAAAGGTGCTTTCTAATGATAACATATTTATTTTATAAACCTGCATCCTATGAAATGTTCTATCAAATCAAAAGTGTGCTTATATCAGAAATGCAAATGAATATAAGGTTTTTATTTACAAATTATGCATAATGTACAATATAAAACTTCCATGCATGTATAACCAGTATCGTACAATATGCGAGTTTATATTCCCAGAAGTACAACATATGTTTTTACAGACTGCTGTATCACTGGCCACTGTCTGTTATACATTTTTTTTTTTTTGGGAAGGAAAGCGTATATTCTTTTTACACACTATATCTGTGGCACACAGATCGAACAATAGAACAAACAGGTGCTAGTGCAATATATCCGATGAGATTACGAGAATATTGCATAAAGCAGCCATGTAAGCAGATCAAATCAGATAAACAAGGTTCACAAAATCTATGGTGCACAAGGGCCAGGTTCAGGGAAAGGCTCGCGGCAACTGCTGATGGCTTGCATGATGGAGATTCTAATCCAAGGGAAACAACAATTAGAAAGAGAGCAACGCAGATCACACCACCAGATAAACAGTATTTTATTACTATCACGCAGCCACCTTTTTCCACGCCAATAATACACCTCGTCTCTCGTTCAACCCTTTTCAGCACATGAACACACCGCCCAGACCGTCATCATGACTAACCAAGTTTAGGCCCTAATCAACACTTCTTTCACCCCTCACGAGAGAGCCCCGAGCCCCCGACCAAGGGGAGCAAGGAAGACGCCATGGGGAGAGCTCCGTGCTGCGACAAGGCTAGCGTGAAGAAGGGCCCGTGGTCGCCAGAGGAGGACGCCAAGCTCAAGTCCTACATCGAGCAGAACGGCACCGGCGGCAACTGGATAGCCCTGCCGCAGAAGATAGGTATGTGCTCATGACGATCGCCATGCACGATGCCGTGATGGCAGTAGCAGTGAAAGAAGCTAATCAAGTGCGCGTGCTTGTGTATCTGGGGTTGTGCAGGTCTGAAGAGGTGCGGCAAGAGCTGCCGCCTCCGGTGGCTGAACTACCTCCGGCCAAACATCAAGCACGGCGGGTTCTCGGAGGAGGAGGACAGGATAATACTTCGCCTCTACATCAGCATAGGCAGCAGGTACTAATTCAGTAGGGGTCTTACCCACCTAGTCTCTTCTTTGATCAAATCAACTGTAGAATTATCTGCAACAAGGTAGGGGCAGGCAGCACATGGGTGTGGTAGAATCTATGATCTGAACAGACCATACATGCTGCGGTCGTAGGTGGTCGATAATAGCGGCGCAACTGCCGGGAAGGACGGATAATGACATAAAGAACTACTGGAACACAAGGCTCAAGAAGAAGCTCTTCGGCAAGCAGTCCCGCAAGGATCAGAGGCCGCAACAGCAGTTCATGCGTCAGGCGACCGCAAGCGATGGGATGAAGCAAGAGGCGAGCACAGATGCAAACGGAAGCGATGGCATGGCGACCGCCACTTATAGTTGGCAGCACCAAGCCATGGCCGTGCCGGTGCAACCAATTCCAGGTCCGATGATGCAAGGCAGCCGCATAGGGGAAGAGGTTGATGGATCAATCCGGAAGCTACTGTACAAGCTAGGGGCAAGTCCTTTCGCAACCCTCCCGGCTCAACTGTGCGTTGCTCCACCAATGTACGAGGGAAGTCCAAGCTTCATGGCGCCATCGTGCCCAGTGGACACCACCTCGCTTAACGAAGGCGGGGTGCAGTGTTCAAGCGTGCTCGCTGCCCTGGAGCTGGACCAGAGCTTCCATATCAATCAGGTTAAGCTGGATGGCCTAGGTTGCTTCTTTGGCACTGGTGATCAGAGCATGAGGTGGAGTGAGGTGAGTCCATTGGTTTGCCCTAAAAATACTGTGGCTTCCAGGTCCCAAGAGATGCAGCAGTACTGTCTTGTTGACGAACCGCCGAACCTTGGGATGAAATAGCCACCGGTTTGTGTTTTCATGTACACGCATGGTTGTGGTGTAAATTTGTACTAAGCATTCATTGGGAATGATGAAAGATGAGAGGTTCCTTGAATTAAGAGCAATAAGGTCTCTCACCACTCCCAGATGAGAGATGTCTGGTTTTCAGGCATCTCTCTATGAGTTTCTAGAAATGGTGTTTTCCTGTACTCGGCCTACTGTCTTACAGAAACATTTACAATTTTAGTTTGTACTTTGTACGAAATGCATTGTCCTGTTAATTTTTCTGGTGTCTATCTTACTGAGTGCTCTGTTGACCCTAGACTCGAGGCTAGAATTATAGTGTATGTTCCCCAACTCGATAGACATTGTTTACTTACAGCATCTGCAAGGTTTGCCTAATTTTGGTATAGAAGACATGGTTTGCACTTCATGTGACATTAAGAAACTTAATAAGGCATGTATCCAAATCGAATCCTTCAATCCTATCCCCCCCTCCCCCCCCCCCCCAAAAAAAGTCAATGCCAACAGTCTTAAATTTACACATTTTTGGGTGCACGATAAATATGGGTAAGGAATCACTTAGAATTTTTTTTAGAATTTATTTTTTCCATACTAACAATCTTCTAGGCATTTTGGCAATGTTGAATTTTTCTCTCTGAATGGCATAAGATTCTTCTGACGGCATGCGAGATGCAGATTTCATTACTGTAAAGCTGCTCATGTAGTGTCAATATTTCTTTATGTTGACAAATTATATTTGAACTTGCAGTGTGAAATGAAGAAATGGGCGCTTCATTTCTCTAGCATATGAAATGATCAAAAGGTTGCTTCTATTTCAATTGTTTGATTCCTTACTTACATTGCACTTCCAGGGTTCATACTGGAAATGGCGTACTGTCACTAGCCAATTTAGTAAAGAGAGTTGCTATTTCAATCGAGTGAAACTAAGGATGTGTTTCACTTGACAATAACAACCGTTAGATGAAGATCTAATGGCTGATTAAAAAAACTGATTCACGAGTGAACAATATTATTTTTCTATAGTAGAGATACATACAATTTTTTGGTACATGTCAAACAAAAATCCCTAACTAAGTACAGATCAAAAGACACGTATGATCGGACAATCGGATGGACAACACATCGAGTGAAACAAAACTTTGATTTCAGTCGTTAAATTCTCTTCCCAAAAAAAAAACGTAGTCACGGCTTGACTTATGCCTTAGGGCGTGTTTCGTAGCCTTAATGCCACTTACTTTGCCTGGCACAGCAAGAAATCGCGCGTTCGGATCTCTTGCCCAACGCCTCGATGCCTGCACTCACCTCGCCAGTGTGAGAGAGAGCCAAATCCGCTTTCCGACACTGACAAGGCTAGCCTTGTCGAGCGAGCCAAGCAGGCTAGCCAACCGAACGCGCCCTTAATGATTATCTATTGCTGGAACAATTTTCTATCCCTCTATCTTAAGGCATATCTAAACTGTACTTATATTTATTATGCTTTGTTCCTACGACCAAAGAAAATGTCAGGTCAACAAACTAGTACTCTGAAAAAATGTGAAAACAAAACTAACTTCCCCATCACCTGTACCACACGTTGTTGTAGAGACAACAGCTTAATATGTGCACATTGGTTTTCCTTATGTATGCTTGCATAATTAAGTGAAGAAATGAACGTGCCGTTAGAGGAGTTCCTTATGTGAACGAAGGTGTAATAAAGATCTTAGAAGTTTTGGGGTATAGTATCTAACTCCTATGATTGTTTGAACAATTAAAATGACCATGCTGATTAGTTTTGCAAATTAAATTCTGAAAATATCACGCCAAAGAAAAAAAATGGCAATTCTACAAACCTGCCGTGGAGATGGGCGTGGATTTTCTCACTCCAGGAATGCCTCCTCATATAGTTTGCACCGTTGGATGCGCCATTGAGATGAGAGACTGCAATTGAGACAAGTAATTATCACAAGCACACAGGAATCTCAAAGCTTATCATGTGGTAGTAAAGCAAAGGAGGCATCCCTAAAGCGAGAAAGGTTTTTGCACCAAGGAGATGCATTTTATTTACGATAAGGATACCAATTGATCGAGACACTGGTAGTTTCTTCTTGTTATAAGTGAATCTTAAATTGCTGAAGATATGTTCAGGAAGAGCCGGATAACTTGACGAGGAAACTGATATCTCCTGTAATTTAAAGTAGCCACATGGATCAGCTGTACATGAGTTAATCGCACATGACCTAGCTAGGAATGTAGCTTTTCTACTGAAGTTCATAGAAACAAGAAAAAGTCCAAGTTTGTATGATGATTAGGATGCATCAAGGACAAGCAAGTCCAACAATAGTTATAAAGAAGTGTAATAGTACATGCCTGAGAATAGTCAAGGTGCGAGAAGTCAATGTTGCTTTTGTTACCCTAACCTCTGCATAGGTGAGTTCTAGGCATGTTTATAATCATGAGTTGATGGGACAAAGGCCATCCCATCTGTCACTAACAGTTTCTGTTTGACAAAGAAATTTCTCCGAGCTGAATTCATGGGGTGAGTCAATCCATAATAGCCATCAGTTTGATATTTCTCCGAACGTTCATGGTCCTACTTCGACAAACTTGCATCCATGCAAGTTATATTGTGTATTATGTGATAAGATGGAAAGAATTATATGCCTTGCGAAAAGAGAACTATTATATTGCAAGAAGACATTTATGGCCCCCCAGATTTTATAATCAAGCAATCTTAATACACAATATTTAAACTGAGTACACTCACCTCATGGACAGCTTGTCAAGTGTGGTCAATGATTAGTAACTTGTTAACTTGATGTATAGTACGGAACTACGGATACAGCACATGTTGAGAGGCATATATCTCAAAGCACACTTGTTGTAAAAGCTCAGTTTCAATGGACATCCAACACCAAACGCCTGCATTAGTTTAATTTTCAGAAGTAACCAGGTGTAGAGTTTGTTGCAAGGTTCTCATGATAAACATATTCTATATAATGGAGACTATGTTGTATGTTCCATGGAACTAAAAAAGGATATGCATGTTAACAGTCAGATCCATCCGTCAAAAACATAGAATAGACTGGTGCTGTCAGAAACTAGAATAGACTGTGTGCCTACTTACGACGCCCACTTTGTCACAGATTAGAATAGTCGAATGGATATGGTAAGAGATATAATAAAAATATGGATAAGAAGTCCTTACGTGGAAAACTTATTAAATAAAGCACCCTGATACATCAGCACTGACATTGCAATGAATTATAAAGCACCCTGATACATCAGCACTGACATTGCAATGAATTATAAAGGACCCTGATACATCAGCACTGACATTGCAATGGTCTCCTTCACTAGAGTCAGCAAGTAAAGGATGGCACTCCAGATAACAAGCATACCACATGTTTGCCCTGTTTGTTTCACAGGAGTTTTAATGAGGGAACATAACGATACTAGACACCAAGTGAACTAGAAATGTCATCTCTATCAAAATAACATTTTAGAATAGAAGGTTGGCTTGATATTTGGATCCTGTATCTTTTAATTTGATAGTATCAGATTCCTTCCTAAGATTAGGGCCATATGCACGGGCTAAGCTCTGTCATGGTTAAATTTAGGAGCGAT
The DNA here is from genome assembly GCF_958298935.1 of Phragmites australis. NCBI lineage: Eukaryota > Viridiplantae > Streptophyta > Magnoliopsida > Poales > Poaceae > Phragmites > Phragmites australis. The sequence goes on along the minus strand of NC_084923.1, from coordinate 45,988,621 downwards.
CAAGTCTTCCTTTCTTTCCATTCACCCTTGAAAGCTCATCAATATCTTGTTCATTATTTTGCGGATAATACCATAAAATTATTGAAAGCAGACAGGATGTTATAAACGGTTTTTTAGTAGCTATCATAAACTAAATATTCTTACACGGTTGCTAAGATAGACGTATCTATAATAAGTTAGACATTTAGGTGTTCATGAATATCCAGACGATTTTTATAAATCCGTACGTTTCTATCGTACAGACACATGTGGCTTTTAGAGAAATCTGTATATGGTATGATCACAAACGGTTATCCTTCTGTGTCTAGTCGACAGACACAGACGGATTTTATAAACATCCGTCTGTATTTAAAGATTTGCGAATGTTTTTAAATTTGATCGTCCGTCTTCCTTGACTCTTTTAGCTTCCAACACATATAAATCGCTCGTCTTCCAAAACTCTTTTGGCTTTGCACACATAATCTCTCATCTCTCCTCAATATAAAGTGACGAGGAGTGTTCTTCTTGCTCACTGGCCAGTGTTCCACCGCATTAAGAAGTGATGAGTGTTCTATGTCCACACTTGCCATTCGTGTTGGAGAAGCTAGATCTCATCGAGGGCCGAATCCCTTTCATTGTACCAAGGTAAGTATCATGTGGTTTCTTTCACTGCACCGAGGTTTTTATTGCTTCGATCTGTGCAACTGATGGAACAACCTTATTTCCGTCATAGATCTGCAATGACATAATTCACAACAATCGAGAGGTGGCAAGATGGGGTTGTCCCTATAGCGACTTCGGCGGCGTGGATGCTTGGCGTCGACTTCGGTCCGGTGGAGTTTGTCTTCTTCGCTGTTGTAAAGGCCCTCTCCGTCGACCCTGTGTACGCCGTCAATTGTGTTCTTAATTCGGTTCTCCCGGATGAAAATTTCTCCATTTGTTGTTCATCAAAATGGAGACATTTTCGTCAACTGCAAGACATGCTTGAATGTCCATTTTTTGTTGAACCCTTGCTGGCGGTTTAGCAACAACGTAGTCTAATTCTAGCTGATGCGTGAGATCATCAAGGTGCAGCCAGATTCGGATGACTACGAGATACTAATTGGAAATGATTATTGGGTTCACATTGTGCTAAAACACAAGAGGTTGAGATTATGTCTATCATCTCATCTTTTTGATAGACGGCATCGATCGACCTAAGTTTGTCGATCACTTTTCATCTTTTTGGAAGACGACATCACCATGATGTCAATCATTTCATCCTTTTGAAATACGGCGTCGATCGACAAAATAATAATGCATAGCTAACTAGGTTTATGTGTTATGAAAAATGAGTGATGTTCTTAAGCTTTGTGATATGTAAATGCATATGTTTTGTTTTCTTAACAACGTGCGATCGATGTTCTGAACAATGTGTCAATATATTTAATTTATGAATCATAAGATGTGTATCTATGTGACTTTTCCCTTACAAGCAAATTTGCTTATAGGGGGAAATGGAGACACAGACGAATTTTTATAAAAATCTGTCTGTGACTCTTAGTAGTTACAGACAGGTTTAACTAAAGACCATATGTGACTCTTAATGCTTACAGGCGGATTTAAACAAACACTGTCTGTAATTCTTACTATACACAAACGGTTATCTAGAAACTCTGTCTGTGTGTAAGTGTATTATAGACAATTCTGAGATTGTCTGTAATAAGGTTGATATCACAGACATTTTTATAAAGACAGAACTATAATTGTATGTGATATGATTTAAAATTCATGTGTAATAACCCGTTTGGTGGTGGTGCGAAACATCTCCATAGAAACTAAATGAATTAATTTTTGTAAGTACTGTTGCTAGTACACTGATGTTTTTTTTTTAAAATGAACTAGTACATTGATCACTGCAGTCACTCACATATATATCGTGTTCACTGATTAAATGATTACTTGTTTTCCTTTCTCATTTCAGCCACACAAAAACCTTCTTGTAAAGGAGAAAGGTTACAGCCGCTGCCTATGTATCTTTTCTTTACTTGGTCGCTAGAATTAGGGGCCAAAACATGTTGCTATGTTGCTTGTAGGGACGGCTATCTTAAACTGTTGGGCACAAATTATTAGGCAGCAGTGCTTGGTTATTTTATTTTATTTTTACTCTTTATCACTGAATACAGCTGTAGTATCTGAATATGAACACACGCACTCATCCCACACACACAAACCCACTCCACATACATCTAATGTACGCACATACTAGCTCTACAACTACACGTAGCTTGAAGAAAACGTCTATCCGAAGATCACCAGGACACATCGAAAATCCCGTAGACGACGAGCATATCGTAATCCCTTCTGTAGCGCCACGCCGAAAAAATTGAGAAAACCAAAGTAAATTGAAACCCCCGTGCGGTGCTTGGTTACTTACTACAACCAAACTTCAGTGAATAGATATGCAATAGGAAGATTGTAGTCAGTAATAAATTTAAGTATATCATATATCAAAATAAAATCAATTAGGAAAAGACGTGACGAGCAGACATATGCTTTGTGCGAACACAAAAATGTCCGGTAACAAATCACAGGCCCTGAAATTTGTAACAAGAACCCCCCGGAGACGAGAATGTACAACAAGATAAGCTCTACACACATACCAAAAAGAACACGCGAGCTACCCAAATTTCAGTATAAAAACCATGACTATGGCTGTAAAGTGGTGAGAATATCCCTGCCCAACTAGGTTTCAGATAGATAGAGCGCCTTGCAAAACGTCAAAAAATTAACAATTGATGGCACATGCCGTCAACACAGCTGAGTTAGTTTATTTCATAGACAAGTATTACCTGCACCTCAGATGTTAAAGTACTCAAGAAGTCTGAGAAGGGTTCATTATTGTTTATTGCATAGCAGGGACAGTCACTAAGGGGCTTTCTGGTTAGGGGTCGAGGGAGCTAAACTAAATTTTGGTTGTCCTGAAAATTTGACATCCGTTTAATTTGAGGCTAAAGTTTGATCATATCTAAAAAAAAATTGATCTGCTAAAAAATTTCTATAGCGTTTCTGAACAAATCTCGGACGACCAAATCGTCCGCCAAAATTTTTAACTAATCAAATTTTAGCTTGACTCAAACCAAACGTATTTTAATGACTAAAATTTGGCACTACCCAAATTTTAGCTTGGTCTATTAAGGCCAAAAACCAAACAACCCCTAAGATAGATTGTGATGCACTTAGTTTTTCTGAAGCCAACACGAAGGCATTTAATCTAGTGGGCTCCGCTACATGAAAACAGATTAAAGAGACACTAAAGAACTTTTAGTGGCGGGTCCTATTATGATATGTTACATATGACTAATTTAGTAGTGCTAGATCGTTTTAAGACAATCAATAATGACGAGTCAAGTTGTGATCTGTTATTAATGACTAACTCATCAGTAATAGATCATTCTAGATCAGTTATTAGTAATGAGTCAAGTTATGACCGTCAGTAATGACTGTATTCGCAAAAAAAAAATTGAAATGTTTAAATCATTCATCGTTATGTATAAGCATGCACAAGAGCTACTTTGTAGAACAGTTTGAGCAGGAAAAGAAAAAAAAGAAATGTACATTGACTAAGCTATGGCAAAACAGATAACAAGCTTTTCACAATTGCAGAAAAGGAGCATCAAGTTAAGCTTTAATTTGTTGATGTTTTAAATGGTATATAATTATAGACAGAGAGAGTTATTAGTTACATATATGCAGTATAGGAGCATGTCTTTCCATTCTTTTATTACAAGAATTTTCTGATCACTTTATGTTTCATAAATATTTTTTTAATTATTTTTCTCTTATTTTTTCTCACCTCAGCAACAGTATAATAGGAATTATTGTATATTTCTGCTCAAGTTTGATGTAAGAGCTGACGGCTATAGACGCAAACGCGTGTTATGAAAACGGTGCAGAAACTTTAAGGGGTGAGAACTTAATCTTTCAAACTAAATTTGAAATTGAAAATTTTATCGAACCCGACATAGTCGGGAGAAACGGATGTAACTTTTTTTTAATATATGTAGAGTAAAACAAAATGCCAAAATCGGGATCCGTATGCCTCCATTCTGCATAAGAAATAAGTTAAGATATTTAATCTAATGGTATAAAAATATATAATGTGAATTGTACGTATATGACACTTACAGAGTCCAACAACTCATGATAGACACGTTGAGAACATCTTATTGGTATACTCAATATATTTCCTTGAATAATATAAAAATAGTGTCGTTCCCGTGGAGGTAATCTTGATGCTTGTATCTAGCCTCAAACATTTGTATACCCTCCCTTGACTCCTTCATGTACCACGTATGGAATTTTCGAAGTTGAAATGTTAGGTTGCTCCACACGTCTAGCGCAACCAACCGTTCACCCAGCTTAAATTTCCATCTCTCTGTTGCTTTTGGTGCCAAAGACTTGTCTAGAAATTGCTCTCTTATTATCATCCATTTCCCCTTTAGTCTTCCCGCATAGAGAGATATAGGCATACCAATCACGTTCAGTTTCATGTAGTCAATGCAAAACTCAACGACCTCCTCTGTACTCCACCCTTGGGCAATGTAACCTTCCGAGCAACCTTGATTATGAATATATTTCTTCAGAACCCCCATGAACTTTTCGAAAGTATACATCTGATGCAAAACACGAGATCAAGGATCTTTATCTCACCCACAATGTGAATAATTAGATAGGGCATTATATCAAAAAATGTCACAGGGAAAATAGTATCAAACTGACATATAGTATGGACCACGTCTTCCTGTAGCTTTGTCAGTTTGTTCGGATCAATGATATTTTATGAAATTGTATTGAAAAATGAACATAATTTTATGATTGGGTCTAGGACCTTATCTGGCAGAATACCTCTAATTGTAACTGAAAGCATCCGCGTCATCATCATGTGACAATCATGAGACTTCATGGTAACTAACTTCTTATCTTTCATGTTTACTAAGCTCCTGATGTCGAAGGAGTAACCAGTTGAAACTTTGACATCACGCAAGCAACCACATAGGTTTATATTCTCTTCCTTGCTCATAGTGTAGCAAGTTGTGAGAGGTTTCTTTTTGCCATTGTCTAATTCTATATAATGTAGGTCCTTCTTGAGGTTCATTTCTTCCAGGTCTAGACGTGCATTTAGTATATCTTCTGTTTTGCCAGATATGTCTAGTAAGGTACCAATCAAGCTACATAACACATTCTTCTCCACGTGCATGACATCGATTGCGTGTCGGACCATAAGATACTTTCAATAAGATAGCAACCAAAATATTGATATCTTTTTTCACGTAGAAGCATATTGCCAAGCTGGGATTTTTTTACTGGCTGGCCCCTTTCCAAGTACAACTCTAAGTTTCAGAGCTTGATGAGATTCCACTGTCCCGTTAAAAGCTCTTTTATTCTTGCCGTATGGGTGATCCGGGCGAAAGGAACCTACAGTGACACATGAAGATCATTTTCCGACTATCTGTCAGGCATCGTCCCCCTGTTTCCTTCAAGCAATGAACACATCCACTGTACGCTTTTACAGTATGCCCTGATAGGTTACTAAGATCATGCCAATCTGAGATCATTACAAATAGCATTGTGTGTAGGGTGAAATTCTCACGTTTGTACTTATCTTATACTTGTAGGCCATCTTTCCACAATACAAGAAGAACTTCAACCAATAATTTGAGGTACATATCAATATCGTTGTCTGGTTGATTCGGTCGACTAATCAACAAAGGCGTCATAAGGTATCCATTTCATACATATTCAGGGTGGAAGGTTGTAAATACAGATAGTCATGGGACAAGTGTTATGAGTACTTTTCATGTTACCAAAAGGATTCATCCCATCAATACTCAACCCAAACCTTATATTCCTCACTTCATCTCTAAATTCCTTGTATTTTGTAGCGAATCCCCTCCATTGCATGCCATCAGCAAGGTGTCTAAGCATTCCATCTTGTTTACGATGTTCGGTGTGCCATCGTATAAACTCGGCATTCACTTTGTTAGCAAACAATCACTTCAAACGGAGGATTATAGGGAAATACCAAACCACCTTAATGTTCTTTCCCTTCACCACCATAACTCCATCGCTCTCGATATCATCAAAGTTGCGCTTGTACTGTGGTGCATTACAAACACGACACGCTTCCAAGTCTGTATCCTCGCCGCAAAACAACATGCAGTCATTTCCATATACATATATTTTCTCTACTTTAATCCCAATGGGCAGACAACCTACTTGGCATGGTACATATTTTCGGAGAACATGTTTCCCTCTGGAAGCAATTCTCTCAAGAATACTTGTTGTGCTCATCTTTACAGTTTGGGTAAACTGGTGTTTTAGATTCCTCTACCATGCGATGAAACTTTTGATGTTATCTTTTACTAGTGAAGTCCCCCTCCCCATCACGCAATATTTGTTCTATGTTTTCTTTATTGTTGCCAACAAAAATATCACCTCCATCGTTCTCCACAAAAGCATCTTCAAATGCTGACATATCAAAGTCTTCGTTAGTCGTCATATCATTGCCTCTGTCTTCTTCGACTGGTGGTTGCACTTCATGCACAACATCTTCAAGTTCACCGTGCTCAGTCCAACGAGTATAGCCTGCCTTAAAACCCCTGCGAACCAAATGTGCATGAATTTGCTCTATATTTAAAAACCGCTTCTCGTTCTTACAAATGACATACAGACATCATATATAGTGATCGGCACGCTTACTTATTAGCTTTTTGTATGTCGTAGCAACCCTTAAAAAAGCCTTAATGCTATTAAAAAACTTTGGCTATTGATCCTTGTACATCCATGGTCAGTACATATGCATATCATTATAATTAAACCCATATAAATTATAATCATTAAATATTTCAAAATCTAGAATAAATTCATTGAATTACCTTGTATCTTTATTGATCCCTATTTGAGGGTCTATCTCCTTCTGGTACTTAGGTCGGGTTGGAGGACCCGCCTTTCAAAGGTTATCGTGTCCGAGTGGGACCCGTGGGTAGACATATCATCCCTACAATACAGTATTCTAGCGATTGTGTTAAATTCACTACGTTAATTAATGAATAGAGGAAATTCATTGGATTAGTATTTAAATTGAAGACTTTAAAAATATACACAATCCACATACTAGAAAATTAAAACTAGATTTTAATGTACGCACCCACATCTATTTACATGTAACTTTAATCTACTTCTTAAATCATCTACTATGATAAAATTGTGATCTTTCTCTAAATTATATATCAATTGGAGCTATTGCTCCTTCTAAAATTCAACACCAAGGAACAACCATCTACATTCAAACCTAGAGTAATCTAGCAATAAAATCCAATTAAGAATGAAATATAGATCATCTCTATACATCTAACAATAACAAAATTGCAAACTTTTCCTAAATTAGATCTCAAAATTCATCACCACGGAATAAGCACCAACCATCAACCCTAGAGCAATCTAACCAGTAAATCTACCTAAAAATGAAATATAAATCATCTTACTAACTTTAGAGCACTTTGACTCCTCCAAATTTTAAATGCTCTAACCGCAAGGATGGCAAAAATAGCGGTCGACGTTGTTCTACTCGGGCACGTTGTGGCTCTGTTCTAGTCAGGCTTGGGGCAGAAGGTGGGCCCTATACTGTAACAAACATAAATACCGGTTGGTGGATGGAATAGGCATTGAAACGGACTATCAGTGTTGTTTCCAGCTACGAACCGACACTGATAGTTCGTTTCAATGTTGGTTCTTAGCTGCTCAATCATTGTTCACGCTTGAGAGTTTAAGAACCACTGATATATTTTTAGTCGCGGTTACTATTCAACCAACACTGATAGGATGGTATTTTTGACCGATTATGTAGTAGTGTAATGTATTTCTCCCAACACATGGGACACGCACATCAATGACGAGTGAACACTATTAACCATCACTTATAACATAACATAAGGGATGAGTAACCCTGTAACCCATCACTTATAACATAACATAACATAAGGGATGAGTAACCCTGTAACCCATCACTGATGGTTCTATCTAGTACATAGGAGATGCACGTCAATGATGGGTTACTATTATAACACATCACTAATGTGATCATCGGTGATGAGTCATAACCTATCACTAATGATCTCTCATCAGTGACGTGTTTAGAATGATAGATGCGTTACTCATCACTAATGACAGTTATGACCTATCATTAATATGTTTTTTTCACGTAGTGACCCCGGCTTCATTCTCAGATTAGTTGGCTCAAAGAAAGTGATTTCAACACTGATTTCTTCCATCTACATGTTAGGCATCATAAACAGAAGAATTTTAGTGCAAAGCTCAAGGTTGATGACCGGATTGTTACCTCGCAAGAGGATAAGCAACTCTTCCGCATGCTCGATTTTTTTATTTAGACCCCAGAACTATGGAACCATTTTTCAAGAATATAAAATATTGATCCATGAGAGAATGCAAGTTCGTAGCTTATTGAATGGATCAGGAAGGTAGTTTGACTTCATGAAACTTGCATGTTTAGATAGAAGTTCAAAAAGCCTGCACTGAAGGACATAACAAACAAAACACATGCTCTAATTTCATCAGGCTAGAAAACTAGATATAGATGCAATTCAAACAATCAATTAAAATCAATGATCGATTTAAAAATGGAGGCTAAAAGTTTGGTCAACTAGATCGGTGTAGCGTCGCTGTACTGATTGAATAAGATATATCCTGAGACAGACTTCTCTGTACAAGTTGATAACTAGGTGATAAACAACATCACAAAACAGGATGCATATTATACAAGTACTGAATTAAATCAGTAAACAAAGAGATAACAATATGCAAAGTGTACAAGCTATCAAATCTTACTGACCAAATGTACGGCTTCAGTCTATCATTGTTCTAATCATACATTTGAGTCCTTGCATGACTAGCATAAGCCTAACAGATGGCCTTCTTACCCGTGTTTCATGGGTCTAATCTTCTCCCCGTGGCCATATCAGCTGAACATCCAGAAATTTGCCGGGTGAACATGTTAATGTCTCCCGTGCACGTTATGACTTCAACTTGTACACCTGTATATATAAGTGATGGTTAATGGAAAAATTAGTATGTACTCTGGAAGTACATATTTCCTATTATAATATACTATATAAATAAACTGGATATACTCCTTTATCACTGTGAGTATATTTATATACTCATTCTAAGATACTCCAATGTGAATTATATGAAAAAAATTGAAAAGAAATTCATCAATTTTAGTAGATTTTGATAATACCTTCATATTTGTACATAAAATATAATATACTCCAAAAATTATGTACAAACCACCTAAAAAAATATACATATCACTTGAATGATCTTATATACTCACATGCTCCATATACATACTATTTATCACATGAGATACTTACTATGTTATGAGATACGTATGTGAGAGTACATACTCTCAGAGTACCAAATATATATATATATATATATATATATATATATATATATATATATATATATATATATATATATTTCAACATGGTAGGATAGTCATCAGATGTATAGTTGTATTTAGTGTATGGTAGTTTTGATTATCTAGATTTTATAAAATAGTGATGTATGTAATAATTATAAATAATTAGAAATTGTATTAAGTATACGGGGTTTAATTAGTTTAAATGGTTAGTTTGTTTAGGAGCAATATTGATTTTAGCGAACTAAACGTATTGTTATATGATCATCGGTTCTGGTAATTTTGTCAGAATTTCGATAATCAGAAGTATAGTTTTCCGGTATTAACGTTGGACATATTTTCGGATGTTTTCAAGGATGTTCGATAAGCTATATTTTCAGATATATTATGGTGAAAGTCATATTGGTTATGGTTCTAGCGGTGTAGATCTCTCTGAATTTCCACGATGAGGTTTACTGGCTTACGAAAAAGCCGCTCGTCTTCAATATCTATATCGAGAAGTACTCAACCCACCACGTGATGATGCAGTTCGGATGCTTCCAGGTGTTCCCCCTCATCAACGTTCGCACGGTTCCGCCCTACGTTCACAGATAACTAAAATTAAATACATAATCCATAGCATGCTTAATTTTATTTTTAGTCTATCTAATATGGTTGATTTGCAGGTATACACGTAAGGGCCAACCGGGTGGCAACCTATGGATAAATCGCTTGGCGTCATACGCCTCGGTGTGGGCCCATGCCCTTGAGGATGTCGTCAAGGAGCCTCATCCTTTCGCCAACCCGGTCTTCAAGAAGTACCTATGGTGATATGTCATGTGTAAACGTACACGGGTCACCTACACCCCAGATAATGTCTGGTCGCACATCGCTTCGACTACAGAGGCCTACCCGAGCCATTGGGACGAGGACCTTGCATTAGCAGTATGTTTAATTAATGTGTCTTTTTGTCATCATATAATCCCATATGAACCGCTATGAACTGAAATTCCCATTTCATGTTCGTTTCAACAGGTTGATATCATGCATGATATTCATAGGGACGTGGCTGGAGCCTTGGGACGCCTCAGGTAAGGGTTTCAGCTTAGTGCGGTGGATGTAGCAAGATTTGTGAAGCGGGTTTTTGACAAGACCGTCCGGGCCCTGAAACTTACCTCATGCCGATCCACCGCAGACGTTGTTGATGCTCCTTCCAGATCCAATGGGGTCCACGTAGATTCATCCAGGTGGTCTCATGTGCAACGACCTCCACCAGGACTAGCATCCACACCGTCGCATCGACCACGGCCTCCAGGGCCGGTAACAACAGTTACACATTTTTCATACGCACAGCGTTTAGCGATATCCTTTTGTTACTGATGCATTAATTTCACAAATTATATTCGGTGCACCTACACACTTATCAGCACTGACACCTAAACCATGGCCAGCGCCGACACCTTCACCGTTCGCAAGCCTCTTAGGTGATGAGTGTCAATATACCGCCGCATTCAATATATTCAATAGTATATCTAATATAATCATCCTTTCGCAGGTTACTACGGTAATGAAGTCGGGACGTCTTCATCTGCACCTCCACCGTTGGCACCCTACTTCGGCACTCAGGCCTGACCGTCTATAGCTGCCCTTGCATACCATACAGGTACAACATTTATTTTTACTAATACATTCATTTCAACATTTATCGTATCTAATACATTCATCCATTCATAAGCCCTTTAGTGATTATGCATGGACAACAACGGCACCATCACAGTTGTCTTACCCGAATTAGGAGAATGAGCATGGGTTGGAACCCCCCCACCCCTATTCGACCTCTTGAGGGACTTATTCGAGGGCACACCAGACTACGATGTCGTCATGCGGTCCCAGTTGCCCACTGCTCCACTATAGACGCAATAAACCCAGGAGGAGGCCTCGACTCCCTTGATCGCTATGAGGCCTACCAGGCAGGTTGTTCCACCGGACAACCTGACCTATTCTAGTGGTCACGTGAGGGCGAACCAGCGGTAGCGGTGATTGGACCATGATGGTGGGAACAACCGATGACAGTGGGGGAGGTAGTAGTAGGATTTTATCTTTACTTTCGTAACTTAGACGTTTGTTTCATTATGCATGTTCGATTCACAAACTAGTCTTATATATTCGGACATGCCTACTTTCTATGTACTACATGCGACCGCACACTAGTGACTTTTTAGATTAACAAAACTGCCTTTTATGAGCAATGCGACCGCACGTTGAGGCCTTTTATGAGCGATGTGACCGCACGTTGAAGCCTTTTATGAGCGATATGACCGCACGTTGCCACCTTTTATGAGAGATGTGATCGTACATCTACTTTCTATGTATTACAAGTTCAAACATTACTACTTACTATGTCATTAGTGTATTTCTTAATCCCATATGACATCACTCTACTAGCTTCTCAGAGTGAAGTCACCTCTCACTTGCCACCTTTTCAAAGAGATGAGACCACTCGTTGTCAATTTTTTAGACTAACGAAACCGCTCGCATCCACCTTTTTAGACTGATGTGATTGCACACTACCAACTACTTATAGTCCAGCGACCGCTTACTGTGAGAAGGTATCCAATACATGCACTATCTCTAATTACATACCTACACTTGGTACATACACCATCGATCCCTACTTATAAAAGGCGAGGTCGAGGCAACGAGAAGATCATGACATCGCAATTTTCTGAAACACCACTACCATTTGATACCTAATATCAAACCATAGATGCCTCCTCAAGCAGATATTTCTCGTGGAGATCCAAATTCTCAATGATAGCCCTACAGACTATGAGCAAGACCCAGGCAAAAGGTGACGATGTGTTCAAGGAGGAGAACCTAAATAAAGTGCTATCGAAATTGTTGATCATGGCCCGTTGTCCCTATTTCACTATGGAGGAATGGCAAAGAACGGTAAGCTCTGTGACCTCTATAGACCTAAAGATGCACTTATTTAAGTGATGTTAGAGATATATCAGGGTGTGCAAACTAGCTGACATAGCAAAATATTTTAGCAAGCAAGCACACACGATATTTATACACCCTCAGCAGTACAATGAGTACATTAAAGTACATTCATCGTTATTACATGTCCCATTTAATTGTTAAGTTGCACTTCTAAGACACATTTATATTTTCGTATGCTCTTTCTTATACTAGGTATTCTCTCATGATGAAAAGTTGCTAAACAAACCCATCGAGAACTTTTTTGGACTGCATCTACTATTCGGTGATGGCTGCCTACTCGGACATAACTGGAGACGCAGAGTGGTCATTCGAGACCTTCACACCGTTGTGAAAGAGGTGGTGGTTCGAGCCACCGTGAAAGAGGTAGTCGTTTAACAACAACCACAAAAGGACGTGATTCTACCACTTCCTCCACAACCGAAGGGGTTGATTTCGATCATGATGACTTTGTGCTTACTCCTCAGAGAATTTCACGTCGTTGTGAATTCTCTGATAACAGGGTAGATAACTGGGATCCTAACTTTGATTATTTTTCGTATATACTGACACTATGTAGACTAAAATTCCCAGGATATGATTACCATTGGATGGAACGGGAGATAAGGTACAAACAGCTTCAAGGGCTATTTCGTCTGTAATAGTTATGCTACTAAATGTTGTATTTATTGAATTCAAGATAATTATATCATTTTTAATCTATTACATAAGTTGTGTATATATCTTAAACGTAGCCTACATGCTATTAGTTATGTTCAAATTTCATGTACACATTATATCTAATATTTACTGTAGTTTTTTCATTTCACTTACATATATTTATTCTATCTTCACTTTAATATTTTCTGAGATTTTTGTTATTTTTATCTTAGATAACTTTTGAGATTTTTATTATTTTTATAATAAAATTAGGCTAACCATCCCTTGAGAGTATGGCAGAACCCCTAACCATCCTCTCAGAAGATGATAAAGAGGCGTGGGGGGGCCTGGCACGAACGCTAACTACCCTCTCACACACTGGTAAACATCTATTTGTATAAATCTTCTCATCAAGAAACTATTTATTTAAATGTTAATGTTACAAAATGTAAATAAAAAAAACTCCAGAATCCGAATCCAAATCCAAATCGTTTGACCCCGTGAGCACGTGACCGAATCTGCCAGGCTTGGGGCTACCTTGAGTTCGGCTCTGAGATCGGGCTTCTTTCTTCGGCCCTTCTAGACACGAAGGGGCGTTTGAGCCTGAGCATATTAGCCCAGACCTGGGTGCGCTGCGCTGGGCGATTCGCATATGCTTTCTAGTGTGGTTTAGGCTAAATTTGTAAGGCCCACAGGCTGTGCAGATGGATCTGTTGTGCTGAGCTTCTGATTGTTTGATGGTGCGCTTAGACGTGTGTTTCCTATACTGTTTACATATGGAATACTTGGATATTTCAAATTCAGCGTCTCGCAATTATTTTAAGTATAAGTCGGATACACAAGTACGTCCACGTAATAGGTGTATCATAACATGATCGGCACCTACGGGTTTCAATCACTTCTAGGAGATCATATTATGTTATATTCAACGAGTAGCTTGAAAGCTCAAAATATTGAATGGAGCATTATACTTTGACGGGGAGAAATCATGGCTTGTTTTCTAAGCTACGTTTCTTGGCCCAAACCAAATAATAATAAGAGTGTGTTTGGTTGCCAGGTCAAATGCTCGGTCAGATTAAATGGATGCAAGTCAGCGTGTTTGGTTGTTTGGTCGAGCTCTCGGGCTAGGCCCCGGTAATGCAGCCGTACTGCTCGAGCCAGGCATGCTGTAAACATGAACCAGTACCATTTTTCGCTAGCCGGATCGGCGGATGCAACGCCGGGTGCACGCTCGTGTACATGTACATGTTTGTTTTTTCATTTAACTTTTGATTTTATCTGAGTATAAAGTGGTATAAATTTTTTAAATATTTTTATAAGTAAATGAGAGCTCACTAGCAACTTATTTTAATTGGTTTGATCTAAAAATCCTAAGCTAATATTTAATTCAAATTCTCAAAAAAAATTACCTTCATAATTTGTAGACATTTTTATACCTCAAATAAATTTCAAAAAATCCGGAAAATTTCACTAATATTCTTATCATGTGATGTACTAATTTATAAAAATATTTTTAACCCTAGATTATTTAGTGAAAAAGTGAGTTACTTTGTAATGCTTCATTTATACGTATTTTTATCATTTCATGTAATATTCTCTTTTAAATTCAGTTTGAATTAAAACAAATTCAAACATGCACAAATTCATCTAAATGTTGCACCATCAATTTGTACATATTTTAATTCATTTAATCTCATATAACATATACTCATATAAATAATCAAACACAATATCTTCTCAATCAAACTAAACATATATAATTAACCAAACAAATAGTAATCCATGCAATTGAGCCTAACTCGCATGAGCCTAGCTCACTAATACGAGTGAGGCTAGAAATATACTAGCAACCAACCGGACCCTATCCATCCGTGCAGAAGCATGCCAATGGAACCAGGTCCGGTGCAACACCCCGCGTTCTTATCGAACTGGTATTGGTCCTCTGATTAATTTTTGCTTCATCTTCTTTGTTGAACAAAAGTCGAAGTGCTATCAAACTGCAGAATTCAGAATTCTACTCTAGAAGAATTTTTTATGGGAAAATGCTTCCGCCGGCACAAGTGTTCTTCCTGATCAAGGAAGAAATAGCTCTGCGAAGAATGGCGTGTGGCACGCCACAGACTGATTAGTCTCCTTTATGTTAATCCTAGAGGCGTTTTCAGTCATTTATGTAATACATCTTATGTAATCATTTTGACGAACTTGCTTCTTCTTCAATGAAAGGGCAATGAAAGGGCACTCCTACTCATTGTTCGAAAAAAAAGAATTCTACAACAGCTTATGACTTAAACTGCGAAGCAGAAGCTGCACTCCATCTATTTCTTCCGGAAGCTATCTCATGCACAAGCGGATCTTTTAGGAGGCGGGAGGGGCTCAACCTCCCTACCGGCTGCCACTCCTCTATAACACCCCTCCCCTCTCTCCAATTTTTGCGAGAGAAGATAGAGATGAGGTGGAAGAGGAGAAAATAGGAGGAGGAAGAAGATTAACCTCGTCTATGACTTAGCTGCGTCCACCACTGTGCAAAAGCAAACATTTATATCAAAGAAGGCCCGAAGTGATCAAGTTCATAGGCAGATCAGATCGCAGAAGCAACTTCTACCTTTACTACTACTCCAGCAATCCAGTTCATATTGCAGATCAGAAGCAGCGCATTTTTATTTTTCACTCCCCTGTAATCCACCGATGCAGTTGAATTAGCTCAAGTTGTAGGCGTTGCCAACGTCTCTAGAGCAGTGGAGCTTAGGGTTGGTAATAGGTCGGGTCGGATCCAGATAGAGCAAAACTATGGTCGACTTGAAACTCGTTAGTCACAATCCAACCCGAACTCAAATGATCAAACAAGCTAAAAACTAAACCTAAACCCAAACCCATCGGACGTCTGTCGGGTTTAGCTCAGCAACAAGATAGCACTAAGCAGTGGGGCGATGACAGCTGGTCAATGTCAACGGCAGGGCATTGGCACGGGTTGGAGGCTGCCGAGCGCGTGCAGGCAAAGGAGGAGGCGACAGCGATGGGGCGGATCTGCTCGGTGCAGAGGTAGAGGCCACCAGGTTCGAGCCAGTGGAGGAGGAGGTGATGCGATGCGACAGATTTGGCCTGTCGGTGGCTCGACGTGGGGTTGGAAGCAGTCAGGCACGAGGGGGTGCAAGAGGAGGTAGTAGCGGCGGACCGAATCTGGGCCCTCAACAACTCAGCGCGGAGGAGAGGCGATGTGACGCAACGGCAACGGCTAGGCAGATCTGGTAGCTCGGTGCAGAGCCGGAGGTAGCCGGGCTCAACTGGGCGGAGGAGGAGGCGACGCGACATGTTGGCAATGGCGGGGGCACAGCGAAACGATGGTGAGGTGGCGGGCTGGCGGCGGCTAGGAGTGGTTCACGTGGGATAGAGTAACTGAGACTCCGAGAGAGGCTTAGAGCTAAGAGCAAGAGGATGTGGTGGGCAATAGTGGTTAGTGGGTTAATCGGCTCAGTCATTGGACTGCTATTATATCGAGCTACCCGTGAGCACTCATAGGCAAAATATAAAATCCAAATCTGATCTAACCTTATTCGAGTACTTGAGTTGCTAAATCTATGAAAAAGAATTTAACCTTAAACCATATCTAACAGTTTCCCTTCAGGGACCAAAATCCCTTCACGACGGGATTTTCATTCTCTTCAGCGCTCTAACGGTTTCCCTTCACGGTTCCCGTCACGACAGGATTCCCAGGATCATTCCCTCCAGGACGAAATTCTCTCTCATTTCCCTTCACGATTCCCCTTGAAAGAAAGCTGTTGGAGATAAGAGGAAATAAAAGGAATAAGAACAGAGAAAGAAATTGAGAAGAGAACAAAATAAAAAAAATACAGTTAGAGATGGTCTAATACCCAGACCTATCGAGTCCAAAACACGCGAGTACGGAACCCATTTGTTTAATTACCAGCGCTAGTGGAGCTGCCATGTGCCGACCACAAACCATTTCTATTTTTTTTAAAAAAAAAATCCGTCACCAATCCAACGCAACGCCGCCGGCTCCAACGGCTAGTTTCCCAACAGGCCGACCCGCTCACACTCCCCTCCGCGATCTCAAATTCATCCATCGCCCGACTCGCTACCAATCCACCATCCCAGCCAGACCATCTCCTCCTCGCCACCGCTCTCGCGAGCTTAGCCGATCGCGCACCGGGCCCGGTGGAGGATCCAGGACCGCATGGGGATCCCGTCAAGACTCCCGGACTACAAGGAGGAGGAGTACGACGACGCCGTCTTCTACGAGGACATCGAGGCGCCCAAGTTCGTGGACCTCGCCGCGTCCGACGCTGCCCGCCCCGCCGACGACGCCTCCTGGTTCTGCCTCCGCGTCGGTAAGCAATTGACCCATCTCGCAACCCCTTTATCGGTTCTCGCGGCGTTGGCGGGTTTGTGGGCACCCGTACTGATCCGTGCCGTGGCACGCGCGCGGGATGCAGGTTGCGATCAGAGCCACGAGCAGGTCGACCCGGACGCCCTGGACCGGAGCTTCTTCATGCGGGTCCGTCCCCTTCCTCTCTTGCATCGCCACATCGTGGAATACAATGCGACTCTGATCGATTGATCGAAGGTGTATTGCTTGTCTCAGGTCATGGCGGCGAGAAGCCCAAACGTGCGGCTTCAGAAGGCGATCAGCAGGAGAAACCAGAGGTGCCGGTCGAATCACAAGCTTCCTATTGCGATCCTCCCTGGCTCCCTGCTTACCTCAACCGGATGGTTCTTTGAATTGTTCGATTCGGATTCACATGTCCGCTTCGTAATTTGTTGCAGCTCGATGCTGAAATGCCCGCACTCTGCGCCTCCGAAGCCTCCGAGGGCCCGGTTCGCGAGGCTGAGCACGGCGATGGAGGCCGACGAGAAGGCTGCGGCGAAGCCCAAACCGAGGACCCGGCGGATCTGCGGCCTGCGAGTGTCACCGGTCCGGACCAAGGCGACGAGGGTAGAAGTTCCCAGCGCGAGGAAGAAGGCACTGACCACGCCGCGGAGCAAGGCCGTCCGGCCGAGGCAGGATCAGTTCCTCAGCGTGAAGCACCAGAAGGAGCGGGTCGTCGCAGCGGCGAGGAAGGGGATGGTGATCAAGGCGCTGTTCATGAGCACGCCGAGGAAGGAGGCCGGCCCGACGCCCAAGAGTAAGGAGGCCGTGTCCGAGGCCTGCTCCAAGTTGAGGAAGCTGAACCTAGCGTGCCGGGAAGTGCCGAGCAGGTACATGTGTCAGTCGACGAATCCAAAGACTTGCAAGAAAGGTGAAGAGATCGCGGCGGTGAAGAGCGCGAAGAGAGGGCAAGAATCCAGGACGAATGGCAAGAAGAAAATTTTAGGCCGATCTGTCAAGTGTGCTAATGCTGAACCTGATGAGTGGAACAGAATTGATTGTGATAACGGTGCTGCAGACGAGAGCTCACTTACAGAAATTGCAATCTCCGATCAGGAAAGCAAGGTGGTGGTGCAGGACTTGAGAGTTGAGGTGGATACGCTGCGAGTTAACAATTCTGATGACAACAAGGAGAATCTGTCGAGTGCAGACCAGCTAATTCAAGAAGTTTCGAACAATTCGCATTCTGAAAACACACAGTTGGAGAACAACGAGAATGTTCCTCTGAAGGTACCGTGAAGTGATTGCACTGAAAAATGCTGCTTTTATCTGTAGTTAGGATCTGAAGAACCTGATATGCTGTCGTGGATCAAATGCAGGTGGCTAAAATGCAGAACAAAGTGAATCCGGAGCAAGGAGGAAAGCTCAAGAAAACTACAAATCCTAGGCCATTTAGGCTAAGGACTGGAGTGAGTTTTTACACCCTCGAAATCTTATTGTTCTGCAGGATTTCACCAATTTACTAACATGCTTTACTCTCATTTGGCGCCTTTAGGAAAGAGGAGTGCTGAAAGAAGCAAAACCTGAAAGAAAGCAGCCGTTTGCCGAGAACAACTCCATGGCAGTACTCAAGAATGCAAATAGAGTGATGGTAAGTTGTTCTATTTCATCATCTCTCAGATACCCAGCAATTTCAACGGCCCTGTGGTTACTAACTGTTCAATATGAATACACAAATATCCCCATGGAAAGGGACGAGACAAACCTGTCGAGAAACAGGTGAGCATTAATGTCACCAAATATTTCCAACCCCAAATCAATTAGCAAGACTCGTGCTGATCTGTGTATACCATATATGTTCAGAAGAAACAATGCACACAAGTTGCCAAACCAGCCTTGAATAGCATCCGATGCGATAATGCGAGGCTTGCGATGACGAACGGCAAAGTTTCTAGAGTAGCATCATCGACAAGAACAACCAAGACAGCAAGGTTTGACAAATTCATTACTGTGTTAATAGTCATTGCATTGCTGCTTACTGCGTTACACCTGACATACCATACCATTACCTTTTCTGCTTATTCAGTCGTCTCATGGCACCTCCTCAGATTGGAAAGGAGAGGAAGACTTCAGTGAAATTATCCAGACTACAAGCAGCAGCTGCTTGAGTAGCAGCTGCTTGAGTGAGGAGTGTACGATCCGGGAGGGGGGGAAAATGAGGAGAAACCTTGACAATGGTTTTATTGTCTGCTCCAACGACGAGTTCTGTATTTACGGCATCGAATTCGTTTTCTGAGTTTGTTAACTTCTGCACACTGAGCAGGGGGCAAGATTTCACACCAGCAAGGATGTGAACATTTCTTTCTGCAATTGGTGTGGTGAAATTCCTCTGCTTTGTACCATCTTCACCAACCAGATTCTTTAACATGTTTCAGAGTCGATTCCCTGTAACTGTGAACTGGGGAAGGAGGCCCAGCCCATGAGATACTTTATTCAGCCGTGGAGCCAATGTTTCTTGCCGTGTTCTTGTTTCTATAGAGCATTGTGGGCTGCACCCCATTTCGATTTGATCTGAATAAGATCCAAATCGACCCAACATAAATTTGCATCAGGATGTCACGAGGGACGTAACTGCCACCCTGCCGCCCAACCAATCCAAAACCAAGACCAGCCTGGCACGGAAGGCCATGCATGGACCACCGCATGTACATCGCACGGAGCAGATACGTTTCATCACACGAATACGGCTGTCATCATCAGCACTGCCATGAATCCATGCCCCGTCCCCCAATAAATCACAAAGACAGCTGACCACGTGAGTTTATCCGGTGCATTTCGGGATTCATGCGCTATTTTGTGGGAAAAAGGTTGAATTTTTCTCTCTCTCTAGTCCCTAGGGTGTTAATACTAGTAAGAAGGGTGATCTTATTTGGCTCTGCATAATAACACGCTAGACTCTATTAAGAGGTTTGGTTGCTCACATCTATCTGATCATTTACATCTCTCTTTTGATACCTTCATTCTCTCTCATCGTCTCCCCTCTCTCTCACACGTGCGTGAGAGATGTAGGCTTGATCCCCGCCTGCCTCCATCGCGATGGCGATCCACAACAGCCACCTCCACCGTGCTGGCGGTGGCGGCCCACAACCGCTCTCCCTTGTCGGTTGGGCTAAGGTTTGGACGATAGTGATGGCAAGCATCCCGCCAGATCCGGTCTTCACCTTGCTAGATCTGTCGATGGAGGAGCCCCCACCGGCCAGATCTCGCATGTGACATAAGGTCCTAGCGACCCAACGCTCGTTCTATGGCCTTTCCTCGACATCCTCGTTCGACACGCATTCCATGGCCTGCCCTCGACATCCTTGTCCTATCACGCCACCTCATCGGCCCCAACTGTGCGTCCCTGTTGTCCCTCTCCACCATCTGGGCGCGCGACACATCGGCTGGCGATGTGGGTGCGTCATGGCATGCGGTGGCCCTCCATTTCTTCCCCTCACTGATCATCGGCCAGGGCATGTCGGCGGCTGCAGCAAAGAGGCACATCGAGCTTATGACCTCCATGCAGCATCTAGGAGGCTCGCCGTCGTCTTCTTCCTCTCTCCCGGTTGGTATTCAATTATTCAATTTTATTTTCATTTGTAAATGCACATTTCTCTTTCTGTGTTTGTCCTCATGTGTAATGTCTCTCCAATGTATTCATCTAGTCCATGTTCATGTAAAAATGCTATTGTTCATATAGTTTCTTCCAATTCTACCGATCTAGAGTGTTCATATATAATTTTTCTTGTGTTCTTATTGATTCATGTGCAAGATACTGATAATTAGTTGTTCGAAAAATGATCGTGATGATGAAACATGTGTGCATTGCATCTACTAGTTCATGATTTTGAATGCAAAAGGGTACATCATGGAATGGGATGGTAAATTTTAACTGCATCGAATATCAATATGGTTCCTGTGATGTTTGAATCTAATGTCTCCAGATCAGAATATTTGATTTTTTTTTCATATCTGCAGATTTAAAACTTTTATTGTTTTTGAATGTCATATGTACAGGATAAGACACATGTGATTGTGGTGCGGAGATACAATTATATGTAGATGTATTTTTTCATCTGATGTCTTCATGAGTATTGGGTACATGACACATAAATTTCTATTCATTTTGTTCTTGTTTCTTTTGATCTTTGTGTGCAAATGGTGGTGTGCAAATGGTTGTGTCCATGGTCATCTGCATGCCTCATGAATTGGGGTGCAAGCCTAGCTCAATAAATGAACCCAGGGGAAGTTCATGTGACATGTATTGGCAAAACGACTGTGCTGAAGTAGATTATGTTATATCACTTTCATATTTGTGATGTAAAACTTTCCATGGTAGTCATTTAACGAGTGCAAATATGATGACTTATGCAGGTGAATGTTAATTTGGGTGGGCTTCATGCATTGGTTTTGCCTTGTGGACTTGTTGAAAGTGGACCTGTGGGGCTCCCAGTTGGACTTTAGATGATTGGATCACCCTTCTGTGAGATAATACAGTGCAGTTCTTGATCTTTAATTTTGGAGATCACTCTGTGTTATTCCAGGACTTGTACTATTCTCCTTCCCATCCTAGTTTTGTATTCAATCCTACTATTTTCTTTGTTAGTGAATCACTAATGCTAATTCCACCCACATTTCTAGGGGAATTTGCTGAGAGTAGGCCA
Organism: Phragmites australis; assembly: GCF_958298935.1. Lineage (NCBI taxonomy): Eukaryota > Viridiplantae > Streptophyta > Magnoliopsida > Poales > Poaceae > Phragmites > Phragmites australis. Next base: position 45,966,510 of record NC_084923.1, on the reverse strand, counting down.
CATCTTCGAGCAAACACTCCAGCATTTCAGTTTTATTCCACCATTGTTGGCAGAGCGTTAGATATTGTGTTTCATTCAACCCTACTTGGAGCTATTCAACCCTACTTGGAGCTATTCAACAAGCAATTACTAGAGCTGGTGTCTGAAGATCCTTCTATGCAATCTCAAAGTTTTGAGACATGTTTCATGTTGTATACTGCAGAAATTGTATTATTTTAGAAATAGTTTTTTTCTTCATGGATTGTTGAGAATTGACACACATTTGTTGTTCATAATTTTGTAACAATGATGGTTTTTGTTAGTTTTATATTTTGTCCAAAAAAAATAGAAGAGGTGACAGATCCCTTTCACAACAAGGTGAGTATTGCAGCACCATCAAGCAATAGAAATACACATCTCTAAAGCTTGACAATAATCGTTAATGGTCACTCTAGGCGTGAAGCTAAAATTGAATTGCCGGATCAATCAGTGGTGCTACCATTGCACACATTCAGAAGAAAATTCATGGAGTCTAGAACTTCAGAGTGTAGGTGTCGTGCGGCAATCCGCACACACCTTTCTTCAATAAATATAACTAAAACGAACATGACACAAAATACGGTCCAATTGAATTTACTACAGCAGCTGCACTGCCTGCACATACCACACCGTGCTAAAGTTCCTTGGCAATGTTTGATTTCCAAGTATAGATTATTCATAGTCTTGGATGACCAGACTCCAGATTACTCACTAAAACAAAAATCTCCACTATTCTATAAATAGATACCATTATGGAGCTTCAATATCAACTTATTGTCTCCACAACTACAAGGAGAAGCAATCCATTTAAAAAAAAATCTAGAAATGAAATAGACTAATACCACGCATGATGACTACATCAGTGTGCATTTGAAAACCAAACTGCATGCCGCATATAATCAAAACATCTAAGCCACAGTAAACAATAGTCTCAAGCAGAAGAGTGGGGAGCATACATATGCTAAAACAAAACGATATATCCAATTCCACCCTGTGAAGTACATCTTAGAAACCATACTAGCTTACAACCACTACCAACTTCTGGATAAAACTGATAATCTAAAATAGACTGCACCAATGCCAAAAAAAAAATCCAGTTATATCAAGTAAAAGAACATATGTTAACCAGAGTGCTACCTTATCTGGTAATCATGGATAAAAGCAATAGCAGTATGAAATAGACTGGAATAGCTTATTCAACTTTATTTGTTACTGCAGAAAATGAACTATTCCGCCAGATTTATTCTAAAACTATTTGTAGAAACAATCCATAATGGTTCTGCCTTTAGTACATTTTGCAACAAATATAGTTGAACGTCTGATAATGAGAAATACCCCATGCCCAGTGAAGATTTTGGTTCAAGGAAACTAATAGGAGTGACAAACTTTAGGGAGCTGACTTCAGCTGGCCTCTTCAAGAATCAACTTACAGTGTTACTATTACACACATGCTCATAAACCACATTTAATATTTATCTTGTGACCTCACATCTAACACTCAAATAAGACTTCTATGCGAAGTAAAACTATTGTGCAATGCTTGCGCTACCTTCCTTTCAAGCTTTCCTCTCTATGAGATATCATCCTTCCTCTAGCCTCCTGGAAAAGATTTCTATGTGATGTATCTCGGAGCAATTAATAGAGGTAAAAAAATATAACAGCTCAAGTCTTCAACCTAATTTTACTGAGAAACATAACATACTTCAACACAAAACTACCACATATATCCTATACATGGAGTATTAGTGCAGTCTAGGGATGGCAATGGGTCTGCTCCCATTGGTTTTTACTGGAACATACCTGACCTAAAACCCGATTTGTCAAACCCGACCCGGCCCTGAACTCAATACCGGGCGCAAAACCACCCTTGTCCCCGTCCCCGATAGGGACCCAAAACCCGACCAGAATGTTCTAGGGTTTCCTAGTTCCTCAGTGCATATGCTGGTGAATTAATTGCAACAGAACAGAGCTTTCTCGGGATCACAATCAACACAGAATTTTCATCAAACATGGAGCACCACTCGTTTTCATTATCACATAAGCATATAGATGATCTTACCTGTAAATGTCGTCGTGGCCGCCGCCACCCTCTAGTGCGCCGCTCGCCGCTGATGCCCTGTGCTCCGGCTTCCTCCCTCCTTTGTGCTTGTTGTTGCTTGAAGCCGTCAACACCATGCCGCTGGATTTTCCTCCTGCCCACGCTCCGCTGTGCCCCATCTCGTGCACTCGTAGCCACCCATCACGTCTCGGGCCATCACACCGTTCCATCGGCCCACACCTATGCACTTTGTCGCCACCGCACTGAGCGGTCCATAGCTGCCCCGTGCGCCATCCCGTCGACCCATGTCGCTCCACAAGCACTCGCAACTGCGCTCCTCCACCGTCGTGTCGAACGGGCACCACCGACGGATTTGGCATGCTGCTCATCAACCTCACGTCGGTGGAGTGTAGGGTTGATGGCAGTGGAGAGCCGAGGAGGAGGGAGATGGTGGGGGAGGCAGGGGAGGTGGAGATGGGAGGGGCGAGATCATAAGAGGGAGGGAGCAGGAGCGAGCTCCAATGACGGCGTTGGCGACGACAGCTGGAGGGTAGGGACGACCGGGGAGTGGGGGTCATGACTTGGGGAAACAAGACAAGTGATGAGGGATAGAGGGACCGAGGTTCGAGGGAGAGAATGAGAGATGAGGGAGAGGAACGACGAACGAGTCGCTGGTATATCTTCGGGTTTTTGTGGCTCCGTGGGTGGAAAATTAGACCTGGACCCAAACTCAGTTCGTGTCGAGGCCCAACCTGACAGCCCCACGGGGTCGTTTTTTCACCCAAACCTAGCCCTGTCGGCTCTGAAACCATGGGGACCCGAACCGATAAGGCTAATTGCCATCCTTAGTGCAATCTTTGCTTAATCTTCAGAAAAGTATATGAAGTGCTCTAGATCTTCTCTTTTTTAACATGTTATGATTAGCACCTGGAAGCTAGAATCATGCTGCTTTCCAATGCTTCAAAGTAGTACTGGTAATTCACACTTATGGTAAATTGCTAATTTGTTTGTAATACACCATCACACTGATTGTTTCTGATTTTAATACTATATGTCGTATCCTCATTTTCTGTTAGATACATCTCCCCTGATCAATCTAAAAGTGAACCTAATGATAGGAAGCTTAATAAATCATATTTGCCAATGGCCACTAACATTAAAACATTATAGAGTGAACATCTCTTAACTAGCACCCTAAAGTGTAAGCGTATTGTTTATAAATGAAGTGCAATGGCAATATCATGTAGCATGAGTAAAAAATCGTGTGTTTGTGATTACCAAATCTTGTTTACATGAATCAACCAATACAATCTGCAAACATGATGTGAAGTGGAACATTGACATCAGGTAAGCATGAATATATAAGTTATGTGGTTGTGATTAGCATATCTTGTTTACATTAATAAACAGCCACATTATAGTTCACATCAATTATCACAAGTAGGAATACTTTTGGACATCATTTACACATATAGCAAAGGTAAGTAGCGTCCATCTAAGAACTAGTGTTTCTCAAAAACTACAATACTCAATTGGTATTGGCAGGGTTTAGGAACCACAACAACAATCTTTACAGAAGGAAAGAAACCATCGCAGCAAGAATATTTTCCTGATCCAAGATCTGAAATAATAGCACAAGGCATCGATAATTCTACACACCAATTAAATGATTGGATGACCAAGAGATGATCAGAAGATGATGTCATCATCCTTCTCGCCACCAACAACCAGCAGGTTTGTTGCATCCCCCCCCCCCCGCCCGAGATGCCCCTCTTGAGCGCGACCTCCTCTGCGAGCTGCTCCTCTGCAAATAGCTTGGAGGCAGCCATCTGGTGTTCAATCTCCCTCTTCTTGTAGCCTTGGATCTTATTGAGCTTGAAGAAGTCCTCACGCTCGAGCTCGTCAAGCTCCATCATGATGTAGGTGATGGTGTTTTTTATCCTAGCCTTGATGACATTCTCCAGCGCATTAACACGACGGTTGGTGGTCTTTATGGCCTCATCAAGCATGAGGAAACATGTCTGGAGTGAGGCTAGCTCGACGAGCACCTCGATGGCCGTGGTGTGCATGGTGCAGCAGACAACGACCTACTGCCCCTCACGCGCGAGACTCGTGAGGCTCGGTGACACATTAGATGGCCGCACAGACGTGGCGACATGGTCCAAGGAGTGGGTGAACTTGGGGAGCTTGACCCCAACCACATTATCTTGGTGGGAGTGGACGCGACGCAGATGGACTGGAGGACAGTGTGGCAGACGCGTCGGAGACAAACTTGGCCTCTCTGAGGGAGAAGGAGGACGTGTGCATGGTCTCATCCTTGGAACCCTTGGTGGTGGTGATCTTCTTGAGGATGGCGCAAAACTAGACTGTGAGCGCGTCTGACTTCTTCTTCAACACCATGTGGCTGCGCGTTGTACCGACAAGTCGGGCTTTCATCACCCCAAGCATCGTCACCATCGGCACCACGCTGAGGCGTTGGTTCTGCCCCATCATCGCACTGCTCTGACGCCGATCAAACCGTCTCAATCACAAATCTGAGGAAGGGGACACAGGGATCACAAGTGTTGCGACTCTCTTGGTCGGATTGTGTACCAATGTGCGTAATAGGATGGTGTACCATTATGCAAGCCCATTTAAAAAAATTATGTACACCCGTCCTTCTTTCTTGCCCATCTGTTTGGTAGCTCATCACTCCATAATTTCCTAGCTCCCTCAGAAATTCATTTCACAAATCCCATCTCTCACCTCATTCAATGCTGCTACGAATCTCGAAGCACCAACCGATGGCCCAGATACCCCCCTGTGCTTAGGTCCCCTTGAAAAAATCCTTGTTCGCCCGTCCCCGACATCTCTAATCAATGTTGACATGAACACTGATTGAGCTGAGCTGAGTAGCTGGTGATCCATGAACAGTGCCATGGATTTGGATCGATTACTTAGCCTGAAAAACCAATTGCTTCGTATTGTTTGGCGCCTCATTGGCTGCTTATGGATCTCGATGTAGAATGATTAACCAAGTGGATAAGTGTCTTGGTTGATATGTGTGATGAGTCATTGATAATGCTTGAGTTAAGTTGGACTTGGTTATCATATGTTCATTGATGCTTGTTCTTATTCATTACTAACTTGAGTTAAAGGAGAATGGAATTGGAATGATTTTCTCTGAGTCCAGGTGATTTGTTCTCATCTAATTATCCGATGCCTGGGAAATTGACTTCACCGGATGATCTGGTGTGATGCTAATGCTAACAGCAGAGGTTTTTAGTTTGGTGACAAAAATTTAAAATGGGCACCGAATGGTCCGGTATTGGCTATTTATGTGCACCAGACTATTTCCAGCAAAGAAGGATGCAAACTAGGTTCTGGTGAGCGGTACTCACCAGACAGTCCGGTGATGAGTTATGTGAGCACCAGATAGTACACCAAAGCTTTTCTTGCAGAGATGGTGAAATTTTGAACTCTAGTGTAGTGGTACTCAACAGAAGGTCCGATGTGTGCACATTTGAACACCAGATTAATCACCGAACCATTTCTTGCAGAGGGATTAAAACAGTGTGTTCTGGTAGAGATGAAGGCACCGGATATTCCGGTGACTAGATAGTGAACACCGGAGCAATGCACCAGACCTTTTCTTGTATAAACGAGATTCTTCAATGCACAAAAGAGTTGGACTCACTGGATGGTCTGGTATTCAGAGTTAGAATACATCAGAACATCCGGTGTTCACGATTTCTACCAGTGAGGAGGAGCTCGAGTTTAGCTAATTCATGTCCACTGGTGTAGGTGGCAGGAACGAGTAGTGCAAACTACTCGTGTGACGTGCTTTTGGGTGAATACTAAGGGTATATGGCTTCACTTAGCTTTTGGTGTTGATAGGTGTTACTTTTCTGTTGCGTAGTTTCTCTAATTTTTTATTATAAATTATTGTAAATGGTTAATTGTTTAAGAACTTGTAATATAATTTAATTACTCATTCTTTCTTAAGTTTTATTGTGATGCTATATATTAGAAAGGCATGTGTTCTGATCTTGGGCATAAAACATGTGTCGGGACTATCATGATGGTATTTTGGTTAATCATCGTGGTCGTGATTGATTATCCTCATGATTAATTAAAATACTATTTAGACGATTCCTCACAGCGTGGTATCAAAGCTTGATTTAATGAAGTAGCCTGCAAACATTTAAGATGTGGGTTAGTAAAGGGTGTCAACATCACTAAGCAACACACTAATGTTTCTTTTTACCTCTTCATGCTAATATATATAAACTTATTATATTATGCCTCTAAGTGTAATGAACGGTCGATTACTGCATTGAGTGTTTATTTCCACATGGTGATGTCTTTATGGATCTTGTTGCATCAACGAAAAAGGTAAGGACGTATTTTGATGACGGTAAATATCAGGGGCTCAACCAATGCAATGCATGGGTCTGGTATGTCCCATATGGTGATGATACGGGAAGTAAATATGTTAGCAATAATGTATGCCCATCCACCATATGATGGTAGTTATGGTTGTCTACCCATGTGACGATTACAAGGGATGTCCTGTAAGGTGATGGTACGAGAAGTGAATACGTTGGAAGCGATTACATGGAGTGTCCCATAAGGCGATGGTACGGGAAGTGAATACAATGGAAGCGATTACATGGGGTGTCATTTGTGCAATGAGATGTACAAACACCATTCGCACGAGAAAGAAAAAGTAGCCCAAAGTGTGATGATTGGTAATCGTAGTATGTATGGGTTCCTGCGATCTTGATGTTTGTTGCAGAGTGATGCATTTGAGAAAGAAACGCGTAGATGAGGATCCATCGTGCGTGGAATGGGGTGGAAAGGCCGCTGCTGGTGGTGCCAGACTTCTAGCGATCCAAGTAGGCAGCAGTCTGACCACCATATTTTCTGCGGTCTGACCGCTAGCGACGGTCTGACTGCTGGCATTTGCGCAGAAGACGTTGTGAGGGTGATCTAGGCCATGTTTTTGCCATGCTCTACTAAACCTTTTGATCATGCATACTCATTACTATAATGTAATGCTCTAGTGTGCATTGTTTGTTTTGGTTCGACGTTTCTATTTCCAACTAAAGTTTAGATTTAATCTTCCACCTTCTCTCATTTTTTCCATCTTTAGCAGGATGAAAACTCTCCAAAGTCTCAAATATCTTCTTAAGGGTTCCAATGAGAACAATCTTATACCGTTTCCGGCGCCGAGCATGACGGATGTTCTCATACAAATAGAACAAAACTGTCAAGCTCAGAAGATGCTTCTCGAAGCTTTTGTAACATGGTCCCTCACGGAGGAGGTAGAGCCGGACACTGGGTCAACTTCTTAGATTTTTTGATGACTCAACCGCCCACATTCACGTGGGCTGAGGATCCTCTCGATGACGACCACTGACCGAACCATCGAGCAAAAGCGTGCGCTACTTAGGTGTGAGGACCACGAGAAGGCTCTCTTCACCGCCCATCAGCTTCATGGTGCTGCTGGCGCATGGTGGTCTAACATTCTGGCCATGCATGCCGCCAATCACCATGTGTCTCGGACGGAGTTCTACCAAGCCTTCCATAATTATCACATTCCCAAATGGATTATGGAGGTCAAAAGGTGGGAGTTTCTAGACCTCAAGCAAGGAGGCAGGTCGGTGATGGAGTATGTTCAAGTGTTCAACCACCTTGCACAGTGTGTGCCAGAAGAGGTCAACACCAATGAGCGGAAGTAATACCGCTTTGTGAACGGTCTCTCTTCCAAGATGCAAGACGACTTATCGGCTCAATTCACCGACTTCAACAAGCTGGTGAGCACCCCTCTCACGGTTGAGTTCAAGCTGAAGGATCACCAGAAGGAGAAGAGGCGTAAGAGAGTTATGTCACCTTCCATGGGTGGGAGCTCTCAATGTACACAGATGGAGAGTCACCTCCTCCATCTCACATGTCAGCTTCGACTGCTTCACGGCCAATATGGATAGTGCGACTCTCATTTTTCTCCACTCCGCAAGGGCAGCCTCCAAGACCCGCCGGTTCTCGCGGGAGTGTGACAGGTGACCTCGATGACCCGTGTTACAATTGTGGCTGTGTCGGTCACTATACGTGAGATTGCCCTTTTCTGACGCCAGGAGCCATGGCGACTGCTCCAAGGCTATCACTGTCAGCTCAACCCCTTCCCCAAGCTTCTAAGATGGGGCACGTTCCCAAGCGTGACTGAGTGAACCACACCGCCACCGAGGAAGCTCACGAGAGAGACAACGTATTGATGGGTATGTTGCTTGTGAATTCTTACCCTGCAATTGTGTTTTTCGATTCTAGTGCATCTCATTCATTTGTCAAGGAGACCTACGTCTTGAGTCACAACATGATCACCAAGACGCTACCTACCTCATGTCATATTGATGCACCCGGTGCCCGATTGCAAACCAACCAGGTCATCCCTTTGGTCGAGATTCTCATTGAGGGAGTTCAATTTTTCACAAACTTGATTTTGCTTGATATTAGGGGAGTGGATGTCATATTATGAATGAATTGGCTTGCCAATAATAAGGTCATCATTGATTGTGCTCATAGGACTATCACTCTCAACGACGTGTTCGGCACCTAAGTCCAATTGAGGTTTAAGGAAGTTAATCCTTGCCTTTATACCCTAAAGGTTGTCGCAGTCAAGGACCTCCTGAACATTCCCATCGTGTGTGAGTTTCCTGATGTCTTCCTATAGGAGTTGCCAGGAACGTCACCCAACAGAGCAGTAAAATTCTCTATTGAAGCAGATTCAGGAGTTGCTCTCAAAGGGTTTCATTCGTCTGAGCTCCTCACACTGAGGATGCCCAGTGCTCTTTGTGAAGAAGAAGGACCAGACTCTGCGGATGTGTGTTACATACCGTCCATTGAATGAGGTCACTGTCAACAACAAATATCCACTTCCCAGAATTGATGTTATGTTCGATCAACTGACTGGTGCTCAGGTTTTCTCCAAGATTGAGGTTAGGCTATCACCAAATAAAGGTTCGACCGGAGGATATTCCAAAGATGACTTTTTCTACACGTTACAGCCTTTATGAATTCAATGTCATATCCTTCAGCCCTTACCAATGCACTGGTGTTCTTCATGTACTTGATGAACATAGTCTTCATGGAGGAGCTTGATAAGTTTGTCATAGTTTTCATCGATGACATTCTTATATACTCCAAGACTGAAGCAGAACATTCTGAGCATCTCTGTGTTATTCTTGGTCGACTTCGAGATCACAAACTATATACCAAGTTAAGCAAGTACGAGTTCTAGCTCAAAGAAGTCACTTTTCTAGGGGGCATGTTTTATCTGAGAACAGTGTTGCCATTGATCCAAGCAAAGTACAAGAAGTTTTTAATTGGGTTCAACCCAAGAATGTCACCGATATTCGAAGTTTTCTCAGACTCACGGGTTATTACCATCGGTTCATCGAGAACTTCTTCAAGATTGCCAAGCCAATGACTTAGCTATTAAAGCAAGGAAGTGTATTCAAGTGGTTGAGTGAATGTAAGTCAGCTTTTCATACTTTGAAGAAACTACTCATGACCGCTCCCGTTCTTGCTCAACCTAAAGTGGACAAGGGTTTTGATGTCTATTGCGATTTTTCCCACATAGGCCCCAGATGTGTCCTTATGAAAGAATGTCAGGTTGTTGCTTATGCCTCGCGCCAATTGAAGAACCATGAGTAGAACTACCCAACTTATGACTTAGAGCTTGTGGCAGTTGTGCATGCTTTGAAGATTTGGCGTCACTATCTGCTAGGAAATTTGTGCCATATCTATATGGATCACAAAAGTCTCAAATACATTTTCACTCAAGTCGATCTGAATATGAGACAAAAAAGATGACTCGAGTTAATCAAAGACTATGAGCTAGAAGTCCATTATCATCCCGGCAAGGCGAAAATGGTCGCCAATGCACTGAGTTGAAAGGCCTGATGCAATTGCCTTATGGCCAAGCCTGAAAATGCTACATTTTGTGATGATTTTTGAAGACTTCGACTCGAAATGGTCCTGGAGGGATTTCTTGCAAACTTGGAGATCAAATACACCCTCCTGCATCAAATCAAAGAAGTTCAAAGGAATGACAAGGGCATGGCCCGAATTCGAGAGGAAATGAAGGGAGGCAAGACCATGTGTTTTTCTGAAGATGATCATGGTGTCTTATGGTTTGGGAAGAGGCTGGTGATTCCGAAAATTGATACACTGAGGAAGAAAATTCTGGATGAAGCTCATAACTCATTGTTGTCCATTCATCCGGGAAGTACCAAGATGTACCAAGACCTCAAGGTAAGATTCTGGTGGACTCGCATGAAGCGAGAAATTGCTCGATATCTTACCGAGTATGACATTTGTCGAAGAGTAAAGGCTGAGCATCTTAGGCCAACTGGTATGCTCCAACCATTCCTTATTCTCTCTTGGAAGTGGGAGGGGATCGGAATAAACTTCATTACCGGATTGTCGAAGATCTCTCATGGATATGACTTAATTTAGGTCATTGTGGACAGGTTGATAAAGTCTGCTCATTTCTTTTCTGCCAAGAACAAATATTCGGTCAAGCAATATACGGAGTTATACCTCACTCGAATTGTTTACCTTCATGAGATTCCGAAGAAGATCATCTTCGATCGAGGTACTCAGTTTACCTCACATTTATGGAGGAGCCTTCATGAAGCTATGAGAACCGAGCTCTTCCATAGTACCACCTACCACCCTCAAACCGATGGTCAAACCGAGAGAGTGACTCAGATTCTGGAAGCCATGTTGCGAGCTTGTGCTCTCACATATGGGAAGAAGTGGGAAATTATCTTGTCATTCACTGAGTTCTTCTACAACAACAATTATTAGTCAAGCATTGAAATGTTGTTGTTTGAAGCTCTCTATGATCAAAGTTACCGAACGCCGTTGCATTGGTCTGAATTCGGTGAAAGGGCTTTTGTAGGCCCAGATTTGGTAAAGGAGGCAGAAGAGCATATTCTGGCTATTCGCAAGTGTCCCCTCACGACTCAGTCCTAACAAAAGAACTCTGCGGATCGCCGCCACCGACAACTTGTGTTTGATATTAGGAACTTTGTCCATCTCAAGGTATCGCCTCTCAAAAGGATCGATGCCTTTAAGTCAGAGGGAAGCTAGCACCCCGATATGTAGGGCATTTCCAAATCATTGCTCAGCGTGGAGAGGTGGCCTATCAATTGGACATACCTCCATCCCTCTCCACTGTTCACAACATATTTCATGTCTCATAACTGTAAAAATGTCTTTGAGTTCCAACCGAAGTTTATGAGGATGCAAATCAAGAATTGCACCCGGATCTCTCATATTGTGAGTGACCAATTCAAATATTGGATGAAGTGGAACGCAAGACTCGATGGCACTCTATTAAATTTATCAAAGTTCAATGGAGCAATCACATCGAGGACGTAGCAACTTAGGAGCGTGAGGATAAAATCTGCTCCAAATATCCCAAACTATTTTAGAACTTGTAAATATCATTGTAATTTTGCATATTGGAGCATCTCACATATCTATAAATATCATCATGTTGAATGAAAAGTTTGTTCCTAAAGGATTATACTTAGAAACCTTTCGAACCGAGAGAACATACTCTTAGTGGTCTGACCGTTGTTGATCTGCCGACCTGACCGCCATAGGCGTTTAGAGCCCAAAGCTCTCTATATGGATTTCATTTCGTCAAGGAATTTCAACAAAATTCTTTTCCATTTATGTGAGATTCCCTTCCACTTCATCACCATCACCTTTTCCTTGAGTTTGCTGAATCTCGGGTCGAGATTCTTTTTTAGGGGGGAGGGAGGTTTGTCACGTTCCAAAACGCTAATCACGTGATTAAGCATGCATAAGTATCATGGAATTATGTTTATGTGTATTCATTTGATACCTTGAGTTTAAACATGATTAAAAAGTACTTACAGATAGTTGAGAGTCCTTTAGGAAAACCTTAGATGCCTTGGAGAGAAAGAAGAATAGAAAAGTGGGACATGATCAAGTTTTCAGCACAAGATCGCTCTCATGGTCTGACCAGGATTCCCCGCGGCCTGACCGTCAGGGGGCAGTCACATAGTCTTGCCACGTGGGCTTTCTGTCTCATCGACACTTCCCGCGGTCTGACTTTCAAAGCGCAGAGGCGATCACTCTCTCTTTCTCTCTCACACACTCACTCCCTCACTCTCTTCCCCACTGCACCTAAGAGAGAGGAGAGCTCCATCACAACGTCCACGATGATCGAAGATCGAGAGTGGGAACCTCCCCAAGCTTCTAGAGGACTTCCTCGAGCTCCTCCCCTCTTCCCCCTCGTCGGAGGCACACTCATCCAACTTCAATCCTACACACCACCGTAGAGCCCGATCCCCAAATTGGAGCTTCTGCAAAGTGGATTAATCTACTAGAAAGCTGCCATGCACTAAGGTGAGGTATCCCCTACAGTTTTTCTATTGTTTTCGAACTTGATTCGACCCTCATGTCATTTAGACCTAAGTTCAACCTAGCTTAGATCCAATCCATGGGGTATTTTGAGTTTAACACATTGAATATTGTCTAAATCGCTCTATAAGCACTTCACTAGTTCCATCAACCATTTTGGTACCCTTCATGATCGAAGGCCTCACTGGAGCATCCGCCAAAGACCTTCTACATGTCGGTGGTCTGACCGCCACTTCAACACCGGTCTAACCACCAAGGTCCAAGACTCTCTGCACGCTCGCGGTCTAACCACCACCCCAACGTCGGTCTGACCGCCAGTGGTTCACAGCTCTATGCACTTAGGTTACAATGTTTGAGGTTCAAACAATTTCCAACTCGAGTCTTTTGTCGATCTTTTGCAAACGTTTTTAAAAACAACGCTCTATTGTTATCCAAGCGCACATTTGCATATTTTTCTATTGTTTGTTTGTTTACGCAATGCATTCTTGATTCGTTTAGGGAGTGTTGCGCTGACGGTCCAAACGAGTGAAGACGATGCCAATTTACCAAAGTTCTGTGAGTGTTACGCCAAGAGTATCAGGCAACCGCCAGAACAGCAAGGCACACATCTAAGCATACTCAACCTACTACTTTAGATCTTGTATTGTATAACTTGATAAATTACGTTTTATGTATGTTTGCATGAGTAGTGAGTCTATTGTTAGGTTTAGATGGGTAGAACTTATGTTGATGAATTGTATTGTCTCTACCTTGAGTTGTTGATTATCCATATTCTTGTAGAATTCATAACATTATTAATGTATAACTTACAAATTATTTGAAATACTTAGCAATGTATAGATCCTTGGTAGAAAGCGAGCAATGGTTCAACTATTGCTCACGAGCTTAGAGCTTACTTATTGTTTACAAACATAATAACAATGATATGGGTTGTATGAGATATGAGAATGAGGCGAGATATGGACGGTGCTAGGGGTATCTTCTGCATTGGAAAAGTTCCTTGTTGTAGTTCGGGAGAGGAGCCTAGATGCCATAGACTGCTTGCATCGTTTAAGCACCGTCCGTCGGTGCAATTGGCTTTAGCACTTTTTGTACTTACTACATGTCGCATATGAGAACGATAAGCTGAATACCTTTATAACTGTGACATTTTGGCGTGCAAGTCGATAGTGTCATGGGCATAATAAGCTTGTAGGGATATCCAGTTTGCTACAGGAGTAGTTCTGGATGACCCACACACCTATCGGCGTATGATCAAACGGTTGTGGCTTATTGGAAAAGGTTGACATGAGTACCCCCTTACGTGTGCTTGTGTGGACACGTGAGTTGTACCCCCTGTAGGGTGTAAAAATAATTTGAATTGTCGCATTCTCGGTCATGAGCATATTTCTATCCATTTGCATCGGCCGTAGAGTTTCTGAATTCGAGGATGTATGATATAGAATGGTGTATTAGGATGGTTGGAAATGATTATTGATTATATGAGATGATTTCAGTTATATTTGTGTTTAAATTGTTGGTTACATGGTAGAAAGATACTTTTGGTTAAATATAGAAGCTCATATATGTATGTCAAGTTGTATTTCGCATATGAAATTTACTTAACTATGTGACTGATTTCTTGCTAATACCTCAATACATTCTCTTTGGAGTCGGGTTGTTATATGTACCCACTATGGATTAAGTCTTGCGAATACCTTCATATTCACGCTGCTCTTTTAGTTTCTACCGGTGAGAAGGAGCTCACATTTGGCTACTTGAAGCCCGCCGATATATGTGGCGGGAATAAGTAATGCAAACTACTCGTGTGGCGTGATTTTGGGTGGAACCTAAGGGCATATGGATTCACTTAGCTTTTAGTGTTGATAGGTGTTACTTTTTTGCTAGGTAGTTTCTCTAATATTTTGTTGTAAATGGTTGAGTACTTAAGAACCTGTAATATAATTTAATTACTCACTCTTTCTTAAGTTTTATTGTGGTGTTGTATGTTGGAAAGGCATGTGTTCTAATCTTGAGCACAAAACACGAGTCAGGACTACCGAGATGGTATTTCGGTTAATCATCATTGTCGTGATTGATTGTCCTGATGATTAATTGAAATACTATTTGGACAGCTCCTCATATAGGAGTGCATTACCGGTGAAGGGTATTTTGGGAACAAGGAAATTTAAGGGCCAAATAAGCTCCTAAGAGCTATAAATAGAGGAGTAAAGTTGTGGAAGAGTTTTGAGTCAGCCATTTGAGAGCCTAATGATAGATTTTGGAAGAGACAAGATGATAAGCTTAGTCTTTATAATAGGCTAAAGCTTTTGTGAGAGAATGACTTTGTAATATGTCAAAAATAGGATTGACCTATGTGTTTAATAAAGTTTATTTTATCACATGAACTTGTATTTATCTACTTCTAGTCTCCTTTTGATTTCCCTATCTTTGGTGCAAGTTTTTCGATTTTATTATTAATTTTTGTTTTTGCTTTTAAGCTGTGATTTTTTAACTTTGTGAAGTTCTTCTTGTCGTTAAAGGCATAAACGTTCGTATACTTATGTATTTGAGAGGGTTCTGAATTCTCTTGCCTCTATACCATCAATTTAGAGAGTTACTTCTTTTGATGTCTATATTTTTGCTTTATTTTTCGTTCAAATTTTATATTTTTGTGCTCAAAGATATATAAAATGGTCTTAAACAGAGTCTATATTACATATTTCATTCATAGAGTAACATTAACTTAAAACTTTCTTTCTTATTGTATCTCTCTAAAATTTATACTTACATATGTGTACTTTTAAAAACATTAAGTGAACTAGATATAGATCATCTATTAAAAAAATATAAATCATCTATTCACGTCCTTTTAGTCCCTATCTCGGTCCTATACGGAAGCCTACCTGGTACGTGCGTGAGTGCAGCAGTGTGACTCGGGTACCCTACACGGGTGGGTGCATGTCAACACCCCATTATTAGGTGTTGGCAAGGGTGTCGCCAAGATGAGCTACCCGGCTGCAGTGCATCAGGCTCTAAAAAATTAATACTTGTTACTAGTCTTTAATTAGTAGAATATTACTTGAAAATTATATACATTATGAAGTAATGCATCAGGATCTTTTTAGCTCTAGCATCGCCCCTGTGTCGGATTCCCGATCGGTACCCATGCATTGTTATCGTAGTAGTACTAGCTTGGTACACCACTAGTTTTCTTGTAGCCTGGCAAAGTGGCAAGATGGCAAAAAGATTTCTCATTTGCCTCATTCGTTTGATACTATTTGCTACTAGCCTTTTGTTAGTCAAAACTCAAAAGGGACATGCCATCTCCATCAGCGACTTGCATTGTATGAAGCTTCTGCTGGCTTCAAATTCCGGATGACCCAAACGTTCCCGAACAAAATCTTCTCTACGTTTCCATTGCTATTTGGCACAACACATTTGTAATCGTGTTGTTTCACGCGTCGGGTAATTGCATCACCTGTGCCAACGTCGTCGTCTTCGGTGGGACAAGAACATGGATTCGCGGGAGTCCGTTAGGCGTCAGCACCCGCGTTCGTGCCCTCTCAGCTAGTGGTTAGGCAACACGCGCTCGTTTCCGTTTCTTCACTCGAAACATTCCAAAACCGCCGGCCTCAAACGGAGTGCTCGTAGTAAACAAATGCGGGCATGGCATGCAACGGGCAAACACCGGCAGATACACCCTACAGCTCGTACGCTTGTCCATTAACAAATATACGCTGCCAACGCCATCGCAGAAACAGTACAGAAACTAGCAAAGCTTACGACGTGGAAAGCACGAGTAACGACCGACCTAATCAAAGCGGATTAGCAGGCTTGGTGTGGGAGCACGACGGCGGTCGCCGGCCGTACACCGCCGGCAATCGTGCAGGCATGGCGGCGGCCGGTGAGGACGTGAGGCCGTCGGCCCCCGTCGCCGCAGGTGAGTGGCTGCCAGCTGCGAAGCACGACCGAATGGGCCCAGGAGCCCAGCCTTATCTCGACAGGGAAGGACACGGTGGGTCGCCGGTTAGA